>NC_045481.1:32478613-33082703 GCF_009650955.1 Corvus moneduloides | reverse complement strand
CTCCCAGCCCCATTCTCTTGATTCGCATCCTGCTCTACTGGGGCAAAATGTATTTTAGCTCCCCGAAAGAGGTCCCCAAGCCTTTTTCACCCTCATATATTCACAGTCACTCTCCTTAAACATAAGGAGAGGTTTATGTGAGAAAAGCCTTTTTTTTCTCCTTTTGTGTTATTTTTCTAGCTAGGGCTAGAGTAATATGTTTGTCCACGATGGTTAATAATTCATATAAATGAATCTCAAGTAATATTTTTGGGGGTGGGTTTTATGGAGAGGGAGGGTGGGAATTTTTTTTTTAGGAGGGGAGATTGTTTTTGGTTTTGTGTTGTTTCTTTAAGCATGTGCACTACAGAGTTACCCAGAGTGATCTAAGTGATAGCTGTTGCTGACTATGCTGCAACAGGATGGAAGCCTCTCTCTGCCCGTGCTGACAGAGATGAGGCTTCCCATACTTTGCTTTGCACAGTCTGCTTGATGTAAACGCTGGTCGTTGGAGAAAGACGACTTAAATTTAGGTGGAAAGCTTGAGGGGTAGTGCAAGCACAGACTGAACTGGGGACCCCTGAGAAGCCAAATGTTAAGGAGAAGACTCTTGAGTAAGAAGCTCTTTAAGAGGCAGAAGTGGAAGTGCAGAGGCTCAGGAAGCAATGAAGCAATGATGCCTCCCTGTGTGGCACCCTTGGATATGATGCTTGCATTTTCCTCTGCTTGCCAGGACCCTTTTATCAGGAACAGTCAGTGCTACATCATAACAGCCCTGCAAACTATGAAATATTCAGCAACTGCTTCTGACATTTAAATACCATTGTGAGCTTTCCCCTTCCCCTCTGCCTTGACTTGACAGCTAAGCAGGCCAATAAGGCCTGTCCAGATGCATAAGCTGGAAGGATAAGTCTGGTACTTTCTAGTGTTGAGACCCACCCAGTTTATCTAGGACAAGACTCTTCTTAACATGGAGAAACAAGTACCTGAAATGGTTCCTCGGTCAGGCTGCTGGCCTCAATAAAGTCATTTGGCTCAGGGAAAGACACATCTTTGCCAGTCCATATTTCCCACTGCAACAACAGACTTATCAAAATTTGTCATGCCAGGGTCTCGAGTTAAAATCTCCTTGAACAACAATACTTGTAATGGAGACATAGAGCTAATGCTAGACAAAGGCCGACTTCCTGCAATATGCGTGTTGGTTACTGGTGCCAGAGATTTACAACCACTGATAATATATTTAATTATATTCCATATCTGCGTGTCTCAGAGAAAGGAAATATGCTCTGTCAACCCTAAAGTCTTACTTTGCTTCATGTAGATTTGGAGGGGCAGGCTGGTTATTCTCTTAGGGAAAAGCAACTAATTAATACTTAAAGTCTCACCTACTTGGGGAAACAGTGGGAAGATTTCACACATTTATCAACAAACACATGGATGCTCAGCACTCATCTATGTGTCACCCATTCTATGTTTGTAAGGCCCCTTGAGCACCTGCTGGGGAGATCTTGCCCACAGAGTAGCTACTGCAGTGCAGTGTGGGACATATGTCGATTATTTGGAGAAACGGTTCCAAAGAACATGGTTTAAATCCTGTTGCTGAAGGATTATGCTCAGGTTTTTAGATATTAGTTTGTTTTGGTGAGAAGAATGGGACACTGTTTCTCTCTGTGCTGTAAAACTAGAGTCTAACAATTTAGAAAGAAGAGTTGGATCTTTCTCCTAAAACAAATTCCTGTTTTTAATGAGTAGTTCCTAAGGAAACCTTGAGCTGCTGCTGATGGTGCCAGCAGCCTTGAAATATCTTACTTGCCTTCCCCAGATCTCCAGAACGGCTTCAGACCTCAACTGTCTTTCCTTGAGGGATGGAGTTGTTCCTATCCCTTCCCAGCTTCCCACCCTTTTGAATACTTTGTACCCTGCCCATCCTAGGATCCAGCAAGCCTGGTACTAGTAGGGAATAGTTAGCTTTACTTTTGTTTCCTGCAATTCTTGAAAGCTGAGCCAGTAATCACAAAGTGACTGCCCAGGGATAGCTGCAAACTGCTGCAAATAGGATACAAAAAAGGCAGGGGAGAGGATGAATTTTCATGGAAAGGGCTGCTGCTGGATCTGTGTAGGGCTGCAGCATTCTGTCAAGGTGCTGATGATCTCTGGTAGCATTGAATTCCTGCATAACTGATCACATATTTCAGTTTAAATAGCTTGTTACTAAATATTTGTTGGCTAAACTCTTGTTTGAGGAGTCCTGAAAGAGACTTCCTTTTCAGCCTTTGTTTTGGAGCTGTGTATCAGCAAGGGAATAGAGGCGAGGAACCCAGTCTTTCTTGGCGTAGAAAGTGTGATTGCAAAGACATCTTTCTTTCTACTGGCTGTTTATTTTGTCCCCTCAAGCCTGGATTATGTGTGTATGTGAGGTTACTACAGTCCTGGAGTTGCTCCGTAGCAGTCACTGGAGCTGTACCCAAGGTGGAACTTCATTCGGTGTGGCACTTGGCACTCTTCTGGGAAACAGCAGATCCTGACCATTAGTAGACTAGGAGGAAAGGTTGGGGGTTTTTTTTAAGAAAAAACAAAATTACTTGAGGCAGTTATTACAATGTGACCCTATCAACTCTACAATGAATTCCACCCTTCCACTGCTGGTCCTGACCCATATCTCTGCTGAAGTTGTGGGAATGGTGAGACTGTGACATGCTGAATGGTGTGCTGTTGAGGGTATTTTTAAAGGGAAAAATAGAGAAAGCACTCAGCATATGTGCTAGAATCAAACAAGAATGCAGATTTGTGGAGGTCTTGCCTTGTTTTACCAGCAGTATTTACTGTGGGATCATAAATAAAAGAACCATGGAATGCTGGTTCATATTAATGGGAGGTCTGCACATGAACCGAGCACTGCTGAGTATTAGCATAATTTGACAACAAAGGTTTTCATAGTGTCCTTCAAAAGAGTCTGTTGTTCAAACTGGCATTTGTGATCATTTGCAAAATGCCTACCTGTTGCCTTTGATTGTTTTAGCAAGAAGAAATACCTCAAGGAATTGATAAAAGATCCTAGGACAATCTTTTACAGTTCCTAAAGACTTCAGTGGTCTCTGTTTCTTTGGTTTGCATGTGTTCACACAGGTGTTACACAGCTCAGTTCTTCTCCACCAGGAAAAGCAGAAAAGACCAAACACATCAAATGCACTGGAATGTAATTATGTGTGTGTGCGAGAGTGTGTGTGTGTGTGTTCTTGAACTGAATGCAGTCTGACATCCCCTACCCTTCTTTCTTCCATGTGCCTCACCTTCCCCCTTAGCCACAGAAAGGAGGGTCTCTTCCTGCGAATCCCATGCTGGAAGTTGGTTTCTGGGAAGCGAAACCTAATGTCTGTGGGCTGTTTTTTAAAGCCATGTTTCAGTTCTGTCTTCAGACTTTTTGCTGCCTTTGGGGAACAGAGGGGTGGGAAGGGTAGATTCTTAAACTGTTTTTAAAATCTATTATGGAAATTTTGCATGTATAAAGTTATTCTTAAATCTAAAGGAGTCTCCCCAGTTTGTGGACATGGCTCCAGGAGAGCATCATCACCAATTCCTCAACTCAGTTTTAGATGAGACTATCCTGAAAGGAGTATTTGATGACAAAATGGGGAGAGATTGGTGTGATGGAAAGATGACATTGTCATTATCTCCTTAAATACATGTCAGAAGTTAGGCTTGTAAAAGGGAAATTTTAAAACAACCCACAGGATATGTATGTCTGTTTCCACTGGGTGCATTTGAAAATCCTGCCACTAAATTTGAGTTTGGGTATGTAGATGTTGGGTTTTTTTGGTTAAAATAATCATGGCTCTCTTCTGTTCTCTTCCATGGTATGTAGTACAGTCTCCCATGTTTCTAGGTGAAATTCACTGATGAGAATACTGTGAAATGTGGATTCACATTTTCTTCCCCTCCTTCCCCCCCTGCTTCCTGCATGACTGTTCTCCTTCAGTGGGATATTTAAAAAACAACAACAACAAATTTCAGAATCCTTCATCTGGAAAACAAAAAGGGTAAGATGAGCTAGAATTTGCTATGTACTTAATAAACTTCCTCTCAGTGGAGGGTTTCCCCATGCCTTCTGATTTTCAGCAGAGTATGACACTGTCCTGCTGCAGAAGTAAACCTGATGCTCTCCTGTGAGATTTCTGTCTGGATTAGTCCTGAAGTGCACACACCTTCTTTGCCATGGACTGAGACCCAGTGAGAATGTAGCATTTTTTTTATCCTGGTTGTGTGCCTCCAGGACTCCTGCCTGTACCAATGGTGACTGGGCAGAGCTCCTTTTTTGTATCTGTGCAGTATATTTGCTTTGTGCTTTCTTCTTTGGTGCTTTTTAATACTTTAATACTTGGATTTTTTTTCTAATAACTGGTACAATTTTTAATAAAATTGTTAAATTTGTCTGTGTTCCTTGTTTTATTTTTTAAGGGATGAAGGGCATTTACACAGCTGGCCCGTTCTGGAGTTACCTAAATCAGTGATACAACTTGGGTTGTTCAACTTTGAAAATATCTGGTAGATCATTTTATGTGCACCCTTATACCAGGCCCTGCAAGAAGAACAAGATTTCCTTTTGAGATTGTACTGCTTTCCTTGAGCATAATTTGATTTATAAAATAGTCTTTCAAGAAGATATATTTCCATGCTTGGACAGAGAACTGTTGCTGCTTGGAACTGCGCAGTTAAGCTGCTGCTTCAAATCAAATAGATCTTGTTAAGATACACATGAGGTACATCCTCCAAATTTGCAAAATGTAATCTTTGATTGATGACTGCTTACCTGCTGCCTACACAGGTACATTCAAAGGCACCGAGGCCTAAAGAATAAAGGCTCATTGCTTGGTAATCCTATTAAGGAAATATGGTTCTTACTGGTCTTCTGACATAAAGGCAGCAGAGGAAGGTGGCCACGTTTGAGAGTACTTGTAGGGTGGTAATGACTCCTTGAAATACAGACATGTGAACGTCTTGGCCATCCCAAGCACAGCAATCATCAGACCTGTCTTCAAGTTTTCCTCTGTTCCTATTGGGAAAAACTACCTCCACTAAGTAAAGGTAGTTAACCTGGGTGGAGCAGCAATGGTGATACGTGTATTGTGAGTTATTTATAATATAGCTGGTCAAATTCCTTCAACCACATTGTTCCTCCAGTGCAGTGCTGCTGCAGTGTGCATGGGAGGCTTTAGGGAACCAAGTTAACAATCCTACCCGATGTTAAGTTGCCTTGACTGGTGTGTGCGTGTTACAAAAGGGCCTTTCATTCCATGAACACATGATGTGTGTGGTATGAAAAGCCACATGTGCATCTAAGACCACAGGGGGAAAAAGACAGTTTTTCTTTTCATTGTATTAGATCTAGTGAGAAGTGTGTCCCCTGGTCAGCCTCATGTGACCGTGAAAGAGCCTGTTGTAACACACTGATACAAGGGGACAGACGTGAGATTGACTTAGATGGGTGGGTTGGCCCTGGTTTTCTCATTTTCATGTGGCTAAATTCTCACCATTAATTAAACTCTCAGAAGCTTTAATAATTCTTGCACCAAAGAGAAGAATGGCTTTTAAAAATGAACGGTTTGTAATGCTACCCCAGAAGCATTTGCCAAAGCAGCAGGATGCATTGCACCTTTCACAAAGCAAAGGCAAGTGTGCAGATGTATGATCAGCCTCCCTTCCTCTGAGACCTCCTGAATTACTCTTGGCTCTTTGGTTTGGCTCTATCATGACCGGCTGGCCATAACTTGCCTGTGGCAAAGTAGACTCAGGGTTAGGCATCAGGACCAAACAGTACAGGTTGGAACATTCCTATTGCAGCATTATTACTTTTTAATTTTTTCTTTTTAATTGTTAGTTTGAGAGAAACTGGATATCCTAGAAAATGTGCTTCAGAAAACTTTCTTCTTAAAGTACTAAGCCTGCGTACTTACAGGGCACTTTCAATTTATTTCCAGCTGTGGCCCCCTTCATGACAATCACATGTCCCTCACTTTCTGTACTAACATGACTAGCACTTTAAGGGAAAATGAGTTTTGTTATTAACTTCCTAGCTGCATGCCGTAGGAAAAGGTAAAAAGTTTAAGTAGGATTACTGCTTCAAGGAAAAAAAGTTTATCAAGAAGTGCTCAGCCTGTCTCGTTAAAAATAATAAAGCACTCTGAGGACAAGAAAGTTCTTTGGTTGCGCAAGCTACTGCACAAAGCACTCTATTTTCATGACTGGCTGCTGAAGTTTAGAAGCCACTATAGTGTATGGATTGGGGAACATTTTTCGAGCACTCATAACATTGTTTTATGGTGCAGTAAATGTGCTTGTCCTCAGTCTCCACAATGTATATGCAAGCTTGGAAGCAACTCTACTAACCAGCTTTCTCCTTGGGCTCTCATACTTGAGTAATTCTGACATTTCCTTCTTTTGCTTGTGCCCTGCCTCCTGTTTCTAGTTATGAAGAGATGGGGTATGGGGAGGAAAAAGCATCCTGAAAGCAATTTTTGACAGCTTTGGGGGAGGTTGGTGTTAAAATACAAGAGCTGCAGTTGTTTCATTGTTCATATGACTGGTTTCTGTCAAGAGGCTTGAACTGAAAGAAACCTGTTTCCAACAGGAATCAAAAAAAGAGGTGAAATAATTTCTGATAGTGAGTCTTCTACCTGACATGATGCATGGTACCCTAACTCTACAGAGTCTGACAACAAACCACCAGGCGTGACGCACTGACATCAGTATTCATATTCCCTTCTATAAGTCCTTTAAATCTTGATTTCTCTTAAATGAATTATGTTCTCTGTAACGTTCATAATGGACTCTTTTCTTTCTCCATTAAAGTCTGTGTCAGCATTCTCCTTCTCTGTGTTTTGCCTTAGGGCTCTTGATGTATACAAAGACTCCTCTGTTTTCTGCTCTTAGTCACACGCTTTCACTCTTAACCTCAGCGCTATAAACTAAACATCCACCCACTATGGCTGGAGATGACCCTGTTTACGTCTGCTGCTCAAATCACGACAGCAGCAGTCATGAAACTGTTTTCATGGAGACAGTTAGCTCTTAGTAAGAGGACAATGAGGCTTGACTTCTTACAATGCTGCAAGTTTTTGAAAAAATTTCAACAGAAATAAATAGCCAGGAAAGATTAATGGAATATGTAAAGCAATTGCTTGTTTCAATCATTTTACTTCACCGCCTTTTAAAATTATTATGTATGATTTGTTGTAGCAGTCCACTGTGGTATTGGAACACACCAAGTCAATCTGACACAGCAAGGGCACAAGTAGGGGAAGGGGGCTTATGTTTGCATTTCAGGGCTGGTTATGGTGATCAGCCTGAACCATGACTCTCCACAATCCAGCAGTGAGTGTAGAACAGCAGGGTCACCCACACCACTGAGAAATTCCCATTTTTGGACCTTTGCTACCAGACTTACTGCCATGACTACTGAACAGGGAGCTGTTTGGGAGGATGGCTCTTCCTAAGGAGACCAGCAGCTCCTTAGGAAACAGGGTGATGAGTGACAGGTTTGCAAATGTGAAGGAAAGTGTCAGGAACACTGCTAACTCACAGTGGAGGATCACCTCCCTCGATCTGCTGGCCATGGCCTTCCTAATGCAGCTTCTTGGCCACAAGGACACTGCTGGCTCACGGACAGTTTGTTGTCCACCAGCACCCCCAGGCCCTTCTCCACAGAGCTGCTTCCCAGCAGGTCAGCCCCCAGTCTGTGGTGGTCCATGGGGTTATTCCTCCCCAGGTGCAGGACCCTGCACTTGGCTTTGTTGGATTTCAGACAGTTCTTCTCTGCCCATCTCTCCAGCCTGCTGAGGCCCTTCTGCAGGGCTGCACAGCACTCTGAGGTACCAGCCACTCCTCCCAGCTTTGTGTCATCAGTGAACTTGCTGCCATGATTTAGCAAGAAGGTGTTAAGATGCTGTCAATACAAAACATATTTCAGTGATCTTCCAGTGAGTCTTCCCTGTGACCCTGCCCCTCATTTCAACCACTGGGGCAGCAGCTTCCCAGAGCTCTCCACACTACTCCCCTTCACATAGGGAGGCCCAGGGCTCTGCAGCCAGCAGCCAGTTTGCCCAGTCTCCTCAGCACTTGCACAAAGCCCTCCTTCGACAGGACAGGGTCACAGAGCTCATTTTGCCTCAGTGCAAGCATGCTCTCCACGGAATATTTGCTGGCACTTTCATTAGTCTAATTTTAAATATCCCAAGTGAATGGCTTTCTACTATTTCCCTTGAGAGACTGCTGTACCTACTAATAAATCTTACTGACAAAAGGTTTTTCCCAATATCCATCCTAACTTCTTTCTCTCTTAATTATATTCCAATACCCTAGTTGTATGTCCTTGTGTCACTTTGCAAGGAAACCTTACCAAAGTCATTTCTGTAAGTAATGCACCCCAGAGCTCACTGAACTCCTTGTTAAAAGCTCCTGCTGACTTCAGTGTACTTGCAGCCAGCTTTCAGGCAAAGCTCTGCGTTTTCCCTCAGTGCAAGCCTGCAGTCCTGGAGCCAGCATGGTGTGGCATAGCAAGGCTTAGTTAGTGTTGCCACCCGGCCCTTCCACTGCTGCCCTCAGTCCCTTTCTGCTTGGGACCACCAAAGACTTCAGTGAGGGTAGGAAAGTGGACAAGATGTATAACCCAGGATATTCTTCAGGCTTTCTGAGGTGCCCAACCCCCCTGCTTGCTGACACTGGCTCCCCTGGTGGTGCTGGCAGCCTGTGGGATTCAGAGCTGAGGCTCCAGTAGGATGGTTGTATGTCTTGGGAGCAGCTCACCTGGGAACAGAAACCTGGCTCCACCACCCAAGTACTGCCGGTCTGGCAGCCTGGCTGTGTCCCTGCATTGCAATATCCCTGCCTGGGGTTACACTAGTAACAACAACATGACATTCATTCCTGCAATGTTGGACATAGTAAAGCATTTCCCCTTCACTTCCTTCCCTGTATGATTGTGAGTCATGGTTCTTGGGAGCCAGTAACAGGGGAATCCAAACAGTGCTTCGAGTTGTTCCCAAACATGAACAAATACTTAATCAATCAGGGATTTATCAGAAAAAGAAACATTTGTTGGTGTAAGCTGCTATTTGGAGCTGATGTGTTCATGTCACATTATGTGGTCTTTATGCCTCCGTCTGAACTAGGCACTTTTCTTTCAGGTAGCCTCATCCGCAGAAACAGAACCAATCCCTCCTCCCTCCTGGTGCGGTAGTTTGCTTGCCCTTTGGAAAAGGAGAACCAAAGCAGAATATCCAGCTTTGTACCAGCTGCCCATGAAGTTGGCCAGGGGGAGTTTCCCTTGCTGGGGGAGTTTACCACAGCCCACATCTGCAGTTGAACTCTCCTTGACATGGTAGATGTGGCCTGTAATTGCTAACATCCCACTCTGTTGTGATCTTTAGTTAAAGGTGCTTGGAGTCAGTCAACATTTGTCACTTTTTCAGAGCGGATACAACAGAGAATGATGGAAGGTGGGCAAAGGCATTATTGCTCCTGGTTGTTAAGTTCTCTTGTAACATAAGGCACAAAATCAGATCCAGCAAGGTGCATTGGTGCTTACCCATCCCTTTTGAAACTGAAGTCCAACCCCACAATCTCATCCAGCTGCTGCCTAACCCTGGAAGGTGTTTTCACACTCCCCACCATCCTAAAATTCTGCTGGAGGCACTGAGCGTCTCAGGACAAATGTCATGCCACAGTCCTGTGTGATCTACTAAGCTGGTGCTTTTCTGGCTCTCTCATTTGATATACCTGTTGGGGCAGCCTGTTTCAGAGCGTGCCACCAAAGCAGGGTTCACAAAAGATGCAGGGGAGGGTGATCCTTTCTCTGCTGTCAGCCAACAACTCTCATTTGAACTCTCACCCAGAGTCACTGTCTGCTGCCAAACAGGTTCTGAGCCTGGTGCTCTCTGTTCTCAGAGGAGGGCCCTATGCATGTGACCAGTCAGGATGGGTTGCTCTAAGCTCCTTCTGTCACATCTATAACACAGCTATTTTGGAGTCCAGAAAGCAGCTAAAGAGAGTGGATGCAACCATCTTAGGGCTAGCAAAAGCATGGTGTGAATGTAAAATCTGTGTTTCTGTTTACAGTCGATTGAATTTGAGCGTTCAGTCTTTGAACCAGGTAGAGAGAATCTTCCTTGTGAGGTATTCAAAGTCTGGAGAGAAGTGTTTTATTGACACTTTTCTCATGTTCTGTGTGCCTCAATGGCCCTCCCAGCTGTCTCCCTGCTGAGGACACCGATGGATGTACTCTGCTCTTAGACATCTGCTGCTTCCTACATTGCCTGAGGAGCAGCTCAGGCACCTGGTTCAGGGCAGTGGAACTGATGGAGGAACCTAAAAGTTGGTGCTGCAGAGTTCAAAGTTAGTTGTTAACTGCCTTTTATGCTCCTGCTTGCTCATTACTGTGGAAAACAGGGTAGTGCATTTCGTTAATCTCAGAATAGACACAGTTCTATAATGGGACATTACTTCTGTACATTGCACTTCTTTGTCTGAGATAAGATATGATTTCTAATGTCTCTTTTTTTTTCTTTCTTCGAGTTGGTACTTGTCCAGAGCACTTCTTCATCTTGCCAACTAGTGATTAATTGGCTGTACTGAAAGGTTCAACACTTTTCTGTACGTTTACCAGAGGAGGTAGAGGAATGTGTGCTCTATCTAGAGTAAAAGCATGCCCTAAGTGGATTTAAAAATGGGTCATCGCTTGCTCATTTTAGAATCTGTGCCCTTAAAGCACATAAGGAAAGGTGCCCTACCTTTTTGATACCATTTTTTAAAAAACTTCATGGTGAGTGGGAATGTCAGTGGGAAGTTCCAAGACTTCTGTTTATCTTCAGTCAAACACAGTGCAGATCAAGAACAGACTTCTTTGTGCTATGCTGGTGTTGTCAGCTGTCATATAGAATGTGGTTTTGTCCCTTGCTGCAGGAATTTCCATGCTGATTATACAGTTTAACCTCCTGACAGTCCAGGGGGGAAAAAGGGCCTTGTCAGCTGTAGTTTCAGTTCCAGCACCTAGTGTCTTTCAGCATTTCCAGCCCTACAGTAAGGCTTTGGAGGGTTAATGGTCCACTTAACAGGGAGAACCCTTTGAGCAAAGCTTGGAATGGGACCCAGCTCTCTGTTTCACAGAACTGCATCTCAGCTACTTGCTACATATCCTTTTAAAAGGAAATCCCAAATTAGGACCTTCTACAATCCATGTTGTCACCCTTCTGCAAGAGAACTTCATGAAGCAATTTGACCTTGTTCCTACTTCTGTGTTAGCATCTGATTCGTTAGCCCTTAGGTTGGAAATTCATGCTCTTGCAACCAGACATCCATGGTTCATGTCTCGTAGATGACCCAAACACGGGTGTGTTTCAGCTGGCCGTGGTGCTTGTAACCACCAGACCACAATCTGCTCCCAGAGCCAAGAATAGCAGCAAGATTTCTGATGTTCGATTTTCAACAAAGCTGTCTTGCTTGCAAGACATTTTGGAGCATTGGCAATGTTGGTAAACTGACAAGGACCCAGGAGTGGGCAGGTTGAATTGGAAATGAGAAGACAGAACAAAACAAAAAAAGTATTTTTTAAAACATTCTCTAATCTTGTTTTTGGTGTATTTTTTTGTTTTGTTTTGGTTTTTTTGTTGGGTTTTTTTTTGAGTGACTCACAATTTTTAAATTTGTGGTAGGTTATAGTGTGGCCAAACCTAATATATTTTATCCTTCATCTAAACCTCTCTCCAAAGTTTTCATGCTTATTCAGTCCTTGATCTGTCTTTTGGGATGGCTTCTAAGGACACCAACCAGTAGCAGATGTGATAGCATTTTTTTTTTTTTGTGGACATCTCCTGAAGTATTGTACCAAAATAACAAAGCAGCAACAGCTTTTGGGGGCTACCAAACAGTCTCCAGACAATCACTTCTTTCGGTCCTTGTCAGCCTAATTTGATTTGAACAGAGAACTGATAAAGAAATGCTGTCAAGCCCAGGCAAGTCGTGTTTCTGCTTCTCCATCTGAATAATTTCTTGACTGCTTGTTGAATGCTTGAGAGCAAGTTGGGTGCCTTCCAAAACAAAGCAAAGATAGCCTCCCTGTTCCAGAGAGGTTACAGTGCAAACAGAGACTACCCAGCATGTAACAGCAATCTTGTGTGCATACGGGAAGCAATGGAGGCAGTTGATCATATGGATTGTGTAGGCGGGACTTAAAGATAGGTGTGAGGCCATATTAGTTGCCTGTGTGTGCTATTGGCCTGTTGGAGTTCCCAGTGCACAGCCCTGGGCAGTCCTTCATCCCAAGGGGCAGGAGGGATGCAGCCCAGGCAGGTCACTGGGCCAAGACATGTCCCACTGCCCCACTGTGCACATATGTAATGTTTTAAACTGAGCTTAGTAAAAGGATTTGCATGGATATCCCACGTGATCCAAGTGACCAAGACTAAATTACCAAGCTTTTCAACAGGAAAGGAGGCTTCTAGATCAAAAATTATAATGTTTCAGCATACATAAATTACAGGTTCATTTCTCTACATACTGGCAGTTATAAACAACTCTTTTTTGGCCCTAGGTCAGAGGCATGGCTTTGACCATAATTACATTCTTTGTAGATAACTTATTTTTGTTTTGGTTACCAGAGCTTTTGCAATGGAGCAGGCCTTTACATTACTGTTTGTGTCCCATGCTCTCATTTTTCTGTTGTGATGGCCACCTCCGGTCACCAACACCACCTGGGTGCTGGGCACAAGGGAGGGGCAGCAAGAGTCACCATCAAGGGGAGGGGAGCTCAGCAGAGAAAAGCTGTTGAGTTTTGAGCAGGACCCGTGATGGCAGAGTAGTGAGAAGCCCTGGTGTGGTGGTGTGCAGTGCAAGGCGCTTTGCCCTGCCTGCCGGAGGAGGAGGAGGAGGAGGAGGAGGAGGAGGAGGAAGCAGTTCTTTATCACTTTTGTTTCCCGCTGTCCTGCAGTCAGGTTTTTTGCTTGTTATTCACTGTGCCCTTCATGTGTTTTCCATCTCTCCAGAAATCACTGGCTTTGTTTAAAATAGACTTCGAGCGGCTGCCAAGACTTTATCCAGAGAGGGAGAAAAACGCACGAACGCCAAGTTCCTATAGAGTTATCAAAAGCTTTCACTCCCCATTAAGAATACACCAGAAGCCGGGTCTTCTCAAGTAGAGTTCTGAATAGTCACTACAGATCATTCTGCAAGAGCCACCAAAGTGCTTCTGCCCAGGAGAGCACTCCTCAGCTCCCAGTGGTGTCTCCCAAGATCTGCTTGCAAGTGCCCTCACAAGTCTCTCGCATACTGGGATGTTGGCCTTCCTTTGCAGTGTATTGAATCTATACATAAAAATCACAAAATTAGAGGAAAATGGCTTAAGGATGTTTGACTCAGAAACATTTAAAGGTACCCCGCTCATAAAGTAATAGATTTCATCAGAGCCCAGCTTTGTGCTGTAGACCTGCAGCCAAGAAGGATTTACCTTGGGGGGCTTTGCTGGCTATGTTTGCTTTCTGTTTATGCCTTACCACCTTTTTCTAACCCAGCCCTAAAGGGACTTCCTGCTCTGTCTCCAAAAGGAGATGCTATTGTTAAGTAATTCCCAGCTCAGAGCTTAGCATCTCCGTCTCTCTGCAACAGTTCAAGTCAGCAAGATAAGTACATGTAAAATTGAAAACAGGATCAGCTCCTTCATCACCAGGGCAAAAGATATTGAAATAGAGACAAAAATAAATATTCTTTGCTTTTAGGTAGAGCAGTGTGATTTAACTCTGGCTTTTGGACTTGTTTCCTAATATTTCTTGATTAGAAAAGCTTACTGAAAATATTTAAGATGGCTGGTGGGGAGAAACTTTCCTAACGGAAGCAGCTCTTTCTGACAGAATGTAAACAATCCCAGAGCAGGCTTCATGAACAGCACTCCTCCCACCAGGAGCGAAAACACACCAGCTCAAAGCCAGCAGCTCTGATGTTTTGGTAGCTACAAAAAGCTGTGGTGTGTGTCTAAAAGATACCAGGAGCAAAGGGTTGTCCTTGCACACTTTGGTTTCCAAGGAGCAGCAAGGTTTCATTTTGACTAAGTCATGCAACAGCCTCTTGTCACCTGCTCCTTCACCTCGCAAAACAGCATCAGGGAGGGAAAGCTGCCTTGGCTGAAAGAAGTGTGTCAGATGCCAGATTTTTTGATGTTTAAAGGAGGGGGAGACTTAAAATTTTAGATGAAGTGAAAAATTATGATCTCCTGTTTTTCCTATTGCTCATCTCCCTGCTCCCCTTAGAGGCTGTTCTCTGCTCTCTGCTTTGTCACAGGTAGTCCTGGTTTGCTGCCGCTGGTTTTGTTATGTTCCTCCTCTTACTCTTCCTAGGAAAATAACATCAACTCATCACTATTTTTTCCTGCATGGTGAAAGAAACTGATACAAGCAAAATCTTCTACAAATCCTGGCTGTAGGCTACTGAAAGACATGTAGGTTTTCTGTGAAGCCTGAGGGAGCTGGATGCTGAGGTCCTTTCTCGCTTCACCGTCAGCACGGGTGCAGTGTTTTCAGGGAAAAGGGAGTGTCCCTGACTATGCTACCCCTGTACGTGTGTGTATCCCTACTGTGATCAAGTCTGCAATTATGGTAAGCACACAGAGAACTCAATGCACAAAGTATGAACTTGTTTTGGAAGTCTGGGCAATAACATCTTTATGACTCACTTTATCTCTGTAAAGAATGACTGAAATATACTTTTTTCTCCATAGTATTGTGAGAAATCAGAATACTTTAAAAAGCATTTTGGAGGAAATTGCTACTCCTAGTACTATTGTAAATTAAATCTTTGGTCATTCACTGCATTCATAATGCTAATGCTCCATAGGAAAGGAGTAGTACTTTCACTGCTTTTTTCCTAATACTGTTTTTCTGCCACTTCCTGTACAAGCAGGGAATGCTCGTATAGCCCAAAGAAATCCTGAATCACAAAACACCTTTCTGTCTAACCTGGTGCACTGAATCCCAGGAAGCTTAGCATCCATTGCAGGAATTAGCATTAAGTGTTGTTAACACACACAGCTACCCCCCAATTTATAGTGGGGATGGGGGGAAGGAAGGGGGAGACAGAGTAACAGAAAACCCCTGGTGCTGTAAAAAATGGAGTGAGGTGTAAGAGGAGAGAAATGCAGCATCCAAGTAACCAGCAAGAACAAAGCACGAATTCAGCCTTTGCACAGCAAGCAGGAATTTATAAAAGGCATCAGACCAGGATGATTCTTGCTTAGTTCTTTTTTAACAGCTCTGAAAATGAAGTGAATTAATAGTTTCCAAACCTAACAGGTAAGCTTGCAGCAATCAGAAACATGAGAACAAAAAGGGTGGTGAAGCAATATTAAGAAAGAAGATTACATCCTGGAAATTGGTCTCAGTGCAAAATCTTTTTTTTCTTTTTTTTTTTTAGTTACTGTAACTATAAGCAAGAACTGTGTGCCAGAGGAAATGAGAGTTTAAGAAAATATAGACAGTTTGGCAGGGCCACAAAATGAAAGCTTTAAGGAAAGAACATTTAGAGAACAGAAGGAAATATTAGTGGGAGAAATTATAGCAGCATAAAAGCATCACCTTTTGAAAGATATAATTTTGCACCCAACTTTTTACATCACTTAACATGCAAATGGTGAGTTTTGTCATATTGATGCTTGGATGGGAAATTATGAGCAAGCATTTTTTTTAACCTGATGGGAGAAAAAAGTGTGTACACAAAGGCAGGGAAAGACGAAAGCAATTCCAGCAACTTAATAGTTAAGGTGTTGGAATAGTTACCAGACACTGTTTCTGTAGGAATGATGAAGCTGAGATTTAGAAGACGTTGAAAGAATTGTGATTCTGAATGGCCAAATACACATTAGTGCCCCCACCTTGACACAAATAAACCACAGCTGCCTGGACAGCATAATTCCCTTTTGGCTTGAAACTGTGTATGTTATTTAGAAGGCTCTTTGAGAATAGAAGTAGCCCAGTGAGAGATTCATAGAGAAGCCAGGGATCTAAAGCTGACCCAGCAAATAACTGCTTCTTGCTCTCTGTGCTAGAAAACTAAGTCAGTTGGATCCCTAGCAAAGGTAGCTGGAACTACAGAAAAATAAGCCCTGATCCTTTCCTCTAAGAAGATAACAAAGAGATAGCAGGTGCTTGGAAGCTGTGGTGAAAGGCCTGGTTTTGAATCTCTGTGAGCATGGAGTTTGTGCTGCCATGTTTGCCTTTGGTTGGATGTCAGTAAGGAATGGAATTTGGCTCCTCCTCATTCTGCAGTGTGTAATTTTTATCTTTCCAATATGTGAAGTCACCAAACCTTCTAACCTGTTTACTCAGTGCTTCCAGAGGCCGTTCATTTCAAAACATTACCTTTTTTCAGGTATGTAGAGTCCCCAGTTCAACCCTTTATAGTAGTTATTTATTACTCTGGTTTGGTCTGTGAATGCTGAAACCACTGTTTTTTCTGCCTCAGCTGCCTCAGTGTAGAGCTTCACCCTCTGCCTTTGCCACCCAAAAACCCCTGGTCCTTGTGCAAGAGTTGCTTCAGCAATCCAGTCAGCCAGCTGGTCCTGGCTCCACAGCCCCTCAGCTGCACATCCACCTGCAAACAACGTGCTGGCCAGACAGCAGCATCTGTGGAAGGCATCACGTGTATCATGCCAGAGGCATGGACATCAAATGTTCCACAAGGCCAAGGATGGAAAGGGCAGCAGGCCTGTGGTTGCCTTTCACGAAACTTCACCAAAATTGCCTGTGGAGCATACTCAGGAAAAAAGGGGAAGAGGTTGGTGGCGTGGTGGGAATTTTGGATTGCTTTGTACTTGTTGGCATGGTATACCAGCTTCCAATCATTGATTGAGAAGTGAAAGACTGAGCAGCCTTTCTGTTCCAGGAGAGTGATGGAGTACAGCTTGTTTAGGCAGGGTCTGTCAGAACTTGCAGTCTATCCATAGTGATGTGAGAGTCAGCCTTGGATGGAAAACTGGCCCAGGAAAACTAAATATTTGAGCAGCTAATCTGTGCTGCATTATCAGTACCTGAGCTAGGTAATTAAAGCTAGCTCTTGGAGAGCTACAAAGTCTCTGGCCATGCCTTTATGTTGCAATGTGGGCATCCTTTGGTCATGCCTTTATGTTGCAGTGTTGGCATCCCCTCAGGTGCCTGAGAATATTTGCTTCCAGCCTCCCTTTGGAATTACTTAATGCACTAAATGTACCACGTATGGTTGTGTTTATTTAGTCAGACATAAATATGCCTGTGGATATCGTGGAGACCATTCCTTAATGCAAACCACTGCCACTCTTGCTTTGGGATATTATTCTCCTAGATGCTGCGCTGTGCTGGGACAGGCAGGTCGCTGCTTTCCAGAAGGAAGCAACCACAAATGCACTGCACTCGCCATTTGTCCCTTTTGTTTGCCCTTCAGCCTGCCAAGTGCTTTGGTAGCCTCACAACTGCAAGCATCACATGAGCAAATCTCTGGATGTTTGCTCCTGTCAGGCCTGTTGATTAAATATTTGGGAAAGATGGCTATATCGTGCAGCTCACTGAAATGCAGGAAGGATCCCAAAGTGTTTTACAAATGGTATTTAACTCCTGATTCATCCCATCTAATTTAAGGGTTTTGTCTGGAATACTTAAATTGAAGATTTGTCACTTTGGTTTAGCTTCTATCATCCAGAGCAAGTCTTCTAGCGCCTAGCAATCCATAAGACACTGATAGGGTGCTGCTTCCCCAGCCTGAAACACCACCTCCATCCTGTGTGAAGAGAATGAGGACGAGGAGGCACCCATCTTCATCCCACTGGGAATTCCCTTGCTTGCATCAAGGTGGGTGGAGGGGGGAAAGTGGTGTCTCATGAAATACCCAGGATATGGGCAAACCCCTCTAGCCTTTACTCCTTCACATCCCTGTCAGGTGTGATCTAGGACACAACAGTGTATATTTCTTGAAATAGTGTATATTCCTGGCAGTTCTTACAGCTGGAAACTCCCTGGGATATTGGCTTGCTTAACCAAAGCTGGGAGAGCAAGTTGCTCCTTCACAGAAAGACAGGAAAACCCCTGACTGCAGAGGGAAGGGTCAGAGGTGCTGCCTGTGGAAGGTACAGAGATGAGCCTGGGTCAGGTAAACCCATTGGCCCATGCAGGAAGGTCGGAAAAATGAGTCAGGAAGTGAGGAACATGCTCATGTAAACTGTGGAACCAGTATACAAAAATTATTCACAGGACACAAGCTGGAAAAGGGTTCTGGACCTCCTCCTCCTGCCTGAGCCTAGCTCAGAGCTTCTTCTGCAGTATAGAGGAGCCAAGGTGGGGAAAGGCTGGTGATGTTCACTACTCTCACCAAGGTCTACATATTGTTGTCACTTGTTTCAGGGTCCTGGGGAAGGTCTGCATGTTATGTGCTGTATTCAGTGTGTGTGTTCCATGAACATTTAAACCATCCTGTGACACAAGCCTGTAGCTTTGGGGCAGGGCGTGCTGGAGCTACCATGGGTCTCTTGAGAGTTGACTGGTCCTTGGAGTTTAGGGCAACTGGATGTAACAGACTTGCCGCCTGGGAGAGAGGAAGAGATGGAAAAGTGAAAGAAGAAACAGTTCTGTAGCCATTTAAATCACAGGATTCATAGTTTAGTGGATTACAGACCAACACAGCCACCAGGCCCCCTTCTGGTCTTACTGCAGCAGCAGGGTACGCTGAGCATGCCTTGCTCAAGAGAAGTGAGTCCTCTGTGCTTTTTTATATGGACCTTGATGGATGCTTTGTGAATGCCAGTCCTGGTGGGTACACGAGGGATGCCCTGTGCCTTCCGACCTCACTGATCTAGCAAAATGCCCAGAGTTTGGCGTTGTGTCTGCACATCTGCAGTAAGTGTCTGTGTCTCAGGAGGGATGGAGGTGACTTCACTCCCTTTAGTGCCATGATGGCAGTCCATTTGCACCACTCCACTGCTGGTCCAGTGGTGTGCTGGGCCACCTAAGCACTGCCTTCATTTTTCAGATACAGTGTGTAATTAATCAGGGGACTTACTGCCACATCACTGTGTCCAAGAGTGAGTAAATGAAGCCAGATAGTCCTGTGCAAGATCATTGACTTTCAACATTAAATTAGAGATGTGATATGAAGAACATAAATCAAACTCTTGCTATTGGCAAGAGAGAAGCAGTTTTCTCCAGGACAGATTACTGTAGAAGATTTCTTGCATCTTCTGGAAAAATAAATGTTGGCTGCTGCCAGAGAGATGATACAGAATAAACAGAGTGTGAATAGGTGTGGCAGTTCAGGTCCATGAGTGACCGGGCCACAGTGCCAGCAAATGGCTCCCACTCACTGCACTGCCAGACGTGCTTTCTGAAGTGAGAACCAAATACCATTGCCTGTGTCACCAAACTCAGAGGTAATAAAGATCAGCTGACCAAGTGAAAAACCACTCTTGCTTTTTCCTTCCCCTATCTGCAGTAAACAGCCTAGGCTACTTGCACAGGAGGGCGAGGGCCCCCTGCTCCTTTATCACAGCTGCTGGGGTCCCCTTGCTCCCAGGCTGCCTTCTGCCCCCACAGGCAGGCTGCCTTCACCAGCCCCTTGGGGAGGGGGAATGTCAGCTGTGTGTAATCTTTGATGTGATATGGGTACAGCCTCAGCAGGTACAAGCAGTGAAGGTGAATATTAAGAGCTGCTTAGAGGATTGATTTTTCTTTAAGATGAATCTACTGTAATTAAGCCTAACGGAGATGTTCGTGCTAATGCTGCATTATTAATTGCCTGAATTCAATCCTTCTTTTTCTTTTTTTAATTTTTTAAGCATGTGAACTTTCTTTACCTTTTTTTTCCTTTAAGTCTTGTATTACTTCTCCTTCTCCCTCTAGAATATATGTTGGTGTGCCTTTTCTTCTTTCAATGTCTGTTTTCTCTCAAGACCAATTTTTTTCTGTTGTGTTTAATTGTTTTTCTCCTGATTTATTGTTCCAAGCCCATGCTAGGCAGTCTGTTTATTTATAATTTGGACTATTTTAAAATGGATACAGAGCTCTAGGTCAGTGTTTAAAAATTAACTAATAAAATACACAAATGAGGCCCAATGGTCAACATAAGATTACACATCCTCTAGGATTCACATGCTACTCCAAATAAACCACTGGGGAATACCAGCCCCAGTCCCCAAAAGCATGGAAAATTCACTAATTTGGACTAAAGTGGGCTGGTATATATGGGAACCCTTCATGGATAGCACCAGGCCAGTCTTCTTAAAATTGAACCAGCAGGTGTTAGTATGAGCCCTAGAGAGGAGTGACAGGGATGGTGTGCTATGGCAGAGAAATGCCGGGCTCTGCCCGGCTCAGGTACCCACTTCCCAAGAGCCGATCCTTTCGCTCCTAGGCATTTTGGGAGAATGCAGTTCAAAGGAGAATAACATGATCCACACAATACATGTCAGAAGACCAGAGCATCCTGAACTTCTACAGCACCTTCATCCTTCCACCGTGGATGTTGCTGATTCCCTCTGGAAAGGAAATCCCAGGGAAGGTAATGTGTGCGTCCCGCACAGAGACGCGAACCCACCCGTCACCTCCCGCTGTTCTGGCGCTAGTCCACGTGTGGTACCCTGACATTTATATCCCTCTCTTCACACTCCATTGCAAAACTTCTCCAGTAAACAAACAAATGGTATCAGCCACTGTGTGTATTTGGAGAGGCAGCGTTGCCTGTGGAGGAGGACGGGCAGCAGCCCTCGATGGGAACGTGCGGTGCAAACAGCCCTGCTGGCAGCAGGCGGAACGGGTGGCTGTGCTGCAGCCTGGCTCAGCTGCGAAGGGCGTGGTGGGGACAGGGGTCAAGCCACTGCACCCCCGAAAGGGAAGCCGATGCTGTGGTCAGCTGGCAGCCACAGAAACCACCATCCCCCCCCCCCCCCCCCGAAAACATGGTTTCCTATGAGTGGTGCCATCAGTGCTCTGAGGTCCATTGTCCCTGCATAAAGTGTGCAGCATGCTGAGGGGTGGCCTGAGGCAGCAGGGAGGAAGCAGTGCCCTTGTTCTTGCCCAGAGAGGCCTCACTGGCAAGGCCAGAGGGAGAAGTACACAGGCTGTGGGCTTTGCCATGCTGACTTGACACCTGGGCACATTTAGCCGGATTGCACAAACGTATGAAGCAGCGGCACGGGGTAGCCCGTGCAGTGTGTCCTGCTCATCCCCCTGCAGAGGTGGGGGCATGTCCACCAAAGGCAAGAAAACTGGAGATGCAGGAACTAAATCCACCTGCTCTGTCAGCCACTTAAGACACACAGGGCTTTCAGAGTGGTGCAAATCAGAAGCAAAACCTTCCCCGGGGACGGCTGTACCGTGTGCCCAGACAGAGGCAGGGCTGGTGTGCAGAGATGCTGATGCTGGACATGGAAACCAGCACCGCTCTCACTGTGAGCACGAGGGTGATTTAGCTGTTGCCCCAATGAAAACAAGATCAGGCTTTTTAGTGCGGTGTTAACAGCTATGTTAAAATCCTCACACTTTCCAACAAAAGAAAGTCCCTCAGAGAAACCCAAACACTCACACAAGCAACACTGGAAGTTGGCTTGAGTTACAAACACAGGAAATTAAATACAAAACCATGTTACAATAGCATTGAGGATCTGACTTAAAACAAGCCAGACTAGAGCATGCACTGTTCAGATGGCCGTATTTTTCCCTACCCCCACTCCCAGGGCAATTGTCTCTACAAATACACATGTGCATGTAAGTAGCTGTATGTTTGTATATACACATACATGCATGCACAATTCCTACCACATCGAATAAACCAGGCAATTAAAGGAATACAGTAGCCTTTCTCTGGACTGAGTTGGCCCAGTATACAAGTACACAAAGGTGTTTTAGCCAGGACTGCAAATATTGTATATTATGGGGAGAATGTTTGGCTTTATTTTCTTCATTCCCAAATGGAGATTCTTGCAAAGATTCAGTTCACAGCAAAATTTCACTACAAATGAAGGTTCAACCAAGAACAGTGTGAAGGTGAGAGCAATGACAAGAAGACGGAGTTCCTTAAATAGGTTTTATTGCTGAAGAAAACATCACATTTAGCCATCAGTTTCAATTGCATTAGCAGAAGACATGTTTATGTCAACAGAAATTCACACCAAGGGTTATGCCAGTACAGCGGGATTACCTGGAAAAATTACTCTCCCGACTGACAAAGCTTTAATGGGCTTTACAACTGGTCTTCTTGTGTGCCCCTTGGCATGCTGCCATCAGGTACCATTACACGTCCTCAGCAGAAGCCTCTTCTCACCTCCAGTTGCAGCGCCACGCTGCTGGAGGCCGGTGGAAAGGGGAGGGTGGCCTCAGGTTAACATGTCTTGACTTGTCCCTTTCTGTAGGCAAAGCCTTTTCCCTTTGCTGCAAATCCCTATCTCGTGGCCTCAGTCCTAGGGTACATGCTTGTTTTTCTGCTTTTATCTTCAAAACACTCACAAATGTATTTCAAATGAGAACTCTATTATGTTTTCCTTTCCTTTATTACACTTTGCTACAGTTTGTCAATACTGGCTACCGGTGTTATTTGAGGCCACACTTGAAAAAAAAAGGTCCTTCACGAGCTCTGCACATTTATCTGAAGTTCTGCATAAGGTCACATGTCTCCTCCAGCAGAAGGTCTTGCAAAGTTAAACAAAGTCCCCTCGCTTGCTCTGTCTGAGTAAATACAGACCATATTGGAGTAAATAAACAGCCAGGCAGTGTCCCAGACAATGGGCCTTGGCGATGAATTAATAAACTCTGCCTCTCGCATTAGTAGAGTGTGACTGGAACTGGCAGGAGGCCCTGGCGGGACTCCAGAAACGATTATTACTAGACAGAGCCAAAGGAGACTTGGCACGGCGTGGAGCCCACAGCTGGAGATTAGGTAACAGAGTCCGCCCGCTTGCCGAGCTGCCAGGGCGTTGGTTACCCTGCCTGAGGAGAGGGTCAGGGCTCTGTTTTTGTACCTTGGATTCACGTAGGGTGCCTATCTCTGAAACTCACACTGCTCTGATCTGTAATCCATAGGTTTATTCTGCAGGATCAAACTGCCATCCCAAATCCTGGCAGCTGACCAAAATGCCTGTCTGGTGAAACTACAGAGGATGAGCCTGCACCATCCCTGTCCTGTGCAGCACCCAGAGAGGTGGGTGGGTGGAACAGGGCTTGTGGTACTGCACAGGGGACAGCTGGGCCACGCAGCGGGGCAGCTCTGTTCTGGGTGAGAAAGCAAGAATTCCTTCTGTGAAGAGAAGCCCAATCTGGGCTTGTCTTCTGAGCTGCAGGTTGAATCCAGAGACAGGAGGTCTGCTGAGGGTGTAAAGTCCTCCTAATGGCTTGCACTGGGGTCATCTGAAACCCGTGGGGAGCCACTGCTTAGCCAGCCTCTTCCTGAGCTAGACAGAATTGTCACCCAGACACACGGATGAAGGAGCTGTAAATAGGAAGGGACCATGGACAAATGGTAAGCTATCCCCTCTGATCCCACCTCCAAAGAAAAGGTGTCTGTGTTGCTTCATGGACTGTGGTGTTGCAGCCCCTGAGCTCTCTCCCAAGCCAAAAGAACCATTCTTGGAGATTGGAAGCCCAGCAGCCATGTTGGATGAGCACTGCAGCAACCTCAGGTAGCAGGTTTATCATCTGGGCTACCTCCAGCATGCATGCCCTGCTGACACAGCTGTTCTACTTCCCAGAGCTGAGCTACTTTCTGCACCCAGTGTTGCACTGGTTTATTTAGACCTGCTTCTTGGATCTCTGACATGGGACTGCTCGTTGCCATGCACAGACATGCCTGTGTTGCAACTCGCATCCCCATAATCAGCTATAAACCTGTTAGCAATATATTAGGCGGGCTTGGCACTTGTGTGCTAGAGTATTGGTGGAGGGGGAGGTGATGCCTGCTCCTGCTGTGAAGCATTTTGAGAAGTATGAATGCAAAACTCAAGCTTTTTCAGGGTCTGCTGATGAAGAGAGGCTGTATGCAAAACCACTCTTCTCATTCATATACTCATGATGAGAAAATGGTGGCATGAACGCCATCCCTCCATCCCTGAGAGCCTCCACACCATTCTGATGACCCTAATTTCAGGAACATCTCTTTTTGGTGCCCATGTCTTTTACATCTCAATGACTGCAACTCTGAAAACGAAAAAGTAGAAATCAGCCTTTCTTAGAGCCATTAGCATGAATAGAACTACCTGGATTACTTTGAAAACACATTTTGCCAAATATAAGGTGGTAAGAAAAGTTACCAAAATGAAGAGAATGAAATCCTTGATTTCACATGTATGCTATAGCAAATGGCATTTTCTTATCCTCATTTACTGCTGAATATCCAACCTGTCCTGGACTGAATGCCCCCAGAGAAGAACAATAATAGTTTCCAGCTCTGAATACTGCCTTTTGTCATCAGGTTTGAAAGCCCTTCACAAAGGAGAGGAATCTCATTTTCTGTGTTTTTCCACAGGGAGAAAAGGGGTCACGCAGGCAGAGCCGGAGCACCGCTCCACTCAATGCCAGCCTGCTGTTGTGCTACCTTCCCAGGACACGACCATGCCCTCTCCTGCCACCCCGCTCCAGAGGCTGAAATGCTGAAATGTCACTTGCGAGGACTTGTCCGATAAACATTCCTTATCTATGCAGGAGACTGCAAATGCTCCTGGTGTGAGAGGGTAGATGGTGGTTGAATCAGGCAGAGGAGTTTCCAGTGAATGCTGACCAGGGCTAATGTAAAACTGACTCCACAGCCCTTTGCTCACTCTCCAAGCTCCTCCTTCCTCAGTAAGCAAGTGGGTTTTTTCTTTCATAACAAAACTTGAAGCGAAGAATTGCTTTCCATTACCCAAAGTGCAGATCTTGTCCTTCTCCTTAAATCACCTTCAGCTTGATGAGCATGGGCACTCCTTGCTGGTGCCTCTAAACATCGCCTGGAGAGAAAACCTCTGCGGAAAGTGAAATTCAGAAGAGCTAATAAAACATTTTCTGAAGAGTTTGAATCTCTCATTCCAAAGAAAACAAAAAGGTCGGCTGACCTTTCAACCTGACCCTTTTCTTTTTTTTCTAAGGCATTAAGAAAAACATTCTGCAAACAATGAGTGCTCGTGGTAATTGTCCCTCCCCTGTGCCCCAGTTCTTGCCAAAAGCAACATTTCAATGGCTATGGGGGGTGGAGGTTGAAAGCAAATGAGTGAGCAAGCAAATGCTGGCTTTCACACATCAGTGGCTGGCTAGCCCTGACCACATCCAAGGAGGTTCAAGGTGAGGGAGTCAAGCTCTCAGGCTGCTCCTCACAGATTTTTTACAGTTGCAGTGTCTGAAATATTCCAGTTCAAGGAACTCTGTGTTGGAAAATCTGTATGGGAATCTGTGTCGGAAGCATTCAGAAAGTCCAGTCAAAGGGTAACAAAAAGGGTCATACACCCTTAAAGTGAAGTATAATTTAGATCAATATCTCTTCCATCAGCTGTTGAATTCCACCTTCATGTCACGTGCCACATCTGCTCATTCCTGAGCCTGTCACAATCCTTCTAGTGTTAGGGAGAGGCCTGGTGTGAAAACAATTTCATGTTAAAAAAAAATAACTGTGCTTTTTATATGAGAAAAGCCTTCTTGTACATTTATTTCCATTGTTTTCCAGCACTAAGACCTGCAGTGGATCCTGCTGTGACATGTTTCCAGCTGCAAAAGGAATCAAAAGATTTAGGGTTGAGTTCCCTCCTGATTCTGGAACATGTTCCACTGTGCAATCTTTTGTAATATCTCTCTGCAATAAAAGCACTAATGCTCTCCAAGAGGGCTCCCCCTTTCACTTTCCTCATAAGAGGTGATGACAAGCTCCCAGCCCAATTGTCTGCACACATCCTTAACGGCATGAGCCAGAGATTTAGCTACCTTTCCTGGTTGTGACAATAACCTGTACACGGGTCCCGGGCAAACCATTTAATCTCTGCCCCACCCAGGCAAAATGTCCATAGAAATCTCTTCTTGCTAGTACTGGAGCAGAAGCATTAGCACTGCTGGGAGATGGTTGTGAACAGGGGGGCTTTCAGCTGCCTTTGGGACTCGGCTGCCAGGAAAGGAGACCTTGCCTGTGCCAGGGCTCATCTTGCTAACTCTGAGGCAGCTGAATCCATTCTGTAAAAGCACACTGGTACTGTCAAGGTCCTGCCTTTGAACGTGTTTCTCCAGCTGTAAAATGTGGATAGAAACACTGAGCGAGCTCTGTAAAGGTCTGCTGAGATTTAAGCTATGTTGGCATTCTCCTCCTCAGTGTTAGTAGAATTGGCAAACACTAGGAGAGAGCAGGAGGGTTTCTACTTTTCTTTGAATCATACTGTAAATCACCACAGCCCTGTAATTCCCAACAAACACACAAGTGGGTTTAGGTGCTGGTGTGGGAGGAAAAAAGAGGTCTGGGGGGGCGGTGGTAAGGTGGGGGTTGGGGGATGTGTGTGTGTGATGACATGATAAGTAAACAGTGCATCCAGAATCTCTTAGTTACCCTCCAGATTTACTTCTCTTCTTCAGCAGGGGTTTGTAGAGCAAAGTACAATTTTGTGGCTCTTCTTCAAGACCATTAACTCAATATAAAAATATCAGCACTGTTTTTATTATCTGAAAAAAAAGAGCTCAGAGCTGAGTTTTTGTGAGCAATGCTTGGTTCATTATACAATGACTCAGACTAGGTTTTGTGGTGGAGGATTCAGCTTTTCCTTAGTGGTAGGATTAAGATGTTCTGTTTCCATGATAATCTACCTTTCATCTCTCTCATGTTGCAAAATTCATTTTTACCTTGATCGCACACAAACCCCTTAAGTTTCTTGCCTTTGTTATTGTAAATAATTTACTTTAGAAATGCTGAATCATGACACTGAGGTTAGAGAAAATTGCACTTGTATTTAAAGTAAGAATTTTTCCCACATCTTCTGAAGATTCCTGGACTATTATTTTTGTGTGTCCTTACATTTTATGGTTCACAAAAGTTCAAGTGGCACTTGGCTTGGCTCCCCTCAGAGACGTCCAAACCTGAACCTTTTACCCTGGAGATATTTAATTCTAACAAATGATGCCTCCCCAGCGCTACGTGGCGGGAACTGTGCCTGTGTATCAGCAGGAGAGCTGCATGGGCAGTGACAGGACTGACTTCCTCCAGACCCTACCCTTGCAGAGCACTGGTGGGTCCTGGGGGCAGCTGTGTGGGCTCCCGTTTCTGTGAATGGTGTGGCACCTGAACAAAGGCAGGCTGCAATTCAGAGAAGTACTCCAGAGTTTGTGTGAACACCTGAAGCTTATGTTAACACCTTGGGCCTGCAAAGATTGGGCTAGAATTCTCCTGAAGAAAAAGATGATCGTAGTTCCTGGTTTTTATTTGAACAGAAATACAAGGAAAAGGAGCCAGAGCCCCAGCCCCAAGCATGCACCGCAGCCCACCAAGCAGTCTGAAAATACAAGTACATCACAGTCTGGTGCCATGGCTTGGTTATTACCCAGCTGCAACCTGGCCCACGAGTGCCAGGGCTGCCTCTCGCCTGTCCATAAGCCGCCTTCGGCTGGCTGGATCACAGCTGCTGTGAGCAGACATGCACTGCTGCCCAGCCTCTAGGGGCACACAGCTACCGAGGCTCTTTCCACTCGCGGTCACGAATTGCACTGAGAGCTTGCTTGTGTGTCAGAGGGCCACACTGGATGTGAATGCTGAGACAGGGTGCCGTGTGGTGTGTGCTGCAGGCCGTACTGCAGTGAGTGGTTACCAGCAGCTAAGAACCGGTCTGAGCCCAGAATTCCTTTTTTCCCCATTTTTAATAGGTTTTTATGAACGCAAGGAGGAGATGCAGGAGAGTGGGTAGAAGGCAGTGTGCATAATTTTCAATTTTATTTTGAATTTTCTTTTTAAAGCCATAGTTGGCTTTAAAACACGTTCCTGTGTTACATGTACTTACAGGTGTCTGTTTTACCACCCTGTGCACTGTCTACAGGGTTACTGCAACACCAGCACTACTTACAGAGTAAACTCTGATGGGATACAGCCAGTGGGGCGGGTCCAGTGGCCTTGGGCTGGCATGCACAGCTCCTGCCCTCTCTTCTCTGAGCTGGTTGGTCGCCCACTGCCTCTACCAGCGGCCGCCACCTCTGCTCCACTGAGCACTGGCCGGCATGCAGAGAGCCAGACAGGGGCCACCTTGTTAGTCATTTAATGAGTAAACAAATCATTTCTCCAGCGTTCTCCAGGATCAGTCAGCCTGAGCCAGAAAGCCAGCCTGGCAGAAAAGGGTCTCTTGTTCTGGCCCCCCTCTGCAGCAGCTGGTGAGGGGCTTCTCCCTCGAACTGGAGCAGGGCTGCCACACGAGCAAGCCCACTGTGTACATAGCATGTGGGACCACCCATGCCAATGACTTTTTCTGGAGGCCAGCTCGATCTGCATCAGTTAATTCATGTTTTCTGTGCATTAGACCTCAAGTTCTTTTATATTCCCACTGATAGTTGAGTTCTCCATTTTAATGGCTCTCATCTTCTGTAGATGTCAGCAGTACTCTGTAATTGTGGATTATTTAAGCCTCAGCACATCTTTAGGCAAGTTTAATACCCTCCATTTATAAAAGGTCTGGGTGAGGCCAGGCAGCCGTCAGAGGGTACGTGCCAAACTGCACCATGGCCAGGGATAAAGCCCCATTTTCCTCTGTTTCTGAAATGGGATGTTTTCTGTTTAATCTAGGCAACTCTGTCAAAGGATGGGGTTTCCCATCAGGATGCTGTGATGGCTTCTACGCATGTGAGAGTCCAAACCAAAGTCCAAAGCTGAAGTGCTTTTGGCTTTTCCAGTGTCAAAATAACTATTTTACCTGTTAGTTGCCCTGTGTTTTACAACCCTTCACATCCTCTGTGACCTCACAACTTCATGGATGGACTCTCAGGAAGTGCTAGCCCTGCTTACAGACCCAGCTACAGGGCAGCCACTATTTTAGCTCAGGCTGGAAGGAGCAGTGTTGGAGGGCAGAGCTATGGGGAGTTGTAGGACAGCAGGAACATCGCCAGTCTTCTTTTCTCCCAGGCTTTATCCGGATGCCATGAAGACACTTGATGCTTGCTCCTGCTTCATGCTAGAGGCTTTGCCACCCTGTGCAGGAGTCACATGGGTGCTGTTCCTGCCAGCTCGGAGGCAGCGCTGCAAGGCAGGCAGACCTCCCTTGCCCTGTCACCTGCTCTCCCGAGGGGTGGCAAGGGGAGAACCGTGTGCTGGAGGATTTGAAACAATGCAGGTTGGGGGCAGAGCATAGGACTCATGAAGCAGGAACCTTTGGGTTGCGTGTTAGCACTAGAAACCTGCCAGAAATGGGACAACTGCAGGAGGGCAATTAGTGACCCGTATTCCTGGCTGTTTCCACGGAGTGTTCATTCCCCCTTCCCAGCTGTGCTAGGGTGGAGGTGAATTTGCAGTGCAGCGGGAGCACTAACAAGTTAATGTTTAACATTATTATTACCTCATCTTCCAGAGGCTCCTTCTAAACATAACAATTGACGACAGGCTCCTGATAGTTCGGAGAAGACCGACCTCAGCCCTAAGACTATGATGAATATGATTTCCCTTCCCCCTCTGTTTTGATTTTCTGCTCTGTTACTCCAGAGCATTGGCTGGCCATGACCCCTGGCTGCTTTTTCTGTAATTACCAGCTCCTGCCAGATTTACTGTGGAAGTTAATGTCTGTTCCAGCCAAGTCAGCCCCACTGTTATATTGTACGAGACAGTAACCCCTTCAGTACAGGCAGAGCTCTGGTGAAGCAAAACAAAGAGTCAGGAAAGGGGTTTCTTGAGGCCCTGGGGTTCATGTGCCTGACGAGGGTGCTGCATTAACAGGAGCACTTTCATTGTGCAGTCTTCCTCTGGGTCTTTCAAATCCCGTGGAGCACCAGGGGTGCTCAGTGAGGAAAGAACAAGAAAGCAACTTGTACAAGAGTTTACTCTGACAAACTCTCAGGATTTGCTCTCAGTCTGCTATGCACCTCTGGGCCATTTCTTCAGAGCCTGTGCATGGTCTGGTGGGACTTGCTTTAATAAATTAACATTCTGGACATTTACCCTTAAAATTGGAAGGATTTTTTTCAGATGTTGTTTTTGCAAGCAATTTTTTACATGCTCAAACGAAGCATGCTAAAAAGGGCAAGACTCAGGCTCAGATGGCTGTCCAGCAGATGCACAGGTCTCAGCTTCGGTCCAGCCATCAGAAACACCTTGTCCTGCACTGACACGTTCTGCCCGGCTGATCAGAGCGGCTCCTAGGCGGCACTCACTGCAACAGTGTGCAAGTGCAAGAGCATTTTAAATGTCTGTGGAAGGTGAAACATAATTGAAACATAGTCAAGGGCTAAATGTGGTTAAAATACAGTCCAGATTCTGATAGAAATTGTATTCAGCTATATCTAGGATAATTCCATCTAAGCCATTGGAGCGGTGGGGTACAAATCCTGTGCCGTGAGGTCATGGGGAAATTAGATGAGCAGCCTTTGTACAGCGTGCACCACAGGAACAGAAGTGGCCACCACAGCAGTGAGCAACGTCAGAAACTTCTGCTCCAGACACAGCTGGGAGATAATCATGAGGAATCAAAGAGATCACGCAAGTACCAATCTGTTAATGTGACCCATTACTATGGAGGAAAAGGCACTAAGAATAGACCAAGTAGGCTTGAGTAACACATTTGCAACAAATTCTGCTCCAGGGCTCCCATATTTCTGTTTAAGACTTTGCAGGCAGATGCACAGCATGTGTGTGTCCTGTACAGTTATTCTTTGTGTTTTAGACTGAAATTTAGATATTTGGGGCAGTACACATGCAGTAGGGTCTGTGCATTTGACTTACTGGGGTGACTCCTGGACACCTGTCTGAGACTCTGAGATGTGCTGCAGTGCAGCAAGGGGCTTTTGACCTCACAGGCCAACCAAATATTCAGAAAACCATGAGAAATCTATAAAGCTTAAAGAAAACAAAAATATCCAAAAATATCCAACTGGAGATACTTATCCGCAGAAAAAGAGGACACATCTGAAAATGTATATGTATGGGCAGCCCTAGTCTTCACCACAATTTGAATCTGTGGTTCACGGCAGATAGCCCATTCTTGAGGAAAAAACAGCACTTTCTTCTTCACCAACACCATCAGAGCCAACTTTCGGGTTTGTGGGGCTGTGAGTGGGACTGGGCACTGGAGCTGCTTTGGAAGGAGAGGCTCTCTGCTTATTCCCACTGTGGAAGCTGGGACTGGAGCCATGCCAGGACAGTGGGGCTGCAAGTAGCAGTTTGATATGTGGGGATTTACAGAACCCAGCTTTCGGGTAAGAGACCACCAGTGACTACAGACACACCTGAGGTATAAAGAGCCACTGGCTTTCTGCATCCAGATTTGACAGGAGCTCACCTGCACCGCTGTCCCAATGGGTGGGTCAATGTGAGTCCTGGGTTCTCCTGGGCTGTGTGCCTTTCTGCACTGATGGAGAACAGGAAGGGAAGGTCTACACCCTGGTGATGTTGGCAGAATACAAACAGGAGTAAATACAGAGTATCCCTATCAGAAACATGGGGAGATGAAAGTCATCTGCAGCACCCTGGGCACAAATTCTTAACCAGAACCAGGAAAAGGCTCACCCACCAGCCCCTCTAAACCCCAGGCTGAGTGAGGACAGTGAAGGGGACCCTGCATGGGCCTCTCAGTGATGAAGCAAACCTTCTCAAATCTTTTCTAGTCTGTGAAACAACCCAGTGGCCTGTCACGCGACAAGGGGACGTGTCTGGCAGGCTGGCCCTGCGAGATGCAGGGTCTGTGGCAGGAGGCCACAGCATCCTGGCTGCCTGCCAGCCCGCGAGGTTCTCCTCCTCCAGCAACCTGCCAATCTGCTGCCCCTGGACGTGCTGTCAGGGAGCGGGAGAGCAGCCTGGCCCAGCGCTGTGCTCAGGCGTGAGGTATTTATTATCCCAGCAGTGAGAAGGTGGGAGTTGGATCTGTTAGGAAGGCAGGGATTGGCTCTGCCCTTGGCACAGGGGATGCCTGAGTTGGGGACAGGAGGGTGCCGCAGGAGTCATGGATAGCACTGCGGATGGAGGTATCTGTCTTCTCAAGATACTCCAATGTGCACACGTGCCTGTTGCCAGTTGGCTACAATAATCCATGTCAGTACAGAGGGCATTGCCCTCTCCTTTCACTGCTTAGGATGACATCTCAGCTTAGTTCCCAGGAGATCGCCCCACAGCTCCTGCCCTTGTCCCCCAGCCTAGCAAGGTCTGCAGCGCTGCCTGCAACATGCTGCATGGAGTGTGCTGGGCACACTCAGGCACATTTGCCAGCCCTCTGGATGCCACCACAGGTTTTTAGGAGCAACCCAGGCTGCCACTGTGGGAGACTGTGCAGACATGAAGAGATGCTGATCAGGGTCCCTGGGTGAATTGTGAATGGTGTGCTCCCCCTCGGCTCTCTGCAGATGCAGAAGCCCTGCACAGATGTGTATTGCACAAGCCGAGTTGTTTCAAGGCACACTTGTGAAGCACCCCACAGGGTGTCAGGGATCACCAGGGCAGGGCTGACTGCTTGTCTGGTGCAGCTGGCTGGGTGCTTGCCCCTGGCTGTGGCTTGTACCCACACTGCTGAGAGGAAGGAAGATCCTGTTCCTGCAGGGAAGTTCCTGTTCCTGCATCAGGGCAGTGATGCTGCGCTGGACTTTGCAGGCAGGGAGCACCCCAGGGTGCTGTCCACCTTGTGAAGGAACAGGGCTATTGCTTCTATCCTTCATCCCTTCTCCCTTTGGTATGAGGTACATTGCTGGACATGTGGGAATCTTTCAGGTGTTTTCATGTTAGGAAGAGTCCAGGATAGATAAATATGTGTTACAGGCCATTTGCAATATCTTCACCAGTGCAGAGTTTAAGAGCCTCCAATGGCTGCAGCCTGGCATCCTCTTGGGTACTCAAATAATTTCAAACCTTCAGCTTCACAGTACTGAGAGAGCTGGATTGGCAAAAAATTAGTTAGACTTTCTTGATTTTATATGACTGACTGGTTTTTCAAATATATTTTCAACAAATATTGAAATGTGAAATATATTGTCAGCATTTTCTTAAGTGTCTTCAGGTGCAAGCAAACATGATGGGAAATCCTTGAACAAGGGCTGGAGTGGGAGGTAGCCAATGTCAGTCCCATTTACGACATTGACTGGGATTTGCTGAATTTGTTGAGTTTGACTGCAGTTTTCTTGCCATTTTGGGGTGGGTACTTGTTTTGTTTGAGTAACTATTTTAATAGTCACAGCCTAGGGCAAGAGCTTTCTGTGCCTGTAAATTAATGGTATAGATGGGCAACTTGTCATTTTGAAACACTGAAGAATTACACCTACACTGCTGTGTTGATATGTACAAATACCTATACGCCGACTGTTTATTGTTTATTATTGGCAATTACACATACTGGAAAGCCTGTGTAGTGAAACCCTCCCTGTCACAAACACACACAGCTATCTGGTCACCAAGCTGGGGGGTTTTTCTTGTTGGGTTGGAGGCTGACACCAAACCCAGCAACAGAACAAAAGCTTGGTCAGAGGAAAGAGGGTTTGCAGTGTATGAAGTGAGTTTTGATTCATTCCCAAGCTCAGATGTTGCTTTGGGAAACATATTCTCTTCAGGCCTCTCGCTGTGACTCTATAAACAGAGGCAGCAACGGGCATTTGGAGGCACTAAAAGTGATTTAAATGATCCAGCCTGGGACTTTTGCCAAGCAGCACCTCCTTCTGTTTGCTGCGGGGGCTTTTCTGCCCTCCCCCTTGCCGGTGGGTTGGTTGTTGGTTTTTTTTCCTTCTTCTTCATGCAAAATTTTTTGAGACTATCCTTTGAGACAATCTCTTTCTCCTAAAAGAAGAAGAAGGAAAAAAAAAGCTTGCTTCTCCAGATGGACAGCTGCTCCCTGCTCCTTTTGATGTTGCTTTTATCTGCCAGGCCAGTGCTCTCTCACCCTCTCCCCTCCCCCGGAGGCAGTTTCCATGGGGGTCTCAGGGGAGCTTTGTCTCTCACATGTGTTTAAAGAGAAATGTGGAGCTGACACAAAGGCTCCACAGCTCGACCTTTCGCCCTCTGGAGTTATGAGGGCCATAAAGCTCGAGTCCCTGGTAACAGCGCCGATGACCAGGGCAGTTCTGGACACAGACAGAGCTTTTTTGGCAGAAAATTGTTTAACTAAAAATAGTTCTAGGAAGGAAAATAAAAGGTTGTGCAAACTAAGCAATGTCTTTTATTGCCTTATTTGGTGTTACTGGTAATAACATGAATTTCTTTGGTATGGCCAGAGGCAGATGGCATCATTGCATTTAGTACCAATTTTGAAATGCATGGGGCACAGATAAAACGTGACACTTGCTGAGGTGCTGGGGACCAAGCCTGTGCTTGCTGGCCTGCAGATGCAAGAGGTGAAGGCTGCACTGCTGCAGCACTTGATGTGCAGCAGAGCTCAGTGGAGGCCCTGGCTGAGGCAAAACCTCCAGGCATCAAGGCTTTCTCTACCAGGCAATGGGAGACCTGCTGGAGAGGAGGAACCTCAGAGTCCAGCAAAGCGCTGAGGAGCTGCCAAGCCAGCCAACAAACAACCTTTAGCCTCAAGTGTCAGAAAAGTATTCAAGTGCCTTAGCTCCAGAGCAGATGAAGGGATTGCTTTTCCCTTACTGCTCACACCTGTGAGGCTCTCCCACCATGATTTGAGTCATTAGTAGTGCCATCTTTCTCTTGTTTTTAATTCCTATTCGGCCTGGCTGGCAGCAGATGTTGGATCCAGGTGCTCCAGAGCTGACACAAAAGGTTCACTAGTATTTGCTTTCCTGCTGAAGCTCTTGCCTTCTGCCTAAAATGAGCCAGATATGGAATGAATGTGAGAAAAACCCACCTGATTCTCTTGCCTCTTGTAGAGGGTATTTCTTTGCAGGAGAGTTGCAAGAATGTTGACTCCCTATGCATGAGTTATATGAAGAAGCTTGGAAACTCACAGATGAGTGACTTGCCCAGGACAGCTGCGAGCCTAATGACAAAGCGGCTCTCCTGAGAGTTGCTGAACACCAGAAGAGAAATTCAGAGGTGGATCCTTCAATTCCTTTAAGGGAAACTCTAATGCTTGAATGTGATAAAGGGTTGGTGACAATGAAGTGCTCCAAATCAAACTTGCTGCAGTGTGGCCTGGCCTTTTAGGCAGGGGTTTGAAAGCATGCAGGAAGACGGAGAAGGAGTTTCAAAATGTTTATGGAATCTAAATATTGTGAGAAAATGCCTCATTCTCTTTTGGAAGCAGGTTGGTTGGGAGCAGTGGCCACCTGTTACATATGTATGTGTGCGTGTATCAGGTTGATGGAGCTCTTATCAAGGCTTAGGGCTATGGCAGTAATAAGACATTTCCCAGGAATCTTTCCTATAACTTTTGTTCTTCGAAACCAGATAAAGTGAGGGTCACTTGCTGTGCCACAGAGGGTTAGGTTTTTCCTACTCAAAAAAAAACTTTAGCAGGCTTTTATTTTAGGTTAAATAAAACAAAGCCAAGAAGCAGGGGGGAAAGGGGGAAACCAAGTCTCCAAGAGAAGGAAGAACTTCAGTGATTTATGCTGAGACATTTTGTGGTTTTAACCTAAATACAGCTACTGTTAGAGCAGACAGGGAGAATTTTTACACCAAAAGGTACACACAAAAAACAAAGACAGCATCTCTTCCACTTACATGATCTCTCACCCTGGCAGTCTTTTTGCGTGAAACGAGTAGCTTTGTGCGTGAACATAAGTAAAACTCCCTGTGCAACCATGCACCAACAACCACATGCAGTAATTCTTCATGTAGCTGTGTTTGCCTGTCTTGCATGATAAGGTGCACATATGCACTATCATATTTCTTCCTATAAATCTTTTCTTTTCAGAAAGTTGTAAACCTAAAGATAACAGCACACACTCTCTTAAAAGCAAGGTTGACATTGAAATCCTTGGCTTAAAAATGTTGCCTGGGGGGAAAAAGTCTCCATCAGTCCAAAGGCAGCAGATTTGGCTCATGTGCCAATTGTCACTCTCCCACCACACCACAGGGAGCATGCTGGGGGAAGGAATGGTGCAGAAAAAGCATGTGAAGGGCAAGCAGTCCTTCAACTCTGGCGATCCTTCAGTGGTATATGAGCCTTGAGGGGATCACATGATGGGAATAGAGTAAAACAACCATCTAGCTCCTCTAAATCACATCACCTTGTGGAATCAGTGAACACAATCTCTTCCCTCCCATATATCACCCTCACACCAGACAGATCTCGAATGCAGAGGAGAATTGAGCACTTCTGCTCCAGAGCATGTGTCTGTGGTTAATAACAGATGATCCTAATCACTACTCCTGGAGCCCAGGGCTAGCTGATAACTCTCTCTTCTGACTACTGACCCCCATAATCTTCTCATTCCTGAGAGGGAGCAGATATTGTGAATGATGAGTTTTAGCAATTGGGACAAAAATAGTCCTCCTTTTGCTCAAGGAATTCAGATAGCAAACTAAGGGAGAAGCAAAGAAGCTGAACAGCCACACTACAGGGCTGGGAAAGATCTTCATCATATGTCTGGATCTGTCAGAAGCTTGCTCTCAGTGACCTTAGGCAAATTAGTTAGTCTCACAGCCTCATTTTCTTCCTCTGGAAAAACTGAGATAATAATAGACAGCAACTCCAGAATGGCACTATGAGGATACCTCATTAATTGGTATCTTTATAATAAGTGTTGAATTTTCCAGAGGTATTATATTAACAGCTGAGAAACACACTTTGCTGAACCCACTTCTTTCGTCAGAGAGTGGTTTCAGTGCTTCTGCAGCAGCCCTTGAGGCTGCAGTGCCACTGAAGGGCAGCCTTACCAGCTCTCCACTTACACTTTAAAACCTCTGCGCCGGCAGCAGCAGAGTCACAGATGCAGCTGCAAGAAGAAACCACACACCACAGTTGTGCAGGTGCATGTGGGCCCCAGCGGGGAAGAATATTAACTATTTCCTGGTAATAGGGACACAGAGGTCCTTCACACAGCTCAAATAATCTCAGCACAGTTCCAGGACATGGCCTGTGTGGGAAGCTACTATCCAAATGAATAAACAACTGTGCTTAACAGATCCTAGCTTATTTAACTGCAGACTGTATTCTGGATTCTCTTTCAAATTCAGCTAGGTTTGTGCATTGTGTCCTGTATCTTCAATGTGGCAGGGAAAGCTTTCATCTTATGACTTCCATTAGTGTTAGTTTAAAGCTTTATTTCTAGAAGGCATGGTTGATATTTACCCCAGTATTTCAAGATCAGATCCATTTTGTGTAGCAAGCTAATCATATTATTTGCATCTCTCCTTGACAAAAAGTTGCAGGATCATTCTTTGTTCCCACAAGGTACCTGGGAACTAGAAGAAAAATTTATAATCGATGCTTTTTTAGAATAGTTTTATGTCTTTAGGAGAAAATTGTTTTGTTATAGTCTTCTAATATGTTCTTTAATTATAATTATTGTATGGAATGGAAATGACATGCTTATTTGCAAAAGTAACTAGGCATGTTTCCCTTCTCTGAAAAGACTGAAGTGAGAATGAGGCCTCTACTATGAATGCATGCAGCTACATTTTAAAATCATTTTCTATGAAATTGCTTCCAGTTATCTGGTTTGCTAGAATATTAACATGCAAATCTAGGCAAAGTAGATTTTTTTTATACACTAAATACCTGTGAACCTATTAGGATTGGCTGAGCTGAAGCTGCTAGAGGAGATAATGATGTTCTGCTGAAACAGAGCAATGCTTCAGTGAACCCTGATGATGACAATACATTGAAATAACAAGATGTGGCATTGCAATCCACCCACACATCATCATGCATCACACCAAAAATGTCACGACGTGCTGATGGTTAAGTTTCTCTTCTAAAATCACAAAGCTGGCAGTTCTAGCTGCAATGCTCACAGCAAACTGTCTCTTTTCATTTCATGTCTTTCTGGTTTCAACTGCACCCAGGATCTTTTTTACCTGAGATGGTGATGGCGGATGCTTCATAGAATTTAAAAATGGGATTCAGAAAAATACTTAGCCATCCAAGTTTCCTCTTACAGAGCACCACCTGAACAGCAGGAGGCTGTAAAATGAGGCAGAAAATCTAGCAAGAAAGAAGTGTGGCACCAGATTTCCATGCTGTCTTGCTTTCAAGCAAGAAGTGGTCTCTGTCTTTCAATTCTACTTGAAATATAACTTCTTCAGGTGTTCCAAATGCCTTTGCACTTAAAAATGTTTAAAAGCTGAGATGTGGCATGAATTTCAGAAAAGGATTTAAGGGTGGTAGTTATTACTATTATGGCAGAAATTCCATCTATGCCATCTATGCCATCATAACAAAATAGTTAAGACAACTTTTTTTCTGTCTGCCTCCTTGTCTGTTTGATAAATAAGACAACACATTTTTCACAACCATCTTCAATGTTCTACCACTGATGGAGCTAAAGTAAGATGAAAAATTTTAGGAAAAAATGCTGAAATGGATCAGGCTAAATCCAAAGAGGGCCTGCCTGTATCAAGGTTGGGATCTGGATGGAGTTTTGGTTTCTGTATCACAAACTTTAACGTTGATAACCTCAGTTATGTTTAACTCTGCAAATACCTACTTTCAACAGGTGTTTCAACTTTTAACATCCAAAGAAAAATCCTATTTAAGCACTCTTACAGTGCTTACTAGCACTTCAGTGTTTGCAGGCCAGAGAACTGCGACTTCTACTCCATTATCAACAGTAGTGGTGGAGATCAAGACACAAAATATTTCTACTCTCTGCCATTCCCTTCTTTTCCCTGTTGGGCTGGATGATGATGCTTGCTGGTTTTTTTGGGCTTTCTTCCCCCTCAAAGCAGCACTGATGATGATGATGATGATGACGACGATGATGATGATGATAAACCTGTGTTTTCACAACAGAGCTTGGCAGTTGCGAGTCTTCCCAGGATATACCTTAAATGCCCCAAAGTAACAGACAAGGGGAGAGCGCCTAACCAAGGGGAGAGCTCTCATTTCATATTTTCAAGGTACTGTGGAGACAGATAATTCCCTCCTGAAGGGTTTAAAATTCACATTTCCCACCTCCCTAGAAAGTGTTATAAGGATCAGGGGAGAGACTGGGGGTGGGACATTTCTTCTCTTGTAGGTCTTCAGCTGGGAAGGAAAATAAAATTGGAAATGTCAGCGAGAAAAAGAATGGTTATGGTTATGATGCCTACTGGCTAGGACCCTCACTAGCCAGAGCCTTGGCTTCCCTGCCCTGCTCAGGATTGCTTTCGCATTTTGCACTAGGCAGCTATGCATGAAGTACCTAAACATCCCTGACATCAGCATGTGGAGCCCAGGATGTCCCTTACCATCTGACTGCAAACTAGACAGCTATACACTTTCCTTTTGGTCCAACTAGTACCTAGTCCTTTCCTAAAGCTGTTTTTCCCACAAGAGAGTTCGGGAGTACCCCCAAATTTCTTGTCTGGTGGCCAGAGTACTGTAAGCAGCTGTGGCTTTAGCTGTACCTCTGGAGGGTAGGAAAGGGCAATAGCAAGGCTCCACTACATTTCACACTTCTGGCCGGTCACACCTGCTAAGATAACACACACATGAATTACATGATGTGACAGTGGCCGTGTGACTGTGTGCTATGTATTTCCCACTGCACTTAGATCTGAGTTGTGTCTGTCCCAGCCTCCTAGAAGGTCTGAACCTCCTCTGGATCCTGGTTTCTGCTCCATGGGACTGAAAATCACAAAGCCTGGCCCTGCAGTGACAAAGTTTCTCTTTTAGATTCAGAAAGTATAGTGTGTAAGTGAAGCCTAATTATATTTTAGTGCCATTCAGCCCTCAGCCTTTCAGGTGATAGTGCCAGTAATATTTGCAGTAATGGGCATCTAGTTAGGGCAGTGATATTTTGTTATGGGAACTCCCATCCACTGGGCCCTGAACTGAGCATGCAGGTTTCACACTGCAAAGGCAAGAAGCAGTTCCTCAGCAGAAAGAGCTTTGGATTGCCATTGTGCACAGACAGATTTAGAAACAGGGAAGAGTCTTATGGACCCCATTACTGATCAATAGAGCCACTGTTTCCTGAAGAATGGCATTGCATACATATAAAAATAGCATTAAAAAAGTATAAAATAGATGTGACGCAGTGCATGGACATCTTAGCAAAAGGACTTCGGGTTCAGGAACTTCCTGTACAGACACAAGCTGCATCTTCTCCTTGTTCATACAGGAGGGGAAATGAAAGACGAGAAACACCAAGGGTGGGAATTAAGACTGTTTTCATTTCCTCTTTCTTGTTTGTTACTTGGTCTTTCTCTAGTAAAAGAAAAAGAAAAAAACAAAAACAACCCGGCAACAAAAAACCCAGCTGCACCTGGGGTTTTCCATAAATGTTCTCTTGCAATTCAACTCGTTCACCTCCTGGCAACACTGAACTCCAGCAAAATACAGTGCACTCTCTCTTTAAGAAAGACTGCTCCCTGCCCAGCTGTTGACTTGCCTGAAGGTGAGACCTCTGCTTAAATTCATGGCTCCAGCTGTCAAAAGCAAAGAAAAGCAGCTTTTCCTTGGCGGCTCTCTGCTTTGGGTAGAATTTGACATCTTCCTCAGTCAGCAGAATTTAATCAGCATCAAGTGCCCACAGCCACTCAGCTCCACCACTGCTGGGGCTGGGGCTGGGGCTGGGGAACCAGACCTGCGGAGGAGAAGAGGGGGAGAGTCCTCAACACAGCAGGCAAAGACACAGGCACAATCACACGTTTCTATGGGAAATCCAAAGCTTGTCACCATCTAGGGAGAGCCTCATTATCCTATTTGACTTAAGAATTGCTGTTATCATGCAGTAACCTTACCCGTCTCAGAGTCTGCTGTGTCCTCCTGAGCAGCTGAGAGCAGTAAATGGAGTGAGTTATTGACAGCTAACAATGATACTGATTTCCAAAGTAAACCTGCTGAAATGGGCTCAGGGATATAGTTTCCCAAATTTGAGTGGACAAGTAAAGCCAAGGGAGCAATTCCTGATATCGTTATGCCTTGCTTGTCCTCCTTCTAGGGAAAAGAGCACCTTACGTTATTGTCACATAGATGCCAACAAACTAAATGATCCAGCACATGTCAGAAAATTCTTAAGCTGAGTGCCTAACCTATAAAGCCTAGCATGTGATGCATTCATGAACCTCAAATGGTCAGATCAGACAAGTGTGTGCACACATAGTTACACTCAGACTTGCCTATGGACATACTACAGCAGGAGGGCATTTGCTTTTTATCAGTACTGTCACCTGCTTCCTGCAACCAAGGCCCCAAATCCTGCAGAGAGAAACACACTGGGAACAGATCAGGATAAGGTGGCAGCCAGGGAGGTGAGGGTGTGGCAGTTCCCAGTCCAGGTTTTGACCCTGTGCTGATGTGTGTTTGGGGACTGCACTGTGCTGTCACTGGGAGCCAGCCTGGCTGCCCCAAACTCTCATTCCTCCCACCTGGAGTAGCTGCACCCAGCTCTGGGTCTTCAGCACAAGAAGGACACAGATCTGTTGAAACAGATCCAGAGGAGGGCCATAAAGATGATCCGAGGGCTGGAGCACCTCTCCTATGAGGAGAGGCTGAGACAGTTGGGATTGTTCAGCCTGGAGAAGAGAAGGCTCTGGGAAGAGCTTATTGTGGCCTTCCAGTACCTAAAAAAGGAGGCTACAAGAGACATGGAGAGAGACTTTGAACAGGGGCATACAGTCATAGAACAAAGGGGATTTGCTTTAAGCGGAAAGAGGGTAGGTTTAGGTTATATATGAGGAAGAAACTCTTTACTGTGAGGGTAGTGAGGCACTGGAACAGGTTGCCCAGAGAAACTGTGGATGCCCCATCTCTGGAAGTGTTCAAGACCAGGTTAAACAGGACTTTGAGCAACCTGATCTAGTGGAAGTTGTCACTGCCCATGGCAGAAGGGTTGGAATGAGATGATCTTTAAGGCCCTTTCCAATGCAAACCATTCTATGATGTTGGGGGACTTGCTTAGAGCGAGATGACTGCTGTTATGCCAGAAGTGTGCTCGGGGTGCTTTCTCAAGGAGACCTTGCTTACCTATTTAGAATAAACTATTCACAGTAAGTTATTTGTCTGTATATTTTCAACACTCAAACTCCAGGCATTCCTATACATGTAGTTCATTTTCTAGCACCTGCAGCTATTACCCATTTCCTGACAATATCATCATGCCCGTTGAGGAGAGGAAGGACATGTTGGGTTGTTCTGAGGTTTTTTGAGGTTTTTTTAATGTTTACCTCTTCCACCTGTTTGATATTAGCCTGCATAATGGCCTGGAGTTAAAGCAAAGGAGGCTGCTGCTGGGAGCAAACAGGAAATGAAGCAATACCCTAGATAAGGTGGGCAAGGGCAGCAGAGAAACAAGCCTGTGGGGATATTAACTGGTGAATCTCCACGTGCCTCTAAGCAGAGGGGGTGATTAGCTCTCCTCAGATCCAAGCTAGGTATCAGAGGGATACTGAAGCACTGAATGCCCCTCAGCTAGGAAAGAAGAGGGGTGAGAAACAAGGAGATGGGTAAGGGGGGAGATGCTGCAAATGCAGGTGGGAGTGCAGGTAAAGGCTTGCTGCTCAGGGAGTGGGGGACAGCTCGCAGGTGCATTGCAGCCCAGCAGCTTGACAGTGATCAATGTAGAGCTCCGGCTGTGAACTGTGTACTCTCGCAGCCTGTAGCCATGAATGTGGTGGGTTTTTTTCCCCTGTTCCTTTGTATTTGGGGAGTGAACTTCATAAAACCTGCATTCATCGTTTCTGCTCAGCCACATGACAAACTTCTACTGAACTGTGTCCTGGAGGGGTGATGCAGCCACAATAACAAGATCCCTCCTGCTCCAGTCATTAAGAACACTGCATTTCTCATGTCACAGAGCTGGGGGAGGGGACCTAGAGCGGCCGAGAAAGCAAATCCCGCTGAGGATACTGTTTCAACATGAAGGAGACCATTAAGCCAGTGCATTTACCTACAGAACTCACCATCAAATGTCCTATCAAAAGACATACTTTTAATCTTATGAAAATATCGCTCATCTTTCTCAACATTTGCCTTCCAAAAAAGCTGTTACTGATAAGCAAACTTACAATCTTGCTTCCCTTCTTAAACCTCTTTAAAGCTTCGCAATGCTAAAAGGCACAATGCTGATTTTGTGTTCTGTCTGGAGCCTCTTCTGAAATGATATTTCCTGTATATATAGGAGCAGCTAACTGAAGGCATCTGTTGAATGTAACTGTTTGAATGCTGCATGTTTGTTCTATATGTATTATTTTCTATATTACTTGGAAATAATATGTCTAATTATGTTTTTCTGACAGTGATATTATTTGTGAAGGTGGTTTTCTGCTGTCAGCCAAGTTCAGTGAGTGGTCAAATACTGTTTGTAATTTTTTTAGTAAAATTTTGTTATTGATTAATAATGTAGCTGTGTATGTTTAATTATTTTAATAGTTCTTCCCTGCGTCTTGTAACTAGAAGAGGTGAGATACTCATTCACGAGCAGATCATCAGTTATTATTCACTCTAATGCAATTTCATGGAAGAAGATGAACTGTGACAAACTCTGTGTCTGTAGGATTACCTGCTGTACAGCACTCTGCTTGTGGGAAATGGGCCAACTAATAATGCTGAATTACAGAATAGATGGAAATGACTGAAACGTATTTTCTTTTGGGATCAGAAATGTTTTGCTAGAAGTCTTAGAACTTTCATTAAATTTAGTGACAGCAACTAGCATGCACTATTTTTAAAAGTACACATTCAGCAAATGTCTGCTGAGAACTTTACCAACTCCATTTTCTTTGTTTTCTAAAAAAAGGTCCTATAGATTCTGACACAGCCAAATTGCTGTGGCATGCAAAAATACAAGTGTTAGCTAAACCCTGGTAATTGTACAAACATGTGCTTTTAGCTGGGGCAAACACAGGATGAATGACATTAACTTTTCTCTTGGGTATAGACTAAACATACTTCTCCTCTCAGGAGGAGTCATGATTGCGGGTCCAGCAGGGCAGCCTGGCTAACGGGCAGTAACTGACCTTAGCCTGAAGATGTGTCCCAGCTTGATGTGAAGCCCAGCTCCTTCCCAACAATGACAACAAGGGACCTGACCTGGTGAGTAGAGAGGGAAAGTGTATTATTAATGTTATTTAATTTGCATTACTGTGATACTTAAGAGCTCTGGTTCGGATTAAGGACTTTGTTGTGCTAGGCTCTGTTTAAACACACATAAAAACACAACAGCGTTCTCAAGAGCTGCCTGCCTTACACAAACACACATGGAAGTCAGGTATGGTTTCATGCTGAGGTTGGGCTTTGTCTTCCTTAATGCCTTGTGCTGTGCCAAACATGTTGTCAGTTGTTGCAGGCCCTCCATATCTCACAGCCCACACCTCAGCCTGCTCCTGGCTGAATTGGTAACTCAGCAAGTGCTTGTGTTTGCGTAGTATGCAAGGTACTTGAGGCCAAGTAGGACAGACCTCCTATCTTAAGGGTAGCTACAAAAAGACCCCAAGTATTGCAGTTCTGAATGGGAAGAGCTTGAACTGGCTGAGCATGGAAAACAAGCACCTAGCACTAAGCAACTCAGGGGTCAGGAGAAGGCAGAGTTGATCTGGCGTGGGCAATACTACACGACCTCTTGAGACTGCTGCATGCTTGATGCATGCAGGATGACTAAAGGGCCACAGAGCTTGTTATTCCATGGGAAGTATCTCTCCATCAACTCTGAGGCAATCTGTTTAAAAACAACAACAAAACTGCCTTTGGAGGCAGCTACTAAAGCAGGACCAGTGAGAAGCAGTTAGTTTATCCTGTGAGAAATGTGAATTTGTTTTGCCTGTAGGCTGTTCATAGGACTTCTGGCTTTAGCACAAGTATCATAGAATGTTAAGGATTGGAAGGGACCTTAAAGATCATCTAGTCCCAAACCCTGCTGCCATGGGTAGGGGCACCTCCCACTAGACCAGATTGCTCAAGGCCTTAGAAATCCTACCTTGTTCCCTAAAACTTCCTCAATAAAGGTGAGTTATAAGCAATATCTGTCTTTCAAAGCAGCGATTCTTCTTTTACCCTGTGAAGGAATGGTGGCATGATCCTGAGAAGGAACTGGATAAAAACCTGTTTGGGTAATATCCAGTGTTCAGTGGCCTATAGTGACAGATTCATAGTGGTGTACATCCAAATGGTGCTTGAATTTATCATTTTCTAAAAGTAAACAAAGAGCTCTCTGTGCAGTAATCTTCTAATTTCCCCTCTTTCTCTCAACATTAAAGATTTGACTACATTACTTCTTAAAAACCTAGACTCATAGAATATCATCAAAGTTCAACTCCTGGCCTTGTGCACGACATCCCAAGAGTCGCACCATGTGCCTGAGGGCATTGTCCAAATGCTTCTTGAACTCTGTCAGGCTGTGCTGCAACCACTGCCCTGGGGAGCCTGTTCCAGTGCCCAACCCCCCTCTGGGTGAAGAACCTTTTCCTAATATCCAACCTAAACCTCCCCTGACACAACTTCAGGCCATTCCCTCAGCTCTTGTTACTGGTCACTACAGAGAAGAGATCAGTGCCTGCCCTTCCAATTCCCCTGATGAGGAAGCTGCAGGCAGCTATGAGGTCTCCCCTCAGTCTCTGCCTGGATGCAGACCAAGTGACTCCACCTACTCCTTTTCTGGTTTCTCCTCTAGACTCTTAACCATCCTTGTTGCTCTCCTTTGGATGCTCTGTAAGAGCTTTTTATCTTTTTCCTACTGTGGCTCTCAGAACTGCCCCCAGCACCTGAGGCAAGGCTGCCCCAGTGCAGAGCAGAGAGGGACAATCCCCTCCCTTGCCCAGCTGGCAATGCTGTGCCCAATGCCTCCCAGGACAGGGCTGTCCCTCCTGGCTGCCAGAGCACTGCTGACTCATGTTCAACTTTCTGTCAGTCAGGACCCCCAAGTCCCTTTCCACAGCACTGCTCTCTAGTGTCTCATTCCCCAGTCTGTATGTACACTCAGATTTGTCCTGCCCCAGGTGCAGAATCTGGCACCTGTCTTTGTTGAACCTAATTAGAAAACTAATTTAATAATATTATATTTATAGATAGCCAGTCAGTTTGGTTGTGTTCAAGATCTGCAGAGTGCCCATCTGGACAAAGTTCATCAGTATGGCTACAGCATCATTTACATGTAAGTTGTATGTGATGTGCTGCTTGCAAATGCAGTGTCTTGTGGGTTAAACAAGTTATGTGGTCAGACTGATTCCAGGAAAGCATTTACATATCAAAAGATGTAAGAATTCTCAAAACTGGTATACGCTTAATAAACAAGCGTCCTCAGGTGTTGTTCAAGATGGTTTGGTTTTGTTCGGAAGGAAGGATGCAATGCAGCCAAGGTGTTGTGGTCTGACTGATAAACCAGTTCTGGTCGAGATGGGGCACAGAGCCTACACCACTTAGCTAACCTCATTGAAGAAGTGAAGCAACTTGCGTCTTCTTTAATGTATTGCACTCTGGCTCACTCCTGTGATCAGTCACTCCCCAACAAAAAGACACATTTTTACTCTTGTAGACAAAATGTATAAACATTTGACCCCTGGAAATATGATACACAGCTAAAGACAGCCTTTGAAAAACCTGGAGTATGTACATGCATTAAAAATTTCTCCTATCTCACAGGACCAGCATGGTAGAAAAAAAGATAATCAGTTGTCTCTCTTGGTCTCCCTCTCCACCCCACTCCCTCATGCCCTTGCACTCCCCCTCCCTTTTACTGCAGGATGTGCCAGCATTTGTCTTGGCAAAAGCCAGTCTTGGATCTTAAAACTGAAGAAAACTCCAGTGAGTTTGTGACTAGCTCAGCCTTTACCAGGCCTCTTGTCCTCCCCCCCAGCCTGCACCATGAGCAGAGTATGTGGTGGTGGGTGTGCTCTTGGGAGATGCAAGAGAGGGGCACATGGCTCCCTTGCAAGCACATAGTTCAGGCTTTCATAAATCAGGGAATGGGAAGTGTGTGTAAATGCATGCTGGCAGAGCATGAACAGATGCCACAAGCCATGGGACAGTAAGAGGGTGCTACCATTCAGTTTGATCTTGGTCTGTACTTTCCATGGTGAAGTCAAATGAACAAGTGCTTTGTGGGCAGTGATAGGGACCTGGGTCCTTCTCTGGACTCAGGGCAGGTAACATCAGCTGATGGCTGTGTGATTTCCACCCACCGCCCTCCACTACACCATACACACGGTTGTTTGCTCTCCCTGTCCAGGCAATCTCTGGCACTGCTAGAAAGACTGCCAACAAATCTTTCCACCATCACCACTTTTAGCAGTGGTGATTTCGTGACATAGAAAACTGTCCATTTGGAGTTGCAAAGCAGCTTATTTTCCAAAGAAACTACCAACCAACAGTTGGGTGATTCTCCTTCAGCCACACTCAGTCTGGTCTGAATTTCAACCAGGAACCAAGATACGACAGCTTCCAGTTCCCACCCCTGGTACCTCACAGTGTCTTGTCCTGATCATTAAAGATTAAATCACCCTGTGAGTAAACATGTATGCTGTTCTTAATGCATATGCATCTGCAAAGTCCATGCCAGGACTTGGGATGGAAAAGGTCTGGTGGGACTTTATGCATCATAAAATGTTAATAACTTGTGAAGCTCCATCCTAAGTTTGCTCTATTTCCCCCTTGTTAAATTTAAAGGAAATTTTTTAGATAAGCTTGTTCTCCTGGTCATGATTTCATATAACATCTTGTTTTTGTGTTAAGGTCATGATTTAGTTTAAATTACTAATTCTCTCTCCCTGTTGTTTTCTTTTCTGACATATTTAAATGCTCCTGTCCCTGCTCATCCATTCTTGTTTTGTTGCTTTCAAATCAGTTTATTTTACAGTCTTCAGGACAGTTTTCATTTTCCTGATCATCAGGGGTTGTGGTCTATTTATTTTTGTAAATATGGGTAACAAGGGCTGTATGCATTGTTCGGGATGAAGTTTTGATACTGCCTTATACAATGGTGGTAATGCTTTTCTAATCAACTAAAGTATCTTGTCTAATATATCCTCTGACTGTGTTCACCTCTTCCATGGCTGTGTCATACTGGTGGCTCAGTTATCCTGTAATGGATGAAAAAGTTTTGGTCTTTATTCACCACTGTTTCTTACAAATACTGTGTCCCTGTCTTTACAGCAGGAGCTCCTGCTGCCTAGGAGTATGACCTTTATGCTGTGAATTTCTGAAGTCATCACATTTTTCCTGGTATCCTACTCATCCTCTCTGTTATGTGCCATCTCACCTTCAGTATTTTCAGTACTTTAGTAATTTCAGTAGCACACTATTATTATTAAATTTATGCCTCCATCAGCCCTGCTTAAGAGAAATAATAAATAACATCTCCTTAAATTTTGTCTTATACTGTTCCTGGTGGGAATCTCATCTTTAAACTTATAACACAATACTTCTGTTGCAACTCCTTTTCATCAATGGCAGAAGCTATGTATGCGCCTTTGCCCATCTATTTCTGCCAAACACTTTTCTCCAGTGCAAGAAAGCCAGGAGGAAAGCAGACCTCTTAACCATGTGGCAGAGAACAGAAGCGTGTCATGATATGATCAGCCCTGAGCAGAGATGGGAATAGGATCCCTAGAAGTACTTGGCAAAGCAGTTGACATACCTATGGAGGGGGACAGAAAAGGATTTCTGCTACTTGTACAATATTTCCAAATATGCTTTGGGAGCCACTGTGCAGGCACATTTTACTGGGGTTCAGCAATACATAGCTGTGGCCTTTACTCCATGCACAGAAGAGGCTAAAAAACACCCAAAAAGAGTCTTGAGTTTGTGTGGCAGTTCGTCTTCAGTCTGGTCAGTCCGTGGGGAAAGTCTCAGAGCTTTGAGTGCAGTGTTTCCAAAGGCTGAGAACAAACCCTAAGCATTTGTAAAAACCGCAGAGTGTACAGTTAATACACCCAGATGTGCTGTCAGCTCCACAGCACTGCACTGGAGTGGATGGAGTGTGTAAATCTTGGAAAGGTTAAAGCTGAGAGACCAGTGATATACATAAAGACTCATGTTCCTTCCAGGAGAAGGAGGAGGAGGGGGTTGAGGTGTTATCATTCTCCATTAATCACTTACATCTCCAACCTGCCTAAATCCTCTGAAAAGAACCAGCAAAGAAAACACCAGCTGCCGTAGCTCCTACTTTTTCCTCTGTAACCACCAGTCTCCCTCCCTCCTCCCTGCCTTCCCCAGACTGTTTATTTTTACTGCTCGTGAATCAGCCAGAAACTTGCTCCCTGCAACAGGATCAGCTGAGAACAAGCTGCAGATTGAATGTTCCCTGAGATATCCTGGGTTTGTTTTGTATCTTAGGACCTGGAGCAAAACAGTGGAGAAAAGGAGAGAAAGCGATACCTTCTTCCTCACTCAGAGATGGGACTTTCATTCTGCAGAGAGTGGGACTTTCCCAACTTGCTCTTTGAACAGCACTGCAGCTTTCACTAGAGATTCTGAGCATGCTAAGCTTATGAAAGTCACTTAAACTGTGGGTGCTTTGGGTAGGGAACCATTGTTTTATACAGGCGTGCCTAAGTCCTACAGCAGCCTGAACCACTGCACCAGAACACCCCACCACACCACAAGCAGCACAACACTCTTCTCTTTGGACACAGCTGTGCTGGGATGTGAGCAAAAAGAATAGCAAAAAGATTCATCTTCCAAGCTCGATTGCGCCATGGCTACCCCAGCTCTGACATTAGTGCTTCAGCTCACACCAGAGGCAGGGGCGGGGAAGTCCCTATGTTAGTGAGGTCACTGCCCTGCTTAGTGAAAACCATCCTGAGTGACAGCCAGGTACATGACCGGGGTAGTGAAGAATGGCAAGTGGTGACAGAGAAGTGACTGATGGGGAGGAAAGGGCTGAGACAGAGGGAAACAAGGGGAAAATTGAAGGAAAAAAGGAACTGAAACAACCCCCCTAAGACAATTTTTGTAGGAAAAGAGAAAAAAGAAAGGTAAAATCATTCTTGGGAAAATGAGCATCTTCCTCAGCCAGGACAGGCTTGTCTCTCTGGTGCCTCTCTGAACCCACACTGCCTAACCACAACACCCATGAGTGCAAGACCTGTGCATTCTCCTGCCACACCACAGTCCTGGTCCCTAGTTGGATCGAACTACTGTTCCCCAAGCAGTGAGAATTTGGGGAATCACTTTTGGAGTCCTGTCCTCCATAGAGCAAAAAACAAGGAAAACCTTATTTACAGAGCTGCCAAAATATTAGCTTTCTCCAGATTCTTGTGTTCAAACAGTCCACAGGCCACCCTGACATTTGCCATCTGACAAATCATGTGATCCGATTTAAATCCAGCATTTCAGTTTGTACGCTTCTGAAAGGCATGAACTGCTACCCCTGTCACCAGGTGGAATGGCAAAGCACTTGACTTGTGCAAAGGGGTGCGTCCCCCACGCAGCAGTGCCACGGCACGCACGCAGAGGCTGAGCTGTCAGCTGGGCTCTGGCCTGGTGCAGAACTGCTAATCTCACACTGAAGAGGCTATTTGCTGCCAAGACTTCTCTGCCAAAAGATAACTTTATAATACTGATAATCAGGTGCCTTGTGATGATAAAATGCCTGTTGCTTGCCTCTGTATGAAGAGTTTCTTGCTGACATGCTACTTATTATGGCAAACCATGTTAATTACAGAAAAAGTAGTCTTTCACTGAAAAGAATCAACAAAATCTTATCTTAGCCTAGAAGTGGAGAAAGTGCAATCAATTAATTTGTTTCTGAGTCTAACCTCTAGACATAATAGATTTTATAGCATGGCTATATATTGTAATTACAGGATGGAGCAAGTCTATACTGTAGCTTGCATTTGAGTGTGTAATGAGGAGTGAAAGATTGATGTTCAGTGTGGTCAGATGACTAATACACTGTTAAAAGCTGAACTGGTCGAGCAAGAGTAACAGGCACCCGAGATAGCATTTGATGTCTTGCTGAATAATGATGTTGTTTCCTATGTTGATTATCTTCCTTTAACCTGGTAATTAACTTGTTCTAAGAGTACTGAGTGCAACACAACATTGAAGACACTGCTACTCCATGGGTAGCTGGTGTCATGCCACTGCTCATCCCTGTGGTCTTTTTTCTCCCTCAAGAACACTAGGGGATTTTCCCAGACTGCACACAGTAGGCATGGATATATAAACACATGTGACAGATGACAGATGTCTTCTGAGAAATTGCATTAATGATACTCTTCAGTCTTGTCTGGGAAAACAATGAAAGTAAAGACGAATGTAAGAAAACACCATACCTTGATTGCAAAATAATGTTAGGTAAACCTTTAGCATAGACAAAGTCACTTTCATCCTAGGATTTGTGGGGGCTTTTTTTGTGTCAAACATATCCTTTCTGTAATGTGCTTCATAAAGACCTAGAGTACTCTTCCTCCAATGGAGTTCAGTGGGGTTTTAGCTCTCCTGCTGTGTTCAGTTGATGATAAAACAATGTTGGGTCATTACAAGGTTTAAGCATGGTAGATGCCCTACATTTACTGTGTCTCTCTGTCTGAGTTCTCTGTAAAACTTTACCGTGTGCTTGGCAGTTTAAGCCCCGGAGATTTTACTGATTTTTTACTGGCTTTATAACCCAATCATAACTTCTCTAAAAAAAACCCCCAAACCAAAACCAACAGGTGGGATTGAGGTTTCACTGCAAAAACAAACAGACAAACAAAAATTTTAACAAAAGAAATCCTTCAATAAGGAGGTTTCTAGCACAGTATTTGGTAAACTTAGTGCAATACTTGCACACTGTATCTTCAAGCAATGCCACTCCTGAACTTTGAAAGCTGTAGGGCTCAGTTGTCACAGAAGTTTTTAAGGCTACAGGAAATAACAAAAGACCTGCATTTGTAATATCTGCATTGCTTCTGATAATTTCCTTGTCAGGATTGCATTTAAGGCTCTACGAGCTTGACTGGCAATGTCTAGGCTACCTGCTCCTGCAAGCAGGGGTGACTCACCTGGAATTTCTATAGCCTGAGCACTAACAAAGAGCCTGTGACTTCCCATCTGCCTGGGGCTCTTGTCTGCTGCTCTGTGTGCCTTTGAAGACAACATGTATTCAGAAACAGAGGGGGAGGCAGAAATAAAGGGACAGGGATAGCAACAAACCCAGATTACGGTTTGGGCACCTGCACTTCCTGTTTCTGAGTGGCTCCACTCACAGTTACAATGCTTAGTTTCTTCTGCTCTACAGAGGTACCCCCTGCAACCCTTAATGTCAGAAGAAGCTTTTGGTCAACAAAGCCAGTAAGTGAGGTAGGATTTGGATATGGAGAGGCATCACCAGAACCAAACTCTGTCACGGTAGCAAGGGATGCTTCCTGAGTGTGTAGGCAGTAGGAGCCAAGTAAGAGTGTAAAAGCACTCCATGAGCTGATAAAAGCGGATTAAGAATTTGGCACTGAGAAAACCACTAAAGAAGGACATGTTTCAGAAAGGCAGAATGAGAAATCACCGCCTGTGCTGTTCCTGCCCTAATGAACTGACCACTGCTGGAAATGGTTACCTCAGGATATTGTTGAAACCCATCTACTATGATGGACGAGATGTTTTAGGTGTTGTAAGAAGGCATGAATGACGCTTGCTGACACTGAAGCTCCAGAAGCACTACACACGATTCTCATTTTCTCTCTCACAGGAGGCAGAAGAAAAGATACAAACTAGTAATATCCAGCCTGCTGTTTCAGACTCACCTACATGGGGTCCAGGCTGCTTATATGGTAGAGATCCCTTCAAGCCCTTGTAACCTCAGTCTCAAGCATCTCTGCCTCCTCTCCTGCGCTGCCATCCACCAGCTGGGGCTGGGTGTGTCAGGTGGGGGTGTCTGGAGGAGAGGGGAAGGCAGGCGGACAGCTCATGTAGAAAACAGCTTTGCAATGCCTAGATCCTGCAGTTTTTTCTTTCCCCCTATTGTTAAGTGGCATTGAGCACCAGCAAAACAGGAAACTGCTTCCTCCAGCCGCTGACCCAGCGAACCCAGGGCAGCTGCTGGCTGTGCAGAGTGGCCTCCCTACGCCACCCTGTTCCTAGAAAGTGTCGAGACATTTGGAGGAGTATTTAAGGAAGAGCAAAACGTACCAGTAAATCTTGAATAAGATTTGCTGGGCATTCTCAACAGAGGCAGGAAATAGTGCTGGTGAGGTGGTAGGTGACCCTTTTCTTCCTGAGACAGCAACACCCCATGGTATCAAGAGAATACACGCTGCTGGGGTTTCTGTCCTTCTGATGGGACTGCAAATGGAGGATAGCAATGACATCGTGGCTCCCTTTATAATTGCACATCCCTGGGTGATCTCTGATAACATGTTATCCTCCCTGGTGACATCCTGCTGACCTAGAATTCCCGTTGATTTGTTTTCGTTTATTTTTTGGTTTTGTTTTTTTAAATGTTGTGATATTCTTCACTTGGTCTTTTAAATACTTACATAGTTAAAAAAAATTCCTGTAACCTCAGTGGGAATGTTTGGTGGAAATTTTTCACAAGTGCATTTCTGTCTTTCTGAAAGTAGGACACATCGATGTGAAAGAAATGATGCTCAACCTAATCTCTGTCACCTCATTACTCTTGAGCTCCAACTTAATTACCTCCCTGATGCTTTGCACAGCTCTTAACCAGACATTTTGTGTCTACTTAAAAATCTGCCATGCTAAATGAAGTGATGACTATATATACCCTTCCTGCTGGAGAGAGGAGATGTGAGGTTTGGTAAACACCATTTCTAGAGCACCCAGAAGGTGCATGATACTGTACAAGCTTGATCCTGCACTAGTGGAGTTCACAGATGACTTACAAAGACCCACTGAAACCATGCTGAGCGCTTATGTCACAAACCCACGGTGCCGCACTCATGGCCACACAGTCTCTAGTTGATGTCTCTGTGGGCAGTGCAGTGTCACTTCCCAGCAGTGGTGCCAGCAGCCACAGACTGAGGACTGAGAGGAGGAGGGGACAGGCAGGAGAGCTCAGCTGTGTCACCTCGCAGGTGCACTCCTTCAGAACAGGCTGCTCTTACACTCTGCTCTGCTCTATGCACAGCTGAAAGTTACCAGGATCAGTCAAAACACACGGTGGATGTTCAAATTGCATCTTTCTCCTTTTTTATCTGACCATTTTCCTCCAGTGTTTTGCATTGGATTTGGAGGTATGTGAGATTGTCTTTTGCTTGCCCCGTCCTTCAAACTAAGCACATATGATAATATGTTGCTTCTTGTCTCTAGGCCCTTTCTCACACTTCGGGAGTTAAATGAATTGGCTCTTTAATTTCACTGTTCCCAGAAGTGTGTCGAGCACTACAGCATTATTCCTGGATTCAGTACATACATGCCATTGCAGGGTCTCCTTAGAGAGCACAGGTGACACTATCACTTGTACAGATGAACAAATCTGCATCTGGGCTTTTCCTTCAGCCTTTTGCCCCCCATTTTTTGTGAGATGGGGGCTTGTCACAAAACCACTTCGAGCATGTGTGAGACACTTACTAATATGGTAAATATACATCCCTCATCTTCCTTGACAGGGAAACTTTCTAAAATCTGGATGGTACTTCAAAACCATGTAGGCCTTGTCCAACAAACAATCTTTTTGCATCTCATTCAGATGGGCTTTGGTTTGCACTACAATAGTAATGTGGTGCATTAGAGTTTTAAGAAATGTATCCATATCTATTTCCTGGTCTCCCTCACAAAATATAAATCACTGTTAGCATTGCTATTACACAACGAAAATCAGTGTCTGTTGAACTCAAGGTTACACTTAACCTATCTTTGAAACTCATTATGTGTAAATATAACATGATATTAAATAAAATAGGAGGGATTCACTAAAATGAACAGAAATGCTTAGGGAAGAGCTTAGGGTAAATTGACTAGTTCCTAAGACATAAGGAACCTGTTTCTTGAGGAGATCTTCTCTTTGGAAGTTCGCCTTCTCATTAGGACAAGCTTCTCACTCAGCAGCTTTCTGATGGCATATTGTGGTCTCAGAAAGATCTTTCTAAAATGCCTTGTTTAGTTCTCTGTTGGAATCTATAAAGTATTCAGAATCTTTCTCTTTTTCAGGGTTACCAGCTGATGAGGCAAATAACATTGCTTGGTGCCTCTGTATCTATCTTGACCAACAAGTCTCTGATCATTGCCCCCTTGCATGTCCTTTATTTCTTTTCACAAGAGCCACTTACAAAGAAGGTTAAGACCCAATCTCAGAACTGACATTCACCGGTACATATGTAACCCACTGATAGCTTTGTTGGAAATCCACCTAATACCAGAAAAAAAGAATAACTGTTCCTTCCTCTTGTTAAAACTTCTTTTTACTCCCCTGGCACAGGGCTTAGGGATGTTTTGGTAGCTATTCCAGGGTTAATAGTCTTTCTGCTCAACCTCTGTTAAATGTTGGCTCTGGAAGGCTTTTCCTTTGCCTACTGATCTCAGATCTGGTGAGGCCAGTAAGGCAGTGAGGTGTGCATCTCTGTTTTTACAGTGCTAATGATAGACTTGTAAAGGGGGGGGAGGCTGTTACTAGGGTTTTGCTCTAACACTGACTCTTTTTCCTGTGCATAGCTATACTTTGACGTGGTATTCTTGAACTTATAGATCAAAGAGAATTACCAGAATGATCCACTTGTGAATTGTGGGCCATTATCTGTTATTAACTCATCTTGAGCACTGTGGTGAGCAAACTGTAATTTACAGTATGTTATTACATTTCTGCTCGCTGTGGTGTGCAGCAGCTGAATATGTGTGTGTGCCAGTCCATGATGAGTAGTAATCTTTGCTGGCTAATTTAAATAGATCTTTGCCAACCTCTACTAAGGTTGATCAAGAATTTAATTTACTTCTAATAGTTTTGTTTTTCTGCTTCCTGCCCCTCCCACCACATTTAGGAGAGAAGATTTCACCTTCTCCTTTTCTCTTCAGTACATGCTTGCTTCCAGGAAAACTTGGAAGCACAGCAACAACCTCCTCCAGTTCTCTGCCAGATTTCCTTCAGGATTTAATGATTCAGGTGGCTTCATTTGCTAAATTTTTGCCAAAAAAAAAAAAAAAAAGTAGTTCTCCACCGACACCATATAATAAAGTTGAGCAAACAGGAGGGCTGGTAGGAGACTTATTTTTATTGCCTGGCCCTGGTCACATGACAGATCAGGTTACAAAATACTAATACCCCTGCCAACTCTCAGGATCCACCAATTCCTCTTGCTACTGTTTTAATCCAACCTGCCTTTTCTTATTTTCTTTTTTTTTCCCTATTTTTTTCTATTCCCCCCCCTTTTTTTTTTTATGTTAGGGCATGGGGTGAGGGGAAAGACATCAGGCTGGGGCAGGAGATAGAGTGAAAAGTAAGTATATCATGATTGGGAGTATCCCTTTAGCTCCTTCAGTGTTTGTTCAGCACTTTTTCACCAGCTGAATAGCTTATTCCCTTGGAGTGTTGGCAGCCTTTGGCAAAAGTAAAGCAATGTCAGCATTCCCCTGTTCCATCTATTTTTTGGAAAGGAATCGTTAAAAATGTTCCATTTTCACCTTGTTTGCAAGTTGTGATTAAGGCTTCTCCCCCAATTAAATTGTGACATTCTGGCTTGAAAAACAGCTTCAAGATTGGGAAGATAAGCTAACACACATGCACACATGCAAAAAAAAAAAATCCTCCTTCTTTCTTGTGGAAAGAAATTCAGCAGTTCAGTGGAGCCACTTCTTTTATTAGCAGTGAGACAAATATATTTTCCAAAAAATTGCTGATAAAACAACAGATTTGAAAAACATAAACTTCATGCGAGTCTCTGGAGTTCTTCATGGCAATTTCCCCCTTTGTCCCTTCTTCCAGTATACAGCAGAACCAGAGCTTTAGTGCCACTGGTTCCTGTAAGGAATCTGCCTGCAGAGGTAGATGCCCTGTATCTTTGTACAGTCTCTGATGTGGCAGCTACACTGCTGCTGACACCTCAGCTACATCAAGGTGGGCACCACCACAGCTGCAGTGTCCCAAAGGTACACCTCAGCAACAGAGGTAGTGCCTAATAGAGGGGGGGAGAGTTTTGTGCAAAAGGGAAAGAAACCTCTGTGATGCCCTTCCCACAGGCATTGATGCTTTTTTCAATAATAAAGCTCCACCTTTATAATGAGGAGCTGTGGCACAGAGAGGTTAGGAGACCAGTTCATGGCAACACAAGACTTCTCTGGTGAACTCAAGAGTCAGAATTCAGGTGAGAGTTGTAGTCCCTGTGTTACAGCTACAAGACCACCCATCTTCTCCTCTGGCAAGCACGAGTGGAAATGTACTTCTGCCTTCCAGTGTCTGTGACCATGGTAGTTTCCAAGGGGGAGTATGTTGCAATGGTTTTAGTTTTTCCATTTCTGCTCTTCTTTCACAAGTTGCCTATAAAAATCTGCAACACTCTTACATTGTCCATGTTCAGAGCTCTCTTGAAAACACAACCCTACTCTGATTTCTGACAAAACAACCTCTTGTAGTCAGGAGTGTGTTATGACTTCTCCAGCAATCAGGCAGTGTTAGAGGAAGTACGTGTCAGCAATGACTCCATGCATCCACCCATCTTCGCTTGTTGTACCCACTGACTGTAAGCTGGTAGGGGCAGGGACCATCACTAAAATTCTACAGGGTTTTGGCCTATCAGTACTTGTAACCACAGCACTGATAGTGTCCCCTTAGAATGCCTGTTTTCAGGAGGCTTCAATCACATACATTCCTTATTTTTTATGAGATTTTTAATGCTATGAGGAACAATGGAATTTATTTTACTGAAGTATTTCCTCCTCAACTGCAAATAATACAAGCGCAAAAGCATCAGGAGGATAATACCATCCATGATATAGGAAAGTAGTGTTGGATCTCTACACTTCCCTTGACTCTTAACATAATGGAGTTACCTTAATAACCTCGTAGACTTTCATAAACCATGGCCGTGTTGCAATGACCTGCGTCTTGGGTATTTGTTTCCTTGTTCTTTAGGCAGTTTCGTTTCTGTGTGTGCAATCACAGCACCCTCTACTGCCTCCCGCTGAACCTGCAAAAGCACCGTGAATAATTGTGAACTCTAAAAAGGATTTTTGGAGTGACTAGGCTCTCTGATTATCACGCGTTGTTTCATATATGGAACAACACCTCCACCATGAGAATGATAATGCAAGAAGGTATTTCAGTTCTGTCTAGAATGCACACCAGAGCTCATAAATGAACAGTATGAATTCCTCAGGGGCTCAAGCACCTATGAGCCTGAGAGCAGCTTTTCCTTTTAATCTCTAAGGCATTATCTTTCACTTTTGTTAGGTCCAAGGAGGAAAAATAGATCTGTTTTCCTAATGATAAACACGAAAAGGCACTAGGTCACGTGCTACTTCTGTGTGTTCCCGCACCGACTGTCACGGGCTTGACAGAAAACTCCCCTGTTACAGAACCCACCCCCCAGGAGCTTCAAGCGTCAGGGGTGCGAAGTGCCCTCTCGGCCCTACCAGGCGCAGGTTTCCCCTCTGCTCTTTTCGTACAAATCCAGGGGTCTGCCTCGTTTAGTCTCAAATCCCGCCCCTCACCGCCAGCCGCGCTCAGCGGCGCCCCTTACGCCAGCCCCTTCAGCGCCTCACTGGGGGCGACGGGCCGGCTCCAGGTGAAGCCTGCGAGCGACTCCCGGTGCCCGGGCACGGACACCGCGGCACGCGCGCTAGGAAACACGGCCTCCAGGCCCCGGCAGGAGGCGGGCCGCTGGAATCTCACTCGTCCCCGCCCAGGAGCAGGCGGGGCCGCCCCGGGCCCGCCCGGCCCGGGCCGCTGACGTGGAGCGGCCCGCGGTCTGCGCGTGCGCGCGCGGCCCTTCCGGAGCGGAGCAGGATGGTGCTGCTGGAGAGCGAGCAGGTGCGGGGCCGCGGCCCGCCGGGAACGGGGGCGAGCCCTGTGTGCCGCCGCGGGGGGAGGGACCGAACGAGCGAGGGAGAGAGAGAGAGAGGGGCGCTCCGCAAAGTCCCGCGGCGACGCCGGGCCCGTGCCGGCCCCGGCGGAGTGGGAGCCACTGCGGGGGAGGGGAGCGGAGCGAGCGCCGCTGTCGCCGGGGGCTCTGGTTCGGCGAGGCAGGAGGGCCGGGGCCGTGGGAGGTCCGGGGGGCTCAGAGCTCGTGGCCGGAGTCAGAACCGCGGGCCGGGCCGCCCCCGGCTGGGACCTCGTGTCCTGCAGCTTCAGCGTGGGGAAAGCCGGGAGTTCGCCTTCCCTCGGCGCTGCCTCCCGCGGGCGGGAGACAGGCCGGGGCGAGGCCGGCGCTGCGCGGGGGGAAGAGCTCGGCGCTCGTGTGGTGGCTCCCAGCCACGGGCGCGTCTCTTTCTCTTGCAGTTCCTGACGGAGCTTACCAGGCTCTTCCAAAAGTGCAGGACTTCCGGCAGTGTTTTCATAACGCTGAAGAAATGTAAGTGTTGAGTCTGTTAGTGGATTAAAGAGGTGTTCCTCTAAATCTGACTGAGTGTTGTCAGCAGGTATTTTAAGCGATACAGATGTAATCCAGGGTATCTGAAAACAAGAGCGGCCATAGGACAAACCAGTCAGCTGATGGTACTACTGATGGTACGACTGATGGTACTACTGATGGCAGTTCTGATACTATTAGCCCTACAACTACTAGTTGTACTAGTACTATTAGTACTAATAATCTTTGAGTAAGACTGTATTTCAGACTGCAGGAAATACTGGGACTTTCTGATTGTTAAACAATAATTGAAAATCGCTAGTTTTCTGTAAAGGGAGAGTTCTAATGTTTTTGTGTGTTCATGTTGCTCTGGTTCCTGGCTAGCTGGCACTTCTTGAGAGGCCGTGTGTTGAGGCAGCAGGGTGACATGCATTTAAAGCATGCTGCTACTCGAGCAGGCGGGGCATGCAGCACGTTCTGGAGAATTTTACTTTATTTTTTTCTGGCAGATGTTGTTTATGGAACAGATCCTTCTGGTTTCTAGAGTAAGGGCAATTTGGCAGCAGTATTAGTTCTGATGGCCTCAAATTCCAAGGTGTTTTACAGACCTCATGAGCAGTTTTTAACATCTCACATCAGAAGGCATCTGTTGATTTTAACAAAATTAGAATAAAAATTCTTTTTCAATACAGACGATGGCCGAACAAAACCAGTCCCACGCAAAGGCCACGTAGAAAGTTTTGAACCAGCAGACAACAAGTGTCTCCTAAGAGCAACTGATGGAAAGAAGAAAATTAGCACAGTGGTAAGTGACAACTTTAAGTTAGAAAGATTAGTGGCTCTATGTGTTTTTGATTTAGTGCTCCACATTTTAAGTGAAACTTGAGAAAATGTTAACTGAAAGTTGAAAACCCGGTGTGTGTTTACTTTGAATGGGGGATTGAGAAAGGCTTTAGCTGACTTTAGCTCTGCTCTGTGATATGACACAAGGAAAAATGCTGCTTTGAGAAATAGTTGAGAACCTGAGCTGCATTTTTATGGCCCTACAAGTGAATCAGACCTTTGTATGCTTCTTCACATTCTTCCCATTTGAAAACACGTGACGTAGGAATGAATGGCCTGTAGGGTGTTTTGTTAATCAAGGAGTGTTTTCAGTTTTCTAAATCCCTATGACATACCAGTACAGCATATTGAACACTGAATGTGATGAGTTGATCCAACTGCTGCTAAAAAGACCAGATGGTAACTGGTGGGTAAACACATACTGATACTTGGTCTGTAATAGAAGCCAGAGTTTCCATGGTTAACCTCTGGTATTACTTTCCTAGGTGAGCTCAAAGGAAGTAAATAAATTCCAGATGGTAAGTTTTGTATGCCTTTTATCTTTCTTTTCTGTAAGTAGTAGAAGTGGTCAGTTGGAAGCACTGGACAGCTGTGAACAGGTTGATTCTGTGCTGAGCTGCCACAGAAACTAACTTAGACTACCCATCTGTCTTAATCTGTTTAAAAAAAAAATCCTGTTTTATCTCATCTTGTACATTGGTTTAGAAACAGTATTTTCCTGGTGTAGGGTGTAAGAGCACGATTCCCTGTGAAAAGGCAGGTAATTAGCCATAAGTAATACATAAAATGTTACCTTTTGCATATTGTAATTTATATTGTTCTTCTAAACGGTTCTAATTGTTTTTTCAGGCATATTCAAATTTGCTAAGAGCTAACATGGATGGCCTGAAGAAGAAAGACAAGAAAAGCAAGGCCAAGAAGAGTAAAGCAATGCAGTGATGGGACAGCGTACTACCATCACTATAATAGACTTGACCCTTGCTCAAAGCAAAGTCCATTTGTTTTTATCATTTGTCTTTGGCTTTCCTTCCAGCAGGATACTGGGATGTGATCAGTACTTTTGTTTAAACTGAGAGCAGAGGTGCTTTTTGGATTGTTGTATGGCAGGAGTATGTACAGCATTATACCGAAATAGCTTTACACTCAGCTGGTTTGTACTTACACTGCTGCTGTTTACTCTGCAGTGTAAAACCTGTGGGGGGGGGGGGGGTAGCACAGGGTGAAGAGAAATGCTCTGTACCAGAAGCAAAACAAGGCTGGAGCAGGAGTCTCAGTGACAGATGCTCAGTTTTATAGATGAGCCTCAGCAGTTCGAGGGAAAGCAGATGCCAACATATTATCAGGAACAGCTGCTTTCTTGGTTCTGTCTTAAGCTGAGGGACATCTCTACCTGATGCAACGCAGATATCCCCAAGGCAGCCAGCACAGTGCTTGAGTTCTTGCAGAGCCTTCACTCCATGCTGATCCAGCTGTTCTGACCCCGGCTCAGGGTGGGGGGAGAGTAGGACTCTGTGTAATGTTCCCCTCAGACATCGCTTTAAAATGCTCATGTCACCTAAACTTTTTGTTTTTTAAAAACATCATCCTTCAGTATATGCAGGGATCTGAATTTTCCTTCCTTCGTATAAGCAGATGCAAAAAGTAAATCTGTAATTGCTCCTATTAAACATAATGAGAAATGGATTGAGTGTAATGACAGCTGTGACTTGTCTTGGTGAATCGGTAGGAATGGCACAGCTATTTATGCCTTTAGGATTGTCTGCTGCTGCTGGGCATTGCTGGTAGAACCTTCACAGTTCTCAGAAGGTTTTTGGTTTGTCTTGCAAGTTACCTCTACATATTTTAACTTTGCCCTTCTCTTTGCTACAAGAAAGGGTAGAAAAAGTAAGTAGGTATTTATTAATGTAATGAGCCTACAATGGCAGTCATTAGAGAAAGAAAGAGGTCTAAGTTATTTAAACAGAAGGTACCAAGTGGGGAGGGAGGGCGAACACCAGTATAGTTCCAGAAATCCTTAATATTTCTGCATATTCATCCAGTGTTTTGCTGTGAAATATAATGCGTAGTTAACTATAGCTGCTGTAAATCATAGTTTCTCAGCTTTATTCTTCCTGATGGGGTTGTGTTGCTGTTTAGCTTCAAGAAGGTAATGATAATATTTCCATCGTTACTATGATTCTAACTTCAAACGTCATCTGACCACTCGGGTAAAGAAAGTTAGTTCAAAACTTTGGTTATGACTCAAGCACATGCAGGTTTCTGTTTCTCTTTAGTCTTTGGTTTAAGTTCTGCAGGTCTGAAACAAGTGTTTCCTTTTATCAGGTGTTGATGTTGCAGAAGCTGCTGCTTAATTTACATGCAAAAGTACAGACAGGACAAGCACAGGGAGCCAGCTTGTAACAACTTTTCAGCCTGAAATCTACCATATTTTATATATAAATTAAAACAGCAGATTTAAAAAACGGAACCAAAAATGACACACAGAAGGCTTGTAATGAGTATTTCAATAAAGCTCAGCAGTTTTTATTACATAAAAACTCAAAAATGTTTAAAACAATTTGTTAGAGGTAATTCATTCTCATAATTCTAGAACTGATGTTTCTCGTTGCAGTACTAAGGCATTCTGAAACTATTTAAAAAAAAGTAGTTTTACATCTGTACAGCTGATTTGTGCAGCATAAGGGGTAAGAACTACATGGTAATACATATCTGTGGCTATAGTCAGACTTGTTCCTTAATTGCCTATAAAACAGTTACTTCCACATTTTGAAAGAATTTAGTTCTATATTTGTCATGGTTTAGGAATGTCATTCTCTAGTTTAGTGCTCCAGTTGAATCCATGTGCTGCTCACTACCCTCTCCCCCTGATGGTGGCTGGATAGGAGAACCGGAGGCACAAAAGGTAAAGAGCACAGGTTGAGGTAAGAACAATTTACTGGAAACAGCAGTGAGATAAGAAAACAGTAACAATACCAATGGCAGAGGGTACAGGAAAGGTGAACACAGAGTCCCCAGAAGCAACATTACCCAACTGCTCCCTCTGCCACGCTGTGCCCACCTGGAAGGGGCCTGGGGGTGTGAGGGTGGTATTGATCAACCTCTGGCCATGCACCCTCCCAGCTACAGCTAAAATTAACCCTGTCCTGGCTGGAACCAGGACAATATTATACATGAAATGCCATTTGGACAGAGAAAGAAGGACTAGTTGCCTCTCTTGCATTATTACAGCTTTTTGAAATTCCTTTTGATAAAACACTGTTGCCCATTTGTAGAAGCATCCCACAAACGATGCTTTAAGTACTAAAACAAAACCTTGTATTCATCTCGGTAACTGTACAGGATGAGTGCAGGAACCCTGCAGAGGGAAGGAAAAAAGAATTTTAGAATTTTGAAACTGCAGGTTCAAATGCTACAGTTCTGTGACAAAACCTCACAATAAGATAGCAGCAAAGATGGAGTAGAAAACCAGTAAGTTTTTGTTTGGCTGTGACTTGAATTTTCCCCTCATCCTCTTTCTATTGATCTTGCCTGTTCAGTTTTCACTTCAGTGTTCTGAAGGCTTACAGCAAAGTAGTGCTCAGGCCTTGAATGGGAGAGGAAGACTGTCAGGGACTGTATTACATTCATACCCAGCACTGTATGGAGTATTATATGTATGTAATATTTGAGTTCTGTTGCTCACAGCCTTGCAAGCCCCATGAAGAAAAGAAAATGCTTTACTTGGTATTTAGCTGTCTTGGTAAACAGCAAACCTGAAGCAACTTCGGTGCATCTCAGAAAAAGGAACCAAAGTTTTAGTCTTATTTAAAGGTTAAGTAGTACCTTCAAGTGGAACAAAGGTTTAAGAAAATGTATTAGAAATGAAACCCGTAATTGGGCATAAGTACCCAGGTCTCAATTGTACCAGTACATGCAACATTTGACTATTTGAGGTTTAAAACTGGGCATACTGGATGTGTCCAGACTGTATATCAGCCTTGCCAGAATCCAACAGCAAGACTATGAGTTGGACATAAATGTTTTTATGCTTACAAAACAGAAATGGGCTTTACTGTACATGCTGGGAGAGCATGCATCGTGTCTGCACAAAACTGGGCACTCTCCCACCTATGCCTGACTGCCATCGTATTATTTCAAAGCAGGAGGAATTAAATGTGCTTATGAGTTTTAAAAGACAAAGGGAGTCCCTCTCATCAGAAAAGAGGCCTTTTATGTAGCAGTATATACATGTATTGTATATTTACATATATAGAAGTATAGCTACTGTGTATAGCAGGATACCTGGCTGTACATAATTGCCAGCTATTCAGTTTTATTAACACAGCAGCGAGATGAAAGTTGCAATACATTCTAGAGCTTCCTGAAAAGACTTAGAAAAATGAAGAATTTACATTTTATCAGTGAGGGTTAGTGACCAGTCAACTCTTCCTATAGTTTTGAAGGAAGTACACACATTTCCTGAGTATTTCTTTTTGCCTCAGAGGGGAAAGAGGAAGACAAGTTAGGAGCAGCTTCTCTACTAGGTTGAATGTAGAAATAATTGAGGCAGTTCATGTACCCATAAGAGCTTAACAAATTTACCTCTTTTCCATTTTGATACTGTAAATTTCATCACAAATTGCTTGTAAATATGAACATCTCTGTTTGGGCCATCGTGACATCAGTTGTCTCACAGTAGCATCAAAGGCTTGTCTGTCTCCATCAAGCTAAGAAAAAGAAATTGACAAGGAGCTATGCTAGTCTTAAATTCTTTTGTGAAGAAAATACTTCTCCCAGTAGGATGCAGCCTTCTGAATACTGTGTACTGTCAATGCTCTTTTAATTAAATAGCTTTCAAAGATTATCAATGTCAACAACACGTGCAACTTCATTTATTTTTAATAAAAAATATTAATTTCGTGATCAGTTTCTTAACACATTTCAGTGCTAAAAAGGCATAAGCAATGGAAAGGGCTCTCATCTTGGCAGTGCTGGAGAGAATATAATAACAGATGTAATGGTGATCAAAAGTGAATCATGCAAGCTGATCGTGTGCATATGTATTTTTTTTTTAAATACAAGGTGATAAACTACCTCTGTGATTTAGACAGACTGGATGAACGAAGCATTTTGAAAATATCTTGATATGTTTCACAGGGGTTTGATTACCAGACAAGCACTGCTTCAGAGCAGCAGATAAAAGGTATGAAAGTACTAAATGCACTTCGAGGTAGGATGCCATTCTTGAGTTTGGGTTTTTTTTAGGGGTGGAGAGGCATCCCTCTCTCTCTTAAGCTAGTGCTGTCAGTGGAGAAAAGAAGAAAGCTTTGTCTTTGGTGTTGTCTTCTCCCACCCACCACTGACCAGTTCCTGAGTTGTTCAAGGTGTCAATATAATACTTATACATCCCCTTTTTTATCCTGGCTTCACTAAGGGATGTTTCAGCTACTGTACTTGAAACAATTGCCTCTGGATTTTGGGCTCTCTTTCATTAAGAGCTTCAAGGAACACGTTTGTAGAAACTGCTATTAATACTTACTGGTTTCTGAAAAAGAGCAGTTAACATTTAATTTTAGATAACTATTCTTGGGGGGGAAAAACCTCAGAGCTTTGGATTAAGACTTCCTAATGTTGTCTTGTGTAACTTGGACATTTGACAAAATGTTTTTTCTAGCCTCAGTCAAGCTCCCTGGGTAAAAACATCCTTCTAAGTTTTAAACCTAATTCAAATTTGAAAGAGAAATCTAGAATGGGTGAATTTTACTCCATTCATTGGGAACAGAATTTATCATCTCTTGTGTTCAGGTAGAGTTCTAACAACAATACTTAATTGCTTACCTCTAATGATAAGAAGTGTATCACAGTTGCTTTTGGCAGATCAACCTGTAAAAATACCAAGAAATCAATACTTAACAGTTCTCTGTTATCAGTTTGCCAGCTAGAGATCAGCTATACTGAACGGAGTCAGACTTTTTGATTTCCAGAGAAGGACTCATGCTGACAGAACTGTGAACTTAGTTTGAAATGATTAAAACCTTTCTAACTATTCATGACAGATTCCATTATGGAAAGTTGCACATAGGTGCAGGCAAACAGGCAGTTACGTTTCCTGAAAAGCATATACCATTTTAAAGTCCTTTGTGACATGGTCAGTGAAGTCTAAAAGCTATATACAAACAAGAGCTATGTTGGCTTAAATGGAAGTGCAAATCTAGCAGGAACAATTTATTACAGCTACCACAGTAGCACAGCTAATTACAGCTTAAGAGCTTACAACTAAATACTTACATATAAATTTATATAAAATTTTATTCCATGCAACTGAACTGTCCCATAGATGCAATTTGAGATACTTTTCATGTATTAGAGAAACAGACCAGGGGTCTTATTTAACAAGAAGTTTGATTCATTTGGTATCTCTAAAGTGAGGCAATTGGCAATAGTTAGTTCCAGATAGGAACAGCATCATCCACTGCAATTAAGAATTTGGAATTAATTCAGGCTTCTGCTAAATACTTACTGCTAAAATCTCAATCTCACTTGTTTTCTGTTGCAGGCTAGAAATGAATGTCTGAAGTCTTGTTTGTACCTGGGAACAAAAGAGGGGCAAAACTAAGATACACTGCATGTGTGACACAGGTTATGAAATACAAAATCTAGACGAGAGCAAAAGAGGCTGCATCTAACAAGATGTAGAACTACATCATATTTAAACAATTGTTTAATATAATTTTCAGTAAAAGTTTCACAATGATCCTTGATGAGAGGAAGGAAACTGGGGCTGAGACACTTGAAGCAATGGTACACACTTGGTAATACTGGCACAGTGCTAAAGCAGACAGAACAATGTGCATGCTTGCATAACTAGTGAAAACCCTCTGTTTCTGGGTGTTAGATAACTTTCAAAGGAAAGTGAGAACTTGTGACTGGATACAGTGAATCACCTCTAGCTAAAGAAGGAGGATGGCTTTTGAAAGCCAAACTAAAATATGGGTTCTACATTATAACACCTTTTTTCAGAGCAAGCCAGTGGTCCTGCAAAGGTAGCACTTTACAAATGTAGTTGCAGCCTTGCATTATGTTGTCTTTTGTACCTTGGAAGAGTTGCTTTTACATATTCAAAACCTGAAAACAGCAAGTTTGTTTAGCTCAAAGCTCAGAGAGTAACATCCACTTCTTTATTTGAGTTCTGAGAACTATTAATTGGGGAGATTTCTTTGTTGCACATGTAAGTTTGGACTGAAAAGGGGGTAAGATTACAGTTCTGCTTTACCATGTACTCTAAATATCTTGAGGCTAATAATCCTAAATGAGAAAACTTTGACATTTGTTTCTAGCATCACTGAATCTTTTCTACATTACTATAGTATCATGTTTTAGGCAGGGTTGTGGGGTTTTTTTGTTATTGTTTTGGTTTGGGGCTTTTTGTGTGGTTTTTAAAATCTGCAATTTTTTCTTAGGCCTTCAGTTTGAGACAACATAATGAAAATAAAATACATAAAGTATCTTTTACAAACATACTACAAATTAGAAGTACGATGAACTTGTACCTTTTTGCTGGTTTTGTCTGGGGTAGAGTTAACTTTCTTCACAGTGGCTGGTATGGGGCTATGTTTTGGATTTTTGCTGAACACAGGATTGATAACATAGAGACGTTTTTGTTATTGCTGAGCAGCTAATTACTCATAAAGGTAAGTAAGGAAGCAATAGCTAGTGCAAGACTATTAGTCACAGATGCAGGGATCAAACACTATTGTACTAAAGTTAAAAGAATTTTCTAACATCTTCCCCCACTGCTGCATAGACTCCTTTTTTAAAACCAATATAACTTGTTTGGTAACACACAGAGCCAAGGCCTTTTCTGCTTTTCCTATGGCCACACTGGTGAGGAAGCTGGGGGTGCATGGGAGGTTGGGAGGTGACACAGCCAGAGCAGGTGACCCCAACTGACCAAAGGGACATTCCAGACCATATGACAGCATGCTCAGTGTACAAAGTGGAGGAAAGAAGCAGGGACATTTGGAGTTGATGGTGTTTGTCTTCCCAAGTCACCATTACAGATGATGGGGCCCTGCTCTCCTGGAGATGGCTGAACACCTGCCTGCCCATGGGAAGTGGTGAACAAATTCCTTGTTTTGCTTTGCTGGTGTGCATGGCTTTTGCTTTCCACGTTAAACTGTCTTTATCTCAATCCAGGGGTTTTCTGGCTTTTACCCTTCTGATTCTCTCTCTGATCCCACTGGTGGGGGAGTGAGCAAGCGGCTGCATGGGGCTTGGCTGCTGGCTGGGGTGAAACCACGACAGCCTCTAACATACTTCAGCATTTAGGGAGGAAGAAAAAGAAAGGGAAGTTCCAGAACCACGGTTCCTAGTAAAGTGAGATTTCTAATATGTATGCACAATGATAGCTGAGCCACGATGTCACAGATAATCCCTAACATCCAAACTGTTAAAAAGGGTGGTCTTTGCCTTCAACCTTTTGGGTTATTCATAGTCTATTTTATGAATAAAGAACAAACAGCATCAATTTGTATAAGTTAGGTGATCATGGAAGTATGAATTCTACCATTCCTTAACTTTTAAGGATCACTTCTGAATACTTATTTGATGTGCGTGTACCTGAGTTTCCTGACGACGCCTGGCACTGGCAGATAATTTTTCAGGAGCTATAACACTAACATTAGGCACTACAAGAGATCCATGTGATTCAAACACACCTAAAATGCAAACATATAATGTTAGTTTATAGTATTTCTTTATACAACAAGTACCAAGAAACAGAAAATTCACAAATTATTAATAAGCTAAAATCAGTGCAGAACAGGGATTAAAAAGCTGCTGAAAAACTCCAAAATCTGACAGGATAATGAGACACGTGCACATAAATTCTCAAACACTCACTTATGACTTTGAAGGACTGGTTGTTAAGACTAAGAAATTTGGTATTTTACATCACTGTTCCCTGAAACTAAGAAAAAGTTCCAAATGACTTGAATAATTTTACAAAGGAATGCAGGGCACCTAATATTTAAAAAAAAAAAAAAAAAAAAAAAAAAAAAAAAAAAAAAAAAAAAAAAAAAAAAAAGTAAAGCTATTACAAGAATGAGGCAACTATTTAATGCTTGGTCCCATAGCAGAATCACTGACGAAACAAACAGTAAACCCCAGCTTCCCCAAAATCAAGAATTAAAATCTGAAATTACTTATTTTGAAATCTCAATTGCCACTTCTGGTAATCACACACACATCCCCCCCACCCCCCCCAGTTAAACCTTGCCTCTCTCCCTTCCTATTAGCAGAAGTGTTTGTGTGTGAAGTGTTTCTTTAAAAATCACCACCATCACCCACTATAGCAGTGCTCAATAAAACAACTATCAAAAATGCCAAACTTGAGCCACACAGTAAGTACTTAGTATTATTCTTTATCTACAAACTTATATTATCAGAATAAGGAATGCAAAACCATAGCTAGAAATGTAAAGGCATTTTCATTTGAAAAAAAATGGTTTTTGTAGGTTTTTTTTGGTAAGTCAATGTACACAGGTCTCAATACGCTCTCAGTCAAGTTCAAGTCATTTTTCATCAAGATGACATTTAAATTTCTCCTCAGCTAGGAAAAACTTGTGAGTTTTGGCTTTCCCAACCTCTTGGATTACTGCATCAACAAATGCTTGTATGGAGAATACTCTATCCATTGGTCTGAGCACTGATTTTGTTAGTTTGGAGAAAAATTCAGTTTTAGATCACTTGGAACAATATCTGAGATTACGAAGCAGTGTCTCTAATCAGAGCTCTGCTACAAAACATTGTCTTAGTTTGCCTTTGGTAATATTTTCCTATAAAATAGTTTTTGAGCAGAAAGAGGAACAGTTTGTATGTTCTGTAACTAGATATTAAATACCTGAAATATTAGTAAATGATCCTTTTTGATTTGGTATTGAAAGATTATCCGAGGTTTCTCTAAAAATAAACAAAGACAGTTAAGGAAACAGATTTACAATCATAAAGAAATACTGTAGTAAGACAGTGGTTTCAGACTATCATAGATACTTAAACTTAGTTCCAACAGGTAAATAACTTTACGGATACTTCCCAGCATATATTTATTATTCATAAATAAATTCTATTCAGGAATTGACAGGAAATCATCCAAAATTACATTAAAAAGTCAAGTCTAGAAGCAGTGCTTCCTGTGGATACAAAAAATGTCCTCCATATCATGCAAGAGTGATTTATATCCTAATACAAAAATATATTGTGAGAGTATTCTCTCTGAATTATTAATTTAATTCTCACAGGTTTCTGTGAAAGAATACTATTAACGTGTAAAAGGTAGTATTTATATTTAAGAGCACACCTATTCAAAGAAGCTTTCAATAATTAGTTTGGGTACCTTTACTTTCCACATTCAGGAATTCATTAAAAGAGAAATTTGCCAGTGCTATTACAAAATCAGCTATTGCATTTCTCTGTTTAGCAGCACCATGCAAGGGTTTTTCCATTCTGTTTTCAGGATTTAGAAATAAGGTAACATTATGAAAGAATGATTTTCTTTCACAGCTTCTAGTAGATCTGTCACAAAGCACCTGAGGATCAGGTTAGTTGCAGAGTTAAACACTAAGACTGGCTGAGGCCAGAAAAAGGAGAAAGAGAGGTGGGTAGCTGGAGACATCAACTACTTGTATAAACTACTGCTTGAGTTCAGCATTTCCAAGCTCAATGATTTCCTTTATTGTTAAGCCTAGTCAGAAAAACTATGGATGGCAAATCCAAATTCTGAATTCTACTTTGTGTGACTAATGCATGTCTATTCCTGCCTCCAATGCACACATACATACACACACATAAATATATCTAGGTGCATCTGTAATGATATACTTAGAGGGCTACGTGTAAGTAACAGCTGTACTGCTTGAGCACACAGGAATGACTAGCCTCTCCTGTCATTTCTGTACTAACTTCCACTGGTGACAATAAATAGCAATTTCAATGAAAACAGGATGAAGGGGTTTTCCTGTGTACCTCAAGTCTTTGCCAGGTGTTACTTTCACTTGTGCCACCAGAGCATACAGGTGTGCTACAGTTACACCTGCGTTTCACCATACCAGTACTGCCTCAGAATGAAAGGGATTTGCTGCTTTAATTCTTTGATTACACAGTACACAAATGTAATGGACTTCTGCTCAGTAACAGGGACTTGCAGGCAGCCAGCCAAACAATACTGCTGTTCTAGCAGCATTAGGGTAACTGTGGCCTTTTGAAGGCACTATGCTTATGAAGCACTATGGATGTGTGAATGTAGCAGCAGCTAGGGAAATCAGTTTCTTTCTTATCTCAATTCAATTCTATAACCAAGCCTTTTGCTTTCTTTTCCTCTCAAAAGAAATTCAGCAATTTCTTTGCCAAATAAAATTAATGTTTAACTGAGCACATGCAAACATATATTCACTTCTGATTTTGACTATTCACATCACTGACATGTTATGCTACTTACCTACTACATCTTTCATCACTGATTTTCATTTTCAGTTTCTGGATCAGGTGATCTACTAAGTCAGATTCTAAAATCCTTTTCTCTGTCTGCCTGTCTTTCTCAAAGGACTTCACCTATGATGTAGTTCAATAGTTCATAAGATTGTTGATTCTTAAAATGGCATACAAATCAACTTATCAAATTTAATCAAAACCAAACTGTTTCACTCATTAAAGGTGAAAGAGTCAAAGGTAGGAAGCTATCATCATTACCAATCAATCACATCAATTACCAATCAAAATTAAATCTTTGATTAGATTTTTTTTCCAGCCAACTAATTTATTCTGCATTCCCAAAGCGTAAACTAGCTCGGCTCCCTGCATTTAATATGTGATAATTAAGTTCTAAGCAGAATGGTTTATAACTGTAAATACCATATTATTAATATAATATTTTTAGTTAAGCAATAACATTAGAATAAGGCTTGCTTTTCAGTTTGCAGGAGTTAACTCAAACATTCAAAACTTAGGAATCTGCACCATCTTTATTGGCAAGAGATTAATCAGTAACACCACCATTCACCTCATTAATATCTCCTTTCTTGGTTTTGCTTCAATAAAGCCATTTTTAAAAGAACACTCTATAATAAGCTTGTGGAGGACTTTGATATATCACATTGTCATCATCATGATTTACTTATTCTTGCAATTATTGTTGCTACAATAACAGAGCAAATAAGAAGTGAAAAACATTTTAGTAAGGCACATTGGCTGTCCTTGCCAGATGCTGTCAAATGGTTAGTATTTTTTTCAGTCAAAGAATGAATCTTTATCCAAAAAATGATAACCTTTTCTCTAATGATCCAAAATATTTTAAAACTTTTAACTTCAAAAAAACAAAGGCACCAGAATCACAGGCTGCAGAGTACAGAAGATGGTAATTCACGTTGTGACAGAGTCCAGTCTTTGCATCTTAACCTGAGTTGAGAGAGGTGAAGAGTGTGGTTCTGACTGTCTGTTGGAACTACATAGATTTTTTTAGATTTACATTTTAGTTGTATTTATTTTGTAACATGAAAAGGTGCCAGTTGCAAAGATTGCTAATTCAACAAATTCATTTTGTAGATTCAAAGAAATCAGAGACAAGAGAAACCTTTTTCCATGTTAAACCATTGATGGCACAGTCAAGCAACGTTTGCACTAGTTTTTGGACTTTCCTAGAGGGAAGGAGGTCTGTGAATAACAGTGTAATGTAGGGATAAAAAATGTTTAAAATGTTGAAATTCTTCGGAATAACATTTCTACGACTTAACAACCGAAACTGTATTTACCTCAACTCCACTTACTCAAGTATAATTTATATTATATTAATAATGACCTTAAAAAAATAAAATAATGTAAAATAACAGAGTATAAATCTGAAATACCATCAAGCATCCTCTGTTCCCATGCTTACCTTCACATGACTTCCTTCTTTATCTGACACCAGAGCCACATATGTAATCCCAGAGCATCTGCAGTATTCCTGCAGTTCTTCCTGGGACTAAAGTGTTAACAGAGGAAGGAGAATGAGACATTAATTTGACAGATTATAAAATGACCAATTGAGTAATCAAAGTCTCCTGTCTTTAATTAAAGTAACTTGATATACAACAGTCACACTGTTTCCGAGAGAGAAAAGCTTTATTAACAACTTGAGCAGATGAAACTCCATGATGCATATATTTATCCACCTAATGCTTGCTAAAATCGAAATCTAAGTCTACACTTAGATAAAGAGAATGCCTAGGCCCTGCAGTCCCAGTTCCCACATAGAAGGGCTATCTACACCTAGAAGTGCAGGGTCTAAGTAACTGTAAAAATGTGCAATATAACATCAGTCAAACAGTCACCACCCTGCTGCCTGCAGCTTTCAGTCCTGCATGGCTGGAGGTCTGCCACAAAAGCTGACTCTAGCTGGGTTCCTGTAAACCTATGGCTATGCTGACTTACTCAGCACTGGGTTGCAGGACAGCATTAGACACACCCAAGAACTACCCAAATCTTCATTCTTTATGAATCAAAAAAACAAACAAAAAACCCTAAAGCAAGAAACTCCAGCCTAGGTGATCACAGGAAAAGTATATGATCTATATTTTTTCCAGTCCCAAGAGATTGAAACTGTAGGAAATGTTATGGCAAAAAATTACAAAAACGTCAGACAATGTACTGAATGAGCTCAAAACTACCTGCCCTGCAACACGTGACTTGGAAGGGGCAACTGCAGAGTCTCTCTTTTGTTAGTCACCAACTGGGACACTTAAAGGTGAAGTAGACTCATAATCCTCAGGTAAGTGCCACCACCTCTAAAAGGGACTTCAGTGTTGTCACATAGCTCACTACACTCTATCGAGGTAGTGCTGGCTAAAGCTCTGTTTGGCTTCAGCTGGACATAAAAGGGCACAACTCAGCTTGTCACTCTGTCTTCCCCTCCTACAACACATCTCTTCAAGGACTACATAGGGACCCATCTGGTAGCTCAGTTTGCCAAACTCTATTTCTAACAGTAGAATGATGTCAATATCCCCTCTGTACCTGAGTATCTTCAGCCATCTATCTGGCTATTTAAAATCGCTGCTACTGTTTCTTCTTGATGTACCCCTTATTAAGTATTAAATTTATTAATTGAGGGATCCTTCTTTACACTTTTAAATACACCAAAAGAATACTGCAAGGCCAGTGAGACTTTCTTGACATTAGTGTGTCTGAATTAGCACCCTACATGCTCAGTCTTATGAGTCTGTACCTCCATAAAAACAGAAAAATACCCTGAAAAAGTATGGTTTCAGTCTGCACTGATCTTGGAGAACAGTAATACAGTTAACACATAAAAGATAAAAGTTCTACCTGGGACCAGTCATACATTATTTCGGCTGGAATTCCTGCAGTCCAGAATTTTTGAACAATGTTGATAGCTCTACCCATTGACATCTGACCAACACTTACAACCAGCAGGTCACACGAGCTGACAGAAACCTGAAGGGAAAGTAAAACCAAGGAGTCGAGATTAGTCACAAGACCACCCTTCCCCCTTCATAAGGCAGTTAAAGTAACAAAGATGGACAAATATACCAACATTTGCCAAAGTGCATCAAGCTAAAAAAAAAAAAAGGGGTTAGATCCACCTCTTTTGAGAGTTACAATCTACCTGAGTCTGTCTGAAAGTCACTGAAGCTCAATCTTTGATGCAAAGCACCTCCACAGCCTCAGCTTGCCAAGTATCCCAGCCTATTCTGTTCTTTCCTTCCCACTCTCCTTGGCAACGTTAATTTATTCTTATGAACATAATAAAATACACATTCCACAGTCAAGTGAAGATGTGTGACACTGTACAAAGTAGTCAATATTCTTAAAGTTTCTTTCCATCTCCATCTTCTATATTTTGATAAAGGGAGAAGTAGTAAGGAGAAAATAACACTAAATACCTACAGTTGTACTCTTCCATCTGAAAGAATACACAGGCTGAGAAAAATATTCCATTTAAATTGAAAATAAAATGGTGGAAGCCTGAAGATCCTGCCTTCCCTTAACAGTCATTTACTAAATAGTTCTATGTGGAGAAACACAAAAGAAAACAGGCCATCTTGATATCTGCCTTCTTTTTCAGTATGGTATTATTTTGGAACACATCTGAACATCTTATTTTTTGTCAATCTCCAGCTACGATTAGGTTATTGAACCGTGAGAAGTAAACAAACAAATTCCCCACTTCCCAAAAAAGAGACTTACAGAATCCTCCACACTGGAAACAGCAGCAGTTATTTTATCTATAGCTATGCTGACTCCAACAGCTGAAGGAACTGGTCCTACCGTCTGTGGCCCTCTAAACTGTGGAATCTCAAAACAAGAAAAAAACCAAAATGGAAGATCAAATAGTTACCTCGGCAAAATGCCATCTTTTTCATGGGTTAAAAAAACCCATCCAAATTTATTAGAAGAGATGAGCACATACCAGATGATCATATCTGCCTCCTGCAGCAAGAATTTCAGGCACAGTTCTTTGTCTTCTTTTGATGTATGCTATAAACTGAAAGATAATACCATTGTGCTGCTGTATTTTGTAAACTAGTCCCAGATTTATAGAAATCTGTAAAATAAAAATGAATATGTGCACATATAGAATTAATTTCCTGTTAGCAGCATGGATTGAAAACACTGTTTTTACATAAGGAAGATACATGGTAATATTCCTTATCTACAAAACTTCAAAATACAATGAAAAATATGGAAATGGTGCTTTAATCTTACAGATCCCAATAAACCTATAGCACAATACCCAAACAGCAAGCTTCAGGGAAGGTGAAGGCCTTAAGCAGTCATTAGATTTCTGCATTTTTAAAATATTTACAGTTTGTTCCAAAATTTAATAAAACCCCTCTTTTATGCTCTAAGTAATGCTTTCAGTCTTGGTTGGGGGAAGACAAGAAGTCTGAGTGTCATTAGACAGAAGTCAAGCCAGAGACTTCTGACTGAAGAGGTCTTATTTTTAAAATGCATCTTAAAAAAAATAAAAGGGAAAAAAAAAAAAAGGAAGAAATATCAATGCCAGTACTATTATAGGCCATCAAAAGACACTTGCATGTGCTTTTTCTATTATAAAATATCATTACTTTGTTTCCTGGCAAATTACAAGGCCCAGAAGCCTTTCAATCCATTAATTTATTAGCAGAGTATTTCACACACCTGAAGTTTTATTCCCAGTTGTTTTAACAGACCAATGATTTCCTCTAAATCCTTCATACCATGCTTCAACAGCTGAGTGACACCTGGCTTTTGTTTTATCATTGTGTTTAGAAATGGAAATACATTACTTGCTTCTCCCTTCTGCTCAATGAATCTGTAGAGTCGAGAAAGCTAAAAACAAAAAAATAAAATTATAAGCACACATAGCAACACAGACAACACCCATAACAGGTCCCATCTAAAAAAAAAAAAGAAAAATATCTGACTTGACATTTGTGGGAGTAAGACATCTGCCTTTTTTGTTTGTTTTGTCTAGCAGCCTGTTTTTACCTAGTGGAGTTGAGGAAAAGAATAGACAGACACAAGTCTCAGACTGTCCAGAAGTTAACTTCAACTCTATGCACACGCAACATTTGCAGAGAAGTTTTTTTAACGTTTCTCTCAGTTTGTTTTATTAAATAGCACTCTACCTTTTACCCTTTATTAGTTTCCACAGCCTGAGAAATACGTTTAAAGAACAAACTGCAATACCGACTTCCAGAGGAAGCAGGGAACAAAGTCAGACCACTTGCAAAGAGATTGACCTATTTTGAACAGCACATGCAACAGCTTATTTTTCTTACTCTGGTTGGGTAAATTACAAAGAAAATAAAATACTACTGACTTATGGCAAATTACAGGGAAATAAACACTGAATTAAAATCACTTACACTAGCTGATGTGAGAGAAAGATTACAGAATTTGGCTTCTACTTCTCTTTTAGTTAGCTTTTCAGTCTACAAGAAAAACAGATTAAAACAGCATTTGGTTGGGTTTAATGCATTATCATAATTATTCAAATTAATTTCATCTATATTCTGTGCTTATAAAGTAGAAAAGACCTAACTGATATTAGAATACATTTTAAAGTTTTTATTGATTAGCTTGTCAATTCTTGATCATACAGGTGAATAATTCTCTCATAAATACACATTCAAGAATCATCTTAAACCATCCCAATCCAGAAGTAACAAAAAAGTGAGTAATCTACGTTTACAGTCCAAAGATAGGCAGCCTTTTTATATATCAAGAGTATACTCCTGGTTATGTTGGCAATGGGTGGTTAGTCATTTTAGAAAAAGCTCCACAAAATAGAATACTCTGCAGTGATGATTATAGATGCTGGGTTAATAACTAATGCCTTACCACAGCATCATACAGAATGATGTAGACTTGATTGAGTTTGTCCTCTGGTATCCCGCAGTGCAAAAGTATAGCTTTCAGTAAGGCAGTATGGTTTAGATAAATACTGTAATTTCTTTCCTGTCAAAGCATAAATAAAAAAAGAAAGGAAGAAAGAAATGAAAAAAGCAGGTTTTACTTACATTCTATTTTGCTTAAAAAAACCCCAACCCCCACAAAACAAAGAGGCTTCCTGAACATTTAATAATAGCTCAAAATTAACTTCAAACCTCTTCTTTCACTACCTTACCTTCCATTTCTAACTAAAGAATGGCAAGTCTTGTCTCATTCTACAATAATCACTTGCCTGACAGAAGAAAGACATTATTTCAATGGTACTTTAAAGGATTCAGTTAATATTTCCTTTGCACATAAACCTATGCTTCATTTTAAGTTTACCTAGGAAACACATCTTTATGACAGTGTTCTGTAACTGACTACAGATTAAAGGCTAAAGGAAGTATCCTTTTACAACACGTCAAACTAAAAATTTAGTTAGATTAAAATTTTGGGTGGAAAAGAGAGGAAAGGGGCTGATTAGAAAATCTACCTGTAGCACTGAAAACTCTTGAATGATTTCTGAAATTGCATAAATTGTTTCTGCTATAGGCAAAAAGCTATTTCCAGTAGATGTAATGATGTCAAATGCACATTCTAGGAGTTCTTTGGGATGACAGCGGTCTAACTTCCGAGGTCTGAAAACTCGCTCTATACAGTATCTAAAGGAAACATTGAAGAATCAATCAGCCTCTTCAGAAGTCACTGTCCAAGCATGGTATCAGTGCAAAACATCACCTCTACATCTCTTACCTTTTCAAGTTTGAGATGTTATTTCTAGCTACAAATCTTGCAAAAGGAATCTGAAAAACAAAATACATGAAAATTGTTGAAACAAAACAGTTGGTCTCAAGGAGCTCTGTAGCTGGAGATGAATTATACAGCGCAGTTACACAGTTAATATAATGGTTAAAGTACTTGACATAGCTAAGTAATAGTATTCTGACCATCCTTGCTGCAAGTTTTAAATAAAAACATTATTTTCACCTTTGTTAAAAAAAACCCAAACAAAAAAAGGCTATTTATTCAATACGTGGTCAGGGCTCCAGCTGTCAAGAGCATGAGTACAGAACTCAGGAGTACAAGAAGAGACACTGAAAGATATACTACTTCAGCAGTCAAAAGAAGTGCAAGCCTAAACCAAATTCCACCACAGCACCCTTCAAACCCTCTGCAAGCTTTGCCTGCAGAGATGATGCTACTTACTCTGAGGTCATAAGGAAGCATTACCAGCATCCCACTGTGATCCATGAAATATGCAGCTTCATTATGTTCATATAGTTTTTTATTTCTGGGCATCAGCAGCGGAGTATGGAGCTTGATGGCTCCTGCACAAAACCAGAAAACACCTCTCATTTCACAAGTAACACCTGCTTTTTACAAGTTCATGAACACCCTTGCAGGGCATAATTACATCAATCCATAAGTTAAAAAAAAATAAATATCCTTAATAGACTTGCCTCTTCCATATTTAAAGAAAGAATGTCAAAGTTTTATGCCTATGTTGCACGCTTCTTGGGCTCAGCAGGGAGGCCACAGAAGAGGGAACTGCCAATTCCACAGCCTAGCAGAATCCTCACTTTGCCCTCCCTCTTTAAACACCACTTTCACAAAAGCAGGCATACAAAACAGATGAGAAACTCTGCAGTTACCCGTAGCAAGTACTGCTTTGGTCTAGAGGCACTTCCATACAGAACAAATATTGTTCAGACATGTTGCATCCTCTGTCTCAAAAACATACTAGAAGTGTTTGTGTTTCCTTTTAAAGCCTCACAAACACCTTTTTTTCCCGGCTATATTTTGCAACCATCTATCTGTATGAATCCAATCTTCATTACTATTAATAATACCACTTATTACTGAAAAATAGTTTCCTGTTTTAAAGTCTCTAGTGATTCTCAATCAAATATTATTGAAGCTTAACTCAATTAGATTTCAATATAAACTTTTAAATGAGAAAAAAAGATCTCTCAGATAGAAAGAAATTCTTCTAACCATCACAGATGTCAGAGACAATCTAATGGGAAAAAAAAAAAATACGCAATCCCCATTATTTTTCCAAAAGAATGAAAACATTTCAGTCTCTAAAAAGCTGACAAACACTTTCCCAAGTCTGTCAAGCTTTAAGGAGTGGGGGAAGAGAGTAAATTCTTCCCTGACTTCGCATTTCTCAGTCTCTTACTCTTTGGTATTGCCAAACTTTGATCATGCTTAATCAGATGATGATTTACTGGGAAAACTCCTAGTTTCTATTTCAAAATTCTCTATTTTTATATAAAATAGTATCATGAACACCTGTAAGCCAACACAATTTATAAAATTTCAAGTGTGACAACAGCTGCATAAATTTTCTTCTTCTCAAAAAATAATTTTAAGCAAATACTAATATTAATGACTGGATAGATTCCTGGAAAGGAAAACAGAAGACATCATGGCATAAGCTTTGGCTCGGGAAACTCCTGAACAGCACAGCATTGCCAAGAATACTATCACTGGAAGTACCACTACACACTTGCTCCGTTTCCATGCTCTCCCTTATGCCCTTCCCATTCTGGCTGTTCAAAGAGAGGTTGCTGTGCTACATGGATGCCTGGTCTTCCACTACGAGCTGCCCTTATACTCAGATCCAGATTTTGCATAACAGCCTCCACCTCTAAAAGCTTATACAGATTTATCAGAACAACTGTATACATTCAAAAATATAATGAAGATTTTTACTCTTCTTTCTGTGTAAATCATTCAGATTTTATGTTAGTAGCTATTACTGGAATGACAAAATAACAGAAGAAAACATTATAAAAACTTCAAATGATGTACAACTACTGAACATATTTTCTGATTTCTCTTATAGCAGTAAACCCATTCCATTCAATCACAAAAAAGGTAATTAATGACTTTTGTAAACACACCCACCGTGTCTTTTAAATATCCGGCTGACAATCTCACATACATGCTGCTGTATCTTGGCTGCCCAAATAGAAAAACTACCCTGAAACCATCACAAATAAAAAGTACATATATAATTCAGGTGCGATGAACACTCCATGTAGGCAATCATTCCATGTAATATAGGCAATAAACATTCTGCTATCTCATCCCACTATAAAAAACTGAAATGCTTACATAATAAAAAAGAACTACAGCTATACGAAGCATTATTGTACTGTGTTACCTTGAATTTCTATGGATTTAGAAAGATTCAAGAGCTGATAAACTAAGAAAAATCACGTCAATTAGAAAGGGAAGAAAACATCCAGAGGCAACACTTTCTGCTGATAACCAGTCAACGATTAGTTTGACAGGAATTCAGAGTAAAGAAAGTCATCATCTGGACATAAGCTTAAAGCTTTAGCTGCTACAATCAAACACTGCTGGTTTCTTCACTGAAGAATGAATGAATGTAAGGTTCAAATGGGAAGTGGCTTTTCAAACCCACACAGTAGAGACTGTAATTTTAAATGGGAACCAATGGCAAGGTGAATGTTGAGTTAATGCAATTCACTCAAACACACTAGAGGTTTACCCATATAAGCATATTTTTGAAAAATTCAACACAGGGTAAAAAGCCAAACCCACACATCCCCTGAACACTTACAAACCTTCAGCATATCACTGTCATAAGTATAGTCTATTGCTGGAGATATACGCTGTGAAAATATCTGACTCATCATAGTCCGGTAGGCCTTCCCATCCACATTTGCTAAGGTATGGTGGAGGACTTCATGGAGTTCAGACTCTTCCATTTGTGGTGGTGGAAGATGTTCACTTTTTAACAGCTCCACAGCTGTTGGCCGTGCTGCAGGATCATGGTTCAGGAGCCATGTAATAACCAATCTCTACAAATTAAATCAAAATATTACAGATTAGAAACATTTTATAAGTTAACAGTATTTACAACAAACTTGGTAGTCACACCACTACAATAACAAACTATGAGACGCTACAGGGGACAGAACAGCAGAATCTAAATCTTTTGGGTGTATATTATTTGCTAAGTAAATTCTGAATATCTTTTATTATCATCTGAACAAATTTACTAAACCACACAAATTATCAGACCTGTGCCTCCTGGGATGACAAAATATGTAGTATCCTTATCCTTTATTGTTCCATGGTATGCTAGCTCTGACATCTCTTTATCAACCAAGTTAAGAAAAAGCAGAATTTCATGCTCAGAATCAAAGACTTGAGAGGTACAAATATTAGAGAAGGGGGAATCTTTCTGGCATATTTCAGTGAAATATACAAGATGGAAATGTTTTTATGGTACTAGTAACATGCAAATTGCTGTTTTACAAGCATAACAGACAAAAAGCTAATACTAATGGTCAATGAAAGAGTTGATTAGCAGAAGGATAAAGCTACCTAGATGGTTCAGAGAAGATTACACTGCCCCTTATCACTTCATTACTCTGCCATGGAGGCCTCCAGAACACGCCCTTGGCAGCTCTTGCAAGCAGCCAATTGAGCTTGCTCATCTCTTTCTGTTCTGTGACAGATTTCTTTCAAAAAGTTTAAGTTAAAAGTTAAACAATTGAGCTGCCACTTCTCTGAGCATAAAAAGCCAAAACTGTCCCTCAGAGCTAGAAAGGCATGCCAGTGAACTATAAATTTCTTTATGACTGTGCTCTGAGAATTTTGTTGGTAAATATATTTCCATGTCAACTTAGAACATTCTTTTGAGATTTCATTTCCTTACCTTGTTCTAATATCACGTAATAAGAACTTGGCAGAGAATACTAGTGGGGAATTAAGTGGGAAATTAAGGGGGAAATTAAGGGGCAAATTAAGGGGGAAAATTATAACTAATGTTTCCTGACAGGGAATACCTAATAGTTATAATATCATCAAAACTACCTGCTTTGCATGCTTGACTTCATCGAAGTCCTTAGGAAATACAATTGCAGGCTAACAAAACAAAAAACAAAATCCACATTTCAATTTTAACAGGCAGTTCAGATTGCTCAGATTAGCCTTATTTTTAGGTTCTACATATTTAAACAGAGAAACTAAGCATTCCACTGCCCATGAATAAACAAACAACAAAACCCCAAACAAACAAACAAACCCCCCACACGGCAAATTTAATTTGAAGAGCTAAAAGGAAAAAGAATGCTTTGATGTTGTTTCGTACAATGAAAATACAACCCATAATCCAAGCATTTACCAACTACAAATACCAACTGATTCCTGAGAAAGGCCCACCAGGCCTAAAGCTAGGTATACTAAAGAGATGATTCCTTTATCTGACATGTAAAAATTAATTTCACAGACAGAACACTGACTGCTGGCAATACCATTAGAATCCACAGTGCATTAAAGGAATGTCAGTGTATCAGCTCCAATTGTATTCTTCACTTTTCAAGATATGTTTTACAAACCTTGTTTTTAAGCACTCCCTATGGCAACATTTTTTTGCTATATTTTCCATCATTTTTCTTCTCTTAACAAACTATTTGATGCATAGAATTAGTATGTTTCATATCTGGGTACTTACAAGCCTTAGCTGACCAAGAACAAAGATCCTTTCTGATGCAGTATTCATAGGATGGTAACACATCTCAAAGAATATTATACCTAGGCTGAACAGGTCCACTTTCTAAGGAAGAAAAACACCCGAAAACTTGTATGTAGTACCTATCAATTCTCTGAAGATGAAAATAGCAGAGGAAAAAAAATAATGTTTAGGCTAAATTTCAAAGTCTATTAAAGCTGGAGAGAAGGCTGGGGTTTTTTCCTGTGTCTTTTTGTGTGTTTTTTATTATTTTTGTTTTTAAAGCTTTTTTGTTAGAAGACACAACCCATTAAGATTTGCTAGACTTTAAAGCCTATCATCTAGCATCTGGAAGTCTTCAAGGACAAGTTGAATGGGGCTTGAAGCAATCTGGTCTAGTGGAAGGTGACCCTGCCCATGGCAGGGTGTTGGAACTGGATAAGCTTTGGGGTCCTTTTCAACCTAAACCATTCTATAATTCTATGACCCCCACTTTGAAAACATTTTCTTGCTTTGAAATTCAGTCTGTCTCTGCACATAAACAGGATTCTCTTTGACAGAAAAAATGCACCCCCACCTCCCACAGTCAAGGTCTAGAAATCCAGAACAGCAATATATGCTTTATTACCTTAACTAAAGACGGTAAGATTTCTATCCTATTCAGTTATAAAGGTCCTCCATGATTACATGCTTTCAACTTAAAGTCGCTTGCATCTAGTCATGATCACGCACAGGCAAAAAAACTGACTTGCCCACATCCTTCTACCCTTGGTTTCCTCTTGAAGGAATGATTAATCCTCCTGATTATCACAGGAGTCCCACCACACATCTTTGTCAAGGAGAAATGACCCAAATCATAGCTGGTACATCTTAGATTCCATGCTACCTTTTCATTAGGTCTACTCCAATCATACCTGATTGTATGTAGATTTAGTGCTTCCTTGGACCTCTGGGCTGACATACAGCGCAGTGCCAACCATCCCTGTCAAGTTACCTGTGTGGCAAAAGATGAGAGCACCAGTTTCAAGAAAGTGGGAGAGAAATGCAGCATCCACGTCCAGAAAAAACTCAGTCATGTTCTCTGTCTTCTAGGCTGGAGTGCAGTCCTTACTAAGAGAGACCCAGCTGAGAATACTTTGACAAACAGACAGTTCTTACCTTCACACATCAAGTACCTGTGTCTATCTGTAGTAGCTAAACTTATCTACTGCTTTACAGATTTGTAGTAGTAGGTCAGCACACAAATATTACAACTAAATTTCACTGCCATTACACCTGTCTTTAAATGTACCATGTACTAAAGTTTCCTTAAAACAACAAATTCAGACTCTAACAAAAACCAAGCCAACCAATCAAGGATGCTGAAGTCTTGATATTGTCCTGTATAGGCAAGAGAATACAAGGGCAGATGGAACAGATATACCAGATCTCTATATACCTCACCATGAGGAAAGCACTGATCTATGGCAGAAGGCTAGCAGAGATAACAAATTAATTCTTAGATAAGAGGCAAAACTACCAGATTATAACACAGGCACCCAACTTGGTGGCTGGGGGTCCCACCCCTGGCCTCAGTAAAGAGAAGTTTTATTTTCAAAGAACAAACGAAAATTCTAACAGAATGTACAAGACCAGTGAATATAATGTTTGCTTAAAATAATTTAGAGCAAGTTGCAACGTAAACTAACCTGATGGGTCAGACACAGCAGAACCATCCGAGAGATTTTCCTCTTGTTTAGAGACCACCTGAAACCAGCAAAACAGTCATGTTGTAAATGACACATGAAATGCTTCTGTTGGCTTTTCTTGTTACTTCTGTTGGCACTGCATGGTTTAATTCTATAACCTCACAAATTTAAAAGAAGTTTAGAGCATTCTCAATATATGAACATTGTGGTCATTTAACTTACGTTTTATTTTTCAAGTAATTACATTACCAAATTCAAGGAGTTTTTCATTCACTTCAAGCTGTACTTACTGCATTTGCTGGATAATCTGTAGCTAAACCAAAATCACCAATTTTCACATGATCATCTGAATCTAAAAAAATGTTCACAGGTTTCAAGTCTCTGTGGATCATTCCCTGTTACAGGAGGAGAATAAAAAAAGACCCACTGCATATTAAACAATAAACAAGATTCAAAATAAGTCTTTATAATAGACTGGAAAATCATAATACATATTTTTATTACAGTGGGAAATCTATTGCATTAAGTCACTGAAGATCAGTCTTGAAGACTGACTATAGTTTGTAGCCCAGAAGCTAGAAACAATTTTCAGTGCTACCAGATACCTAACAGAATGTTTTTAAAAGATGGTCAAATTTTTATGACAAATGGGTAAAATCTGAAGCAGTTCATTATAAAAATCATGTTAATGATAAAATATAATAAACCCCAAGAATAGACTAATAATGGAAAGGGCAAAGAGAGGAAACTTGCTAATAAATGAACATGAAGAAACCCATAAAGAAAGAGGCATAACACAGATATTATGCGCAGGTCATAACTATCATATTTACTAACCTTTTCATGGATGTAAGCTAACCCATCCAAAATTTCTCGGAAAAGCCTCCAAAGCCGACTTGTATCTTCATATAACCCTTGGTCAATAGTGTCCCTTAATGTGCTCTTCTCACAATACTCCATCTTCAGTTGTGCATGCATAGAGGACAGAGGAAGAAAGAACAATTTTGTCAAGAAAAGAGACTATCAGAAACTTGTATCTGTACATATATTAATGTCAGGGCTCAGGAGCAAATAGTTTCACCAAAACATTCAGCTATTTGGAATTTTCCTGACAGCTGTCTTTTAGCTACAAACATGCGCTCACTTCTGGGTCCTACCTCATTTTCTGGGACAATCCTAGGAGCTTGCAGCAGCATATTCTCTAACATAAACATTAACAACAAGGTGGAACCAGCCAAGCCATAATATGTGATAAAGCCAAACCCCAAAGAATCTCTAGCTTTATTTCACTTGGCATCTTAGCTGCTTTTATTATGAATATACACAACACACGCAAACAAGTGTCTTAAAATGTAATTCCACCTACTTGTAACTTCCTTCCAGACAAGCTCTAGCATTAAGTGCATTATAAAAAATTGCACATTACCACAGAATAGTTAGCTATGATAGACTGTTTCTGGGAGAAGTTGGCTACTCCTAACACAAAGGAGGTGCCAGTAGAATAGCCTGAAATTGCAACCCTGCAGGAGTTTCATCTTGTGCCTACTGTTAGAGCCATACAATGGCTTTACAGATTACTGATTTCTATTAAAATAAAGTACATACACAATGCTGTGCTTTTGAAGAGAATGAGGAAGTTTCCACATCTGTGAAACACAATTTCCTCTCTGGAATTTAACACGGTAGACTTCAAGTCTACATTGGGAATTAACACCATAACCAAACTGAGGAACACCAGCTAGTGTTGGGGATTGGGATGGATATTCTCAACAAGTAAGCACAAGGCGAAAGAATGCTTTGAAAGGCATGGACTCAAAGGTTGGCTGCCTGGGCTGTACTGTGGTTAGGTCAGGAACTGCCAACTTTTACTTGTACACGAGCAACACCAGTTACCTTATTATGCACTATAGTAGTAAAAAACTTTGCTCTCTCCAGTCACAAATATAGAGCCTTGGAAGGCATAACAAACCACATGCATGGCACAGTGCCTTCCACCATGCAAGCCTTCAAAAACACAGTCCATTGCACAAACAGCACTGAACTTACTCATTTGCATTTTTAAAGGTCATTACTTTTCTCATGAAAAGCAGCAACTAGTCTCTGCAGGTTGACATAAACAGTATCCTTTCATGTGAACACACGAGCACATTTGTACCTGAATGTACAGATAATGCACTGTCTGAATGACTGGTGTCCTGTCTTCTCCTCCATGGCTGCTCTTTTCATTACCTTCTTCATTCTTTATCACAATAAAAGTAACAGAACAGTTAGCTACAGAAAGCTGTGCACTTTTTTATTATGCATACTACTATTTTTTAATGGCTGGAATACACTGATGAGAACTCAGCTTCTACGGGTAGGTTTGAAAAACAGCAAAATAATACAACGACATTTTTGTAATACCACTGTGTCTAAATAAACTAGAAAAGCAGGAGTGGTGAACCCTCAAAGTGAAAATGAGTAACATTTTGCCATCATTAGACACTGAAGGGAAAGAATTCTGGAAAATCTGGATGAAGCTTAAATTTCAAGAGAAAAAGACAAAATTTGAAACTAAAAGATAGAAAGCTTGCTTGATACATAATGCAACTACCACCCTCAATCAAAAATTTTGGTACGGTGTGTGTATATATGTATAATGACAAAAGAATGCACTACCATATTGTTAAATTATATATTGAAAATTTTTTCATGCCAATGTACATTATAACAGAAAGAGGAAAGGGATGAAGCTTTAAATAAAAGCATGTTACAGATCATCAGGACTGGCAGTGACATATTCTAGAGGCTGTAGAAAAGCGTGCATTAGCTTTCTAGTGATACAGGGCACTGACTGTCCACAGCAAGTGCTGTGACACAATCTTAAAGTCAACTAAAACCTTAGACATTACAACGACTTCCCCTCCCTTTCTGTCTGCCAGCAATACGTATTTTGTCTGCTTTAAAAAGGGGCTATGAACAGATATATTGGTTAAAAGCACCTAAGTGCAGAACAGAATTTCAACTTTGAGATGGTGTAAGACCGTGTAATCCATATGGCTAACTGTTAAGTCATAAATACACTGAAGTGTTAAATTTGCAATAACCTGGGTCATGACTAAAAAAACCTCATATTTAGCTCAATAAACACTATAGGAAACAGATCCAGATTAGCTGCATCAGACTGATTTTTATGGAATGCAGCTCACAATGGCACACCACTCACTCTAACAGAACATAACCTTACATGTTTCTGTACTTACATCAGAAGTTAAATAAAACTTCCTAACTGACCTGTTTACTTGTCAAAGGCTATTTTATTATATTTTAATTTTCACTAACTTTATCTTTACACCTACCAGAGAATGACCTTTACTGTTTTCATCCTCATTATCAAAAATTATTTCACTTTCAGAATCTGTGGTTGGCCTGTTTAAAAAATAGAAAGAAAAAAACCTCAAAAGTTCTGCATACCAAGAAATATTTACTAAAGAATCTGGAAATTATTCAGAGGAAAATAAGAAAATCTAAGCTTCTGCTGAAGACTTTCTATACGCCTTAAACAAAAAAGCAAAACGAAACAATACCCAGAAAAGCATCCTGCTTGCAAAGCAACACTTCCTTTGACAGTCCAGTCTCTAAAAGGGAAGGTGTATATTTGCATCAGTAAAATTTAATTACTATTTCCAGTAAGCAAAACTGAGATAAGTTTACTTACTTGCTTATACAAAAAAATGACTGTGAGTGAGAAAACCCAACCATACACAGAGGAAGGTATGGAATACATTAATAAAAACCAAAACAAAAAAGAAAGGGCAAGTTTGATATTTTTCAAGATTTGTAATATTTCTGTTACTGTTTATTAAAAAACTTGAATCTCAAGGCTGGAAAAGACAACCAAACATAACAGTCATGCATTCTGGCAGAAATAATAAGAAGCTTCAAGAAGACTACACCAAAAAATTTTCCATGTAGACTGACAATCTTATCTAGAAAATTTCCTCTTCCTGGCTATCTGACTGCTGGCAAGTACACTAGTTTTGAACAAGGGGACAAAATAAACATACTGTGAACTACTGCTGACAAAAGAAACAAGAACGATAATAAGGCACAAACTTGGGAAAACTAACTCTGCTCACGCTCCCTATAGTGCCAGTACTGAAGCCTACTCACAAAATTGAATGCGAGAACACGCCATCACCATCATCGTCGTCATCACTGGACTCCTGATCAGCTCCACTGAATTTGTTGCTGGAGGATCTTTCACATGAAGTACTCCACTCAACTGAACTTGTCAAACACGGAGGAGGAGCATTAGTTTCCACATCACTTGTCTCCTCAGGGGAAAGGATGAAGAGACCAGCTTTGGGGTGCATTCTTCTCTCTTCGGTTGCTTCAGATGTTGACACAGTGGGAACAGGACTTTCATGTTTTTCTATCCAAGCATTGTAATACCTCACAATATTCTCATGGTTCAAGCGGGAGAGTAAAGTTACCTCCCCCTTAATCCTCCGAAATTGCTTGCTGGTAGGGTTTATGCGAATGCGTTTCACAGCATAATAGCAACCATCAAGCTTATTTCTCACCTGCAAAATTCAAATTAATGTAAAGTCAAACACTTACAAACGCCTTACCAAGCAGAGCTAGAAGAAGAATAATTTCACAGTATAGGAAGTCTTCCTTTCACCTGGAAAATGACTACAATTCAAATGCAAGGTTCCCCATACTGACAGGCTTCTTCCCCAATCTCCTAGCAACCTCTTGTAAGAAACTTTTCAGACTTCGCAGTTCCAGATAAAAACCTCAACACAGGCACAGCACACTAGCACACAGTAAATAAAACCATGCAAACATTGAATATATTGTTTTGCTTCAGAGAAAACAAAACATATCCCCAAAAAGATTTCCACAGAGGAAACAATTTTTATACCATACCTTGATGACTGCTCCAAAAGCCCCTTTACCAAGTAATTTTAGCTCTTCAAACTCATTATAGTATCGTGAAAATTGTCTCTGTGTTTCTGTGAAGAACGAAGCGCTGGATATCCGACTGCTGGGCACAACTGTCTCCATGCAATCTATACCTGCTGAATCTGTAATGAAGACAAAGCTACCATGGCTGGCAATATAGGGAGAAGGCACTAGGGACTGCCAAATAAGGATCAAGGAGACAAAACCTAAATAACTTCAAGTGCAATTAAAACCTAAAATACAGAAGTGCTCTGCTGTGTAGAGTTAAGTTCTAGTACAAGCATAAACCTTAATACAGTTTTTAATTATAAACATGAATGATGCTGGACAAAGGAATGATTTTAACAAGAAGGTAAGAAGGTAAGAAGGAAAGAAGTCTCACTGGAACACCCTCTTCCAAAGACGAAGTTAAGTCTACATGTACACCATGCAGGAGGTGAATGAGTTTACATGTTTCTTTAAAGCATGAGCTGCTTCTACTGAAGAAAAAACAGTCGTCAGTCCACCCCAGCCAGTCTTGGACAGAGGCGCTAAAGACCACACTACCTTTTAGGTTAGTTAATGTAACACACTTGTGCAGTCTTGTGAAGTTGTAGCACAGCTCAGTTTTTCTCTTACTGCAGGCACGTAGGCCACTTATTTAGCAGAATACAGGAAGAATTAAATTCCTTACCATCTAGATTTTCATCAGCTACAGGTATTTTTATTCGTGGAATGTTTATAAAACTATGTTGTAGCAACTGCTGAGGAGTCCATCTTTCTTTATCTTCCAAGCAAACGCACCTGTTAGCAAACCACAGAGAGAACTATTCCATGTCTGACACAAATGTTAGAAGAGTTCTAGTTATATTTAAGAAATTATTACCCCCATCATTCAGGCAGGAGTAGGAAGCAAAGACAGACTAAATGACTTATCCACAGTGATATACAGTTGGTGGCAGAGCAGAGAAAAAGACAGCACCAAACCTGCTCTCCCAAATCCCAGATTAGCAGCCCGAGCCATGAGAGCAATCATCTCTTCTACAAAAACTACAACTAGAGATACAGGAGGATTTAGTTATTCTTTGCAAAAGCTGTTAAAATCTTAAAAAAAAAAAAAAAAAAAAAAAAAGAAAAAGGAAAATCAAAGACAAGAAGAAACAGGAATGTGACAAACATACTTTTCCAGAAAGTCTTGAAAGTCTGCAGGTAAACTGGTAGGAACAGCAACTGGGAATTCCTTGGTTACTTGACCCTGGCTCAGTGAAAGCAAAAGCAAGCCCAGACGCCATACATCTCCTTTTTTTCCAGGCTTGTTGGGAAGACCATCCTCACTAAAACGAACCTTGGTTTGCTCAAAAACATCTGCTTTGCAGATGTCAGCTAAGCGCTTGGAAATGCTGTAGTCTGTGACCTTGATGTTTCCTTCAGCATCTACCAGGACACTGGAAGCACAAAGGACCTTGTGCACTACTGAATTATTGTGCAAGTAGTCGAGAGCTGACAAGATCTGGATCACGTAATGGCGCAGCTGCTCAACTGGAACAGGAGTCTCCTTGTGTAAGTACGTAGAAAGGCTGCAGCCACTTATGTGCTCCACTAAAATATCCACCACAATTGAGTCGTCCCGCTCTTTGAGGTTCATACATTTATAATGCACTATGTTTGGGTGACTTAGCTTTGCCAGTGAGCTGAACTCTGTTTCTGCTCCCTGAAGCTGGTAGAGAAACACAACATAACATGCATTTTGTCACATCTTGGAACACACTTCCAATAAAATATGTAGCATATACAAAATACGTACAAAATACATGACATCCTCATACTTTTCTAAAAGGAAGTACTGTGCACTGGGGAAAGTACAGCTTTGCTTTCTAACAAGTAAACTTGGTTCCCTCTTTCTTCAGAATTTTAGTATTTTATTCTTTTATTTATGCATACTTGCAAACACTTTCTTGCATTTGTATTATTGCAAAGGGAACTCCTGAATACCCCAACATCTCATCTTCTTTCATGCAGATGCTCTAAATGATTAGCATTTTCAAGTTGATTACTACCCTCTCAAGTTTATATTAAACTTGCAGCCTGAAGAAAAACACTGAACCTCAACCTAAACTTTATTAAGCCAAATGCAAAATACAGGCATTACCTGTTTCTTAGACTTCTCAATCTTTTCTATTTCATGAGTTGTAAGAAACCTTCCCATCTTTTTTTGCCAGTGCAGAACCCACTCATATATTAGAACAAAGTCTCCACTGTGAATTTCCAAGGCATTGTAGACAGATTTACCAAGCTGTTCATCCTTTCCTATACACAAAGGGAGAGAAGAGGAACATGGCTTCTTCTGTTTCTAAGGATCTGGCAAGAGCTCCTGCAAATGCTAAATAAATACCAGTAAGCCTGTTTTCTAAAGCCAGAAACATAAACCTACTTACAAGTAGACAAGAGACATATCTATATTGTAAGTATGGAAAATATCAGGCTTGATGAGACTGAATGCTATGTAACAGTACTCAAAAGAAAGCAATAGCACATTGACAAAAAACTGCTGCACATCTTCAAGAATTTAAAGTTTTAATAAATGAACAACCTTCCTGCTTAGCAAATGCCAGCTCTACACATAGTAACATAATTGTTCATCCTCAAACTGCAAAACAATAAAGTTTTCCTTTCTTGAGAGACCTTGAGGCTGTTCATCCATCCACTGAGGAAGTGCTATGTTGAAAACAAACAGTGAAAACATTTGATGGTCTGTCCACATGGGCACTTCATGGAGGTCTTCCAGCTCTGAAAGTCTCCTGTGATGTCCTGTATTAATGATTTTGCTAAACCTGCTGCTTTTATGCCGTTGCTGTCAGCAGCAACAGAAGCAGAGTAAGTACGCATCTCCAGCCCTCTGCTTATCAGTGGTTTCACATGTTACTGAAAGCATCCCAAACCCCAGCATTTCAAGCTGCAATTGTAATTTTGCTTACCTAGACATTTTCCTTTATGGACAGTAAGTTGTCCAGCACCACTTGTGCTGAAGTTCAAAACTTCATGATTTCCAGGGGACTCTTCATTATTACTAACAGAAAGCTGGCGTTCCCGTCTGAAATGTGAAGAGAACATTTTTCTCCAACTCAGACATATAGTATATTTAAAGTCAGGAGTTGAATACAAACTTTCAAAATTGGAAAGTTTCCAAGTTATCCACAGCACATAGCTTAGTTAAACCATGACAAATGAAGGTAGTGGGGGAAGGGGACAGGAAAGAGACCAAAATGAGCAGGTGAACAACATGGCACACTATTCTCTTGCCTTCAAATTTCACTTTGTAATCTAATGTTTGCAACAGAATAAATAAATAAATAATTCTAAAAAAATCCGTATGCAAATTGACATACTTTGAACGTCCAGCTGAATTTGGTCGGTGTTTATTATTCCCTCCATGTTCCAAACAGCTCCCATTTAAGCGTGAAGCAACTCTGTGTCCTGCAGTATCTCTCCTGTGAGAATCTTCTGGATTCTTCAGAGCAGCTATTTCCAAACGTTCCTATAAATCAGGAAAGACACCAAGTAAGTACAGAAGTCACTCCTATCCTCGCATATGCAAGTACTTAGTTATTATTCCATGAAGTCATGCAGATGACAGAAGAAATACGTTTTCATAATAAATGTACATGTGAGACCAAAGAAGAAGTGCTGAGATTTCAGAAAGTACATTTCCACACTGTCTGGGGCAGAATGTAAAGAAACTGGAAACATTAATATACCAGCTTTTTTCTATTCCTGTTTGAAAATATCCACCTTGGTACACTCAAGATGCTAGTCTATTCCAGATATAAACCCCAGAAATAATCAAGAACCTCTTTTAATTCAGATCTACTAAAGGCCCTGAATAAGAGAAGATGTCCTAGAAGATTTCAAATTTTTACACGTACTGTTACAGTCCTGGGAAGAACTTACTGCAATGTTTTTTTTGCACACCTGCTTAGAAAGAATACCTGTTTGGCAATCTCTTTCTTTTTTCTTTCTTCCCTTTTCTCTTCCTCCCTTCTCTGAATCTCATTAAGGATTTCACGTTGCTGAAATGAATTTCAGTATTGTTAGAGATGCAACAGTACATGCAGTGCAACTGCTAAAATCTTATCCTGATTTAAAAGAAAAAAGCTATGATGCTGATTTTTCAGAAGCGTTTAAAAGAGGACTTAGAGGATGTCACAAGAATAAAAAAATTGAAGTCAAATTAGCTCTCCTGAGGAAGTTAACAGTATCAATTGTATGATATAGGAGAATGGAATTGTAAATTACTTCTACTGCCAGACCCAAAAATAAAGTTTCACACACAAAAAAAGACAGGGAGATAAACCCAAACAATCTTTTAAAAACCAGAGCTATTCTATCCATATTCCCCACAGAGCGGAAACCTCACACTACCAGCCCCTGTGAGACTCGGATGAATCCCTTCATTTCTAGTGAAGGATGGTGGTGGTGTGACCTCTCCTTAGATTAAATTTGGTGCTCTCTAGAGATGTCTGTCACAGTGAATATTCCAGTCACCCTAAGAGCAAAAGAAGGTATGATAGCCTGTCTGCCTGGCTAACGCTTCCTAGTTTAAGATTGAATGCATTTAATATGCACATTCGCTTACACTTTTGTATAAGGTCCTCTTGATAAGTGATTTGCATAGGATGAGAAATCAACATTTAGGTTTGTTTCAGGCATAAATATTCCCCAGGGTTAAAACCACATCATTAAAATATTACAATTACAGCAGCAGATTGTTCATATAGTACATATTGATCCACTCATACTGGCAGGTCTGACAAGTTAATAACTCACTAAAACTCACCATTATGCAGAGTGATTTTAAAATCATGATTATGTTATTATGAGAATATATGGTTATTCATACTTTGTTTTCTCTTACCTCCTGCTCTTCTCTTCTCTTAACTTCTTGTGCCCTACGCAGTTCCTCCTGAGCCAATCTTTCCTGTTCTTTTTGATGATTTTTTAGCATTTCTTCATGAAAAGACTTGGAAGGTGGTTTATTATACTCACTGAGAAATGACTGTACATGGTCAGCAAGTTCAAATATCATCACCTGAAAAAAAAAAAAATGAATGACATACAGAGTCAAATGATAGCCAAATGATACCCAACCCAAAAAGCAACACAGCAGAAGCATGATGGCCAATTTTTTTACTTATCAAGGAGAATTTACCATATTTCTCTATTTATTAATAAACTGTAACAGGAAAAATCCCTGACCACAGTAGAAAAGATTGCAAAAATTACTGGAAGTCAGACAACCCAAGTCATCTTATTTTTCTAAAAGAAAAGTAAAATTTAAAAATCACATTCTCATCTTCTTTTAGGCATGATTTTTCTACTCCCAAAGATATGGGTTTATGACATACGAGCTACAACAAAACAAATCTTTTGCACTTATCTGTTAGTGCACCTACTGCTACGAAATAGTTACTTATTTCTCTAGTAACAGCAAATCCAACCCTTCCTACACAAAGCAGTCCCCCAGTTAGAACTGTAAGTCACATAAGGCATTCCATATTCATATAACCACGACTACTAAAATAGAAAACTGAAAACTCTGCTCAGCTGAATTCTGCTATATGGCTTGCCAGCTTGGAATCAATTTTCACTTACTGTTTACCTGTGTATGTATTGATAATCTATTGACCTGTCAGGGCTTAAGCTTTCAGCAGTCTAGTAGCATCCCCTTATTAATTCAAGCAATCTACACTGCTAATAGACCATCTTAGCTCTAAAATTAAAGAATAGTCCAGAACAAAGGTGCAGTCAGCAGGAGCACTGAGCAGGATTTGCATGTACAGGTGGGAGATCAGCCAAATTAAATTGTACCATCTGCCTGTAACAGGGTGACATTTAGAAGATTCTCAAACACTGAATCCCCTGCTTGAAAGTAAGAATGAAGCCAGGAGGCAATTCAAAATAGAAAGAATAGCACAACATGCATAAATCTGACATGTGCAACTAAAATATCTTTCCCAGGTTACTGTTCAGAAGGCAAGGCAATCATTGCATGTAGACATATGTATCAAAAAAAAACCACCAAGAGAAGCTTCAATAATTAAAAAAAACACCAACAGTTTGCTGTTCAGTCTGAACAGGTGGCTGAGGTATTGAAAAACTTTCTATATCACAGAATAGAATTTAATAAGGCATAGCTGTCAACGTAGAGCAAAAAATTATCTCCCTTTTGCTGCAGATAAAGTAATTCAGTAATAAATGCAACTGCATATGCCATTCATACAAAACATGTACATACATGTAACTCACAAACACATCTACACATTGCTGGAGCAAGCATGACTCTTGCTTTGGAAAATCAACATTAGGAAGATGTATGATATATTTTAGGTCCTTTCAGTGAGATCAGAAATCAAATTGGGATTTGATAACTCTTGGGGTCCGTTGTGAGCAGACCAAGTATATATTGCATGGTTTTGTGGTTACTTAGAGAATTTAACCCTTGTACTTCCGATGAATTGTCCATAGCACTGTCATTAGAAAAAACCAGCAAACAACAAAGCCCACTCCCTAAATTCCAGAATACACCATTAAACTGCTTATTTCCAAAGATACTGAAAAAATTGAGGAAATTCTTGGTTATTGAACAGAATGAACAAAACAAATCTGGCTAAAAGAGTTATTTTGAAAGTATCTGCAGAAAAATTGGCAATCAAAATACAAGTATAGTACTCAAATGGAAAAAAAAGGCTTGATGTGGCAGGACTGAATGACAGATAGCTCTTGCTAAACCTGTAAAGTTGACAGGCTTGGGAAACTGAAAGCAAAATATTGTCCCATTTCAGCCTATTATAATGTACACAGCTGTGTAACTCTCACTTGTAAAAAGGCAAATGGAGCTATTCAAGCATGTTCACCTGCAATATTTCCAAATAGCAGTAAGAAACACCAAAACCCCTGCTTTCACCAAGAATTCTTTGCTTGCTCATAATTCTCTGAATCATTTCAGTCCTCAGCAACAACAGAAAGATATCATTAATACTAAACATACCTGAGGATGTACAAAATCCCTTAAAATAGATACAAGGGCTAAGCTTCACATATTTCTCCATCTTTCTCTTTTTACCCTGTTCCAGGGCAACCCAACTATCACTACTCCTAAACACAGAAGAAAAAAAGGCACAATGGCATGGAGTGACTGTGCTACGAAGTGTTGAGCTGGTGTTGGAACAAAGGTCTCTTATCCTTCAGTTCAGCATTAGGTGAACAAGATCACATGGAAAAATTCCCCAGGTAACCACTGTTTGCCTAAACAGATACAGCCTCTTACAATATTCAAATTAATCTGAAAAGTGAAGAAAGCTCTCAGTTTTACAGTTATCATTGCTTTTCATACTGCCAAATAACTTAGAACCTTTAAACCTAATAACGTGAACCTTTAAACAGGAATAAAGCTTCCACCATTTATACATGCACTGGATTTTAAGAGGATTCACAGACTGGACTTCCATTAATTAGAAACATTCCTAAGAAAGACAGTCCCTCCTTCCTTAAAAGCAATGCAACTTACACTTCCAATGTGGATGTATTTCACTATATTATACCATACGTTTTTAGAACTACTTAAGTCCAGAGTATATTTCTCAAGGAAGTGAAAAGCTCTTACCTCTCCACAGCGCTGTTTTGCCAGTTCAGCTAGTCTGGATTTTAGCTCATTTATTTTCTCATTTGACAAGCCTTTTGAATTTTTTAGTTGTATTTCAGGAACTCTGAGGGACGGCAACAAAACATAAAAAAGCCCTTATTAGAAAAACTGAGTGTAAAAAGCAACAGATTGTTGATAAAAACAGTGTGTGAGGGAAAAGGAATAGAGTTCATAGTTACTTGGCAATTAGTCAGTGGTCAAAGAAGCAGAATATAAATACTACATATACAAGATAAAGCCAGAAATACTGTATTAAATTCCCTACCATCAAATTTTCTGGTTTACCAGATTACCTGTTGGTTACACTTAACAGTAGAACTACCAAAGAAACCCTGCAGACTCTAATAATCCAGCACTTAACCACTAACTTACTGAACAAGCCATTTAAAATATTACTAGCATAACATTTAGATGTTTAAAATTTATTTATCACCACTATACAGATTACACAAACCCCAAGAAACAAATGCAATAAATAAATACTAGTTAAATTTAAAAAATATTTAAAATAAGGTAAACAAACAAAATATCTGTAGGTATGCTCTTTTAAACTAAAATGAAAAAAAAATGAGAGTAGCTGTTATGTCCTTGCTATAGGGTATAACTGAACAATTACTTAGTAAGGAACAGCATTTCCCTTCTACAGCACTCATGCCACAGCACAAATGGATGGACTGAAGGGAGTTATGCTTTGGACTATCAGTGGTATAAGGACTGAACAAAATGGGGCACCAACAGTTCACCCAGAAATCACTTGCCAACAAAATGCTGGGGCAGGCTGGTCACCCACAACCCCTTCTACATTCTCTATGGAGAACTCTTCCAAAAGGTAATCCAGCAGAAAACAGAACAGCAGATGGCCTTGAATCAAAAGGAAATTCAGTCGGTCTTAGCTGAAAGAGTCAGGAGTTGAAGAAGTTTAACAAGGGCACTAAGATAGTGGCAGGTACACCTGTGTTTATGTATCTCCAAGCTACAAACTGGGGCTGCAGTCTTGCACTGACAAACTCATCCCTGTTATTCTACATTGCACAAAAGACTAAATCCAATTCAGGTGCAAAGTTTAGAGTTGCATATTATAAAATACCACAAGCTTAATAAATACTGACATGCAGAAAGCAAGACTAAGAGTGATGAATAAAGCTCCATGTTTTTTTCAACTTACACTTTACTACGGAAAGCAGAGAAAAAAGGTTATATTTGAATGTTCACTTACGTATCAGGGTAAGTATGTGGACACTTAACCCACAAGTCAACTTTGGCATACACTTCATTAGCACCAGTCAATCCCTGAGGACGCAGAACTAAATTAATTTCAGGAGGCTGTCGTACCTAAAATACAAAACAAAACTTCTGATTGAAAATGGTTGTTTGGTTTTGTTTTAATGAAAACACACAACTCTCAATCTATATTATAGTAGAATACAGCTTAGACCATCCAAACCACGAAAAAAATATGCTAATGTGTTGACATTGCTCAATAGGAGTGAGCTGGTCCACTTACTATCATGGTTTATCCAGCATATTTTTACAACTTCTTCAGATAAGTGTAGTTAAAGTCATTAGAAAGATGATTCAGACTGAGCAAAAATGAAGTTTTATAATAAAGCTTTTGTATTCTGCTTACTGTAAGGTAGCAGTAGAAAAAAATTAAATAAACTTAACACATTTATATCACAAATTAAAGCATTCATTCTAAAAACAGCATTTTTGCTTTTGTGTTTAGATCATTAACACTAGGCATTATTTTATTTTCTGACATGGCAACGGACCATAATGTCGCACTGATATACACCTTACATGGCCAAACCAATGGACAGTAATTTTTTTGTAGTTGTATTTTGTGTTTTGCCATAAACCAGAATTTTAACAAGCATTGCCTTCCTCATCCCCAACCTGTTCAAATCACCTACTCAAAATCAAAATAAAGTAAAATATGCCCATATAAGCATTCCCAACTTTTTCTTTTCAATTAGGTTTAAAAACAAACAATAAAAAACAACAACAAAACAACCCAGCCCTCAGTGACATGAAAAGCAGATAGGGAAGTAAGACCACATGGAATAACAAATACAGAAACAGATGGTAACTACCCCCTTTGCTTTTCTAGCAAGGAGGAGAACATGCCAAGTCAAGAGGATGTCAGATATGACCTTCAATACAGAGTGAACCCTTCTGGAAACCCAACAAATTACTTATTCTTACCAAAGTTCATAAAAAGAGAAAAAAAACCGAAGTTCATAAAAAGTCCTTAGTTGCTGCAAAAAATTTAAGTTCAAGTCTATGGCACAAAAGAAAGCAGAGAATATATTGTGTAGACATTCAAGACAAAAGAATGTAAAAAGAAACAACAGTAAAAGTGAACTTGTGGAACAGAACAGAGCGACCATTAACTCCAGGTACAGGAAAACAGTATCACGGACACAGCTGGAAAGGAAGTATCAATTAAATGTGGACACGAAAGACAAATGGAAGAGAGTAGTAAGTACCAGACCTGAGCACTAACTAGTTGTAATTGAAAAACCCCAAACCTATAAAAATGAAAGCAAAATTATTATCACGGAAATAGCTGCACTGTGACAAAACCACAGCATATAAGAACTATGCAAGTATCATCATGTATACCGATGAGATGAATTAATTGAACAGGTATGTAATTACTAGCTTAAGGAATGAATTAAGAAACAATTTTTTAAAAGCCTGACAATTAATTAAAATGCGATTTACGAGCACAGCACTGATTATAGAGCGAGCGCGTCTATCTCGAGGATTAATCGCAAAGGCGGCCGGTTGCAGGGCTGGAGGAAGGACCGCGGGCACGCAGCGAGAGCCGCGACACGGCAGGCGCGGAAGACACGGACCGGCAGCAGCGAGGCAGCGCCAGCCGCGTCCCCGCCGCCGTCCAGCCCCGCTCCGCACCGGGACCCGGCCCGGCCCGCTGCGCCCCCGCCCCGCGCGCTGTGAGCCGACCCCGCTCGCTACCTTCCAGGCCTGGCTCTGCCGCAGATCCTGGAAGTCCTGCCCGTAGATGGACTCCAGCACCTGGAGCTCGTTCTCCTGCCGCAGCTGGTAGCTCTCCGGCGGCTCCCCGGCGAGCTCCGCCATGTCAGCGGCGCCGGTGGGGGCGTGCAGCGGCCATGGCGGGCCCCCCGCGCTGCCAGCCTGGAACTGGTGCCGGAGCGCGGCCCGGCACCGCCTCCGCCGCGGCGGCAGGAGGAGGAGGAGGAGCCGGGGCCGGGGCCGCCACCGCCGCGTGGGGCCCAGCGGCTCGTCCACAGGAACGGGTCGAGTTGGAAGGGACCCATAAAGAGCGCCGAGTGCAGTGCCCTGCACCTCGCGGGACTCCTAAAACTAAACAGTGTGACTAAGAGCACTGTCCAAACTCTGGGAGGCTTGGTGCCATGGCCACTTCCCTGGGAGCCTGTTCCAGTGACCAATCACCCTCTGGGTGAAGAACATTTTCAAATGTCCAGTCTGAACTCCCTCAAGATATACCTCCAGGTATATCTGCAATACAGAAATACACAGCAAATACTGTTGGATACTGTGTAGATTTTTTTAAACTGACCTTCAGAAAGATTCACAAAAGGGAAAAAATAGCCAAGAATTTCAGAATAGATTTCATGTAGAGCTGGGGCAGGATACAAGTTCCCGTGAAAACTATAAAAAGGTTTCCACCGACAATTGCTGTAGTGACTAATAGCAGGTGGAGCGTGAACAGTCTTTGTCTGGTTGAACTACGAACACAAAATGAGGCCAGACCAGGTGAATACCCCTTAGTCCCCGGGTATGCTTGGTGGGACCTGCCAGAGACAGGCAGCTGAGAGCTGTCAGGGGAGCAGTGATAACCAGAGAAGAAAACGTGCTTTCCTTCTGTCACCTCATACGGTTACTACTGGAAAGGACGGCCACAGGATGGAGCCTTTAAAGTTTTGGGATCTTCATAAAGAAACCCCAAGTAAATTCATACATACAAGCTTATCTATTAAGGGAGTAATCCCCAGGGAAAGAAAAATGTTACAGTAGACTGCAGCTTGCTACCATGCACCAAGATCTAGGAATGGAGTTTTGTTGATTTTCCCTTTACTCCCTGACCTTCGAGTACAGAATTTTTGTTAAAAAGAGACCACTCATTTACACTTACGATCGGTTTCTATAGCCCTCAATTTGTCCTTCTGAAATTGAAAGCTTGTTCCATGCATACTTTATCTTTCAGTTGCACTTCAATAATGTCGTTAGTATCTAACTAAAACCAAGTGTTAAATTGTATCACTGTTGTGATGATGCAGGTCTCTTTTCCTTACCATTCCTAGAATGCGTCTTCGGCAGCAGGGTCTTTCTATCTCATCTGCTTTTTGGTGGGAAATGCATGACCAAAGCTGTTTAGTGTTTATTTAGCAACAACAGAGACGTCCTTTTGCTCAGTCAGCTGTGACCTGGGGCACTGTAACTGATCGCTGGAGTTTCCTCTGGTGCAGTTGAGCGCTCTCATTATCAATTTGTATAAAAAGTTTCCCTGTGTTAAAAACTGGAAATAAAAGTGTCTAGGCCACATATTCATCTTTTCTCCCGCACAAAGACACAGCAAGAAGGGCCAATTAGAAGACGCAATGCAGCAAGTAATTAAGAAATGTCAGCGAAACTTCCTTTAACAGAAATTATGTGTTTATACTTCCCAAGCACGTGGTGTGAGGCACACCGTCCAGCACATGGGAGATTTCTCCCCTGTTACACTGTATTGCAGTGGGTGGGACAGATAACATCATGCCTTTTAAAGCTGCCCTACTTTGTGACTTCGTAAAATTTTAACCAGTTAAGATGAAATGTTCTAGACCAGATGTCTACCTCAAACTATGTTTTTTCCGTAATTACTTACATTAATAATGATTTGTTGCTTCCAAGAAGAAAGAGTAAAATAACATAATAATAAAAACATTCTGAAAATTTATTTTAAAAAGTCTTGCACTTCAGCAGGAGTGTGAAAATTTGATAGGTGGAAGGAAGAGAGGAAGAAGAACCTTATTCAATGCTTTGCTAGCTAACCTTGTGAAAACCTTCAAGAACTAAACCAAATTACATTACTGGAGAGCGTATTCACATGCTCAGCACAGACTTACTGGAATACAATGAACATCCACCTGCCCCAAACATGTGCCACATTGCATCTGGACAGAAGCTTCCCTTCCAAAATTTAAGACAAAATTTAAAACTCTGTCCCACAACATTAAAATTTATAAAATTTAATTCAAGCAAATAAAATGTAATTGAGTTGTGAAAATGTGCTTTCACTTCCCCATGTGCATGGTGAGGAGAAGTCAGTCTTCCTACGTGAAGTGCAGGAGGAAGGGGAAGGGTCCAGAGTGTTAAGAGTAAGAAATCTGGCAGAAAATGAACCCTCTTGCATTCCAGCTGGTCCCCAGAGATCAGAGGGGCTGGGTGCAGCTGGGCTTATTCTGATTATAACCAAATTGGCATTATATGTCTGGTTGTGTTCAGTGGGAACTTCCACAAGCACAGATTCACAAATAATGAGATTTATTGAAGCAACAGAAATACAAAGTCAGAATAAATGCACTAGCTGTGGTAGAGCTCTTATGATAACATTGTTAACTTGGGTAGTAATAATAATAATAATAGTAATAATAATAATAATAATAGTAGGTAGACACTTACTAACACAGCACCTCCACTTGGAAGGAGGAGGAGGAGAGTAGCCTGTGAACTTTCTCTAATATCTTTTAGGGTCTTTCTCCTAACAGGTCTACCCTTCTTACATACAGCCCAATCTGATCCCCCTCCTGCTAGGTTATCTGTAACATGGTCTAAGCAGATAGTTGAGTAATACAGTCATTTATGTGGTAGTATGTACTTCATTAAGCTTATTAGCATATGCAGGTGTGAGTGTTTTAATATTTAAATGACTTTTAATCAGGCAAACATTTCTTTTTTGGCTTTGGTGCCCTTTAAAGGTCCAGTTGTACAACTTACTTCTGTTCTGTTCCATTCGAAAGTCAAACCCGGATCACGCTATCTCTACAGGACCTTTTCCTTTAGCCAACTCATCCTTTCTTGACTATACAGATCGATGCAAAGACAATGTAGAGGGTACACAGTGTAGCCTGTAGACAGTAAGCATTAGCTCTTGCCTGGCTCCTTGGTTATCATCCCACATGGAGGAGCTGAAGAAAGGGACGGCTGTGTGAGGAAAAGCACCTTGCAGGTGGCTGGGAGGTGAAGGGACTGAGGTCAGATTCTTTACAGAGATTGGCCACAAGAATGATGGAGGACCAAAAGGAGGAAGAAACCTGTTCAGGTGTCTCAGGAAAGGAAAGATGAGGGGAAAGCATGGTAAAAGCTGCTGATTATTGCCTGGGACAGTGGGGAAAAATGGGACTGGGTGGACAAGGTGAATGAGTTATGGGTGAGAGGAAAAGTAGGAGGGATGAGTGATTCTGAGGCCACAATCAGAGTGAGTCAGAGACATGAATTACTAGGAAAGAGGCTGGAGCAATGAGCTTCCAGAGGAATGAGAGGAGGCTGCAAATGGCAGGGCCCAAACACACGGAGGTACAAGAAGAGGCTTGGCCAACAGCCTCCAGGACCTATGGTGGGATGGGACAATGGCAGTTCCCTATCCCTGTGGTCAGCAAATGTCTTTGAACCCATGGCACAGCACCTAGCTCTGTCCTGGATCACCCAAGTTGACATCGCAGGAGACTGGGCAGATGTCACTGGGATACGTCTCATGGACATGGGGTCCCTGAGGAAGCCTTGCTGTGCAGGGGCTGGGCTCGTGGATAGCTCCTCTTCCCGGGGCACTTCCAGACTGGCTGTCCAGTGTCTGAAAAAACCTCTTTGGCTTAATTTTTAGCTAGCACTTCCCCTAAAGTCTTCAAATTAAAGGCAAACGTGTACCCACTATATGGATGCACACCTTCTGTACAATCAATGCCCGAACTTATTACGTCCCCTGAAGAGCTTTTCTGGAAAATTATACATTTAAAAAAAATCTATTTTAACAAGTAACATGCGTATCTAGAACCCATCACCGTCTTTTGAAAGCCTGTCATCAGGATTAGGGACCTGTTTTAACACACCGGTCTAAAACGCGCCCCCGCGCTCCCGCCGCCCCCGAGCGAAATGGCGGCGCCGCCGAGCGCCGCGGCCACGTGATGGCGGCGTGCCCGCCCTCGGGAGCGCGGCGGGGCTGCGGCTCCTGCCCCGGCCCGGGGTCGCCGCGGGGCTCGGCAGCGCGGGGCCGCAGCAGCTTGGCGCCCGCGTCGGGATGTGGGAGCACGAAGGAGCAGGAGTGTCGCTGCCAGCCGCGCTCAGTGCGGGGCGCGCAGGGATCGTACGGAGCCGCCTCGGTTCACTGGACGCTCGAGCGTCCCCGCCTTGCGATTCAAACCCCAGTTCATTTTCCCCGAGAAATAGCGGGAGTGCAGGGGAAGCTACTGAGCAGTCACTGGCCTGTCTGGACGCTGTGTAGGGTCTTCGCGGCATTCAGCGCCGCGCAGAGTCGGGAGGGAGCCCTGTCTCACCACGGGCAGAGCGGGCAGGAGCAGAGGAGAGAGCAGGAGCAGAGGAGAGAGCGGGAGCAGATGTGCCACAGGGAAAGCCATGCTTTTCCTCCCTCAGGGCTGTGAGCAAAGCCAGCGGCAACGCTGAGAGTGGAGCGAGGGGACAGAGTTCGTGGCCCCTCCACTTTTGCAGGCCGGTTGCGCTGTGCTGTGAGCCCGTGGCCGTGCGTGCGTGTGTGCGGCAGGCGCGCCGCGACCCTCGGCGGCGGTGGGAACATGAGCCGCGGCGTGGGGTGTGATTCTGGGGACCGTGATTCCCTCTCTCGCTTATTGCGGTAAAATATGCTGAGGAGACCTGTGGCGGTGTGAAGCAAAAACTATGGGACAGCTGACCGGAAGGAGAAGCCTGGCTTGTTTTCTGCTTTTCTTTACCGGCTATCATGACTTACAAGGTGGAAACGCGAACAGCCAGCCCTGCTTCTCGGGACACAGGAATGTGGTGAAGGTGCCTCCGAGAGGCAGAGACCGGGCTTTATCCTCAGAAGCACCCTGGTGCCTGTGGGCTCCATTCACTCGCTAAAGGCAAGGGCTGGACAACCTGTGATACTAGGTGGCAGCAAGGAAGGCGGGAACTTCGCCATGGGGTACGACAGAAGCTGGGTGTTGATGAATGAAAGCGACCGTGCCCCGTCCCAGGCTGTCACCAGCGCTCTGGAGATGGGGAGCGCCTCGGCCGCGCAGATGGTGTGGCAGGGCGGGAATGTCAGCGAGGCGGGCGGCGTGGAGAGCGAGGAGCACGGCGAGGAGCAGAGCTACCGGCACTTCACCACCACCGTGCAGGTTGTCATCTTCGTGGGCTCTTTGCTGGGTGAGTGAGAGTTGCTAGAGTTCTTTGTTGATTTTTTTTTTTTTTTCCCCCATCCTTGCGGTCAGGGACTGCAGACCAAATGGTAACCGGCATCACTGACTGCCTTCGTGACTCGTCTTACTGCATTTCTGGTCCTCAGGCGTATGGTTTCAAGTTCCTTGTGGGTTTTGATGTGTAAAAGCTGTTACTCTAAAATGTATTCGTCACAGATGAGAACTTATACATTAGATGCATGTATTACTAAATAATCTTTTACAACAGGATGTAAACGGGCAAAAATTAAATGGGTTTGGTTACGCTTATTTTCAGCTGCAATGGGATCTGTTCTCTTTAACATAAAAGAGGGTGTGGAGGGTTTTAAACAAGTTTTGCTGAATTTCTGTTTCACTTTGCAGTAATTTGGTATTTGTGTCTCGCAGATTTTAAATAAATCCTTTGGAAGTACTTTATACTGTAAATATGTATAACCATGTGCAACCTTGCCTACTCATTATCCTTACAGTAGGGATCATAGATTAGATATGTGGTAGTAAGCTATTGCTATATAATTTTACTAAAGTGTGTACAGTTGCTTTCTTGATGCTTGTAGCAAATTGTTTTTTAGGAATATGTGTTCATTTCTTAGCAAAAAAAAAAAGGCAAAATAAGCTTTATGGTGAGTCAAGTTAGCACTGTTTGGGAGAAAAGTAAGCTGGATTTCAGTAAAATGTCACTACTATCTCAAACAGTCAAAGCTTTACACACAGGGCTTGATTGAGAAAACGTCCAGCTTTCTTAAGGGAGTTCAGCCGGTATTTGCTAATGGTCATTGGCTCATTTTATCAAGGATTTGTTTTGGATTTTCCTGATCTTCAATAATGCTAAAATCCATTTTTGTGGTCATGGCAATGAATTCTAACATTTGCCTGTTTTTGGCAATATCACTTAAATAATTTCTAAGAAGATGGTAAGCATAGCCATGGAACAGTGTCGAGTCCCAGTCAACAGTGCACTTACTGGTTATTACTGTAAATCCCTGAGTCTTTTGGCATCAATTATTCCTCTGTGCAGTGGGGGTAATCCTCATGGTTCTTGCTTTTTTTTTCCTATTTAGCACATAGTGTGGGGAAAGGATACTATTAACATCATAGGTACTCTTGTCTTTTCCTGTATTTTGGATAGTACCTGTCACAAAACAATAGCCAGCAAATAGTGTCCTAAAGCAACAAGACTAGATGAGAAAAGTCAGAATTTTAGTTCTTTATTTTTTGGGTTTTGAACCTTTCAGAGAATAAATTTGAGTCATATGTCCAGATTTAGTTTAATGAGTATGGATCCTCCAATTTTATTTGAAGAAGAAAACAGACATTATCATGTAATCATTCCTTCAGCAGCTAGGAGTTTTTAAAAACCAACCAACCAAAAAATAACTATAGCTAGAAATTTTGAAAGACTAATACAGGTTATGGTTTGGCACTCCTGCAATTTGTTTTCAAGAAGTGAACTGGGAAAAGATTTCAACGTGTCACAAGGGGTTTATTTCTGATTGGATGGCTGGGAGGCTGATGAAACTTCCAGATCAATAACTTTTCCAGGCCTATCAAAGAGCTAAACAGGGGAGGAAATGATTTTTTTTTTTTTTAAATCATGAAAATGCACTAGTCCAATGACAAATGTTAGCAGTGGGCCTTGTGAATTTACAGTGATGGAAACCAATTTTAACTATTTTTTTGAAACAGCCTTCGCTTCTCGTCTCCCTGTGTCCCTGAAACGCTAATTTAAGCCATTTATGATACACACTATCATAACAGCTGAAAACTTTGGAGTCTTTAAAAATGTCTTCCCCTATCAACCCAATAAATGTACTACTATTTCTTTGTTACTGAATGGAAAGAAAGCCACATCTCCAGAAGATCTCAGGGCTTTGGTGCCTGTGTGCTCAAGTCTCATACGTACCAAAAGTTTTGCATGTGCGCATGCTGCACAGTACCTCTGCATCAGCAAGGGTTAACAACTGGATATTTACCTCACACTTAATGCTTGCACAAACACTGTTAATTATCATTTATTCTCTGCCACGGTCCTTAGAGCATGAGTGGCATCCCTCTCTTTTCTCCATCAGATGAGCCCCTCAGTTAAGCTGCAGAATAGCAGTTCTTTGTTCTAGTGAGTCCCAAGTTCCTCTTTGCAGAGGGGTAGCCCTTCAGTAGGTGGATAAGACTACCCTTCTCCCTAGAGCCTGAGATGGGGGTCACACCCCTCAGAGGTAGGATGTGTGGGTTTGAATCCTTTCTGGTTTGGGTGGATGTGCAACTTGTACATTTCACAGCATCAGTGCGTGCCCAAGCCACTTTGCTGTTGATAAAACAGCATTACTGTTTTAAAGGAAGAAATTATTCTTAGTTTAAGCTTGAAAGGGAACAAACCTATATGACTCAGTCTTGATAATGATTACAGGGGTCTGACATTAGCAGGAGTCTATGGCATGGAGAAGTCCAGGTCCTGCAAGAGGGAAGAGTCACGGTCGGTGTTGCAAATTTAATTTAGGTACCTGCTGTACAGAAGAATGTTGTCAGCTGTGAGAGAGATGCATGCTATGGTTTCATTTTCTTCCATTTAAGACCCCTACTTGAGACCTGTGGGCAGACTTGGAACACTAGGAAAAATTCTTGTGTTAGTTCTCACTGTGATATGACAAAACAGTGCTGTGTTGAGTGTTTTGTTATACCTGCTGAAGGCAAGGAAGAGTCAAACTATTCTTTTTCATGGTTACTTTTAAATACATTGAAAGCACATCATCAATTTTTGTTTTGTTTTGTTTTGAGCTTGGGATGATATAAGGCTCCTTTTCCAAGTGATTACATTTTTAATAGCTTTCCTTTTATCAAAGAAAAATCTTGAGATTTGTTTTGTAGTGAATATAGGAGTACAGCAATACTGATCTGCAAGGCATATTTTCCTCTTGCCATTAGAAGGAATCAGTCTGCAGAGACTAATTGTTACTTTAGCTTTGAAAGAAGGAAGAGAGTGTGTTACTTCTGAGTTTTGGTGGGGAGAGGTCACCGAAGGTGGCTGCAACTGCTTTCCATTGAGTGCGAGCAGTGGGATGAGATCTGGGAAATGAAGAGGGTCTTCAAAGAGCTCTTGGAACCAGTATGCGCAGTGAGCTTAGCTTGAAAGGGAGATAAAAATGATGGGTGAAATGGAGTGGACAATAGCACCTTCTCAGGAGAAGGGAAAGAAAGACCAGAAGTAACTGTTATGAGGTAGATGAGGATCTGGGCTCTCTCACTCTTAACCTGGACTTTCCCACAGTTTACTTACTTGCATATAAAGTCGCTGCAATTTAATGGAGGAGCTTATGAGTTATGCTTTTACTGACTGGTGTAACTGAATGTTCATGTCACATTAGGTTTAGGTAAGATTATATCCCATTATGGAATTGTAGAATAGAATTGCAGAAGCATTTGGGTTGGAAGAGACCTTAAAAATCATCTCCTTCCAACGCCCCTGCCATGGCCTGGAAAACCTTTCAGTAGACCAGGCTGCTCAGAGCGCCATCCAGCCTTCCAGGGATGGGACATCCACAGCTTCCCTGGGCAACCTGTTCCAGTGTCTCACCACCCTCACAGTTTATTCTTCCAAGTATCTAACTTAAATTCCCCCTTTTTGTGGTTTGTGGTTTCTGTTCTTTTTGTATTTCCAGGGTCTGAGAATCAGTGTTTGTTCCTGAGGTTATTTGAATATGTTCACAATTTTCATGCTAGATAAAACCGAATTTCTTCTTTAAAAAAAAGATTGTTGGACATTTAGGAAAAAAATCCACACACACAAAAATTGATGCAAATTATAACAAGAAAGAGATGTCCTCGTTGCTAGTCTCTACTCCCCAGACTGAATATGCATCTTACTTTCTATTCATTTTTTACTAACTGTATCCCACATAATCCCAAATCCAGGAAACTTTCCCAGACCTTTTAGATCAGTGCCTTATTTGAGGTTTTGGGAATTAGGCTCTATGTTACTTGCTCTTTTGTCTTCCTTAATCTGTCCTGTACAGAAGAAAATTTAACTGGAAAAGCTGAGTATGCTCTGCTAAAGTTTCAACTCTATTTCAGTGGTTTTAGCACTTTTTGGAAAGCCATGGGTTAGATTGGTTACCTCCTGATTTCTAGCCACACTTTAAAGGAAAATGATGTGCTGTGAAAGAGATATCCAATATCGCAGTGCAAACTGAACCCTTGCTGCCTTCCCAGTGTCCTGCAGGACAGGCTTGCCCCTTTTCATGAGGATTTCCCAGTCTCTCTCTGCCCCTGAAACTGATCTTCTTCTCCTTGTCTTGATATCTTTGCAGAGAGATGTAAAAGGGTATTGTTGCAGCAACTAATTTGTAAAGGGATAGGTCCCTTCTGGGGTACAAACCTGAAGTAACTGGCAGCCTAGGTAACATGCTTGTAAAGGCAAATGTACGTTAGCATAAGGAATAAATACCTGTCTTTGAATAGCTACCAGTAAAGCTTGCCATAGGCATCTTCTATACAGAATGGAGCAGGGAATCTTGCAGTAAAAGATACTGCAGGTATGTGATTCAAGGCTAGACTGAGAGAAGTTTTAAAGAATGAGGATCACGTCTGCAAGACCTCCAATAAAAAATTATGGTGGTGCCCACAAAAAGGGTAGAGTCATCTGAAGGGAAGAAACAAAAAGGTTTGGGGATGGGAATGATGCTGTTCTGTTTCACTGGTATCACACTTACAATAAGTGTCTTAGATGAAATCTTCTTAACCAGGCACTTTGCATAGATGAACTTAATTGCTGATTAGCTGAAATAAAGTTTGGCAAAGCAAAAAGTGACTGAAAATCAAGTCTAAAAAGAAGCATCAGGCAAATGATGATATGAGTGGTGGTTGCATGTAATAATTGCATGGTAATAACATATTGCAGTATCATAACACTGTAGTAATAATTTTCCCCTGTGGTTCTGTATGGCTGGTTCTAAGCCTCAGGGGTCATGGACTGTGCAGCAGTTAAGCTCAGTTCAGGATGTGCATTGGTAAAGCCTATCTGCAGTAGATGTTATGCTTTTGCTTTTTATATGTGTTCAGTTGAACTACTAAGCAATTCTCTTTGGAAGAAAAATCGAGTTTTAGGAGAAGATGAAGAAGAGGGGTTGTGAGACTGCTGGGGCCCCTGTTGCCATGGAGACCTCTCTTCTCCCCGAGCTTCAGCAGAGGCACTGTGTCCGGATTTGGCTGAGCGGCCCCTCAGGTAGCACTGCTGCTGCCGTTTAAAAGAGAGGCTTTGGGAAAACAGCCCTTTACCTAGCCTGGAAGCATGAGATGCAGTGATTTATACCTGAAATGCACATGCCTGATGCTGTGGGGATACTGTGTGCTGAAGAGTTCCTCAGACATGTGTCGGGGGGGTTAATCAGTGTCTCTAATGATCATGTATGTCAAGGATGTTAAACTGATCCCTATTTATCCTAGAATCACAGAATATCCTGAGTTGGAAGGGACCCACAAGGATCATTGAGTCCAGCTCCTGGTCCTACACACGACAGCCCCAAGAATTGCACCATGTACCCCAGAGTATTGTCCAAATGCTTCTTGAACTCTGCTGCTGTATCCACTTCCCTAGGGAGCCTGTTCCAGTGCCCAACCACACCTCTGGGTGAAGAACCTTTTCCTGATATCCAGCCTAAACCTTCCTTGACACAGCTTCAGGCCATTCCCTCAGGTCCTGTCACTGGTGATCACAGAGAAGAGATCAGTGCCTGCTCCTCCGCCTCCTCTTGTGAGGAAGTTGTAGACTGCTACTATTTAGGGAGAAACTGATTCACACCTGTCATTTTACTGTCTGTAGTCCCTGTGTGAACACTTTAATGAGACCTATGAACCACAGCTCTTTAACTAAGTGACTGGATGTCATGTTTTGCTTTTCACTGTGAGTTACAGTTGCTGAAATGCCTGCTGGTGTATATCACTCGACTGTTTCGAACTTCAGTGAAAATCTAGATACAAGATTTTGTAATGATGTTATGGGCAGTAAATTAGCATTTTAGGCATGAATGAACCCACGCACTTAGCAAGAATTTCAAATAGTGTTAGTTCTGTTACAATTTCATTTATTGGCTTGCTATTAGGCAGGCATCATAAGCATTTAAACGAGGCTTTTATTCTATTCTGTTAATCTTTAGTAATTAATTTCTTGTGTGATGTTGGAAAAAGTAGGCTTGCCACTTAGAAACATTTTTCAAGATCTAAAAAATTGTATACATCTCCACAGAATGTTCTGGCAGTGCTGCTGAATCCTGTAGGCTGATAGAGGTGTACCTGCTGCAGCCCCATGTCATCAGAACAGAGGACTAGCAAGGCTGAGCACGAATTCCCAAGAGGCAGGCATGTACACGATCCATCTATACCTATTATCCATAAGCAGCCACACAGACTGACACAGAGAGAAGATGCAGCATTCAGGCAGACACAAGGAGTATCAATGGCCTCATCCTCTTCCCTTCTCTGGCTGCTCAGGATGAAAGCCCATTAGTATAAAATACTTAAGTATACAGATATATAAGCCAATATGGATCACTCCATAGTAGCTGGTCCTAGACTCCCAGTCTATCCAGTAGCTGGCCTGGGATCCTCTTGTCTCCCAGTTGCCTCACACACAGACACACAGATGTAGATGGCTCTCTCCAGTGGCTGGGTTGGAGCTCTTGGTCCTCTGCTGGCCAACTTTCATAGCCCTCTTGTCCCCCCATGGTTACCTGGATCACACCTATGGCCATGCCAACACTTACCTCCTGAGTGTTTCCTACTTGCTGGCTGGTCTGCCTTGATGTTACCTGGATCACACCTATGGCCATGCCAACACTTACCTCCTGAGTGTTTCCTACTTGCTGGCTGGTCTGCCTTGATGTTCAGTCAGGATCACACACTGACACACACCCACACAAATACTCACTCTCTGGTCTCTCCAGGCATTGCCATCCTGATGCATCAGCCCTGATGTCGCATGGTCTTCCCCCAGTTACTGCACTTGGATTTCTGTTTCCTCACAGGTCCATGGAGGAGAGAGCCCCTCACCCATGAGAAGAGTTGGAAATGGCATTTAATGAGAAGGTGGGACAGACTGTGCTGATCAGGTGCAGGGCATGGCCAGACCAGTGTATGAACCAAGTGCCAATTTATAGATGGCTTTTATCTCATTTTCCCTCTGGTCTCCTCCACTTGTTCCTGCCCAAACCACCATGGCTGAATACCTGGAGCTTGGACTGTAAGATAAGCCAGTATAGTGGGAACTTGAGATAAGTTAAAGGGGATACTACTGTCCAGGTGTTATCTCAGACCTAGGGGCATCTTAAGAAAGCGTGGGGAGAAGAATCTATCACTGTTAATGGACACAAAGCCACAAGGAAAACCAACTCGGCAACTGTGCTGAAATCAGCTTGGATTCCCTAAAAGGTGATTCTGGCAGGAGCAGATTGCAACTACTGACTCACAGCCCACCAGCTCAAAAGAAGAGAAAGACTAAGCACATGGACTAATTAGCCTTAGAGGCGAGGAAATAATTTAGCCAATAGAATAAGAGAACTGTGTAGTCAATGAGCATTAACTCCTTTGTTTGCTAGGATGTATAAATAGCAAAGTTTTGAACGACCTTGGGACCCCCACCACTGAGAAGCCCAGGGTGAAGAAGAACCAATGGAATATCACTGGGTCCGCAGGTGGTGACCATCTTCTAGTTGATCTCTCCACTGGTCCCCCTCCCTCTTCTATTTCATTCTACCTCACGTTCATCGTTAAATAAAATCTGTATTATCGGCTTTGGCAAATGGTCTTGTTTTCTGGGGAGGGTTTGGGGCAGGGGCTCCTTTCTCTGAGTAGGATTTTGAGGTTCCCACACTTGCCATCTCTCTGCTCCTTCATCTTCATGGAGGTGAGTCTGTAATCATACTTCTTAATATAGGCTACAAAACACTTCTTTTTGATACTTGGTTAGGATGAGGCTCTGAGATCATACAGGAGATGTATACTAATGGGAATATCACTGTGAAGTGCTTTGCAGAGAAAACCAAAAGTGGATTTTATATACATCATGTATATATTTAAGGAAAAATGTCCATAATGCCAAAGTAATGTTTTGTTTTCCTCTTGTACTTGTTTTCGGTGCCTGCACCCATGTGGCCCATGACAGAATTTGTAAATTACTCTAAATAGTCTTAGGTGTCTGGTATGGGTGGTCACTGGGGCAGTAGCTAAACTGGATGCCAAAAGACTTGGGATTTTTCCATGTTATGTTTCCTAACTTGCTGTCTCAATATCCAATGAGGAAAGAGTTGTCAAAATGTTTTGGTAGTGGGCTAGGTACTGCTCGAAAATTTTCAAATGGCAGAAATACTAGTGAAACAATTATTATATTGTACCTCCCTTCATCTCACTGCTGGTTAAATGCTCTCCCTGTAGGAAATACAGCCTCTTGTCTTCTGAACAGTACTGTTACATGTAAGCCTTTTTTATTTTTAGCATCTTTAAATTAGATTTAGCAGCTGGAAGCAGGGAGAAGAACTGCTGCCTTGTAGTCAGCTAGCTTCCATAGAAACATTGCAATGAGGAAAATATCCTGGACTGGAAGGCTGGCTGAATAAGAAATTGTGTAACCTCTCATGGTAAGGCATTAGTTTAGCCAGACAATGCAAATTGCAATTATGGCAGTAACGAAAGCAGTAGTGAATCTGAAATGGTGATGGCAGGGAGAGCTCTAATTGTCTTATTCCCTGCTCATGGTATTGCTGTCATTGGCAATTGCTGGGACATTGCTGTGGACTGCTGCCTTTTAAAATGGTTTGTTAGTTATGATACTCAATGCTGTAATTGACATTCCTCTCCATCATGAATAGTGTGGCATCCTGGCAAATACAGTCCTTCCTTCTGTTCTGCCAGTTCTCTTGGGAGGGGGGAAAAAAGCCTGTAATTGTTTGGGAGACAGAGACTCTATTTTTAATATGCTTTTTTCTACCACCTTTGACTTATTTTCTTGTCTGTCAAAGCAGACAGAGAAGAACTCATGAATTTTTTCCAGAAGACTGATAAAATATGAAGTGATCTTGCTTCTTGTGTAACCTCTTACACCTTTGTCCACAAACCTCGTGTCACTTGGCATGTTTCCATACTCCAGCAGGCCTTACTTTTGTTGTACCTCTATTTCGTGTGGATAATTTCTTTGATACCATAGAACAAATAAAAAATTCAGTTATAAAAGGGGCTAAAATACATTTTCTTCTGCTATTGCCTAAATTAATTTTAACGAGTGGAAAACACAGAGGTAGGGTGGTTTTTGTTGTTTCAGTTTAATATCTGTAATTTTTAGGAGTATCTAGACCAAAAAAGAGTAGTCTGATTGCCTTTTCCATTTGTGGTATTAGGCAGTTTATTTTCCATTGCCTTTTCAGAGGAGCATTAGCTACAACCCCTTTGGATTGTGTCAGTCTGAGTTAGGGACTTCTCTGCCCCTGAGCAGGTAATCACATATGTTGTGCTCTGGCCAGTAGCATTGTTTCTTTCCAGAATTTGGCTGGCTTAACATGTTAGTTTTTAGAAGTTTTATTAATTTAGCTTGTCTTGCTTCAGTGACTAAGATTGCTGACCCTCTAGTGTACTGTAGGATGGTGTCTTTGTAAGGTGCTTAGCAGTGAAGTAAGATGTAGTTTCTTGGCAAACACTTGGAGTAGCCTCAGCAAACTCCCACTTACCTAGAAGCATGTGGCCACCAAAGGAAGCAGGCCAGTCCCAAACTCACCAGTCTTGTTTGACCTTCTCCTTGTTCCTGTCTTTCCTGGGCAAAACAGCTGTGCCACCTGCCCTGTTTGATTCCTTTTTGTTTGCTACATGTACTCCCACCACAGAGAGATAAGCATTCTTCCTATTTTGTTTGGCATGCACAGATACCCTGTGATGGCTGGATGTGGATGCAGCATCCAATTTTTTTTTTTTTTAAATCCATTGTGTCTCTATCTTGCTTAAGTTAAATCTGGGAAACTACCTATATGTGTACAGTAACACTGTGTATGTGACTACTAATCATCAGGAAACAATGGGGGGATGTTGCCACATATACTGTTCTCTGACATGTCCATGTTTTATTTTGAGCCCATATTTTAAAAGAGGCTTATTTTGCCCACTCCTCACAAACATTGATGCATTAATAGGAAATGGGAACATTGCAAGGAACATCATGTACAGGTCAACGGAATTACTATTATACTTACAGAAAAAGCTGCAGAACTCAATAGTGTATTACAGAATATTCTTCTAGTTCACTTATAAAAATTGTTATCTATTATCCTTATTTTCATCCACTGCAGTTCTCTAGTGTTTGTGTGAGATTTGGCTAAGTATTCTATTAAGTATTCAGTATTCTATGTCTGCAGTTTAATTTGAAAAAAAGAATAAATCGCCACCACACTAAAATTTTTCTGACTGTAACAAGCCTCTGGAATAGGACAGCAAAGACATCCTTTTGTTTTGTTTTTTAAAACACAGTCAGCAGAAGAAAAGAGATACTGAAGTCCAAAGAGCAAAGGAAAGAGTAAAAGAAGCTAGAGTATGTGAAGGTAGTAGCAGAAGGAGCAATGGTTGTGATGTGCATATAAACTCATACAGTTGAAATTGTTTGAAATTATGAGTGAGTTTTGGCTGTCTGTCCTGAGAAGCCATACAGATGGATGGTCACCATCTGCTGAGGATCAGGCTTGGGATGTCACCCAAAGAACCCTCGGCTTTTGCAAAATTGGGCCTAAGTGACTTCCAAAGATAACATGGCTTCTTAGGGAACACTGTGATCTTATCTCAATACTCCTATTTGTGGTCTCTCATTGTAGACAATGGCCAGGTTGTACCTTTGGAAACTCTAGAAATTAAATATTCATATACTTTTGATTTTAGAAAAAACCCCCACACATACCCACATCCCTCCACTCTCCTTCCTACACACTTCTATCATGTTTCAGTCAAGTTATTTTTATAATAAATTTTTATTTGAAAAATGGTTCACTACACTGGAAGGGTCTTAATTAGAAAATCCCTGCTGGGTGTTGAGTGCTTTTAGTAATTCTGATTAATCAGATACTACCACTGTGTGGAACAATTCTGCCTTGACATGCAAAGTCTTTTAAACAATTTGCTGCTGCTTCGGGGTTCCCAAAAGATTGATTATAAACTGAGATCATCACAGGAGCATGCAGTAAAAAAAAAAAAAATTCTGTGCTTTTTAAATTAGGATGCAAAGACTGTAAATAACTGGAATATAATAATCCGACTGTAGATATGGAGGTGAGTTGCACAAAATTACCTTGGTCTATGGAGAAGACAGCAGGCAGACCAAAGAGTTTTCTTACATCTCCTTTTTCCTGTTGCCTTTTGACTGTTTTGTTGCTAAACCTACTGAGTGCAATCAGAGATTTTTTTTTTTTTTTTTGAGATTTGTTGGTTTTGGCATGGTAACTACTGCAACAGCAGCATGTAATAGGAGTCTCAAACACTAGTAGTGTGTTAGTAGTTATTAGGGAGTATTAAATCATAGAACTGTACTGTAGCAAGGAACACATGCTAGAAAGTGCCATATAGTGCAGTAAAGCAGTGGGGAATCTTGGTTTGACCTTAAGGACAAATGAGAGATTTTGATTTCCTGTATTTAATTTTCATGTTAGGAAAACCAGCCATAGAAATATCTACCCTAACTGAAATAGAGAGGGAGCTTCTCTGGTCAACATAAAAGCCCCCAAACTTTGTACAGGTTAACAGTAAATTCTGCCATATTTTTGATGTTCCTTTTCTTTTAAGGAGGAAGAAGCACACAATATTTAATCACTTTAACTGGAAAATAAAGTGAAATAGGTCTGAGATCCAACCCAGAGACAGGAGGCAGGCACACCTGCTGGACTGTGTGCCCAGTTCAGAGCTTGAGCACAGCTGCCAGAGCCATGGGCAGGGCGTGGGGCTCCCAGGTGAGGCCAGCTGGGACCACTGATGCTCTTGTAGTCAGCCTTTGTGAAATTTGCTTTTGCACATAACTGTAAACAGCACGGGTGCACGTTAATACATGACATGATGTCTGTGTGAAGGTATGTCTGTAGCTCTATGGAGAATGTTAGTGGCAGTGGTTAGTGCTCCTCTGAACATCTTTCTGGCAGCTTGAAGATGGCCAGTTTTTTGCCTTTCTTGCCCAGTCTGCATTCCCATTTTAAAAGCTAAGGGAAGTGATAGGTGTTGTAGCTTGCCTTGGTGATGTTTCAGCAGGAGAGAGGGCCATTCCCATATCTTTTTCTCTTGGGAAAAGAAGCATTTTGCTGATTTGTTCTCGGCTATTACTGTAAATCCCTATCTTAGGTAAATAAAGCTGCTGGCCACCCTTTTATGGGATGTTATACCAGGTCATATGCTTTTGCATGTGTTGATCTAGTTCATGCTAGAGGCCTTGGGTAATTTTTTTGAAGGTTTTCATAGGAAGATTTATGGGGAAATCAGTTAACAGAGCAAAATGTTTCCAAATAGAACAGAAAAAGTGCTCAAACATTCTAAATGTGACTTTATAACTGGCCAACATTTTAATTGTTTACTGCTGCTAACAAGAACAGCAGCCTGTATTTTTTGGTAACATTTGAGTTCAGGAGCTGTTGCCAGATCTGAGTTTTTCTCTATGGGTCCAACTTGGACCTTGGAACTGTAACCAACAAAGTATGGGAGTTTGCTTTGGTTTTACCTTTGCATTCAAAAGTATGAAGTCACAAATGAGATTTGTGTTTAAGAAATAAGCATTTGGACTCCTCATGGTTGTTTCTTGCTGAATCAAATCTTTGTGGCATGTTTCAGTACTGAGAAGGCTCATTTTGTAACATTTTTTTATTACAATAGATTACTAAAGTTTGGTGTGCCTCAAAGCTTCTAAAAAAAGAGAAATGTTGGTCTGCCATTCTGGTACTGAAAAACATCTTTCTGCATTTATATAGGTTTTTCATGATAAATGAAATTTTGTTCATTAGAAAACATGGTTAAAGCTGTAAATTTGTAAACTTTCAACTTTGCCAGTGTGAAAAGAGGTTGCCTTTAATCAAGTTAGTTTATTTTCAGTGTCTTATCCTTAATTTAGTTAACATGATTAGAACTAAACCTCTCTTGGCCTAGTAAATAATGCAAGATTCCGTTTTGTAAGGTGCAGAATGAGGAATATGGGAGTTTTCTGCAACATGTTTGATTGTTGTATGTTCCCCTGTGGGTTTTTTAATGTATTTTTTTTGCTAAAGATCACAAAAGTATAAATCAGTTTTGTCCACAGAAAGCAAAATAGAGAATTCTTGATGATCCTGCATTGGTACAAAAGAAAAAGCTATTACACTGGAGTGTTACTTCCACCTGCTCTGATTGCAAGCTGTGTGATACTGTGTGTAATGACAATCCAAATAGATAAAATCAAGTTTAAAGGCACATACATAAAGGTTCTTAGGTAAATATGCTGAAAAGTGTCTATGAAAAAAGCTAAATACTGTTACTCCATGTGAGCAGCTGAGCTGTGTACACGCTGCAGTGTTAATGCAATGGTTGTCTCAATGACAGCATCATTAGAGTCACAAAACTTAGCTTTCAAGATTACTTCTTATTCACATTTTTCATAAATCTGCTTTATCTTGCATTTTGTTGACTTGAATTTCAGTAAATGTAAGAAATATCCTACTAGGTTTGTGCTAACTCAGATAAAAAAGAACTTATGTAAAAAACAATACAAATCAGAGTACTGAACAAATCTCATGTCCAAGAGTGGTGTGTCTTAAGCCTGAAAGCTTCTCTTTCTCTCTTCCCCCAGCTTTTGCAGCTGGTTTAAGAAAAGATTGCCTCCCATACCATCTTTGCCTCTCCTTACCTGGCAGAGCCATGATTCTTGTTGTTTGTTGTACTGAAATGGTAATTTGAGATTTTTTTTTTTCTGCTTCATCCTCTGAAAAGATGTGAAGACTTCACCTGAAGAGCACTTCCATATAGCTTTAGTAATAGGCATTGAAAATGTATTTTAAAAAGCCCAAACAGCCATGAACAATTCAAATAGGGTGAAAGTGTAAAATTAACAGGTAATTTGAATTAATAGTGTTCCCAAACACAACACCTAGCAGAAAGTGTATTTAGAGAAAAAAATTATCTGCTAATGTCTTTTGTAGCCAACAAACACAGCATGAAAAGTCTTAGTAAATCTTCATGCTTTTAAATGTCATAGAGAATGCTCAGAAATAAAAAAAATTACCCTAAAATTATCCTATATGTGTGGACAAAGAGGCAGAGCTGCACATTTCTTTTTCAACATTTGTCCTGTTTCTCAGCAATGTAAAATTGGTAAAAAAAAATCAGTTAACGTAAGTTAGAATAGAGGAAGGGAATAATTTCAGTGCCAGCTGCATTGAATGACAGTTTTTATATATTTTCAGAGTAGTGGTAATCTGGTAATTGTACTATCAATGTACAGCATTCATCTAAATATGATGTTTGAAGGAAATGGAATTTAACCAGACAATGCCTTCTGATTCCTCTGGTAGGCTGTGGAGCGGATCACTGGGGTCTGTCAATGCTGATCACACTGGGGGGACATAAGGTGATGTGAGGAGTGAGCTATTGACACAAGAAGCATCTGCTGGCAGCTTGGCTTAGGTCCTTTGTTGCAGAGAGAATTAAAAATGGTGATCAGAATAATACAGATCAGTCTCTGACTTTGTGTCTCTGGGAGGCTAATGCTCTTTTAATATTCCCAGCAGAATTTGGACTTGCCATGTGTGATGGGCATACAAGGGGCAGTCTCTTCCTCTCCCTTTCCCCCCCCATTTTGTATTTCAAAGAAAAACACCTGCGTCCCTCTTTTATGGGTTGCATTACTTTGATTTATTAACCTGATGAAAGAGTTGAAAGAGTAGAGGAAAACTGTCCATCTTCTCCCCTTCATTCTGTTGTCCATAGCAGGGAGAATCAGAGATGACCTGCAAGTCCTGCTTTCCTGTCAGGACTTGTGCCATAGTCTTAGCACGGTTGTGAAGGCAGTAAGGTGTAGCTTTGTGATTATGTTCCTCTAGACAAGTACTGGGACAGCCAAATTCATCAACAGTGGCCTGCTTCAAGAATGAAAAGGGGCTTCAGGTCCCAGTTTTGCATTTTGTGATGGTTTTATCTTTTCTGAGTAGGTTTGTTTATAATGTAAATCTTGCATTTCCTACAGAGATACTATCATCTCAGCAAAGGAAAGCTAGTTATGAAATATTTTACAACTACTTCATAAATCAGGCCGCCTGGGATCAGTGGGATGGCAAAAATAGGATATATAAAAATGCTTCCCAATTAAGTCTGCTCATTTCCAGAAAATGAAAATAGTCCATTGGTTCATTCCCCAATTCTCTTAGTGTATGGCAATATAAAATTTACTTTTAATTTCCATTTTTGTTGCAGAATATCATTATCAGGTCACATTAAAAACATACAGCCTTGAGAGAGTGGTGCCTTCTACTGATGCCTGTAAGGGAGCTTTCTGTACCCAGGCAGATACGTCTGTGGTTTCAAAACACTGCAAAAAATAAAGCTAAATGACTGCTGTCATATCGTAATGACCCCTGTGGTAGAAATCACTAGCCAAGTGTTTGATCTGGAAGAGCTGCTTTTCTTTAAAAAAAAAAAAAAACCACACAAACCAAAAACCCACAAGCAAAAAATCGAAACCCTCAGACATGTTGTGAATTAGATATGAAATAATGGATGCATTGTTTAGTCTAACCATTTAAATTCAGGAAAGGCTATTTACACATGGCAATACTTACTGCTTTATACTGTCTGATTAAGACTATTTTAAGTAGGCTATTAATAAGTAATTTATAACCAGTAATGTATATAAAAATCAAACATTAATAGTTCAATACTTTTTTTTTATTAATGCTTACACTAGATGCTTTCTGAAGAATTTATTTAACCATTGTAGTTGTCAGTTCCATTCCTATTAGCATATTTTGCCAATAAAGGTTGAAATGGTAAATTAACTTTTCCATCCTTGAAATACCAGGAGTTTTTGATTGATTGCTGTTGAGCAGCGAGGCATGAACAAAAAAATTAATAATCTCCACTAAAAATAATTTTAGAGGAATCACGGAAGTCACATAAATTCTGCTTTAGGATGCAGGTTGGGATGCCTTGCTCTCCTCAGTGTGCAGCTTCCCCTGTGTTCCGTCGAGTAGCTCAGACCAGCGATGCTCGAACGAATCAGGTTTTAACAATGCCTCTGAGTTCCGATGCAGTGATTTTTTTTTTGCATCGTTTAGTGCTAATTTCTGAAGTTAATTTTTATTGAGTAGGCTCCGGAGGCAATTGCAGACTCTCACTAAAATGCTGTGGGCTTTTTGTTTTTTCTTTCTTTACTTTCAGTCTAGAGCACATAGTGTTTAAATTTCAAGACTTTACTTGACTGATGAAGTCTTCCTCTATTGTGCTCTTAGAAAAGAGGTTGTTTCTGAATGCAATTCTCATAAATTAAAGCTTTTAAAGCAGCATTATGGCTTGTGTCACTCTTACCATGTTAGCACAAAGATCCAAATTGGTCATGAATATGGAGCATTCGCAGGTTTCTCTGTACATAGGAGTGGGTTGTCAGGACAGGGCAAAGGGTTGTCATATGGTTTCCTGTGCAGAATATTTTTCTAGGAAAGCACTGGAATGTTGCAGTCTGTCAGTAATAAATACCTTGTTTTTAAAAAACAGAAAGGGAGCGCTTCAACAGAATCTGAAAGAAATCCATATGCTAGTTTGCTAAAATGAAAGCATCTTATTGAAGACATTTTGGAACACAGGTGGCTATTTTTCCTGCTGTATTTATATAATTTTCAAAATATGAGAGATTATTAAAATTAGGCAATTTAAAATTGCTGTCACAGTGAAGTCTTCTCTTTGCTTGTATTAAACTTACCTTTGACGTTTACACAGTGATTCTCATGTGGTTTTCCCCAGTACACATCTGGAAGCAAATTGTTTTGAACAGTTACTGACAATGGGTTGTCTCCCACTGGAAAATAAGCAAGAGTTGAGGTAGCCTCTGACAGTGGATTATGCTGTTCTTTGAGTACCTCCTCATTAAGCATTACTTATGCTTGTATTGGCACTTCAGTACCTGAATGGTTTATTACAATGTCTCTTAGGTGAAGAGAATTTCTGGAATGCCTTTTTCTTAATAAGCTTTTTGAATAAAATGCCCTACTGAGATTGAATTAACATGAGCAAAACAACGCACATACATATTCATTTATTTGTATTTAAGATTCTTTGATAGTACATTCTTAGTGTAAGCATGCTGATAGTTTGCTTTTGGAACTTCAATGACAGTTTGATAACAAACCTGTGAGTAATTTTGTTACATGACATGGTTCACCATATACACTACTGTTTGTTGGTTTTTTTTAACAATTCCACTTTTTTTCTTTTTCAATTATCGTATGTTTTCGATGGGATTTTCTTGTTTCCAGTGCTAGTTTTATGTCTAGTAACTTATGCTAATAATAACCCAAACACATCCCAAATCCAAACAATACAACTGTGTTGTTTTAGTTGTAGAGTGATCTTACATTTGTATTTGTGAATGTATTTATTGAATTGTTTTTGCGGTTATTGCTGATACAAATGAGTATAATGGTGAAATAAAAGTAATCTCAAGATTGAAATAATCTTCCTCACAAATGAATCAAGAAGATATGTTTTGAAGATATATGTTTTATCATTGCATGTAAATATCTTAACGGCAGATGTCAAGAAGATGGGGCCAGACTCTTTTCAGTGGTGCCCAGTGACAGGACAAGGGGCACAAATTGAAACACAGGAAATTTCATCCAAGTATGTGGTAAAACTCCTTTACTTCGAGGATGACAGAGCACTGGAACAGTCTGCCATAAGAGTGTGTGGAGTCTCCTTCTCTGGAGATACTCAAAACCTGTCTGGATGTGATCCTCTGCAACCTGCTCTGGGTGAACCTGCTTTACCAGGGGGTTGGACTGGATGATCTCCAGAGGTCTCTTCCAACTCCAACCGTTCTGTGAAAAAACTGAAATGTTGTCCATATCAAAAATAACGTGTGGTTAAGGAAAACTAAATCTTTGATTGCTTCTGAAAGGTTTCATCTGAAAATTATCAAAACCACTGTGGTAAGGAAGAATTTAGTCTTTCATGTGCAACAGCTTAAATTGACCAAGACCAAGAAAAAACGCAGAACTGGTTTATACTGCCTCTATCTCATGTAATATTGTTACTGTGGTCTAAGAATTGCTGTCAGTATCCATTCATGACATTCTTTTAACATTCTTTTAATAAAACATTCTTGCTTTATTGTTTCTGCTGATGCTTTCACACATATTTGCTTCTGTTTGCATTTCATTCAGACTGATCTTGGTATTTCTGTTGCAGGTCTCCACAGACAAATCCCTAAATGGCTCAGGAAAGGATCCACTACTTTTTCTTGTATTAAGGTCACAAGTTGAAGTATGCCAAAACCCCTGTAGTTAAATAAACAAGAGCTTTTTCTTTGTCTCTGCTATCTTGGAAGACCTTTTGGATTTGTCATAGTGATTTTTGAGGGACTAAAATATGCAATCTTTATCTTCCTCTTCATATTCCCCCTGAAGGCACAAAGTATGTCCATGTTTGTTTTTAAGGTAACAAGACTAATTATATAGTTATTACTGAAAATACTACATCCAGGCAATGGAGGCACAACATGAAGGGTTTTCATCTGTTAATGGACACATTTTAGTCCCTTAACAGAAGAGCTGAAATCACTATTGATATTTGGCATATGTTTTTGTTGCTACTTCATCTGCTAAAGTCAAGAGAAATTGCTGGTTTGTTTTCACTTTTTGCTTGTTTTCATGTGGCATAGGGAGATACGAAACCTTTTCACCTGCTGACAGTGGATGACTCAGTACAAGAGAGGAGTAATTACGTAAATGTGTCATCTAAGTATTCCCAACCAGTGTGACATGGTAGTCTTTGAAGGAAAGCAAAAGGGACAAAGTGGATGAGAAATGTAAAAATACGAAAGACGAAATATAAGTAATACATGCCTTGGTTTGTAGCAGTAGATGGGTTGAATGTTTAATAAGCAGAGGTCAATGAAACAGCAGCTAACATCTTGGTTATTTGTGGATTTACTGGCTCTTTCACAACAAGAAATGTTTTAGAGATGGCTGCAGAGAACAGATGCAAGAACTGTGGAAAGCTTTGCTAATGAGCATGTATTTGTATATGTGTGGAGGAAAACACAGCAAGCTGTAAGTGATTTGATGCACCCACTTGCTGATTTGCCCCAATCAAACAAGTCACTGCCTGTGTGCAGTGTATCCTTTTTGGTGGAAGAGGTAGGACATGCACACATGGCTCCTCACTCTCATTTCTGCTGGAGGCTGCTGTCCTTTACAGGGTTCGCTCTATGCTGCATGGTCTTAGGTTCATTTAATTTTTACATGCAGATGGCTAATATAGGGTAGACCTTATCAGGTCATGTATATATACATATAAGAAGACAACGAAATAATTTTTTAGTTTCAGAAAATAAAACTAGAAACTAGTTTTATGTTACATTGTTCCAGCTTTTTATCATGTTTTCATATTGAAATCAGTTTGATTTTAATATGCTAAGAGGCCTAAAAATTCCATATATCAGCAAAGAGATTCTGTTGAGCTGCATCTATCAGCAAAACACAAGTTTAAAATTACATACTGCATGTGGATGATTGATGAGGGAGTTTGTGTCACCAGCACATGATATGTCATGCATTGCTGCACAGTAGTGCAATGTAACACACAGCAAAGTACTGGCAATGTTATGGCAGGTTTCAGGGTACATTATCTCCTGCTGTGCCCAGCAATTTATGATGTTCAAATATGGATATCTAATTGTATTTCTAACACTAGGGAAGAAAAGGAGACTTAAAGCAAAAATGACCATGTTCTTTTCCTTTGCCAGTATGGCAGTCATCTGGATTATTGGAAGGTTAAAAGAAAAGTTAAAAATTCTTTCCACACATCAGGAGTGTATTTGGGGTGACTGTTAGGCAGTTTTACAGCTTATCTTACTATCAGAACTATTTTGCCGCTAGATGGTGTCCAGGCCTAGAATTTAAAAAAAAATTCCTATTCTTGAGGTCAAGAAAAATGTCAGTATTTCTCCAGTTTTTGTATCTTAATCTGGTTTTTACTACAGTCAATCCTGGGCACTTGCATATTGCTCTGGATTCTAAGACATTAGTCCTAATAAGCTGAATTTCTGGCTTTTTTTTTTAATTGAAGGGAAGTGTTAAGTACTAATATTAATTTTTTTTAGTGTTTCCTGTGAAGGCATTTGAAGATTTAAAAGTTGAGGCCCATTTCACTAAACCCAGTGTTATTCTGGGTTTAACAGTGCTGTCTAACAGAGAATGGACCTGTGAACTGCTTCTTGCTGGGAGGATTTTGAGCAAAGAAAAGGGAATTCAGTTATAAGAAGAGTAAAAGAAAGCAGATTGGGACTGGACAATAAAGAAGTCCAATAGTGGAATTCTGTAACAGATGGCAGACTGTAAAAAAAAAAGGGAGAGGAAATCTGTGAAGTCTCAATCAACAATTGATTTTGTAAGTGAAATACTTGATCAAAAAAATCTAAAATTATACTTCAGGCCTCTATATATTTTAAGAAAAAAACAAACCAAGTCAAACCAAACCTCACTTCTTGCATTCTGTCAGGCCAGAAATGCCACTATTATCTTAACAGTGAAGCACCTTGCCTGCCCAGAGTTGTCCAATGGGAACACATCTCTTCTCTTTGACAAGTTGGAATAAATCTGATTCAGCTCCATAAATTTATATTTCTTCAGAGGAATGCCACACTTTGGTAACTCAATAGAATATTTTTCCATGTGATTTTCTAAATAGTATTTGATTTAGGGTCATACTGATTTTTTCAGTGTATAACTCATGGTTTATCAGATGTGTGTCAGAGTCCCAGCTCTACTTTCTTATTCTTAGTGAGTATTGCTTGAGTCCATTCACAGGGCTGGGAGGAGCAGAGAGAACCATTCATGACAGTCAGCTGGCAAGGAGGGGAAAAAGCTTGTTTCTAAATATAATGTAAATTAATCCCACTGCACAGGATGTATTAGGCATATGTAATTTCTGTGTGAAGACATCTGTGTTTGAAAAATTAAGAGCAAATATGCCCAGCTGGTGGCATGGTGAATGGTTGCATGGCAAAACTATATAAAAAATAAAATTTTGTTTGTAGTAAACGGGCACTTGGAGAAAGGGAAGCACAGGCAAACTAACGCAGGAATGATGTCAGATCTTTCTTAGTTGTATAGAGCAAAAAAAAGTCGCAGGACTGTGGGGTAGGTCAGGAAATAATTTCTGCTTTATGAAATAGCTGTTAGTGTGGTGTCTTTCAGCTACAAACTCCCTAATTTCAGCTGTAATGGCAGATGAAAATTGGGGCAAATGGGTAGGAATTTTTTTAAATCAAGAGTGCAAGATAGCCTCAATTTCCAAACAAAAGATAAAGTCTGTCTTCCAACTACTAGTAATTACCACAGGCTTTTAAAATTTTGCTCTCTGTTAAGTGTCATTCATTTTAAATTGTGTGTATTTCTCATTTTTTTCCTCAATAAGCAAGCCAGGGAAAATCAGCTACCCAGTAATTAAGTAAAATTAAAATTGTCCAGTTGGTTGTATAGGTTGCACAGATCTCACATATCCACTATACTACAATATGGCACACCAACTAATTTCTGTTATATCATGCTTATGCATCGTTGGACCATTTCTGCATTGCATTCTTGTCTGGTAACATTTTGTATGGATATAAGGGTGAAGCCAGGAGGGAGTAAGGTTCTTAACACAGCACAGGAGGACATCAGGTTGAGTGTGGAAGATGGGAAGTTGCTCCTGTCAGCTGTTGATGGTGGAGCAGCTTAAAGCCCAGGCCAAATGCTGGAGTTGCTCTAAAACACAATTTTTTTTTCACAACCTCACAAGTGCAAAACTGTCAGTCTCCTCCTGGATCTGTCCTTGGCATGTCATGCAGAGATGGCAGGGGTCCTGCAGGTTTCTCCTAAAAGAACCTTGTTAGGGACTAGGGCTGGCTTTCTAAATTAAGCATTTGTGATGTGAAAAGTCACATCTTTGTGACCTTATGTTTTAGTGGCACCAACATACCTGCCTATGCATTGCAGGTGCTTGTGGGAAGCCAGAAAAAAAGGAGCATTTGAAGAGCCATGGCTGCACTTACATAGTGAGGTTACCAACAGAAGTGTCTGCAGGCTCTCTACAAAGAAAGAGGTACAAAGAGGCAAACAGCAATGTTATTTAAAAACAAATCTTAAAACTCTCTTGTTTCCTGTGTTAAGACTGCTGTTTGCAATTAGATTCAGCACAGTGGTCAGGGTTGCTTGAGTAAATCACCCTGTTGCTTGACACAGTCCTCTCATGACAATACAGGTTCAAAATAGCCCTTTTGTGATTGCTTTATAAAACAAGGGGACAGTGGCTATTCCTCTTGTGCCAAGGATGCTGAAGAATAGACAGATTGTTCAGAGAGATAACTGGCTTCACTTGCATTCCAGGCCTTGCAGTGTTTTACTGATAACATCAGATTTGCTCTCCGAGGGTGACTGGCATGAGGCCTTGTATAAAGTGGCCAGGGGATCCACTAGATATGATCCTTTGTTGGCAAAGGAGATTCAGGATCCCATGCTTCTACTAATGGTTTCATATATGTTGATGATGTGGGCATCCAATATTTTTACCTCATCTATATCTATTCCTTCTATTTCCTTTCTCTATAGAAGTGGTCAAAACATTGGTCCCGAGGTCATGGGGGACTCTCATGGAGGTCATGTAAAATCCTTGGTTTAAAAAATTTGGTTATATTTTGGTTCTAAGTAGAACAAGCTGGTCCCTTAGGAACTGTGATTCAAAAAGTTACTAACTTTGAAAAGACTTATATTCCTGTTATGGTTAGAGCAGTACATCTGGACATTCTTTTTTCAGTTTTTCAATTTCCTAGCTTAGGTTTGAAAGGTAATGCTACACTTTGTGGCCATATTTTCCTGACAAGGGAACAATCCATGGTTCTGAAGTTGCAGATGCAATATTCTTTAAACTTGTTTTCCTTCCAAGGATCTTGAAGAATCTCAGGTTCTTTGAGAAGATTGGTTTTAAAATAGAGGCCAGGAATTCAGGCAAGTCAAGTGTACTGAAGCAAAATAAGTGGGTTTGGTTATTTTCTTGATTGGCTGAAATGATCTTGATGGCTGTGGAAGGACCGTAGTTTATCAAAAGGGAGAAAATTATTGTTCCTGTCTAGAAATTCTCTCCATTTAGTGGGATAGAAAATACAAAAGGTGAGGTGGGAAAAAGTGGCAGGGGGTATGAAGAACTGGAAGATTATCAGTGCAATGCTTTTTTATCTTCCTTCAAGTAAGCATATCTGAAAGAAATGCAAGTGGGAATACAAGACCATTAGCATGATGCAGTTACTTTAGAATCTCCCTGCAGACAATAAACATATCAAATACTAAGGACAACAGTAAAATAGAAGTCAAAATGGAAATACATTAATGATAATTTCGCATAGTGATTTTAACATTAAAAATACCATCATATCACATAAATTATGCTTTCTGTAAGTATAATTTTTAATTTCCTCATATATATTTTCTCCCTTGCTCCACCTTCAGAGCAAGTCACAGTAGCTGCTGCCAGTGGATTATGTAGGCAGGTTGTGGCCTTGGACTAACTGTAAGTGGTGCTGCAACAAAAGCCAGTGACTTACCTGTTCCTGCAAGAAAATCTTTGTTCACTTTCTGAGACTGAGCTGCTATGAACTAGCTCCTTCCATAAAATTTTTCCTACCTTGTAACTATACATGGTTGGGAACAGAAACCATGTAGACAAGTATCACTTTAAATGAAAGGCCTTCCAATATAATTTAAATCTATGCTCTGCAGGGAGCTACCCTGTGCTGGGCAAATTCCTGCTTTGTGTATTTCATTTGACCTGATAAATCTCTTACATAATTATACTTCTGAATCAATAGTTACGATGAAAGTAGGAATGTGTGAATGAGAATTCTAAGAATAGGAGTGAGAAACAACTTTAAATTAGGGAGCTCTCCTGTTTTATGAAGGGAAAAGAAAGTTAGGCATATAGCAAACCTTGTTCCAAGGTAGTTCATTTGCAGCAGACACTTCATTTTGGATATAAAACATTTGGTTGCACATATGTACAAACTGAAATTGAAAGAAATGTTCTAAAATGACAAATTAAATATTTTCCCACTATTTTTAACTGGACTGCAATTGTTATTTTAATCACTGAATTTTGAAGTTGGTAGCTAAAATGTTAGAAAAAGGTTGGATTTGGTTTCAGGAAGTTTACTTTTTGTTTTAGTTTTATGGTCTTCTTTCATCTATAAAGGTTATTCCATCAGTCTCATGGCTACACTCATACAAACTAAAATAAAAAGAATTACCAAGTATTGCGAGAATTTATCTGTGCTTGAGCAGGTTTTGGCCCACATGGTCTTCAGAGGTCCCTTCCAGCCTCAACCATTCTGTGTTTCTGTGATAAACGTGCACATTTCCTCAAGCTGTGTAAGCCAAAATGTATCCTGATATATCCATATTCTTTCTGGAGAAGAATAGGTAAACATACATCTTAATATAAAAACAGTATTTAATAGCTTCCTATCATGGGTTGCCAAAAATGTTTCCAATTAACCACTTTTTTGGAATGTGGTTTGTCTTTTGGAAGAATAAGTTCTGTGAAAAACTCTTTCGTCAAAATATTTTGAAAAACAATAATAAAGAGTTGGGAGAGTTGGGAATGTAATCTGGTGTTTCAACACAAGAAGTTTTTCCTATTCATCATGTTCATGGAGAGAGTGACTTTTTCAGTTAGTTGTTTTTAATGAACGATTTTATTGGCTAAAGCCTAGTTTCTAACCTTTTTTGTGGCTTCCTGATTTGTTTTTTCATAAAGAAGGCTGCCATCTCCTTCCCTGTGACAATGCAGGGAGCGTGGGTGGGGTACACAGAGGCTCTCTGCTAGGAAGGATGGCTGAATTCCTGGAACCTGCTCTGGAGGGAGGTGAGCAAGCAGAGGATGGCAGGTTGTGAGGAGGAGGATTTTGCTGGAGTGCAGACTTTGTTTTGATTCAATTGTGTACTGATTAAAGTTAACAAAAATGTAAGGTGGATGTCATACCCATCTAATGGATTGAGTTCCATGAATTAATTGACAAACAGCAGTATTTATTCTTTTTTTTTTGGATGACTGCATGGCAAATACATTTCTTTAGATAACTGTTTCTGGTTTCCATGGTGATCTTACTTCTGCTTGTTAAAGGTATTTTTAAGAATCTTTCACATTCTTTGAAGAGCTAAGCTCTTGCTAAGAGCTAGTACTTCAGGACTATCTCAGCTGTTGATGCCTGCATAAACACATTGCGTCTGGCAGTGAAATTCAAGGAGTACAGATTGGAGGAGAAGCAAAAGTAATTTTTGCTGCTCTGAATCAGACTAATGTAGTCTGATAACATTTCATGGTCAGAGAATGTTACTGTTTGTAGATTCAGTAAACTTGAACCACAGTAAAGGCTAGAAGGACTTCTGGACAGCATGCCATTGTATTTACTTTCTCAGTGTACTTCCATGCAACTTAATGTACTGTGTGGCTCCTTATCTATGATGTGTCTCAATTTAAAAAAAAAGTAGGGGATGACTGGAAACAACCATTTTTTCAATCTCATACAATAGAGTTGGTATATAGTACGTGGAGATTTATTGAATGCTGATAGTTATGATAATAACAGGATAAAATGAACTCTGATTGTGGCAGGCTTTAAACATGTTTCTAATGTGAAAAGAGCTGCTTCTCATGCAGTGGTTACCTTTAATATTTCCTACTTCTTTTTTACTTGGAGAAATGGTCAAAGGCACAGATGAGCTCCTTATGGGGAGCAGCTGAGGTTTGTTCAGCTTGGAGGAGAGAAGGCAAAGGGGTGACCTCATTGCAGCCTACACCTTCCTCAAGGGGAGCAGCAGAATGGGAGGTGCTGATCTCCTCTCTCTGGTGACCAGCAAAGGGACATGAAGAAATGGAATCAAACTGCATTGGGGAAGCTCAGATGGGACATTAGGAAGATGTGCTTCACTGAGAGGGTGATTGGTCACTGGAACAGGCTCCCCAGAGGAGTGGTCACAGCACCAAGCCTGACAGGGTTCAGGGAGTTTCTGGATGATGTTCTTAATCATAGGGTTTAGTTGTAGGCAGTCTTGAGAGGAGCAGGGAGTCAATGAACCTCACTTCCAACTTCAGCTATTCTATTCTAAGGTTGATATTTATGTCCTGCTCAGTCAGTCTGTGTACTGAGAAGGTTGTCAAATAATGTCAGGTATCGTAAGGGTTTTATGCAGACACAGCTCACTCTCTGAGAAGACCAAAGATATGCTTTTCCTTTTTAAATTAAAAACTCTTCATCTTTCTGCGTTAGTGGTAGAACTTGGCAATATGGGATATGCTTTGTGACATGTGATTGTTTATAAATGACACTCATGTCCCTGACAGTATTGACTTATAGGAAATTGCAAGATGGTGCATTTTCCAGCTGCTTGTTCACTCCAGCTTTTCTTGGATGCCTCCCAGCTAACCAGTACAAACCCCTTAGGAAGTCTGAATCCAAGGTAATGTAGCTCTAGACCAGTTATCCAGCAGAAACCCTTCTTGAAACTAACCCATGGTAGAAAATGACAGCTTTGCCCACTGTGAGGATGTGCAACAGCCCAGTATAGTTGTAACCTCAGGAGAATAAATTTTTCCCAGGTTCATCAGTGAATGACTAATAGATGGAGAGTCGAAAAGAGCCTCTAGACATTGTGAAAAGATTCATAGCACAATTGGTATTCAGAGCACAACTGCTCGTTGAATTGCCTTGTTGCCTGGAACAGTGTTATCCTCTTCCATGGAAAGGAGTTGCTGGGGAAAAGTGAGGAACAATGAAATGGGAAATGCTTGCAGTTTTGTTCCAAAGCTTCTTATATTTGATACCATGCAAAGTTTCTGGTGTAATTTTTCCTCTGCTTTGGGATGCATGAAGGGAAATACCTGATTTGAGGGTGTCAGCAGAAAGATTTACCAGTCTATACTAAAGCTTATCTGGTTCATTAGAGCAGTTTATTAATAGATAAATTACTTATAGTTGCGAATGAAAAAATAATGTTTCCCTGAGGGATATTCCCTGACTAATTTTCCAGTGTCCCAAGTGGACACTTCTGTCTGCTTATCCCTTTTTGCCTTTCAGGCTCTGACTTTATTTGCTATTTGAAGAGTTCTTCCTTATCTTTGAACCAATACTTTTTTTTTTACACACTTCATTCTTCCCATTTAGGATCAGTCAGAACCAGAGCTAATTTCATTTCCCTGTGACTCTGATGTATAAATGACAATATGACATAATTTGTAGAAGTAATTCAACAGCTGAGAATATGGAGTCTTGAATGAAGCTCCTCTGCAGGACCCTGAAGAGTAGCTCAGTAGTTCTCTAGAGGCTTCTGAAGTATTAATGAAAACACTTCTGATTTCTTAGAGTTTTCCATTCTTCATTTATATTAATTCTAATGCAGGTGAAACTTGCTTGGGAATTAAGGTTATAATCAATGCAATTGAAACTAGATGAAAGATCTAAATTAATGTAAAACAAACAAACAAACAGAAACACACACACAAAAAGCCTGTTTTCTCCCCTCTCCAGGGCATTGTAAAAATATACTATTACTGTTAGAAGTACTTTCTAATAGCTGGGGAGTTGGAGATACTTTTGAAAGCAAGTGGTTTGATTAACTGAGTATCTCCTAGCAACTTAGAAAGCTTAAATACAACTGATTGAATACTGCCTGAGGAATACCTTGTCAAGCCCAAAGCACCTGCCAAAACCAGGTGATGATTCCTTTCTTTAAAAGACATCAGATAGTAGAGATGTAACTCAATATTTTGTCAGTATCGAAAAGGAATTTGCATAAAACACCTGACACAATATATAGAAAATTGAATCCCAAATGATATTCAAGTACTGCAGACCAAAATAGGAGGTCTGTGAGGTAGATTTTAAAGTTAATATTGTATGCTTCTGTTGAAACAGTGCTGTTTTATCAAGAAGCAAGCAGAACTAGACCTTTTGCTAGTTCTTGGTACTTGCCACTTGCTTTTACACATTGGCCATGTGAACAAGAATATGATATTGCTGGTATTTTACGTGGCCAGCCATAGGAAAACTCTACTTGGCACATAAAAACTTGGGGGTTTTTATTGATTGGAGGAGAAATCAAGGCAAAGAATGATAGTGCCAACAGAGAGAAGTGTTGGGGGACTGCAGCTGCTTTTCTGTATCTCAATCAGCAGCTTAAGATGCTGTTTTCTCTCATTATGTCTATTTGTAGGTAACCTACAAAAACGCTAACAAATCTGCCACATAAATCAATTACACTTCAACTCAAAAGAACTTCTGGTAAGTGTCAACAATATAGAGTAATCACAACATGGCTGTTGATATGGTCTGCAGTAAGAACAATTTAACTTTGCTTGGAGGTGGGAAGCTAAACTCTACTTTGCATGCTGTCCAGCTACAGAGAATAAATGGAGTTGTCTTGTCAGGCAGTATTTGTATGCTGGTAGCTATGCTTTGACTGATCTGGTGGTACTGCACAGTACAGCTTTGGGAGAAATAAAATAAAGGAGAAAAATAATGTCTGTGAAGGCAGGGTTGGAAAGCTGGGACCAGGTTACATGATTTTGAATATGTGTGCCCCACTTAGCTGTGTTAGCAGAAATCCTGCCTCCATAGATCAGAGGGGCTGGAGAACTTGATCTAGACAGGCTGAAGCAGTTGGGGTTGTTCAGCCTGGAGAAGAAAAGGCTCCTGGGAGACCTCATTGGAGCCTTCTAGGACTTCAAGGGGGCTACAAGAGAGCTGGAGAGGGACTTTGAACAAGGGCATACAGTCATAGAACAAAGGGGAACAGCTTTAAGCTGAAAGAGGGCAGGTTTAGATTGGATATTAGCTAGAAGTTCTCTACTGTGAGAGTGGTGAGGCACTGGAACAGGTTGCCTACAGTCATTGTGGATGCCTCATCCCTGGATGTGTTCAAGGCAAGGTTAAATGAGACTTTGAGCAACCTGGTCTAGTGGAAGGTGTCCCTGCTCATGGCAGGGGCATTGGGACGAGATGTTATTAGAGGTCCCTTCCAACCCAAACTATTCCATGATTCTATGATCTTTCTAAAGACAGATTCTTAAAGGAGAGATAAAATCCTATGAGTTTTATGGTATCTTGATATGCATTAGAAAGGCCCCATGCTGTAAGAACAGATCACTTAATTTACTCTTGGGCTGATGCTGTGTGAGATAGAATCATAGGGAAATTTGTGATGGAGAACTTGTGTCTGTCATATGATATTTCTTTCTGAGATCTGGATGGAATGCAATGATAAGGGAAAAATACTGTCATAGCTAATCCTGGTTTTTTTCTGTACTTCTGTTTCACTGCCATCCATCCAGACTATTTGAAACAAATGTATAGGGCTTGCAGATCCAAAACAGTGGGTTGCATTCTGTGTATTCTTCTGTGAAGTTACGTGCATCAAGTCTTTTCTGTTCTGTTTGTCCCATTTGTTTTGTTATTAGGTACATAGAGAATGTCTTGGGGGAGGGTGGAAAGGTAGATTTCTTCTGTATGTGGCTTTACACAGGCCTGTCTGTGCCACTGAAATGTCAGTGAAAAGAAAAGCAAGCTGCTGTGATCCACTTACAAACAGATTAAAACTACATATTTATATTTATATTTTAATTATATTTGTATTTACTTAGTGTATTTTTATCTTTAAAAAAGATTTCTGTACTATTTATTAAAATATAAGCACTTTAGCCAATGTCTGTATTTGAATACTCAGGATGGACCATTTAATACAGGAATCAACGTAAGTATCTAAAAATATGGTTTGGATAATTATCTTAGGCGTTTGCCTCTGAAATCCCCTAATACATTTATTACCAGAAGCCGGGAGGAGGCAGCTGGGGTGTGATTGTTTTCGGCCTTCTGATTTATAAAGCCACTAGCCATTACAGACTTCCTAGTTTGAGCAGCATGAGGATGCAAATCAGTGATACCTGGCAAACTCCAAACAATTATTTTTCTTTGCAGTACTAGGGAACATTCAGATATGTTAAGATTATTGTTATTGGGGTTTGGGGATAGTTGTTTGTTTGTCTGTTTTCCTTTTTTTATGCTTCCTGTCTCTACTCACAGGTAACATCATGGTGCTGTGGTCGACTTGCAGAACATCGCTACTTAAATCTGTAACAAACCGATTCATTAAGAATTTGGCCTGCTCGGGGATCTGTGCCAGCCTAGTCTGTGTGCCTTTTGACATTGCTCTTAGTGCCAGTCCACACTGCTGCTGGTGGATCTATACGATGCTCTTCTGCAGAATTGCCAAGTTTCTGCACAAAGTCTTCTGCTCAGTGACCATCCTAAGTTTTCCAGCCATTGCTCTTGACAGGTAATGGGGAAAATTTGCCATGATCCTGGATTTTTCTTTCTTCTTTCTCTGTCTTGATAAATGTGGTATCACTGTCTGTAATGCACACCAGTGTTGCCACTGGAACAGCATTATCATTTGCCCTTCTCCAAGAAGACTTGTGATCTGCCTCACAAAAAACACAAACTCCTACCACTTATAATGATAAGTGTGAAGAGTTGGGTCTGTCATGAAAACTCTGTGAGCTTAAAAGTCCACAGTAGTACTCTAGTAGTAAGCAAACAGCCAATCAGTGTCTGAAATTTGAAGTGCATGTCAGAGATGCACTTTTTTATTTAACTGCACACAGAATATTCAATGTTCAGCAATGCTTTTGCTCAGGGCCTTGCCAGCCACAGTTTGTGCAAACCAAAACACCATTGTGCTTCCAATAGATGGATACATGTAATTTGTGACCAACAGCTTTTTCCAAATATCCAGAAAAAATCTGCTATAAAGCAACTTTTAAAACAATGAGTCTGGCCTTTGAATGTGACATGTGCCTCCATCATGTCTTTTGAAATTTTGAGTGTGTGCAATGTCCTGTCTAGTTTACAAGTAAGTAAATGGTGAAATTTTCAAAATAATATTCATATGCATCAGCCAAAGTGATGTATTGAAAGAAATTTTCACCACCAAAAATATAGCTTGACATTTAAATATTCAGGTTTTTTCTACAGACAGACCTGAAAAGGCAGACCTTTGGGGGGTTTTTTGTATTGTTTTTGTTTTTTTTTTTCCTTTCATAAACAGGTAGTCAGTTGGCAACTCAGTTAGGGATTTGGAGCTTTATGCTCAGATGGCTCCTGAGAGGTTTCTCTTAAGCAGTATGCTCATTAAAATAATTTTTTTTTTTTTTGACAGATACTACTCTGTTTTGTACCCTCTGGAAAGAAAAATATCTGATGCAAAATCCCGAGACCTGGTTATCTATATCTGGGCCCATGCAATAGTGGCCAGCATTCCAGTATTTGCTGTGACCAATGTGTCTGATATTTATGCCATGTCCACTTGCTCTGAATCTTGGAGTTACTCCCTTGGCCACCTGATATATGTCATCATCTATAATATCACCACTGTGATTGTACCAGTGGCTGTGGTATTTCTCTTTATGATTCTTATTCGCAGAGCGCTGAGTGCCAGCCAGAAGAAAAAAGTCATCATAGCTGCATTAAGGACCCCTCAGAATACAGTTTCTATCCCATATGCCTCCCAGAGAGAAGCTGAGCTCCATGTCATGCTGCTTTCTATGGTTACGATATTTATCTTCTGCAGTGTCCCCTACGTGACTTTGGTGATTTACCGCACTATACTCAATATTTCAGATATATCAGTCTTCTTGCTCCTCACCGCTATTTGGTTGCCCAAGGTCTCTTTGCTAGCCAACCCTTTATTATTTTTAACTGTTAACAAATCAGTACGGAAGTGTTTAGTGGGGACAATAGTACAGCTGCACCGAAGGTTTAGCAGGAGAAACATTGTCAGCTCGGGTGGTATTGCAGATGATAATCTGGAGCCCAGTGTCCATTCAGGAAGCCAGCTTCTGGAGATGTTTCACATTGGGCAACAACAAATCTTCAAGCCTACGGAAGATGAGGAGAATGAGACCAAATCCATTGGCTCTGGTGACTTTCAACGGAAAGAAATTCCTACCGCCAGTTTAGAGCTAGGACAGACTTTGGTTCACAGGTTTATACCACAGACGATTGCAGACTCTGCAGCTCAGGTGGCCCTAGCTGTGCCCACAGAGGCTGACACAGTAAATGACAAGTATTCCATGCAGTTTGGTTTCGGACCCTTTGAGCTGCCTCCACAGTGGCTCTCAGAAAACCGAAACAGTAAGAAGCGACTCCTGCCTCCTTTGGGGAATACCCCTGAAGAGCTAATCCAGACAAAACAGCCTAAGTGTAAAGCAGAAAGAAAAGTCAGCAGAAACAATAAAGTCAGTATCTTTCCCAAGGTGGATTCCTAGTAAGAGCAGGAGTTTTAAGTGACAGAGGAAGGTCACTTTCTATTACATGTTTGATCCCATGGATCTTTATTATGTTGAAATTTGTTACAGCCTGATTTTTTTTGCCAAATATAAGTTAAATGAACAAACAAAAGAAAAACATATATACAAATGTTCCTTATTAATATGAAATACTTCATGAAAATAATATATCAAATGACGGAAATTTGTAATTTTATCTCTGAAATCCTTACAATGATACCTGTCTTATTATTAACTTTCAAAAGTACATATGGATTTGGCAACTCTTTTTATAGCTGGATTATGGAAATATGGCAGTTGGTTTTCTGGGAAACCTCATGGTATATTAAAATGGACTGGGTATCAAAGTAACTTAACAGGAGAGGCTGTAGAGAGCAGAAGACATGCAGCATGGGTAAGTCCTACTCTCCTGCAAGTAGACACAGCAAGATTCTGCACATTTCATTAATGAAGTAAGATGGACTATTAAGTGCATTTGTTTTCTGTTAAGCGCATTTATTTGATCAGTGTTAAAACTTGCTGGATGTTTTTGCACAAATTAGCTACCAAGCGTTTGCCAAACATCTAAATTATTTTAAAACCTAAACCGATGTTTTTTGGCTTAAAACATCCACAAAGCCAAGAATACCCAAATCATCATGTGTGTTAAACCTGAGAAAGACTTTTTTTTATAAAGATCCCACATATAGTCCTGTAGTTCTAAGTAAAAACTGGTTTGGAGACCATGAAGGACAAATCCAAATATATATGTGCTAAGAATCTTGTGATAAAGGGCATGTACAAATGTCCCTAAAGTGTAATGTATGTATTAAGTAACTGTGGGGTAAGCCTTCAAATAAACTAAGCTGCTGGTGCACTCTGCTGTTTTCTTACGGGACAGCTAGCAAATGAAAGAAGTGGGGGTGAAATGCTAGTAGCCTTTCTCTGAGTACGACAGTCTCAGTTTCCAAGTCTGTCTCTCACTCACACACAGAGAGACTCACAGAGAGGGATTCTGAGTGTTTCAGTGACAACTGAACTGTTGGGTGAAGAAGCTGGTAACAGACCTCAAAAGGCAAAGGTTTATTAATGCTGTTGCTCCATATTGCCAGAGGTAGAGAGGTTTTCCTCCTATCTTCACAGATACAGATACCAACCATGCTGCTCCACTCTTCTTGCAGAGTAGAGCGCCCAGTGTATGAACACAAGACTTGCAAATCTGGTGCCTAATTCCTGAGTCACAGTCATGCCAACCCTGGTATCAGCTCAGCAGCCTTTCTGTGAGAGTTCAGGCATTGTGCTGCCGCTTGTCTCCCAGCGTAATCACAGGCATATTGTCTCATTTATACTGAATGTGAACTTTAAACTATGTCTGTTAGGTGACCTAAAACTACTGCAGCCCTGGTATTTTCATTCTTGTTCAGTTGCAAATAGTCTTTCATCTGCACTCACTGTTGTCTCTGTGGGTAGTTTCTTAAAAGCACAGTCTTGTAACACCTGTTTACTCCTTGTGGTTTTCCTGTACTTCAGCCCTTTGCTGCATGTTGAACCTTTATCTGTGGTTACTGTCTGTTTATGAAAGTAGTTTTCTTTAAAGCATATTTTAAAAGGGACAAGGTGAAGAATCTTGAAAAGTTCACAGTAACTTACTAAATCCAACCAGTTAATCTTAAAAGTGAGAAAAAATTCTGCTAAAGCAGAATGTACCTTTTCTTCCTTTGACATGTTTGAAGGAAGTCACCAGCTTCTGATGGCTCCAAGGTGGTATTTCTACAAGTCATTAAAAGCAAATGTTTTAATAAAAATGTATTTAAAGAAAAGTGTATAAATTAGTGTGTAAAATATATTTTTCTCCATTTCCTCTGTGGTTTCAGTGCACTTCATTTCTTGCTAGTTCAAGAGCTTCTCAGCTTGGGAGTGAGGAACAGTCTTCAATGGGTGGTGGGAGCCTGAGCTGCCCTTCTTAGATACAGAGATGAGAAGATAGACATAGCTTGCCTGAAATCAGACAGAAGAAAGATTCCAGAAAAAATTCGTCCTTCTGTGGCAGAGGTGGAGAAGTACCACAGCACACATTTTTTTTGAGTGTCAATAAAAAGTAATTTAATGGAGTGTTTGTTTTTCCAAAGTTAGTGAAAGAACAGGTGCCATTGAGAAAATCTTGAAAATCTAAAAATCAAAGTAGGAGTTGTAGTTTCCTTATGAATTTTAGCTAAGTTTAACATTCATGTCCCACTTACATATAGGTACTGCTCAAAATCTCTGTGATTACTGAATGTGGATAAATGTTGACTCAGATCTGAAGTCCTTTGAGGAAAGCAAACTTGGTTTTGTCCTTTTCAACTCTCATGTTGAATGAAATACCACTGATAAATTTAAAGAGTTAAATTGTATATAAGTTTGTGTTATATCTGGAAAGTGAAGGGTTTGTGATGGGTTTTTGCTGTTGAGAAAAAAATACGTCTTTCTTTCAAAAAGAATACATGTAAAAACTTGATTGTATTTTTTTTAGCTGATTGTATCCAAAGACATGGAAACCCTTCAACAAAAAATTAACTACAATGGCTTTCCGTGCCTCAAGAATTAGTTGAGAATATTTTTTTAGTCCATCTTTCAGCAATTTATCCATGCAAATGTTTAAAAGAAGTGGAAAAAATTCACAAAAGCACATCTTTTTTACAGAAAAAATAATCTGTGTAAAATTCACAAAGTAGCCTCTATGCTAGAATTGCCATCAGAAGACAGTAATCCAGGAAACTTTTTATGCAAGATGGAATATTTCACTTGTAGAGTTTCATTTTTAACTCAGTTTAAGACAGTAGTAGCTTTGAGTCATTACTGGTGTCTCTTGGATTGTTGCTCAAATAATCTGACTGGGCAAAATGTTTTCCAGTCTCCAACATGGAAAAAAAAAATCAAGTCTTGTTATAACATCACATAAAAGTTAGGCAGAAGTGAGTTTTGGGGTGGTTTTTGGTTTTTTGGTTGGTTGGTTTTTTTTGTAATGATGGTAGTTTTTAACCACCACAGGTGTTGGTAAAATAAATGTTTCTAGATTATTGAAGAACAAATGTGAAATACAAAGCAAAGTCATGGGACTTTTAAGAAGAAAAAGCCTGGGGTAATTTGGCTTGTGCAAATAGATTTAAAGGCTGAATCTTACTACTGGAGAATAAACTTGGAGGAAGGAAAGATAGAACCCATTATTCTAGCACAAGGGAGGAAAATAGAGCTCACATTAAACAAAGAAGGAAGTTGTTTAAAAAGGATGAAAAGACTACGAGGACAATGTCAGTTTATTGTTCTGAGATATCCTTAAGAAATATTGTTAAATTCAAACAAACATCATGTAAAAATTAAAAAAACCCCAAACCCGAACCCAATGAAAAACCAAAACAGTCCTTCAGTACTAGATAATGGTATGTTGGTGGAATACTTAAAAACATGTATTTTCTCTGTGAGGAGAAAGTGGACGATTTTTAAAAGGAACCATAAGAAATACCAAATGAGATCCAGTTCCTGAATATACATCTGTTAATGCAAACCAGGGTTTCTCTAGCAGCAGTTCTGCATCCCAAGGTTCCCTATGCCTAAGCATAATGCGCTGAGATGGTGATTTACTCCAAAAACTCCTTTGTGCACACTACTTGACTAAGCGGTATTATAACTTCTTGGCCTCCATTTCTGTAAAACTAAACCCTCTCCTTTTTGCCTGGATCACATCCTAAGCCACAGAAGAATGTCCTGAGACACTTGCAGGGTTGAATTGTTTGGGTTGCCTGGCACCTTTTTGGTTGCAAACTCCCAACACTCTGCACCTGTAGCACTAAGGCATTTCAGCACAACCCAGTCCATCTTGAGCTTCTGCTTCCACACTCTGCTCTCATCCTGCAGCAGCAGGTGTGGCAATATGGACGGCAGTTTTGTCAAGACAGGAGCTTTTCCAATGCAAGTCAAGGATTAAAACCTGGCTTTAATAAACAATGGGAGTTTTACCATTGACTCTGGCCTTAGCATTTTAGTTTGGCCTGTCTCCCTTGGCTGACACGTTGCTCTGCTGTACCACTACTGTTGATGATTGCTGTATCACTGCAGAGCTCTACTCATCCTCACTGAGGGTTCTGGGAAAATTTGAATATAGCCCAAAACTCATGGCTCTTTGCCCTTAACTTGGCACATGCCAGTCAAAAAATACTACTGCATAATCACTTGTTTGCAAGAAAAGAGTCTGTTTATTGCCTAATATTTAGAGGAATTAATATAGTGAATATTAGCTCTGCATGTCAACCTGAGTACTGGAACTGCTACAGTCTGCCTTAGAAATATTGCTTATGGTAAATAAAAAGCACTTCAGGTAAGTACATAGAAGGACATTAAAAAATAACCAAAGATAACTAACTACTGAGCATTAAAAATGTTGATATTTTTTTCTCAACATGTATGAGACAATGAAATGAAAGTTGTTTCGCTACCTATTTGTGTATTAAAAGGCTTTTCAGAAGAGGAGTATGAAGGTAAGCAGTGGTAATTTGGAACAAGTTCCCTGTATTTCCCCCCTCATTTGTGTTTCTTTTTGACTGGATTAGGGAGAAGAGGATGATTGAATTCTGTTACTATGACAACTGTGTTCTGAGTATCAAGACGGCTTGTCTAAATGTGGTTTCATCATGTTATAACCCATCTTTTAGGATGAAAAGCACATCTTGGAGTGCTTTTCTTGCTGTGCACTTCCTAGACACAAGAGTTTTTTCCATTGCAACCTTTTTATTTTTTTTAAACTCATATTTCAGAGAAGTATCTAGTTTATCTCAGAACAAAATTGACCTGTTCCTGGAAAGGCAAAAAAGAAAGCACAGCCTTGATTCTGCTTTTTTAGTTCAAGCTTCAGTATAAGTACACCTGCCACCTATAACAATATTTGAGATTATGTAATATTTAATGTTATTAACATTATTTATTAAAGTTATTTAATGTAACTAAAGTTCAGTTCTTATTGGAGAGGAAGACTCTCATGACCTGATTTACAGGATTTGAGATTAACTCTGCGAACCTCTTCTTTTCATCTCTGGATCTTCTAGGACACATAGCAGATCATAAGATCAGCTGTGGTTTGAGATATCCCTGCTAAGACATTATTACTCAATCTCAGGTGTGACAGTCTCATTGGAAGGAAAACTTCACTGATTCTACGTGGAAAAACACCAGTAAGAACCCCATTCCTGCACCAAATCCAAAGGAGTTTTATGTCCATTTGTAACCAGATCCAGAGCCTCTTTCCACAGGCTCTTGTGAGGTTGTAGGCAAGGGTAATAGGGAAGTTGGTAATAAGTCAAACTCTGTCAGCTGTTAAGCATATGCACTGTACTGTCGAAAAAAAAAAAATATTGGGGCAGTTATACCTAGCTGCTTGGCATAGCTCATTACTCATAGCTAATGTAATTCCTAATACAGAAAACCCGTATTTTAGTTTAGCCAGTTCTGAATGATGTTGTCCATTCTACTGCTTTCGCATTGTCATTACTGGCCTTAGACGTGCAGCTTGCAGATGTAAACATGCATTTTTCTGCTTTTTGCTTCAAATCATCATCTGCAGCGTATGGAAAGCATCACAGTTTCCAAACACCACTATGGTATTGCACTAGCAGTCACAAGACTTATGTTAGAATTTTAACATACCAGAGCTCAGCATGCTTAGTGAGGAGGCAAAAACACACAGGGTTCACTAGTGCATTTTCTCTGTCTTCAGTTTTAAACTGTGAACCACATTGCATCGTTACTACACTAAATACCAGGAAAAATTGCTCTTTTAGTGGCATATGTGACAGTAAAACACCATATACTGTAAGCATCAATAAAAACTCTACTGCAGACCCCACTACATACCACTAGCTAAGTAAGATTTATTTTGGCACAAAAATTTGTCAATCAAAACCTTACTTTGAACGAGATGAACTTTGTTTCTTCAGAAGAAACTGTTTCTTGTGAATTTTTACTGCCAATGAAAACCTGATTTTAACACACATAGGTATCAAAGCAAGCAGTAGGAGCCCGGAATTGTCTCTGCAGTTTTTTTAAGTTAATCGGACCAGGGGAATTAGTCCTTACAGTTTGTTTTAATTCCATATTAACAGTGAGTGTTCACGTAAAAACAGTGACCACAGTAGTAATTTTAAAGTTTTAACGGGTTTATTTAAAAGTGATTCAACTAGCCTTGTGTGCAAGTATACACGATACAATGCAGAAGACAAACAAGACTACGCAAAGAAACATTAATAATTCACAGCACGGACACCGTTCAGAGGGGTCAGCACAGTCACTTTTCTTTCCTGTTGCTCACACGGGCCCGGCACGGGGGGCTCGGAGAAAGAGGCGCCCTCCAGGCAGCACTCCTCTCCACCAGGACGGAGAGGGCAGCGCTCCAGAGGGGCTCCCTGTGGCTCAGGGAGAGCTCGCTCACGTCCGGATCCCTGGGAACGCACCGGGAACAGCGCGACACGCGCCCCGCCATCCCCGGGACCGCGCCGCGCCGGGACAGCCCGCAGCTCTCGCGAGACTTCGCTGGCCTGGTCGTCACGGCAACGGCGGCGGCGCCCGCTGCTGCTGCTGTGCTCCCGCGGTAAGGACGGGGCTCCTGCCTGCCTCCCTGCTTTCCTTCCTGCTTGCCTGCCTCCCTGCTTTCTCCCTTGCCTGCCTGCCTCCCTGCTTTCCTCCCTGCTTGCCTGCCTGCCTCCCTGCTTTCCTCCCTTTCCTGCCTGCCTCCCTGCTTTCCTCCCTTTCCTGCCTGCCTCCCTGCTTTCTCCCTTGCCTGCCTGCCTCCCTGCTTTCCTCCCTTTCCTGCCTGCCTCCCTGCTTTCCTCCCTGCTTGCCTGCCTGCCTCCCTGCTTTCCTCCCTTTCCTGCCTGCCTCCCTGCTTTCCTCCCTGCTTGCCTGCCTGCCTCCCTGCTTTCCTCTCTGTTTGCCTGCCTGCCTCCCTGCTTTCCTCCCTGCTTGCCTGCCTGCCTCCCTGCTTTCCTCTCTGCCTGCCTGCCTCCCTGCTTTCCTCCCTTTCCTGCCTGCCTCCCTGCTTTCCTCCCTTTCCTGCCTGCCTCCCTGCTTGCCTGCCTGCCTCCCTGCTTTCCTCCCTTTCCTGCCTGCCTCCCTGCTTGCCTGCCTGCCTCCCTGCTTTCCTCCCTTTCCTGCCTGCCTCCCTGCTTTCCTCCCTGCTTACCTGCTTACCTGCCTGCCTCCCTGCTTTCCTCCCTTTCCTGCCTGCCTCCCTGCTTTCCTTCCTGCTTGCCTGCCTGCCTCCCTGCTTTCTTCCCTGTCTGCTTGCCTGCGTGCCTCCCTGCTTTCCTTCCTCCCTCCCTCCCTGCTTGCCTGCTTCCCTCCCTCCCTGCTTACCTACTTTATTCCCTTGCTGCCTACCTTCCTCCCTCCCTGCCTGCCTCCCTACTTTCCTCTCTCCCTCCCTGCCTGCTTTCCTCCCTCCCTGCCTGCTTTCCTCCTTGCCTGCCTCCCTACTTTTCTCCCTTCCTGCCTCCCTCCCTCCTTTCCTCCCTGCCTGCGTCCCTACCTTCCTGCCTTGTTCTGAAATAAAGACTTGTATTCACTTGAGCCTTCTGAGAATTGCCAGCACGTGTCGTGCACTGACATGTCTAATTCCTGGGAATTCACACAGTTTTTGCAGAGAAACGTGCATATCTGGGGATTAAACTCAAAATTGAACTGAGACTGGGAAGGTGATCACTTAGATTTAGGAACTTCCCATTTGAACATAAGTAGCCTTTGGCTGTTTGAGTTGTGTTCAGGATGTGTCTAAAATGCCCTCATTCTTTTGTTGGTGCTAACTTTGTTAGTCCAATGATTAAAAAAAAAAAGAAGAGCCATGATAATTCCTCTGTTGTAACATTACATGTAAGATGTACACCATTCGAAGTGTCTTTATAGCCAGCATGTTTGAATACTTTGGTTGGCTTGATGTTATATAGTTGTACATATATTAAAAAGCACATACGTGAGTGGCAAGCTGGTCTAAACTGGAAAAACATGGAGTTGCTAGAAAGCATTTGAAACTTACATGATCTATATCTGAAATACTGCAAGGCTTGTAGTGATTTATTATGAAACTGTTAATTTGGAATTTTGTGATTTCCCCCCCCCCCCTATTTTAGGTAACAGTGGATATTAAAAGTGGGAGCTTGGATGAAATTTCAAGGCCTCCATCTAGCTCAAGATGTAATTGTAGATCTTTAAATAAAACTATGGAGTTATTAACACCAGAACCGTGTTTGCAAAAGGTGATTTTTAATTCTTCATTGTAGAATGCTGAAGAAGTAATATTCTGCTTTTTTAGTTTCACATGTAGTTTTGGTCTCTGCAGGTGTGCTAAGGGCTTGTGTGAAAGTTCATGAATGTGGTCTGCTCCTTATGCAGGAATAGAATGATTTTTAGTTTAGTTTTTTTGAATCTGTGTTGCTTTTATATTTGCCACAAAAAGGATGATTCAGCACTGCAACCTGGAAAACTTGGTTTTCTTCCTCTTTATATTTAATTGGATTATTAAATAAATTCTATTTTAAGGAAAAACATTTGAATTCTCTCACTAATATGTAAATGCACAACTGTAGTTTGTTGGTGGATGAGAGGTATATGAATAATTTCACTTTCATCCCATTTGTGCTTTTACATTTCAGTTGGAAAAAACCTTATTTTTCTTATTAAAAGAAAGCATGTGAGCAATCCTTAAACGTTGAATTTTTGACTACAAGGCTCTTTTGAGTTATGTTTGAATCAGTTTTAAAAACCAATTTGGAGTACTCTAAGAAGTGTCAGTTTCAGGGATTCAACAAAGTCTATTGGAAGCAGGTGTTCATTCATCCTCTGAGAAAATTAATATTGGGGATTAACTTAATTTTGGGGACCAGATATGTGATAAATGTGTTGGGATGTAGGAACTAGGACTTGGGAATTAGGCATTTAGATTGATTTTCTTATCTTACTCCAATTGTGTTGTACCTCTGCTCTCTTGTCTGTAGAATGGGATCATACCTGGATGCTTCACAGAAGTATTAAAGTATTTTTTTATAGGTTCACAGTCAGATATTGAGGTTAACAGCTGCTAACTCTGAACCCGAGTTCTGACCTGAACTTTATTGGCTACTGAATGAAAATAGAAATGGAAATCTCTTGGGACTGATGAAATAATCATAAGCTTTTCAGCCCTTCAAAGACTATAAAAAGCTCTGTAGAGTGAGCAAGAGATTAGGATGCTATGTGTTGCAGAGTTCTCATAGTGTCAGGAAAAAGATGAGGCTGTTGTACACACAGGCTCTTAAGGGGTAATCCGTACTCTTTGCTGCACCAGAAATGGCATAAACCTTTGGAATAATTTCCTAGCCTCGCAGTCCCAAATCTGACAATGTGTGGAATGATGAGCTTGAGAATCAATGTGAAATCTAAGAAAGAGAGCTGTGTATCAGACCTGAAAATGGTTCTTCTATTTAAGAAGTACACTGCAATATTGTACAGAATTGTTGTTGTCCTTTGTGAGTATTGTGGTTATCTTCTTCTTCACCCAAAACATCCCTGTTTTCATGGTGGTAACAATTTGCATTTCATAGGTTGATTCACCTGTCAGTTTGGCTGATGGTTATCAGAGAGGCAGTCTAGAAGACTGCTGTCCAGCAGAAAACAAAGGTGATGACAGAGATAAATCTGATGTCCAGGAATTAAGAACAGATCAGCAAACCTCAGTGGAGAGTATGACCGTCTTTATTCAGAAGTGTCTATGGAATCCCAACGAGTTGTCAGGTGTGGGAATAACTAATATCTTCTTGTGTTGTAACTAGACCAAATATCACATTTTTATAGTTTGGGTAAAATTCTATTGATGGAGGGAAAAGAGATTGCAAATAGGTAGAAGTCTAGAAAAGAAGATGTCAAATTTCATATCTTCACTTCTCTTCACTATTTGGAATCCACCCTTTAAAGAAATGTATTATTACTGCCAGTACAATACAGTAAATGTCTTGTGGCATCATAAGCTGTGAGCTGGCTTAAAAGATCAGGAAAACCAATCTGTCTGTGTTCCATGGAATCATGTTAGAAAGTGTTTTCATTAAGATGTTTTTATTAAACTTTTCAGAGTAATCATGATCATTTGTTAGAAACGTATCCTAATAATGGTCCACCTGTCCAAAAGATTGGAATTTATGGTTATAAGTTACAGTATTTAACAACTAAAAAATATTAGTACTAATAAAATACTTTAAATATAAGTATGCAGTGTATAACTTTAATTGAAACACTTGCAGAAGTGTTTCATGGCATTCTTCTGTCATTCTGTAAATGGTAATGGATTAATGTTCTGGAGTGTCTGACTGTTTACAAGTAGAGATGCAAATGCCAATAAATGAAGCAGATATTTGGATACCATCTTGAAGTTTAGTTAAGATTTCATGACAGAATTAGGGTCAAAAGAAATCCCTTGATTCCTGCTCCTGTTTTTAACATGAGTCCTGGTGTACTAGTAGGTACTATTTTTTAAACTAATCCACTGCAAGGGCTCTGTGGTGATCCCTAATTGACAAAAATGTATCTGGTTTACTGTGAAAGGCTTTTCCCTGTGTTTTTCAGGATGTAGCTCTAATTCAGATTCTGGAGATGAAGGCACTGAAACACAGACGTCGAAATTCTGTGAACCTTCTGCAGGGAAACCAGGTAACACCAAATCAGATAGTGCATTTCAGGTGTATAAAGCAAGCAGTGCAATAAAACCTTTTCCTTTTCTTATTAGTGCTTCTAAGAGAGTTTATAACAGTAGCGTATTTGTGTGTATATTATATAGTTACAAAAGAATACCAGAAATTGAACATATATATGAATTATGCTATTCAAGAGGCATAGGATGAATTCTTTATTTAGAGATTGTTTTATTAATGGATATTCATTTTCTTTAATGTTATAATAGAATTTGAGTTTTCCATAGATTCGATCAGTCTAATAAGGCAGAATTCAGTGGTGATCCTATCCAGTGCAGCAATGCTGGTCACCAAACATGAAATTAATATCTACAGAACAGAAATTGTATAGAACTCAACCTAAAGCTTCACTCAGTAGTTTTAGGTTTAAATCAATCTGCCTAGTTCAGGCCAGTTGAAATAAGTGCTCTTTTTTTTACCATCTGTCCTTGGGTCCATCTGTCCCCTGTATCTCACTTAAGATTTTTATAGCTCTCCCCTTGTTTTCTCACTCATTTTTTTATGGCATAAGGTAGACCAATGCATCACAGTAAATGCTTGAAAGCATTTGACCTCAAAAGATTGGAAAATGAAAGAGAGTGTTGCAGGACTCTAAAACTTGGAAGTCTGTGGGATAGGGACAGTGCTACAAGTGTTTCCTCTACTCTTAGTTTGGAAGCCATAAAAGAAGACAGAGTATGAGGATGCTATAGGAAGGGGATAAGGTAAAAGTTATAATTATAATCTATATATATTTAAGGAAAAAAAGGGAGACAATATCGAAATATACTTTAATTAAGTAATGATGAAGTAGCTTCCATCATGTTTCACAGATTTTTATTTTTTATAGCAACATTTTTCTAGAACCAGTATCAGAATCTGGTTTGGCGAAGACATAAGTCAAGACTGAAACTTCGCTAATGTTTAAAGGCAGAAATATTACAATCTCTCTTAACCCCAGAATTATTCATTTCAACATGTATTCTACTAGTCAGGCTGAAGAAATTATTTTTAATTTTAAACTTAGTGATTTTTGCTGATACTGTGGAGATCTTTTCACTTTTCCATTATAAATTTGAATCAAATCACTTGCCCAAATTAGGTGACTTCCTCTTCCACACGTCCATATCCAGCTGCTACAGCTCAGAGTATGATTCAGCTCTCTGTTGCAGAGACATCTGTATTTTTCCCTGCTACAAACAGGTTTAGAAATTAATATATGCTTGAGAATGTCGTACTCTTGTCTATGGTTGTTGCCAAATTACTTGAACTGCTTTTTACTGTTTGTTTTTTTAAGCTGACATGCTTCAAGCTAACATTAGTTTTAAATATATTCTACAGCAGACTCTTCCGACTTGAAATGTTCTGAAGACACAGATATAAATGCTCAGATTCAAGCTGCTATAAAGAAAATGAATGAACTTGACACAATACTTGAAAAACAGCGTATTACGGAAAAAGTAATTAAGAAACAAGGCAAAGAAATGAAGGCAATGCTCTGGGAAGAACTTCAGGTTATAAGTGTTCTGCTTATTTTGTGACTGATGCATCTTAGAGTACTGTCTTACATAATTACCATATCTCACAGAAGCTTTGTTATTAAATAACTCACAGTTGGCCAACTAAAATTAAGACATGGATCTCAAAAAATAAGATTGGATAATTTTTAATATATATTGGCTAGGCAGGCTTTGAAAGAAGGACATAGCCTTTAAAAGTTGATAAGACCGATTGCCAAATATACAGCTGTCTGGGTGTGGTTTAGTGGCATAGTATTATGCCTGAGTTCACCATTTGCAGAGAGGGTAAGGTATGTCAAGAGGTAATGTCTGGGAACCCAGGCCAAAAAGGGTTTATTCTGCTCGAGTGTGATCCTCCTTACACCCATCTATTTCAGTACTGTCTGTTATTGAAAAAATTAGAGATGCCCCCTTAAGAAGGCATAAGAATCCTACGGCACAAATTCCTTTATCCTATCCCTATCCTGGCCTCTAGCAGTTAAATGCCTTGAAACAAGTTACTATTTCCTCTGTTTTACATGAAAAGAAATATGAGTTGCTAAAAAACCATGATTGGTTTGATTGTGTTTCATAATTTCATTGGGTTTGGATTTGGGTTTGGAGCCACAACCACATTACAGAACTTTATCTTGTGAAGTGGGTCTCCAAATAAGAGACAGTATGTAACAGAGGCTTTAAAGTTTCACCATGCTTTTATCATAACTTTGGGAGACATTCAGATAGCCTCAAGAAGAAAATAAAGTGGGAAGAGTAATTTTTGATAGGGTCTGAATTTCATTAGATCTGATAAGCAGACAACGTATTTCACTTTAAAGAATTTACTTTAAATACATGCATGTATCCATACATACACAGTTTATTTATTTTGAATAGTCTATCAGAACCACAGGAAGCCACGAGGAGGTGGAAAACACAAACCAGTTTTTGGCTTTGTTCTCATCGTGGCATGATGCAGTTGGTAAGTAAAGAGAAATAGAATTGTGGTATATCCTATCTTTTTTCTTGTTGGGGAGAGAATAAGGATTTGAGATCTGAATGGTTATTGTTATCAGCTTGAATGTTGGAAGTACGTGCGTAATAATGGTAGCAATGTGTAGTTAAAATATTTCAACAAAACTCACTATTATGATGTAACCTGCTTTTATTTCTATGGTAAAGTTTGGGTTGCTAAGGGAAGAAAACAGAATTTCATATAGGTGGTATTTAGACAGTCTCCAGTAGGTGTCAGGGTATATTAAAATAACAGTAGACAAGCAAGGCTATAGGACTGCTAACTCCTTTATTTCATTTATGTGACTGCTCCTTTATTTCAAAGGGACTCCTGTAGAGACCATGTGCATTATGTGGTTTCTGGTGTACTGCACTGACAAACCTGTATGGTTTAGATTTATAGTTTTCCTCCAGCTTGATCTTTATCTTTTCTGTAACATGCTAGTGTCTTACTTATTTACTTAAGTATTTATTTAATTAAATGAGCATCTTGGTGGCTGCCCTGGTTGATATTTAAACAGAATACATTTCATATATTTTGCTTTTCAGAACTTGAATTTGATAGAGCTATATTAAATAAATTATATATGAGAGCTATTATAGCTTTTAATGTAGCTGTGAAATCAAGCACAGGTTTGAGTACAAAATCATTAGCAACTTAAATGTTACTAATTTCAGGCCCAACAAAACCTCACACTCACAGCAGAAATGTAAATCAGGAATTAAACAGCCTTAAATTCCTTACCCCGTGCTCTGTTTAACGACATCATTTGTTCAGTTGAGTCCATTACACTTCATTATTACTGTTTATTGTGTGGTTTTTTTCATTGTGAAAATCACATGTAATTCATATGGTTCTTTGCAATATGATTCCTTTTCTGTAAGTGCTAAGTGTATAGACTGCAACTTACTGCTCTAACTTCTATTTCCAGTTGACACATATGAATACTTCAATTGATATATTTTTTTCTTTGAGTAACTGAAACAACTAGGATGCTTGAACACTGTTTTTCTAGACTATGCCCTTGACCTAAGCTGCTTGGAAGTCTAATAATTCATGCACAAGCAGACACCAGCTGTGAAAACCTGGATGCTTTATTCTCATTCAAAGTTTTAGATGACTTGCCACATGGTGTCTGCAGAGGCATTTGAACTTTAGGGCCTTGGGCTATGTCTTTGAGAATGTGATGAATTGTCTCCTCTGTGGGCAGTAGTTGTTAAAAACCAAGAACACAGCCATAAGAAACAGCATACTTACGATTAACACTTGACACTTTCCTGCTTCTTTATTTTGAGAAATACGGTGCTTGTATAATTTATCCAAGTGAATTTCTTTGCTTTCCAAGTGTGAGGTCTTATAGCATGATACACATGATGGTAGATCTTCTTTAAATACATTTCAATTAAATTTTACCTGAAAAAATTCCTTGCAGATCCCTCCCATGCTAAAGAAGATGAAATATGTACTTCAGTATTTCACACACACATGAATCCTGAAGATTATGATTGCCATAAAGCCCAAGAAAACCAGGGTAAGCTTTATTAATGGTATAGTTTGTATTTTTAGAAATGGCAAAACAACATGTAGAATGGGTGGGTAATGAAGACTCAGCCTTTGTGGCAAGGCCAGTGAAATGGGAAAAAGCAAGGTTACTTAACGGTGACAGTTCTTACCTTTTTCGCAAATGAAAGAATAGAATAGTTTTGTGACTTATCTAAAACATTTTACTCAACATGCTAAGAACATTTTTACTTTTGGGTTTATAAAACCATTTTTCTTTCATTTCAAAAGGAAGAGGTGTGTAACAGATATTGTAAAATGTGTAATTGATTCTTCATGGAAATTCTTTTAAAACCTGTCTTTGCTATTACTCTAAGATATCGTAGCTTTTATTAATAGGCTTATATTCAAGACACTATTTAGAAATGACAAGTGGTGCTGAATCTAACTGCAACTGTTCTATAATTTTTTTTGTTTTCAGCAGAAATTGTATGGATTTGTGTCAAAAAAATCTTCAGACAACTTGTATTTTATATTTTGCTATGCTGATTATTGTAAAGTCTGCATTGCTTTTATGAAATAAGTACTTTCTGGCAAAACTCAAACACCTGCTGATTCTTTTAGAGACTGTGTGTTATCATGCACTGTATAGACATTTCAAATGCTGTTAGTGGTGTAGTGTGTCCAACATATCAAAATAAATGGAACTGTGCTTGTATGCCTCTGTTCTTTCCCTATTTGAAATTCAAGTTTGTGTGGTTGAGTAACTTTTCACATGTGTTGTGATATAAGAATAACAGCTTCAGATGCCACTGCTATCAGCTGCAATTGTTTATTTCTTTGTCAACTAGCATTCTATGTAAACAGAAGGAATCGATCTTCCTGGTGACTGGCTAAGATGACAAAGACAAAATAAAAGTGCATTCTTCAAGGCTGAAGCATAGATGGCAGCAATATCTCTGCAGTTTGTAGAATGTGACTGCATGTTTTCATTTTAAACATGGACCTCAGCTCCTTTATCATCTTACCACTTGTCTTTGTTCACCAGTATGTGACCTTAACTTTGTGGGCTGGAGCTTTTCATTTCTGTCTTTCTACCATGTGTTTTTATTCCTCCCTTAAAACGAAGCTTGACCCTCAGCTTCCTCGTTCAAAATTTCTGAGTTGTGCTGGAGTGCCCTTGAGTAGCAATGGCAGGTTTCATTTCATTCATACCAGTATTCAGTACAGCACTGCCTTCTGGAGTTTCCAATACAGGCATGGTTGGGAGCTGCTATCACTTGCACTATTTTGAGATGTTCTGCATGTTCCTACTTTGGGAATGAAGTAGATATCGCTTACAGCTTCTGAGCAATATATTGCTTTAAATTACTTTTACTATTTCTGCTGGAGGCTTTTGATGTCGTGTCAGTAAGCTAAGACTTACTGTTTCAGTTGCTTTTCTGTGTCACAGCTGTCATAAAGGCAGACCCTGAACAAGAGGAGCTTGTGAAGAAGAATGTATGCACTAGTTTTATGCTATTACTTTATCAGTCTCATCAAAATTTGTACCAAATCTTTGAAATATGTGCCAAATCTACCAAAATGCATATGCAAAATTTTTTGAGGTGGAATCTCTTTTTTAATTACCCATGGCAATCTTCAGTGTGTTCTTTGTGTCAATGATCCATGTCTGTCCCTTCTTTACTTAAATGTTCTGAGATGTTCTCTATGATAGCTCCCTCTCAAAAATGCTATTCTACAGTCAAGTGAAAGATATAGCTTAAAAGTAATATGTGTATTATGTTGGTGTTTGGTGAGTTCTTCTCATTTCAGGATGCAACTTGTCATTTTATATTGTTAAATTCCTGTATGATCCAGTTCCTTGACATATTCATGATGTTGCCTGGTAAAGAAAGCTTAGGATGCTTTCAGTGAACAGTTGTGCATTTGAACTGTGAGGGGGTTTCTTGGTCAGATCTAACACCTCAGTCCTTTAAGGTTTGAGTGTCCATGGAATTTATATCATATCGTTGGTAGTTTGCTTTCATTCTATTCACTCTGATAAAGAGTTACTTCCCTATAAACTTTCACAGCCTTTCTTCTAACATGTCAAATTCATTTGCTTTCCAGAAAAGCAAAAACTACCATGCCTGGTTTTGAAGTAGTTATTGAGATTTAGAAGTTGATTATATTTTCTTAGACTGATTATTTAATGTGACAAATATTTGCTGTTCATAAAGGAATTGTTATTTTAAGCATGGTAGAAGTCTCTGAAAAACAGAATACAAGCCCTTTTTTCTGTCATGGATAGAAATCCATTGTTATTAGAATATCATGTTTCTGTTTAATAGATTTACAGCTCTATGATGAGTTTCATTTTTTGATGAAATTTGTTTTATAAGCTGTGTTATAATAATATCAACTATATCATCTGTTTTTCAGCTGTTTTATTTAGAAAAATGTACTTGATATGTCTCCAGATAGTTCTGTGGTTTTCAAAAAAATTATTGTCTGGTTTTGTAATGATGAGAAAACTGCAACGATGATAGGGTTTGAAGGAATGCCGTGGCTTTTAAGGCCACCATGTTTAACATTTTTGAGGTCAGAAATCCAAAAGTATTTTAGCCTTTGTAACAATGAGTGATCTCATAAAAAGTTGAAAATGAAATTAGATTTTGGCAATAGTATGTTTTAAATATAACAATATTATTTACATAAATAATGAAAACACCATACAAAAAGTTTGTCTATTGACTTTATATGTTTGCTAAAGATTTGAATGGGATTGATGTTATTACAGCTCTTGTTGAATCAGAATATGAATGATTATAATGTAGCAACTTTTCTTCCTCAAACATCAGATTGTCCGAGTGAATTAGAAACAGAAAAAACAGCAGAAAAAACGCATAGCAAAACCAAAACCAGCCAGCATTTCATTAAAAAGAACATTGAGGTAAGCATTAAAGCATAAAACCAGTAACATATTTTTAAATATTAGCTGAAAATTAATCTATAAATACTTTTGAAGACAGGCTTTTTTTTTTTTAAATCAGGAGATTTAAAACTAATTAGGCATAAATTAAAAAAATTATCTTTCTGTTAAAACTTATTTATGGCAGAGTGCTGAATTAGGTAGTTCTCAACTTGGGTGCTCATATTGGTTGGGATAATACTGTTTCTGTGTACTTGCTGAAGAGTACTGGAAACTGAATTGTTCTGTTTGTGCTTGTGCATAGCTTGTTTTAAGGGCAATATCCTAAGACTTTAAAAAAAAGTATTTACTGTTAAGTTAAAGGATGTTTATGTCCTTTTTTGCATAAATAAGGGATAGATATACAGGTTGTTCATGTGTAGCCTGCATGGGAGTGCTCTTTGTCAGAAAATACATCCCTTGATTTTCCTGCTTTCTTTTTCATGTGAGGACATAGTTGCTATCACGATTTTTCATCCAGTGAACAATATTTGCCTCCCCACTATATCAAAGAATAAGATAAGATTATAAATTTATTGTATGTAGGCTGCTGTATTTTTCTGTCAGAGTGATAATTTGTATCATGGAAATAAACAAGATTTGGGTGTTAATTTCATAGAATTTAAAAACTTTGTTTTGGTGCTGTTTGAGCTAGTGGAGTTCTGAAGTATGGGTTTTTTTCTTTTTGTAAATATTTCAGCTAGCAAAGGATTCAGGAAACCAGTTTGTTATGCTTGAGGGAGAAAGGAGAAGGCTAATTGAACTACTGAAAGATACAGAAGATGGAACTGAATTGCAAGATTTTGAGGTATGACAAATTTAATCTGTACCGTCCTGTTGTATTTGGCTTATTTTTACAGTAAATCTAAATTTGATCTTAGTCCTACCATGAAGTACCCTACTGAGATATGAGAGAGAAGATGGACAAATCCTGTTGGATTTGTCTCCAAAAAAGAATTCTCATTGGTTTCTTTGCTAATTTTACTAACAGCAGAACCTAAAAGAGAAGGAAGGAACCTTAGAACTACACTTGGAGAAAATCACCTATTTTCTTTGCATAAAATGTGAAGTTGTGAAGTATCAATCTGAGTGGTTAGTGCTGTAGTCTCAGGGAGAAAGGCCAGCAACTACTTGCAAAAAACTCCCAACAACAGGTTTTTGACGACTGATAAATGGACTTCAAATTGCAGCAATTGGGGAATTATGAAGCTTATGTGTCCATTTAGAAAGATAACGTGACATCTTTCTGTGGCTTCCATCTCACTCTCTCTTAAAAATATATAAAGTTTGCTTAGCATTAGACATCTATGCTTTAACATAATATTGTTAAACAGTGTACTGTCTGCATACTTCAGTGAATAGCAGGAGCTGAAGTGGGTAAAAGTAATCCTCATGGAGGGTAACAAAGTGTATTTGAGTGTCCCACCAATCATTGTTCCCAGGAAATGGTCTTCAATTTGATAAATGTCATCATTTAAAGATCTGAAGATGTTTTAAACAACCTTCTGTTAGTAAGCATAGCTTTCCAACCTAGGGAATAGTGGCTTTTTAAAAAAAATTGTTTTACTGATTGCAAAAGTAGTCTCTCAAAATTTGTAGTTGCTAGGTTTTCTTTCTCTTTAAGCTAGTGTCTGTCACAAAATTTAGAGGCATTTATGCAGAATAGCTAATGCAAATTCCAACTAACCACATGTACCTTTTTTTGCACCAATTCTCAAGGCATCAAGGCAATGGAAAAGTGTAACATTTGTCCACATTTTGTATTTGGCACATGTCACTATCATGTTGTCGTGTCTCTACGTCCATAGAGATTTTACTGTTATTATTAGATACGAAGTAGATCATCTCACAGGACATGTGTGTTGCTGTATGTTCTTGATAACGTGGACAAGAATGGTAGTTTATGCTTGCATCTAGTACTCTAGTCTGTACTAGATAATTTCTTTAAAGAAAAAAGCTCCTAATTCTGCTATCAAAGTAGAGTAAAAGAAAGGATAATAGTTACTTGGACCTGTCTAGTCTGGTGATGGATTCTTCCTCTCCCACATTTGAATTTTATTATGGGTAAGGCATTTCCTGTGGCTGCTTCATAACAAAGATCATGAGGAAATTATCAGCTAATGAATAATCTAGACAGCTTCAAGCTGGCCCAGGTAACTATCCACTTGATGGCCTCTTTCATCTTATTTTATTCTTAAAAAGCTGGTGCAATCACATTGGCTGAAGTAATATTTTGGAGGCTGTCAATCAAGGCAGATCTGGTTATACTGTATGAATTCCTCTGTATGCAGTAATGTGGATTAAATAGCTTCATTTGACTTGTACTACTATATATGCCAAATATCCAAACAGCACTTCTCACTTTTTGAAAGAATGTTTTATGAGTGTTTAAAATATTTTAGAAGTTCACATATTCATGCTAATCTAATTGTCAAAGCCGAAGCTGCAGGGCTATAATTTGTTTCAGATGTTCCACAGAAAGCACTATGCTGTTATAGAAGTATTGTTCTGAGTTAACACACAGGAAACATTGACAGGACAGAAGCTTATTTTCCAAGCAAAGCCATCTTGAAAATACAAAAGAGAATGTGTGAGTCCATTTCACCCTGGAGTAAAACGACTACTGGGGTAATTTGGGTATTTGGAGTATGGGGTAGAGACACTGAGCTGTAGCTAATGAGCCTGGTTACATCTTACTGGACTCCTGTAGTGGCATTTCTGTGTTTTTGCACTGTGATCTTCATTCTCTGATTAGGGGATGGTTCACCTGCCACAAATGTAGTACCATGCTGAGTACTTACGTTTTGGTGGTCACTGTCTCACCTGAAGAGATGTTTCCACAAAGCTGGCAAGCATCTAAGACATTTGTGAGTGGCTCTTTTGGAGTCAGCTCAGGTCTGATCAGGCTCATTAGTTGTGTCTCATCATACTTGTATGAGAAAGCATTAGAACTTTGTGATTTTGTTTCACAAAAAGGATGATTTACTCTGGATTCTCATTCTCTTTTTTTCTTCCTCTTGGTTTTTTTTTTTTTTTTTTGCATTTATTATGAAGATAATTTATGACAGGTGTTTGGGGTAAAAATCTTTTACATTTTTGCAACTAGTGTGCTTTATGGTAATGGGGAGGAACCACGAATTACCTCACAGCAGTGGTATTGTAATTGAAAGCTGATACTTCCTCCTCTTGGATGGATGCAACTGCTTGAATAGCCAGAGGACTAATCTGGAAGCTGGAAACAAATGGTGGACATGAATTTCTTGCAAGACAGATGTTAGAGTCTTAGGGCAAGGTGCTGGTCCTATTCTGGTAGGAAAAAGAAAGGAAATCAGCAATACACTCATGTCCTTCCACATATCCTTGCTCTTCTAAGGTCCTATCTGGTGTTTCATTGTGGTCAGGACAGAGATGTAATCTGCTACTCTCATACCCAGTGAATGGGAGTTGTGCAGACTTGCTTCCCTGAGTGTGAGGCAGGAGTGCCAAGTTGCTGTGGAGAACCTGCATCTGTCTGTGGGTATGAGCTCATTTGCTTGGGTTAAGTGGCCTAGCTCACTCATAATATGCAACTGTATGTAGTGGGGGTATATTATTTGTATGTGTTATTCAGGTGTTAACTGCTATCAAGAGGAAAAAGTCATGTAAATCATGATCAGGAAAAGAACTCAGCTTTCTGTCTCTCCCAGAGTTTCTGTGATAACATATAGGGGCTCTAGAAGGATGCCAGCTACTGACCTCAGAGCAGTTCCTTTGATTTCCTGTGAATGCTTTGTTTTCTTCTTTGGTGGTACCTTGCAAATGTCATATTACATCTCATACCTTCCATTTGAGATTTGGCTCCAGGTGGTTTCTGCTGTAGCATGAACCTCTGCAGTTTCATTCCAAGCCTAGTTTTGGTTAGGCTTTCTCACTTTTTGATTCCTTTATCAGATGGAAAGTGGTTGTCCATTTAAGTTGCTCCTTGGTTATGTTTAAAAATGATGACTGTATGAATATCTCTACTTATTTTGCCCATAGCTGCTCTCAAGTGTGCCAGATACATGAATATTGGGGGATTTTAGCTATATGCTGAGATGGATGAAAATGTACATTTTATTATTAAGTATGGTTTATCTGAAAAATAAATAAACTTGTTATGTAACTACCCTTAAGGTTTCCTTTGCAAATGAGGCTTAAGTATTTTCTGTGTCTTTCAACAGGGGAGTGTATCTGGCTGGCTGGCACCAGGAGAAGGGTACACACCTGAAACAATGGAATTTCATGTCCTGAATGAGATAGACAATAAGCTCCAAGTACTACTATCTGATGGGGAGTTTTCTGCACTTTCCAGCTCTAGCTCAAAATCACCAAGCCGGACTTACCAGGTAGGTTAAAGAACAGGGCTCATCTGCAGATATTTTGTTTCAAGTGTGTGTTGAGATCAATATAGCATATGTCTGTATTTGTATCTTTTGCATTTTTCTTTAGAATCTTCTATTTATTCCTAAAGTATATGTATTAAGGAATGAAGTGAGAAATTTTAGCTATAGAAAACAACGGAAAAATAATTTGTTGCTATTTTGAGTCATACTTAATTCAAGAACTGTCTTGTTTTTAGCAGTTGTTGATTCCATACTTCCAAGATACTTCGTGTTCAGAAATTGGTAACTCACATTTTTAACTGCATGGGGGTGGTTTTTTCAGCATAGAAACAAATTATTTATGACAGTTTACCTTTGGGAATTAGAATTAAGTTTCTTCTTGTCTCAGGTTTCCAAAAGTGCCTGTTCACTTACGATCTGAAGGATAAAGCAATGACCGATAAGCAGTGTTAAAGACTCTAGAAGATAGATTGAAATTTTATGTCCCTTGTTTTTAATGGCCTTTGTCTTTTTGCCTTGCCAGCAATATTGAGACTTGAAGATTAAGAATCAAGGTCTCAGCCTTGAGAAATGATTGTTTGAATATTGTACTTAGAAGACTCATATTTATCCCCTGCCCTGGTACTGTTGCCTCTACTATAATGGGGTTTAAATTAAAAAACCCTACTTCTTATTTTGCACTTATTTGCACAAAGCTTGTTTTCTTCTGTAATATTTTCATTTTATGGCCAGAACTGGTATATTGGAGAATATCTGTAAAAATATTCATTGGCAAAACTGTTTTCAGTTACCAGGGTATGAGAAACATCTCTTTGAAAGGCTAAAATACCTGTGGGTTTGTTCTTTTTCGCTTTTATAAGGGCACTTTTATGTCATTTTTTTTGCTGGCTTCTTTCTGAATGTGAGGTTCTGTTTTACCTCTAGTAGTATTTTCTGTAGCTCAGTTCCAGAGGAGTCACATTTTGATGTTGATCATTTACCAGCTGGGATCTAATGTGTGAAAAAGCACCTCCCCCTCGCTGGTAGTCACCTAACAAATGCAGTTGTTACTCTGAGCTTGCCAATGATTGCCTGAGCTTGTGTTCAATGTTACAAGGCATCAGCTTGAAGTTAACGTGACTTGCCTGTGATAATGAATGTTCTGTTTGGAAGTGTTTGTCCAAGTTATCTTTGTTGCTTCCTTTCAGGTAATAGCCCAGAAGTATTTGAATAGAAACTTGCATTTAGGTGTATGCTAATTGAAGAGTAACATATTATCTTTTTTGAGTAATATTAAACCTAACAACCAAAAAGAGGTAGTTAATTCCTTGTTACCTTTCATTAGTGAAAAGCAGTTGCCTTTTGTTTTGCAGCATATAAAAGGCTTTGTAGTTCTGTGATTTTAATTTAGAATTAGCTTAGGGTAGCATATTATGAAGCTGCAAATTCTTTTTCTTCTAAGAATTGCATTAGATATAACTTTGAAAATGCAGATACCTAGTCACTGTTGTCTCAGTGGGAGATGTGCTTTTTGCCACTGATGGATACTTTGACAGGATATAGGAACTATTCTTTCACTCTGAAATATTTAATAGTGGGCTTTAATTGTCCTGCAGTACCATAGCTGAGCTGTAACAGGGGAGCAGACGTGTTCCTCTTTTTGTACAAGGAGTCCAGCTGGATTAAGAATGCTTTTCCATGACTAATGTTCTCTTTTACATGGAAATGTCTCTCATCAGAACTGTGTTTCTCTCTGAAAAATTTCTTTGCTCTGGTGCCAAATAAACTAAATATTTAAAAATGCTTCTGTCTTACTTAATATTTTTGAGGAAGAATAAATTAAGTTGAATGTAATCCTGAAAGAAACAGGAAAACGATAGACTGGAGAATATGAAGTGTAAGACTGTGTGTGATGAGTACAGTTACCAGCTTGAAAAACTGGGAAGCTACCTGAAAACTAAAGCAAATGAAGATGGTATTTAAAGAACTCCTCACGGTAATACACAACATTACTTATCTTTTAAGACAACCAAGCCTACAGATATTATTGTGTATTACCGTGAGGAGTTCTTTCATAATGGATTGGGGATTTTTATCAGGAAAATATTCCCTTTTCCTATTATAGAAGTAGACTATAGTTAACAGTTTAAGACTAAATAAATGCTCAAAATTCACAAGATACACTAGTTTTTCAATCAATGAGCTCCTTGATAGCCTATGCTCTATGCCTGCGCTTCACCAAAACAGATGAATTTCACAGATATCTCTGTTTCAAGAGCATGGTTAGAAGCAGGTTAATGAGCTGATCAGCCAGTTTTATCCCTTAAGAAGATTCATTAGGTGGGATTTTGTTATTATTTATTTATAAAATTTGGAGAAAAGGGAGTGCAACAAATAACTATAGATATTTCAAATACTGCATATTTCTGTTTGGCATTATGTTTGTTACAGCTTTGGCTGTTGCTAAGTATTTGTATTTTCCCTTATGTAAAATGTTTAACAGTCTTATTTTCTACAGATCTAAAGAGATGAAAGATGATGTAATCTCAAAAGGACTTCTACTATGTACATGTGCTATATAATTGAAATATATTCTGAAGTATGTGAAACATTGACAATAAAAAGTTTTCCTTGATATAATACTTTCTACATTTATTTCATGATATCTTGAGAAAAATGTTAAAAAATTAGTAAGTGGGGAAAGCTTTGACTTTACTCATATTATGTGAGTTTCTGTCAGTTACTATTCAGGGATGAGAGAAGTGAGGCTGTAAGAACTACTTAGAGAAAGCAGTAGCTTAATGCTCCAGAGTGGTCAAATATCAAATAGATAGTTATGAATAATTTTGAAAGCAATGCAAAAAGAAGCAGAAAATATGATCGTCTGTTACAGGAAAATTTACTGTCATTGTGGTACTGCCAACTATTGCTGATTGTAAATATATATTCAAAAATTTTTACTGTATTAAAATAAGTTTATTTTCAGGCAACTAATAGTTTCATTTAAATGTCAGAACTCATAGATATGCTTGGTGGTTAGAAAAAGTTGTTTATAGATACAGTTTTTTTGTATATTGTAGCTGAGAAATTTTCTGTTGGATGTTGAATTGCGAAGGTTGTTTTTCTTTCCAGTTAGACATGCTACTTGGAATTATTTTCCTTGTGTGCCTATTAAAATTTCTTGAGCTGCTTCTGAAAGTAAGAATGAATAGAGTATTTTTTTATTCTATGGCTGCTTATGTCCCTTTGGGTTAAATTGATTATCAAGATGGGAGAAGGTTTTTTGCTTAGGATTTTTTACCTCTGCCACTGTTGGATTTTTCTATAGGATCTTTGGTTTGCAAGAGAAAGCTCTGTTTTTTTCTGATTGCAACATAGCTTTGCAGTTTTGCCAATACCTGAATGTACGTGGGACTGATACAAACTTCAGAATCAAAACAAAAGCTATTGTCATTTCAGCTCAGTTCTTACTTTTCCTTCTGGCTTAATTCTGATCCCAGTGTGGTTAATAGGAGCAAGCTTTGAACCAGTCATTCACTCACCCCTATTCTCAGAGCTTTTTAATTGTTGTAGTTGAAATTCAGCATCCAAGTGTTAGCTCTGGAGACTAAGAAATTTGTCTTAAAATGCAAAGGGTGAAAATTCTTCTGCTGAAATACGTCTAGCCTGATGGTTAGCTATTGTATTTGAAAATGTACATAATGAAAACTATGCATTTACAGAATTTGACACTGCCATATTATTCTAAGCATTTCAGTGTTCTCTTAATAGAAATCAAAAGAACCCTCATCTGTCTATGAAGCAATATAAAGTCATGTGTTTAACTTCTATCTGTTCATTTCTCAGGAGTCTCTGGTTTATGCAAACAGAAGCCTAGAAACAGTTCCAGGTGAAAAAGTTCTGCGAGACAATAAGGAAAAACGTGATCAACAGAATCGTCTGAAAGAAATAGATTATCAGCTGGAATCCCTAGAGAGAAATCTTGTAAGTTTCCTATTTTTATGGTATTTTTCTTCCCTTGGTCTGGAAACTTTGCAGGCAAGAGTCTCAAATAATTATTCTTAATCTGGGAAATGTTTTTTTTCAGTTGTGATGCATGCTTACCTTTAATATAGGGTCTTTCAAAGTCAAAGACATTATCCTTCTTTCTTCCTCCCCAGAGGGGCATAGCATAAACAATAATATATAAATATATCCTAGAAGGATTTCTTAATGGCTCATGTACTTCAGTGTCCCTTAAAGGACCAGGTCTGATGGGAATGTTATATACACTAAGTTATTGTGGTAATCTTTCTTTATTATCACTACATTGTGTGTAGCTGATTTTAGAGTTTTTCACGTAGTAAGAAAAACATAAATGTATAAGTTTGTTGTGACAGACCAAAAATCCATGTAGCCTACCTTTTTCTCTTGGAGGTCTTTATTCAGCAGTAGGATTACTCTCCACAATAATCAGAGATAATCAAAATACTGTTCCTGTTATCTTTTATCCCCCTCAGAAAGGGATCTCCAGTGCAGATCAAAAGCTTTGAGATTTAGGTGGCAGCATAACCACAGTGGTGTAATCTCAATTGCTTATAGCACCATTGCTATAGTTGCAAAACTTCAGCCACTCTCTACATAAACAAGGTTTATTCTGGCAGTGCTGGAGTATATATGGAGTATGGGAACAAAGACTTCAGACAAGGAAACAATGATTGTTTTAGAGGCTGTTCACTTGTGTGTGTGACTACAGTAAGGCAGCATATTTAATTCTTATTTATTCATAGTACCAAAAAATAGTAGTACTTCATTTTAATACACTACTCTGTTATATTAAACAGTTAAAAGAGAGAGACAAATAAATAGGGGAAATCTGTGAACTTCAGTATATTGAGTACGTTAATGGGTAATCAGATAAAGTAAGTCTGCATATTGTCATATTTTTCTATTCATTGACCTTTATATCACTTTTTGTCACTACTGACCTTGTTCATGAGGCAAGCACAATCTGAGGAAGTATGTCTGGGAATTGTCTGATAGTCTGCAGCGGGCCTGGGAAATGCAGTGGGTTGCTGACTCATTCAAATATTTTGTGTATAAATGGATCAGTTCCAAATCTTGGTTGGGTTACAGCAGTTTTGTTTGGTATCACATTACATGCAGACTCTTGCAATATACCACACATTTTTCCTTGACTAGATTGTGTGTATTTAAAACTCTAAATTGATAGACTGTAATGCCAATTTACAGTGTTTATGAATACAGAATGTCACATGCACCAATGTGTAGCATTGCTGCCTGCTATGCAGTACCTGGTAGGGCTTCTTTAGGGGGACACACTGTGTCTTCTTATCAGTTGCTGCTCTGTAGCATGACTGAGATCATGGCATGTGGATGTGAAATATGTATGTGGTCCTTTGTGAGGTACTTCAGTTGCCAGTGAAAGTAAAGAAGTGTTCAGGTCTGAATGCAAGTAGTTATTTCCTTCTAACAGTACAGTAAAATATATAAAAAAGATACACTTTCTTGTGTGAAAAAAGAACAGCCTTAGAAAAAGAGTGCTTTTTTTTTTTCTTTTTAATGCAACATAATTGAATAATTTTTTTTCTTAAATCAGGTGACTTATATGCGGTTTTCATTGGACCTTGTTTCTATATCAAAGTCATATTTTGACAAATCTGGTCTCTGCCAGGACACTGCATGATGAAAAACTAAACTGAAAGCTTGGGTTGAGGAAGGGAGTAAGTACATAGACGGGACGTTTCCAGAATAATTTAATGGTTTCTGGAATACTGGTTTTTATTCAGTAGGTGGCACTCTTCACTGTATGTCAGAAGAGGAATGCCTAGGCATGGTTCTGGGGGCTTCTTTGACTGGTGATAAAGTTATCGTTTCTGCTTTATAAAATGCAGGTTGTGAGAGATTTGCCTCTCACTTGTGGCAAGAGTCCGTGTGTGCAGCTTTTAGCATTGTTATTTTTCTGGCTTTCTTTAAAATTGTGTATTTAAAATTCATGTTTTTAAAATTCACATTACATTTCAATTTCTCCTTTACTCTTTCCTAAACCACTATGTAATTTGATATGTAAAATTATGAATAAATTCTGTGCTGTGAGTAGAGGAGGTGATTTTCCAGCAGTTAGGAATGTTATTTCTGAATGCATGGTTATACCTGATAGTTGTAAAAGACAGTATTTTACAAATTTAGTGTCTGAGAGAACTTATGTTAAAATGTATTTTAAAAAGTCCGTTGGACAAAGTATTTTTTGTTTTTGCTTCCTAGGTGGAAATAATTAATAGTTTAACTGAGCAGAATTTAGCTCTGTGTGTTAGGGCATTACTTGCAGTAGGTATAAAGGTAACTCTATTAGCCTTTTTTGGTGTGTATGGTAGAATGTTGTATTTTTTCACTACTGCAAAATGGGTTCTTTAAATTTATTTGTATAATGGTAATGACCTTCTCTTCAAGGTGAATGAATACATTGATCATATTTCTATAGGAGGCTATTTATTAGGTGCTGGCTTCTGAAATTATAACATTTACAGATTCCTTCACTACAATCAACCTCATGTACGCGTAAGACTTCATGGTCTTAGCTAAATCTGGGAGTCAACTCACAAAACAAAGATGGAAGATAAAACTTTAATCTAATTTACATTTGACATAAACGCATAAAATCTGCTAAATATTACACTTGAATTAGTGAAACTAAGGGCTTTGGAATCTGAGCTCCTCCTATAGTTTGAAAAAATAGTCCCTAGTGAATTAATATGCCCAAGAATGTATTGTATGCATTGTTGAAATGCATTGTGAAATTTCAATCCAACTGAAATGTATCTGTACCACGGTTTCTGGGCCCTTGCTGAATTTCTTTTAGGTTTCACTTTGACCTTAGTTCCCTTGTTCTTCATTTGAAACCATGTCCGACTCTCTCTGCATTCTTTCATCTTTCAGTTTCCTGGAAACCACTGAGCTTATCTTTGTTTTGTGAATTGCATTGTTCACTGCTGCTTCAAAAAAAACCCAGTTCAGCTGCCAAATGCGTGTTGCTGAGCATTAATGAAAAGAATTTTATATAGAAAGAATAATAAATGTAATTATTTTTCAATTGTGGCTTTGTCTAGTTGGCCGTTTGTGATAATCCAGTGGCAGGTTTGATGATGTGTTGGGTTTCTTCATGGCAGACAGTAGGTTTAAATGCACATCAAAGCAAGCTATTAAGTAAGATAGCTTCACCTTTCCTGGCTATATGTGTGTTGATTTCTAATCTGTCACACTGGAAGCTGATTAATTCCTGCCAAAAATCTACCTACACATGTCTCTTTTGGGGTTTTGGTTAAATATGTACAATCAAAAATATTTCAAATGCTTATTGAATATATATGCATGTAATAGTGTGTAAACACACACGTAAGTATAAATGCCAATTACCTCTCAGCATGACAGAGACACTGATACCTGCTTGAAAAACAAAGGTGTCCTCTTACTTCTAGTAAGTGCTTTTAAAACAGAAGCTAAATATAGTTACCCTAGTGTTAAATTTAAATTTATCAGATGTCTGTACATCTCTAGGAATTATTTTTTTCACAAGTTCAATCTAGTGGCCAAATGCATTGTGTGATTGTTAATTATAAAGGGTTTTTTATATCAAGTAGTATTAGGAAAATACACATTCTGTTATTGGAATAGCTGAAATTTGCAGAAATGTGAGCAATTGGACAGGATGATGAAGAACAAAAATAATAAATGTGACAATGCTGTCAAGAGCTTTGATTACCTGCAGGAGCTTACTCCGATCTTTTTGATGCAAAATACAGTATATCTGTGGGGAAACCTCAGGATAAAATTACGTATTGTTTGATCCTAGAGAAAGTCTCAGATCACTTACCTCACTTACTCTTCATCAGGGTGGTGAGGAGGTTTCTTGTTACTCATAGTCTTGTTCCAGTTTTTTCCCTGATACTGATTGAATTCAGTGTACCTGATCCTGAGTCTGTATTAGGCAACTTCCAGAAAAGAAGAATAATTTCTTCCTGTCCTCTGCCATAGTTCCTTTCTTCCCTTTTAAAGAGAAGAGGACAGTAACATTAAGTCCTACCACATATCCGGAAAGTAATTTGTCAACTAGACAATACTGTAATATGTTGTTGTATCACAGTCTCTCCAGAAATTAACAACTACAGCTTTTGAACACAGAAACACAGCCATATTTTTAACTACTCTGTGCATTGGTAGTCATTGGTTCTTCTGATATGCTTTGCAGAAGCAGATAAATAGCAAACATCTTTATTTTAATTCATATGGTATCATGTGGTGTCTGGTTTCTAAATAAGCATGTGTTTGTCCGTAAAGATAGAAATTGTTTAATAAAAAATTTTCATAACACATATTTCATTGCAACAAATAAAGGGAAAAAGGACAACCTATCTAAATAAAGATATGCCACTTCCTATATTATTTCTTCAAAAAGTATCTACCAGGTGCTAAAGTTGCTTGTCAAGCTGTTGTCAAGCTTCAAACACATCTTTATTTAGGTTTTACAAGACTTCATTCTAATTATGTGATTGTACAGAGTTGTTTCAGAATGAAATGCGGTAGCATTTCCACCTGGGAAAATACCAGTATGAAAATCTTATTTTCTTCATTTAACAGCTACTACACACATGAAGAGAGCAATAAGACTAATAGTAGATTGACAAAATGTAAATATTTCACTCATGATTTAGATAAATTTACTGCATATTGATTGTTTTTCACTCTACTGTGGATAAGAATGAAGTGGCTGCTAAAAGTATTTAGAAAAAAAATTTAAAAGCTACATGTTGCATTAAGATTCAATATAATTAAATAATTTTTGTATAAATGTTAAATTTTAAAAACTAAATTGGATTAAAATATTGACCAGTTAAAGTCTTAATGATGCTTCTAGTTTATATGGAAAATTAAGATAATATTCACGTAAATGCCTATTAAATTAAACTGCATCCATGTGATGGTGATAAGTAATATTGCCAGTTGCATCATAAATATTAGTTATGTGTTGATACTGCATATGAGAAATCATTGCTGGAATTTGATACCTGCAGTGGGACCTGTTTTAAACATAATGGGTTTCTAGGTAAGAATGGTCAAATTTTCTGTCAATTCAATGTACTGATCCTCCTTCTCCCAAAATGCAATTTCTAGTTAAGATAACAACTCTGCTGGTTTACAACTCTGCTATATTATGGTGTTTGCCATCATAAAATAACAAAGCATCTTTGACTACCCACCCATCTCTAAATTCATGTACTGCTACTTATAGTCATCATTTGATCTCCTCCCATTTTACGTCTCTAACATGGCTTAAATTTATCTGTAACTGCACTGCTTTCTTAATTTTGTTTATTTATAAATGGCATTTAACACCATCAGACAGATTATTATTGGAAACATGCTTTTGCTTAGATGGTGAAAGAGTCCATGGAAACAGACTTTCTTCTGTGCTCTTGTGTTATTTGTTCAGTGTATCTTAGTCACTCTGCTGTCCTCTCTGACCTCAACAGTGTTGTTGTATTTGCCTATTACTTTTTTGCACTGTGTCATCCATTTTTCTGCCTACTGACCTCTCTCATCATGTCCAACCTGGGTTTTATATATCTACTTGTAAGGCTCTTTTTCATTCCTTCTTAACTCTCCTTTCAATCTGTCATCTTTAGTTCATGGTTGAGATAAATACATGGCTTCAAAGCAGGATGGTGCACTTCATCTAATGGTTATATTTTTAAACAATTGGTCTGCTCATGCCTAAAGCTTTCTGGTTAAAGACAGTCAAGTCTTACAGATCAGTGGAGTTTCGTTGTTTTCCAGGTACTTCACTATCTGTGTACTTGTACCTTTTGTATGTATACTTAACAGTTTATTTGGGCTTTTCATTTCTCCTTTCTCTTCCCTGTTTGTACAACATGTAGCATCACATTTCAGTGCAATAACTATGGTTTCTAGCTGCAGTAATACTAAAGTAATGCTTAACAATTCTCTGGTTAGTAGGTGTCAACAGCAGAAAATTTTCATCGTTGAAGTTTGCATGTCCCTCTGAGGCAAGGAGAAAGTATTTACCTGTTGTCACACATCTCTCCTGGCAAATGCAAGACTTCCTCATTCCTTGCTGCAAGTTTGCACTGTTCTTAATCTCTGTAGGAAAGAAGTGTTATTGTTGTTGGCCTGCTTGCACTCTGTACTCTAAGTGAAATAGTCAGGAAAAAGTCCCTGTTTCTATGCAAATGTTGTTGGGGAAGGCTGTTTCTGCTTTGCCCTAGGATGTCCCATTCAAAATGAGAAACTAAAAACAACAGGGCTGCTGTGGAAGAAACCTTCTGCAATGCATATTTAGGTGTAATTTATCCTTTTTGGTTGAGTATTAGCATCTTAATCTTTTGATAATCAGCATATAAATGCATCTCTCCATCTTATGGTTGGTGGCTGTGTGATTTTGAGTCTGTGATAAATGTCAACATAGAAAATTTTGGCTGTAAATTTATCTTATACCTGTGTGTGTCCGTATGTCTGCGTGTACTAACTGTGTAGTCAAGCTTTGATTTTTTTCTTGCAACACTTTAGCTCACTAGGCCAGGATGGAAGTGTAATCATACGGCATCTCTAGTAGTGAAACATGTAAAGCACATAGCAGATGCACAGGTTGGAGAAACTCCTGTAAACTACATCAAACTATTTGACAGCTGCATGGGGTTCCTAGGCGAAAACCCTCTTAAATGTCCTAGCAAGGTGTGAGTTCTATAAATATTTGTAATATTGCTGTTGGCATGTTGTTTATTTCAGTTTAAGCTATATAATAGTTTATGTATTTTCACCTATGAAAGACAGTAGCGGTAAACAAAAAGTTATTTTCAGTATGATCCCTAAGAATATAAAAATCCCATTGAATTTATAGATAAGAGGGATACTGCAATTAATGTTTTATAGCAAACTGATAGCATACTGTGATAAATGTGATAATCAGAGTTTTATGACAAAGCTCAGTTGAAAGCTTGAAGCATTTCTGATGGAATTTTGTCTTCTAGAAACAGCTTCCTGGGGTGACAACAGCAGTATTTCTAGCATGAATGTAGTAATTTTATTTTCAGAAACAGGATAATCCTGTTTACAGTGTCAAACAAAGTTGGTTGGAGAAAAGCTTTGGAAGTTTTTTCTCGTATATCTAAGTAGTCTGATTATGCATATTTTTTAGTTGTGCTGCACAGCACAGGTCAGTATCCAAAAATACTTAGGAGGCTGGGATATCTCCTTTCCAGAAAATCTTCACTTAAAATAGGCCCTCTCATTAGGAATCTGAAGAGCTAGGGGCATATAAACTGATGGAAAAAATATGTAGATGCCCAGTATTCTGCTACTGAGTATTTGTACTGGTTGCCAGTTTGGCAGGGTTGGGCACCTCGTGGCCTGTCTCATGGTTAAGTCTGTTTTTTGATGCTGGACTGAGCATTCCTTTGTCTATGGCCTCTGTTTGCAACACATGCTCAGAGCATGCCAATACACTCAAGCAGCCATAGGTACAAATCATGTTATCAGGCATGATCAAAATTATGCCTCTTTTCTTTCAGGAACACAACCTGTCTTAGAGTACGTCCCCACTTTAGTCAACCTCAACAATTTCATCTCAGTAGCTTTATCTCCATTGTGCTTCAGGCAAGAGAGTGACCAAACCCTACATAATTATTTTTCTAAGATTTAGAGGAGGAAGGACATCATCTTTCCCATGGTGAAGTTATGATATTCATCCAGGAACAAAGTATTCAGGGGCAAACCAGCATAAATTAGAAGGATGATATTCCTCTGGCCTGGTGATGGGTGGAATATTGAGCACTGGTTGTATCTCTCATGCAAAATGCATGAACAGATTGTTGTGTGGAGACTTGGAACTTCCTTTTTCTGATGACAGTCTCATTGTTAATCTAATCTCATTAATCTAATCTAGGTTAATGGCTTCTAACACCATGATTTTTTTTCCTTCTAGTGCTTTGTTTCAGGGCTGTGGTGAAAAGTTTTTATTCAGACTTGCCTATGTCCTTGCCATCAAGGTCTCCCCTCATAAAAAGACGAATTAGGCTGAGACTTAAAAATTGAGTCTGGGCATGTACTTTTGTAACTATGCAGGGCAAGTGTAGCTGTCATCACACAAATTGATTGTGTCCATGTAAGAAGCATGGCCACATACTTTGTGATAAATCCTAATCTTTAACGCAGTCCTTCAATTCTTAAAGAAGCGGGGTTGTAGGATCTCCTCTTTGGGTCTTTTTTCTTTTGTCTGGTTTGGTTTTGGGTTTGATTTCCCCTTAGAGCAGGGTGCGAATTAACACCAAGGGCACAGATTCAATCCCCATATGGGCCATTCACTTCAGAGTTGGACTTGATTATCCTTGTGGGTCCCTTCCAACTCAGAATATTCTGCGTGATTCACCTCCTTATTTCATTGTTTTGGCACCATTCTGTTTACAGATTCTGAGAAGTGTTCACTGGTACGTAATACTAGATGATAATGACTACTTTTTATATGTACTACTGATTTATGGAGAATTGCTTTCTATATAGTGTATTACCTTTAGTTTCAACTATTCAAGTAGTACCAAAAAAGAAGCCCATTATACTAAGTTGACATTGGAAAACAGAAGATACCGAATGGACTTTGTAAGAAATCCTCTTAATTTGACCCATTTTTATTTTTCTATTCTGCCAATTATGTTTAGAAGTGAATAGTTTTATTTGAATTTCTTCTGTAGAAGTTTCACATTTCTAAATTATTCGTTCAAGAGTATTTGCACTCTATGTTCATAGGCTCTTTTTTCCCCCCCTTCATTATAATTTAAAGAGTAAACCAATTGTGTAGTTAGTTATTTTTCCCAAATGCAAAACCCAGTCAAAATTAAACACTCCTCCATACTAATAATGTCCCTTTTTATGCACTCTGTCATTGCCCTTTTTTTAGAGCACTTCCCTATTCCTTATGTAGTTGTCTTAATTTTCTGACATGCAGGGAACTCCCCATCCCATTCTGGTGGGGTCTAGTTGTTTTTCATGTCATATACTGTTTTCTGCCTGGACTACTGGTGGCCTTTGTTTAAAGGTATGTATTTTTCTTTTGATTGCATTTATCTTCTCTAGTGCCTCAATACAAAACGTAATTATACTGTGGTCTGCATGTATAGATGTGTATGTATTGAACACTAAACAATATTTCTTGCTAAGAAGAGTATTTAACTCTAAATGTTCTGAATGGTTTCACTTTCTGGGATGTTCATGGAAAAGAAGATTAAAACTGAATAACTGCTTCTACAAACATGAACATGTGGTTGTAGCAGATCTTTTTTCTCCCTAGCTGCTTTTCTTTCTGTAAATCAAAGCCTTCCTTCAAAGAAATATCAAGGAAGAGTGATGTCTCTCAGCAGGGAGTCTTCATTCTTCAGGAAACAAACATTTTGTGCCTGTCCTCTACTATTGGCTTAAATGTAATAGAAGCCTATTAAGAGTGTACTGGAAGCTTCTGGTTTGTGAGGAGCAGTGTACAGAGCCTTTTTTGTTGAAGCCATGTATGTTACTTTCTCAGTGTAATTGCATATAAATATAACACATGTTTACAGGTTTTTGATTTATTATATATTTAACAGGTATATGTGTGTAATTCAGAAAGTAATTAGAGTTGTTTATGGTTCGAATTGTCACTTGTATGCAGTATCTTGTACTTATTTTTTGTTTAAGATAATTTATTCATGAAATAAAATCCATTTTAAGTACCAAAAAGTGTTTTTATTACTACTATTTTTAGAGCCAAAGCTAGAACAGTAATGAAGTAAGTGACTTCAAAGTGATAGCAATAAATCAGCTAAGAATTTTTAATTTAGTAAAGCAGCAAAAGAATGGTGATCTTTTTGGTATTGTATTCAAAGGAAGGCATTGTAACCTGTATTGGAAAGAGAAATTTCAAGTATAGTGGGATGATGGTCCTTCTCAGAGAGGCATGTCTTTAACTTGAACTTATATAACAATAATAATAAACTTGAATTATGTTAATTCAAGGAATGACAGAAGTAAGTATTCTATAGAATGTAGAGTATGGACTTATTTGTGGAGAAAGTTTAGAAATAGTCATCATACATACATTATTCAGACTCTTTACGAATGATACACTTAGATCATAACCTGTACTTAGTATGGGTATGAAGGTTGGAGATAAATTAGGGGTGCATGGTGAATTCATGCCAACAGTCATTAAGCAAACAAGTGCCTTTCCACTTCTGAATGGTACAAAAACTGAATTATCAGTGTTCGAAATTATTGTATGAGTCATTGGTTTTTCAGTCTCTGTCTCATTACCAAGTGACTTCCAGTCACTGTGTAGTTTTCTCAAGGTGAAATAGTGTTTCTCCCTTTTTAGTCGATCCACCTATCAAACACTTGATTGGAGAAGGGAGTATTTGTGTTGTGTGAACACTATCCTGTAATGCAAGTTCCAATACAGAAATGGCCTTTTAACTTTTCTTTGTGTTTTTATTTTTCACCTATTCGTCCTTCCTTACCTGACAGTTTGCTTTTTAAACATTTATAGTGCAATGGTTTTAATTCTTTTATAAAACTTTGGTACTGTCGTTAGGAGTTTCAGGTGCAAGATATGAAAGCTAAAAAACTAAAGCATAGTATTGGAAACAGAATTGGTAAAGTTAGCAGGAAAATCAGCTGCAAATTTAGATTCCTTATGTTTACGACATGTTTTTATTTTCATAAAAATGAATAAAGATAGATTAAATTTGTTTTATTGTTGCCTGTTTTTTTTTTTTCTAAATGCAAGTGTTGCTTAATAAGAGGATGATCATAGTATGAGAAGCAATATCTGTATCTTGCTTGTTTTAATACCAGGGGTTCATAACAGCATTTAGCTACAGAGTAAAGTGAGTGGACAAATCTTTTAATTAACCTCCGTCATGATACATCATGCCCTCTTCATTAAATAGATGTAACAGGGAGAAAAGCCAGTTGTTTCTAATAATTTTCTAGTGCTTTTGTGGTTTGTATACTTCAGTGTTCTGAAGGTCGGATAGAACTACCAGACCATAAAATCCAGCCAGTGAGAGATGTGGAGCTAAGAGAGCTCAAGGATTTATTAAGTGATGTGAAACTCTATTGTTTTGTGCATGTGTTACATAATTGCTGTCAGTGCAAGGCTGTTAAAATTCCCTGCTAGTAATAACACGAATACCATTTTATAGCTTCAAGAGGAGATAAAAGAAGTTTCTTAGTCAGCACTTCAACAATATCACAGCACATGTCAGTTTTATTATTCTGGGGCCTCCAGTTTTGGCAGATGCTCTCCATTCTGGCTGTGGTGTGGTAATTACCATATAAATTAAGCAGTGAAATAAGCTGAGTGCAGCCTTATCCCTGCTGCCTGTAACCAGGTTGCAAGTATCACAGTGTGAAACAGGCATAATTCAGGCTGATTAGATTTAGAAGGCCACATTTTGAAATCCTGGACCTTTATCTCAATTCGAGTCAATTTTAAAAGTAAATTGAAGCCGTTTAGTTGCTGTGCAAGCAGAAGGATCATTCTTTCTCCACAAGGTACTCTCCATAATAGCATTCCAGGAATCAGTTCAATCCATCCCAGTTTGATTCATAGCCAGTAATTATATTTCAGCATGCATTCTAATGATTCAAATTATATGTGTCCCTACTTTAATGAGTTGTAACTAGTCCTTAAATGGGGAGCTTTGCACTTTTCTTTTATATCTAACAGGCTTTACTTTGGATTTTATGGGATTAAGCTACTATGGAAAATCTAGGAAAGTAAGCTGAAATTAGTGGTTTTGTTTTATTTTGTTTTGTTCTTTTTTTCCCCCTAATACAATTAATTCTGCTCATTTGGGAAGCTTTGGAAATTGCTAAATCAAGAGTCCAAATGCAAATTTCTCAGATGATAGTGGTAAACCAGATATTTTTTTTGCATGTGATAAGTAACCACATGTGTCAAGACTGGGCAAAGAAAATAAAGATGATGTGAGCGACTGATGCTTTTAAAAATCAGAAAAATTGTGTTGGAAAATAAAAGCCTCAAAAGAAAAATAGTCTATTACATAATTTTTTTTTTTCCTTTCTGGTGTTGTATTACAGAAGTCAAAGCATTTTAGAGAACTGGATATGTTATGAATGGTGTAGTGGACACAAAGAAACATGGCCAGGGTTTCAGTGGGCAAGTGACAAAGCTGGTGATGTAACTGGAATCTTTTGATTTAAATTCTTCTTTTAAATTCAGTGTCATGGAAAGAACAAGAGCAGAAATTTGCCATCAGTGTTAGACTACAGTTAATTCCCTTTTGCTTTACTAGACTATTTTTTCTATATTAAAATGTGAATCCATAAAACTGCTGCATTAGAGACAATTTCTGATCTTTTAATAAAATGGAAAGTAAAATTTGCTTACTTTTTACCTCTGAGGGATAATGTGCAAGGTATTTAAGTTATTAAATGTATAAGAAGTGTCTTTGTAATCAAAAGATACTAAAATTCCGATCTTCTCAATTTACAAGTACTTTTGGAATAAAAACTGTTTTCCCTGTTTTGTTGATTTTCTTCAAGTAGAGCAGATGGGTTTCCTTTTACATACATGAGACTGGCAGTGTAAACAGTGAAACAAAACTGAAATAATAGGAATTTTGATCTTTAAATATCAGAATTGTATTTTACTACTGTAGAAATAAACACTAGAGTCAGAACCAATTCCAGCTCAGCTAATTTTATTATTCCTGCTTAAACTCCTCTTTGATGTAAAGTATTTCTTTTTTCTGCTCTGGTATGTTGTTTGGTTGGGATCCTGTTCCTCTTTTCCCCTGTCCTTCAATAGGCTTTGCTCAACAGGTGATTGACTTATTTTTCTAACTGGCAATTTAGGTAGTTCCATGCAGCACTGCAGTGGCCTTTAGAAACAAAGGTGCTACATAAAAATAAGCTTTTATTTGAATGGCTTGATTTTGAATTACTGAGTATTTGTACTGTTAAATACTGGGGTGATCTTTCTATGACCATACTGAATACATTTTGATACAGTTAAAGAAGGAGAAGAGGCACCTCCAGTCTACCAGATGGATGGTATATGACGTTAAATGACTTTTTCTCTTTTGAAGAATTCTATTTTTTTCTCATTTTTTTAAACCTTTTCTGAAGGTAGTATTAAATAAACTATTGAAACAATTATTTTCTGTATGTATATCTACTCTATGCATTGTTTTAAATTATTGCTATATAATTACCTTCATTAGGGCTCTTCTGCTACTTGCCTTTTCTTAAGAGTTTAAATCCATTAAGACCTGCCATAATCCCACACAAACTTTTGAGAAGTCACAGAGTAGTATGACTGGCCATAGAGATCTGAATGGGCAGAATAATTTTAATATTGAATGCTGAAGTTACTACTGGGTTTTGATACTCAGACCTTTCAGTAAATGCTTAGTTTAGCAGCCAAGCTTGGAATGCCTGGTTTGGTAAGACCTTCATGAGAGTATTTTCTGTGCTTGACAGATGTCATCTGAGAACACAGGTAATAGTGGATAAAAACAATAATTGGTGTTGAGAGTATGGGAAGGAAAAGCCTTGGTTAATCAATAGATATGTGTTACAGTTAAAGTTTTATAAACTTGATCTTGCTTCATAAGCAAATACATAAAACAAAACAACTCCAAGCTACTAATTATATTATACTACTTGACTTATTATCTGGATTTTTGCCAGGTGGAAAATGATTAGGCCAAATCTTACTTGTACTTTCACAGTTGACCTCCCAGTAATCCCACAGAGGAGGAGAAAAACCCAAAAAAACAAACCCAAAACTCAACCAAAACCCATGGGAAGTAATATTTTGTGGGGAAAAAATGTGTTTAAGTGTTGTCAAATTAAATATGCTTGTAGAAAAATTGAATTCAACTTCTGTCCTTCACTCTTAAAGTTACTCATTCACAACTTTACTTGTCATTCCATTGCAAAAAATACTATTAAATAAAAGTAAAATATTTCTTTGATGTAAGTATCTAAGACATTGGTAGAACCTATTAACTCCACATACTGGATTATGTTTTTGGAAAGGGTTCTTGACTCTTTAGCTTTTCCTTCTCTACTGTCTTTCAGACTTTCTGTTTGTATTCTGTTTATTATTATTTGTAGGGCTTTTCTTTGAGTTTCATAGTGTTAGTGGGCTAACCATATTAAGCAGAGCAATGTAGATCACAACTGTTCCTCTAATGTTTAGTTAGTTTTGAATGTGGAGTTTACTTTTATAAATTCCATTGAGCAGGCAAATAGCAGAATACAAAACGCACTGTGAGGACAACAGATTTTAATGTGCAATTTTAATTCCAATTTATAATTTTCTCTCCTTTTGTTTCTGGAACACAGCATGCAGCAAACACTTTCTAATTCAATTTGTTCTTAATCTTCTCAATTTAAAACCATTTCTGTGGTTTACCTCACAATTATGTATTTGAAACTATAAACTGCCAGGTAATGTACAGATTTGCTAACTGCAGATAAATATCAAGTTTAAGTAAGGTTAAATTAAGTAGTGTAAGGTGTCGTTTTGGTACAGGATACCAGAATCTCATGAAGAAATGTTCTGGTGAAAGCTAGGGAGAACAATCAAGTTGTCTTAATTAATCTCCATATATCATTAGGCCTTAATAGCATGTTTTTTTCACTAAAACAGAAAAATTGTTGCCTGAATAAAGCCTATACTTTTCTTCTAAAGGTGTCCAAATGTGATGTGGACAAAAGGAAACAAACTAAACAAAGTAAAGATGGGAATGACTTTCAGCTCTTTGATACAACAAAACTGCTAATGTCATTATTACAAGTTTTAAAAGAGTGTAAAAGCTAATAAAGTAATATAGTATAAGAACAATATAATGTACAAGATTAAAAAATCCCATTTTTGAGGGATTTATGGTATAGCAAGCTAAATTTTGAATTTAGTGATTTTAAAAATCTGTCTGGCTTGAACTAGCTAAACATTCTCTATAGGACAACATTTAAAGTATAGTCTAATTAATCAATACAATTTTTTGAAATTAATGCCCCCTGCAATGAGTTCACTTTATCTGCATAGCAACCAGTTGTCAGCCACAGTCAAAAATTGCAGATGGTTTCTGCTCTGAAGAAAAGTATACAGTTTTTGGATAATCGTTATTGCAAGAAAACATGCAGAAAAAAAAATAAAGGTACACTTGATTTGAAGTGAAATTGTATGAAAGTACTCTGAATCATTCTTGCATAGCTGTCTAGTGCAAAATGCCTGAAGACAATTAACATGTGTTTCAACTTTATGGACTAGTAAGTATTACTTTGGCCCCAAAAATGCAAATAAAGAAACAGTATTTAAAACACAAATATGCTCTATTTCTCTTAGTACTGACATCATAATCTTAGAAGCTGGTGTTACTTCAGCCTTTTGAGTTTCTTTTCATTAAGAAAGGGGAACCCTGCCTAAAGTTCTGTGTACTGCCAAATCCTTCACAGAATACCTATGCACAGAAAACAGAGTAGCTTATGCAGATTGCTCTAGTCTGAAGGTTTTAACTGTAGTTAGGTAGGTGTCAGGTAAGTTCAGAGAGGGAGATTACTTGTATAAGGTCATTTGTAAGTCCAATATTATTTTTTTTCCCTAGGTAATTAAGATTTTTTTCCCCCCTGAATAATCTGCTAATATGTACTCTATTAAAATACTGCATCTCTTTCAGATAAGATATGTGTAAGTGCTTAAGTCATTGCAAGACCAGTCACTTTAGAAACTCTTGATATTATATAAACAAGTGTACAGTGCAAGAAAGGCTGCATTCAACTAAATGAAATCCACTTAATCCTGCATGTGCATTTATGTGCTCTCTGTGAACACTATTTGTGCTTGGGCGTCAGGTTGCCTAAAACATATTAAAAAAAGCCCCTCATGCAGTTTCTTAGTTTGTACTTGAAATTTTTAAGGAGTCTGCTGAAGTCTTAAGTCAGTTCAAGGTTCTAAACTAAAACTAGCCATAATCCATGCTCATGATTGCCTTTAGTAAAATTGAAAAGTCTAATTTACCTTCTGGAGAACTAGAAAGTAGAGAGATGTCCTCTCGTTTTGAGCAGAATACTGTTATTCTGTATTATTCTGTATTTTGAGTACAGGATGAGTATTATAGCTTGGCTAAAATAAGAACTCTTTCATTCTCAGACCCATCTAGTATCAAGGAATGTTATTTATGTGGTAATTTCCTTCAGCATTTATTTCCTGTCCTAAATCTTGAATGAATCAAACGGAGTGTATTACCTGTGGCATAGATTTTAAAACAGTATCATCTTGATTGTATCTTTGCAAGGAGGGAGAATAGCCTGATACTCTGCTGCTTCTTAGGCTTTCATACAAGTTTGTAAATTAGTCATTCAGAATTACTGCTTCTTTTGAACAGTTTATTTAGATATGAATATACATGCATAATAGTCTTTACAGGTAAACTAGCCAGTTGTTTAATGAGCCATAACATTTATGGGTTTTGGAACAGAGTTTATCGTAAATATTCAAGCTGGAGAATCAAGAGCCATATTCTTTGTTATGTTTTTGTAATGGGACGGGAGAAGAGCAGAATACATATTTAAAGAAGAATTTTCCAAATTTTCTTTAAAACATTACTCTCTTCCTCTTTGTAGATATTTTGTGTTTGAGAGCAGTAGCCTTAACAAGGAATTCTGGAATAGAAAAGTAGTGATAATAGAAACAGTGATCTTGTTATCTCAGACTTCTGTAGTGAACTGATAGTGTACAAGTGGTTCAAAACATTTGTTCAAACATCACAAATATTTTCATTCAACCTAGAGAGTATTGGATACATAGTTCTGAAATAAATGGAAATAAATTTTAAAAAATAATTGTTTTTTCTTCCATGTATAGTATGGTTTTGACTAAGAAGGTTTGCATAGAATCATTTAGGTTAGAAGAGACCTTTAATGTCATTGAGTCCAATCCAGCGCTGCCAAGTCCACCACTGAACCATGTCCCTGAGTGTCACATCTACACATCATTTAAACACCTCCAGGGGTGGTGACTCAACCACTTCCCTGGGCAGCCTGTTCCAATGCCTGACCGCCCTTTCGAAGAAATAACCACTCTAATCCTCCTCTGGTGCAACTTGAAGCCTTTTCCTCTGTCCTATCACTCACTACATAGGAGAATGTCCACCTGCTTGGAATCTCCTTTCAGGTAGTTGTAGGGAACAATGAAGTCCCCCCTGAGCCTCCTCTTCTCCAGGCTAAACAACCCCAGCTCTCTCAGCAGCTCCTCGTAGGACTTGTGCTCCAGATCCTTCTCCAATATCAATAAAATAAAGTGCTGTGGCAAGTTAAAAAGTGTATTTAGTGTTTGAGCTTTAGTAATACATCAGTTGTGCAAAGCAGTAAGAAAAAAGAACTAGCCAGTCAAAATATAGTACTTAGGCTGAAACAGCAGTACAGGACAGAACACAATGAATGACATCTTTAGCCTTAGCTCAGTACAATATCTGTTCTGTATATTTTCATTTTTTCAGAATTAAAATGTAGGTTACTGGGTTTGTTGGAAAAAGGGAATATTCATCAAAGAACTGTTAAAGCTGTTATTATATAGATGGCATTAGAAATCGTTTTCATCTTTAGTTACCATGTTTATTTTTTCATTCTGACAGATTTATCATTCATATAAAAAAATAAAGTAGTAGTAAATGTCCTAGGCTTATTTTCTGTGAAAGTGGAATGTATACACATAACAAATGTGTTACTCTTATATTATTGTTTATAACAGCAGGATGACAGTTTGGCTTAGGGTGTGCAAAATGTCAGTAGCTCACTTCTAGCTTTTGGCATCCTTTAATTATGACCGTGCTTTATTGACATATACCTGCACAACAGTCTTTAATAAAATGGGAAACCTTGCTGTAAGTGGGGTTTTGTTGGTGTGACAAGTAGACTAAACAGCGAAGGTGATTAAGTGTCAAGAATTCAGATTGGATTTCAAAGTGTTTTACTTCAGAGACATGCTATTGAGTTCTCTCTCATATCATATATGAAGGACATATAATATTTCTAGACATAACCATTTCCTCACTTTTGTTTTCAATTGTTTTCCTTCTCCAGAACCAACATAATAGTTCTGTTTAAAATATGTTGTCAGTATTTGTCCATTTAGATTATTTCTATGGTGGTGAAGTTTCATAGACATTTTAATTATATAGTTGCATTTACTGAGAAGGGGTAAATTGAGTGGCTTTGTCATAAATAGGTGTACATGCTTAAGGTTGTTCAAGTAAAAAAAGAAGGGTCTACTTATTTAATATTTTATGATCTTGTCAATCTGTCTTCACTACTTCAATTCATATTATAAAGGTCTGATCCTGCAGGTCTATGCTTGTAATATGAGTTAAAAGAATTACCTAGCATTTCATTTTGTCCTGTGTTTATTTAGGATGAGGCCTGTAATTTGCATTACTGGAAATTATGAAAGTGGCAGAAAAGTAACATAACTCGTTATTGTGGCCTATCCCTATGAGATGGTTTTAGAAAATAATTCAACAAAATGTCAAGACCATTTCAGAGATTTCTTAACATAGCAAAAATGCATGCTTCTAGGATAAAAATGCAATTGTCTGGTAAGTGGAATACTTTTTTGCATTTTCTTTATGGCAGTAGCAACTATGAACTTCCTCCAGTTATGCTGAAAGGTGGACAGAAATATTATGATAGTCCTATCTGTGAAGTTTGACTTCTATGTGGTTTTTAAATTATCATTAGATGAGCTTTGTACTTGTGTGTTTAGATGTGTATGCTTGCTTAGATGCTCTCTCTTGCCAAGTCAGGCAGTCGAAACCAGGGCTAAATTTTCAAAACACTGTGGTATCAGTAAACTGTGCACAGTGCACATAGGCTGTGTGCAGAGTCATTTTCTCATGCAAATTATTCTTTGCATATCTAGTTACTGCTTTTACCATAGTAACGTGGAGATTTGCTTTCACAATAGGGAAGTGCCTATTGTGTGTACATAATAAATTAGATGCATAACTCTAATCATGTGAAAAGAGTTTTTTGCATGACCAGATGAGACATCGCAAAGTAGCTATTACGCCTTGAGACGGCTGGCTGTGAAAAGAGCCAGTGAAAACAGGGTAGATATTCCTTTTTTCCATTTTGGTAGTTGTCACTTATATTTAATCATTTTGTAGAATTGGTTTTAAAAACTTTGTTTTGTCTCTTTACTGGTCAGGAAATATCAATCTTCTAATATGTAAATCATATAATTGTTTAAGCAATGGTTCATATGCATGAATTTTGTATAAAGGAATAAAACTTTTTTGCTATTATTGTTTGGCTGGATGTGGTTTCTACCTACACTATTTACATGTACTATTACTGATCTACTTTAAGACCAACTATTTTCTACTTTTATGGGAAACAGATGGAATGTCTGGAATTCCACTTACAAAAAGGAATCTGTTTCCTGCTGAGTAATAGCAAGACGGTTGTCTTTTTTTCCTAACTGCAGATGTAAAATTCAATACCCAAAGGCATGCAAAATATTGAAGGTGATTTACTGTTAAGATTTAATATTGTTTCTTAAATTACATAGCTATAAGAAGTATATCTGGCTGCAGGATTAATTTCAAGAGAGGTAGCTTAATCTTTTGTTGAAGAAATATATTTCTTAAAGGAAAAAAAGTAATAGATTTAAATATTTCAGTTGTTCATATTACTTGTATTTTTTATTTCATGTGTTTGTTGCTGTTTATAAGCATTTGTTGCATGCATGTGTGCTTCCTACAACTTTACCAAGTTTAGCTTTATATATTATTAAGAAATTTAAATACATTATTCTTAAGACTTAAATATTATCCACTTCTGTAAACAGCAATGAACCAAAATGTTGCTTCACTTCCATCAATAACTGTAATACAGATAAGCAGTGCATATATAATCTTCTTTCATGGGCTGGACATGTATTGTTATTTTAAGGAGATGATAATTTGTATTTACCCAGAAAAATTCCTGACATTTCTTTCATTGATGACACTTTGTAATTATTTTCTAGTTATCAGCCTTCTTTCTGAGGAAAAATATTGTAATACGATGAAGACGTTAGAAATAATAAATGTAAAGAACCTCAAGCCATTACTCAGCTTGAAGCAGATATGCTGTGGTGAAATAGCAATTACCCTGTTTCTTTACGTGTGTGGATTTTGAATAATATGAACTCTGTGACTACATCCCCCAGATTTGAAGATTTTAGCAAATCATTGTTATTTTTATAATAATTAACTCTTAATTTTCTTCTTCAATAAAATGCTTATGTTTGTAGGCGAAGAGATATGACCAGTTTCTGTGTTACTAACATTAAAAATATTTAATTGAATATAATTTTTATTTTAACATACCCAATTTTAAATTTGAAGTCCTACATAAAGACATTTGAGCACTTGTTTTTGACAAATAGAGGCAAAAAAAAAGACTGGCAAATTGTGTTGTTGACTACTCTTCAGATGTGCACCATATAAATATACAATTCATAAAGGCATTTTTTTAACTTAGAAAGAACTTGTCAAACTAACTTAGAATTTGGATAAGCACAAGGATCTTCACTCTCATTTTTTCTACAACCTTTTGGTTGTAGAAATCACCGTGTTAACCTATTACGGACATCTAGCAGTTGGAAAAAATTCCATGTCTCTAGGAAATAGAATTAACAACTCCTTTTTTTTTTTCATGTTGAGAGAACTAATTTTTACAAACATCCAGAGTAGAAGTGTGGGAGAACAGTATTTAAGTTGTGCCAATTGTATGTCTAAAGTCAAACGCTTCATGCCTCTGAAGAAGTAGCAATGAGATGTATGCACTGTTTAAAAGGGAGAAATACGATTTCTGGGGCTGGAGATTTTTTTGGGGTAATGAAAGCACAGAGCTCATGCTGAAGTAATTGGAATTCAGTCTCCTAATTAGGTTTTATAAATCTCATTATATAGAGTTAAAATACTTGGTTTCTTGACCTGTTTTTTTGTGTAATTGATAATGATGTTTCTTTTGGACTGACTGGGTTATTTCAACCCCTATACACAGGTCAGAACATGGGTACCTGCCTGTTTACCAGTCTTCCTCCTTTTTCTAGTTGGATTTATCCTCTTTTGATCGCTTCCATAGATTTTGGGGTTTGGCTTTTTAGACTATTTCAAGGAAGTAAGTTTATTTTGCTATTTTATTTCTGCCTTTAAACAATGAGTATATTACCATGTCTGTAACTCATGCTCAGTAAATTAATGTGCTTTAAGTCCAGAAGGAGGAGTGTAGGTTCCCTTAAATAAAGAACAAGACTTTTGAAGAGAATGCTGTCATATTGGCAGGGAAAAACCCCCAAACAATCCACCACATTTTCCCTTGACGAGTTCTCGGTGGCTGAGAGCACACTCTTACTAAACATTTTAGAAGTCATTCTAGGTATGAAATCTCTATGAGAATATTCTGGTTGGAAGTCATCTGAGAAACAATGTGCCATAAAGGAAGAAATAATAAATATAGTTATACTACTGACTCTGCTTATAAAATATAACTTTATCATGTTAAAAGCATTGTTATACTAGCCAGAGTCAAATGGGATACAAATACATCTCTATTCACTTGTCATGTTACTTCTTATTCTATGTAGAGCACACCAGTAACAAGAGGTGCAAAGCATTAATTTGGAGGAGATGATATTCTTAAGGGAACATTCAGCATTCGTAGTGCTTTCTGAAAGTTTGGGTTTTCCTGTTTGTTTTTAGCATGAGTTGCCTTTTTAGTGCAGGGTGGTTTCTTGTGTGCTTTTTTCCCCTAGGTGATTTCAGGTGGCAATGTGTCATGGCAGTTGATAAGATGATTGGAGGTGTGGCTGATTCATTGCTGTTGATAGAATTTTGAGGCAAATCAACTGTTTTGATGAAACAGAAAATTGTCTTTTTTCCTTGGTTCTTGTTTCTCAAATTTTAATTGTGTTATATTTCTTAGTATTTCCCACATCAACTTCTGTTTGCCTATTCTGGTATCATATTCTTTTCCTCTTCCTTTCTTTCCCTGTTTTCCCCATAATAGAGATGGCCTCTTTTGAGTTGTTACTGAGCCATTATGATCATTGTAACCCACTCATCCCTTCATTTCTTACAAAATATTTCTGTCATTAGTGCTGTCTCATGCTTTGTGTTTTCTCCTTTAGTTTATGTAGCTTCCTTCTTTGATCCCTGTGTGTTCCTTCTCTTTTGTGTCTCCTGCAAGAAATTTCTGATTTTTAGTCACAGTAGAAACTACTCTTTGTCGAGAAGATAGAGAGGGGAGTGTGAGAATCTCTTTTAAGATCTTTTTCTCCTTTTGTTGAGAAGAAGAAGATAGAATGGGAAATTATTTTCTCTGCTCTCAGTATCTTCTTGGAAGCACTTTTTTCCCTACTAGGGAAGGTCTGTAAAGCTTTTAAATTCGGGAAGCTTTTAGTTGCCATAAGTAAGACTGGATTCAAAACCAGGTGGCAGAGATGAATAGGCAATGCCTCTTATGAGTGCTTTGTTGAATTCTACATCACAATACCTACCCTGATGAGATTCTTTTCTTCATACTGAAATAAGAATTTAAGTAGTGCACAGTGGATCACTGGATAATGCTTTAAGAAATATTAAAAAAAATAAAGCTATTGTTTTGGTATCTTTGTCTGTCTCTTTGTTGTCTAAATTCAAACTGTTTTTAATCCTTCAACCCCTGTTGTTTCTTGCATTATTGCTCTCAATGCACCACACATTGTTATTTCTGCCCAAGTTCCCTTCAATGAGAAAGGGTTGATCCATTTTTTCTTCTAACTTCATATTGTGGGGAAGTGTTGAGAGTGTGAACTACAGAGATATGTATTTGTGTTTGGAGTACCGCTATGATTATTAATATAGGTGTATTTTTTTCTTGTTCTCTTCAGTCTTTATTGCCATGAGCATGTAATTGGGTACTGAATTTAGTATTTGTCCTGAATGCTCGCCTCTCTGGAATATATGACTCCAGGGGAGGAAAATTCTTCTACTGTGACATCAGTTAATGGTATTGTGTTGTATAGTAGGCATGAATGGCAGAAATCCAGCCGGTCGGAGGAGGCATGTAACTTCAGGTTCTTTTGTTGTAATATTCAGAGTTGGTTGGTTGGATACAAAGCTTTGATTAGTGCATAAAATCCCATCACTTTGGAAAATTAAACATACTTTAGCTACTGACTGAAGATGGGAGGGGATATGGATGATTTCTTGAGAGTCTAGATTTTACCTAGTCATGGGATTCATAGCTTGGATAATTTCCATAGAATAGAATGAAAATGTGAAACATTATTTACATAGGTGTTTATAAAGTACAGTATAAAAAGTGTTCTTGTTCAAGTTTGAAGGTGATATCAGATTGAGGGAGGGCAGAGAGGGTGATGCAACTCTTAGCTCAATACACTTGAGAGCAGGGCTGCTGTCCAGAGAAACTTCAGCAAGCTGGGGGAATGGGCCAACAGAAACTTCAGGAAATTCAGTGAGGGTAAAAGTGAAGTCCTTCACTTGGGAAAGAAGAACTGCCAACAACAGTTCTGGGGACTTACAGGCTGGGAAACAGCTCCACTGAAAATTACCTGGGGTTCCTGGTGGATGGGGGGGTCTAGCTGCATGGGAGCCAGCATTATACCTTGGCAGCAGAGAAAGCCAGCAGCATCCTGGATGGTATTTACAGGAGCAGTCATATGATTACTTAATATTTTATTATTTAGTATTATTTATTGTATTATTTATAATCAATGAGAGGATTGTCTGCTACCATTTATGTTACTGTCCATTTTACAGATTTTTGCTTCTTCAACTTTGGGCAAATTTCCTTTCTTTTTGAGGGCAAACTTGTATATGTGTGAAATGTGTTGCTCAATTTCGGCACGTTGACTGGAAGTTGGGAATACTTCACATGAAATTATTGCCTTTCTCACAGAAATAATTCCTATTATTCTAAATGTCTACATCTTAGATGAAGGAAAAAAGATGTGTTTACATGGTGTTAGTCCATTGTAGTGGATGTTTTGTGTTTTGAAAGGAAAAAGCTTCATGTTTGGATTCTTGTCCATCTCTTAATAAGTAGTTGCTGAGGAATGCTGCAAGGCTGTGCCAGTGCTTTTTAAAAAGAAGGATTATACAGGTATTTAAAATCTGTAGTGGGTATTCTCCAATTATGATCAACTTCTACTTTATTTAAACTCAAATCAAACTTGCTAGTTGCCCAGCTAGTGAGTATCAGCCTGAAGCATTGTGAAGGTGAAAACTTATCTAGCAAATGGGAGCCAAGTTAGATAGGACTGGCTTTCCTCACATTACTGCATTTGTATGTTTGTCAATGTCTTTTAAATATAAAGATTTACTCCCTCCTTTCAATTTTTAATACTTATAAGCTCTACTGACCTCTATCTTGCTTAGGCTTAATGCCTTGGCACTTTTAAATTGGTTTTACTGTCACTTAACCACATTTAACAAAAAACCCAAACCAACCAGTAAATGTAACCCTTCACAGATGTTAGCAGGGTTATAGCACAGTTGTTTTAATAAAGCATAGTAACAGCTTTGTTGCAGGAAATGAGGGCAAATATCTCTTCCAGTGGAAAATATGGGAAGAATTTAAAGAGAAAGAATATTTGGGCATTTTAGGTGGTAAATTAAAAACCTATATGCTTAAAGTGCTGAGGGATCTCTCTAGCACAGTTATTAAGCCCCCCAGTTTTAGATCTAATTCCTGATGAGGCTGGTTGTGTTATAGAACCCCCATATGTCTGTAGGACAGGAGGAAAGGAGGGCCTTTCAATTCAAAAAGCCGTCTGAGTTGTGAAGTAGAAGTTAATCAGGTCTCTCTTGTACAAATTCTGAGTGGAATCTGATTCTGTTTTTATAGCATGCAAGATTGGTGCCTAGCAAGGCTAAGGAGCAGGTCATGTTGTGTGTGATCACACAGCATATACAGGACAGTCAAGGGATCAGACCCAGCCAGTAGGGGTTGAGGAGAGGTGGGTTCTGCTGGTCAACCTGATCTCCTTTTATGACCAGGTGACTGCCCTGGTGGATGAAGGAAAGGCTGTGGATGTAGCCTATCTGACTTCAGTAAAGCCTTTGATACTGCCTCCCATGGCCTTCTCCTGGAGAAGCTGGCAGTCCACGGCTAGGATAGGCGCACTCTTGGCTGAGTTAAGAACTGGCTGAACAGACAGGGCCAGAGAGTGGGGGTGAATGGTACTGCATCCAGCTCACAGCCAGTCACTAGTGGTGTCCCTCAGGGATCAGTGTTGGGCCGAGACCTGTTTAATATCTTCATTGATGATCTGGATGAGGGGGTTGGGTCTACTATTAACAAATTTGCAGATGACACCAAGTTGAGTTGAAGTATTGATCTACTGGAGGGTAGTAGGACTCTGCAGAGGAAGCTGGACAGATGGGCTGAGACCAACAGCATAAGGTTCAACAAAACCAAGTGCCAGGTCCTGCACTTTGGCCACATTAACCCATGCAGTGTTGCAGGAAGAGTGGCTGGAAAGCTGCCCAGTGGGAAACAATCTGGGGATGTTAGTCAACAGCCGGCTTCCAGGATGTGCCCAGGTGGCAGGAAGACCAATGGCTTTCTGGCCTGTATCAAAAACAGTGTGGCCAGCAGGACCAGGGAAATGATTCTTCCACTGTACTCAGCGCTGTTGAGGCCACACCTTGAGTGCTGTGTCTAGTTCCGGGCCTTACAATTCAGGGAGGACATTGAGGTGCTAAAGTGTGTCCAAGAAAGGGCAGTGAAGAGATGAGATACTATAATGGAGTATAGCCCTTTCCAAGTCAGGCCAAAGAATCAGAAGGGAAAAGCATACGTATCAAAAATTTAATGGAATCTAGAGTTACTGAATGAATTATTAAAGTCTGAAGGGAAAATAAGATAAAGTCAAAATGAGCAGATCACCACAGAAGATCAATAAATGTATGCAGAATTTTGTAAGCAGTTAACAAAGCAATTTAGGATTTGGTGGTGTGACAAAATGTTTAATTACCCAGATATCCTTTGAGAAAGGTATAATAGAGTAAGTTTAACAAGCATTCACTGGCGACTTTTTTTCCTTTTAGTAATGTCACAGTGTTTTGGTTTTTCTTTTTTTAGAAGGAAAATGAAAGCAACTTGCTGGAAAGTTTCTATAGATGTAGTTTTAAATAGTGAGAAACCAGCTAGGAACAGCTAAGTGAAAGGCAACTTGATTGATGTGACAGTGAAATGATGGTACTCACAATGTTTAGTAAAGAAAACAAAATAGAAACAGTGGATGTCAAGAAGCAGACTCTGAGAACTAATAGAACTAAACTTCTCAAAGGAATAAGGATTGAAAGGAAAGCTTTTTAAAAAACAACAACCCTCCCCCCCCCCCAACTTTCAAACTCATTTTAAACATGAGAGGTCAGAAGTGAAGGTAATCCAGTTGCAAAAGAAGGCTTGGAGCTCATTTGTTGATTTCAAACACACCAAGACATTATATGAAAAGGGAAAATAATCTTGCATTAGTAAGGTAATACAGATAAATATAAAAGAAAAATACCAGTTTAGAGAGAGAATTTTCATAAAGGCTAAGGCTCATAGATGCTGAAATGAGCGCGATATGTCAAAGAAAGCAACACTGAATGTTAGAAAATTCTTCTACTAAAAGGAGGACCAAACCTGTTTTAAGTCATGCTGAGTAAGGACAAAGTTTGTAATTTTTTTTTTCTTTTTACATCATACTTTGCTAAAAAATTGTATACAAGTGCTAACCTTACTATTTCTAGTATCAGTGAACTAGCATCTCTATCCATAGCAAAAAATCCCCCCAAACTGAGGTAGATTCTCTGCATAGACTGGATGTTTTCAAATTATCTGGTTGATGGTCTTCATGAGACGTAAATTACTGCAAGAAGAAATCTTAGAAATATTCTTAGTCACAATTAGAAACGGCCACAAGAGTGGTTACTGAGAGATAGCAAATGGGAAAGAAGTGCTTATTTTTTAAAAATAAGGAAAAAATAACAAGGATGAAAGAGCAAACAGATTTGTCAAGAAAAATAGTATAATGAAAAAGGACTTCTTCCTATGGCAGTGTAGCAGAGGCCATTTAGATAGAAGCAGTAGCTCGATGTTGGGTTCAAATCAATTTACACATGCAGGCTAGAAATATTAAATATTCAAATGTTCGTTGTGGAAAAGCCAGTGAAACATCACTGTGAAGGGATTTTTCCTTGGCTCAATTTTATTATGAAATTTCATTTATGACCTGGAAATCGAAATGAACAGTATGCTTATTAATTTTTTTGGTAGCATGATGTTGACAGATGTGTCAGTATCTTAAAAAAAATGAGTATTGTATAAAAATGGTCCAAAATTAGTTAGAATACAATTCATCAAGGTGCTGTAATTAGAAATAACAGCACAAATACACCTGTTTAGGTGGAAAGTTTCTCAGGTTTATAGTAGATTCTGAACTGCCTGAGTCAAGCAAAATCTGTGAACTATCATACTGTGATGCATAAAAAAGATAGATTTCTGTTCTGTGCAGGTTTGTTAGGTCTCAGAATTCCGTATTCTGTTATGCAAACCTTAGTGAAAAAGCAGTGGACTGGGTTGTGCGGGAGCAAAGGAGACCATCAAACAATGTCTAGATGCCTAAATCAGACCTAGAAAATAACTACACCAATATGGAAAGACCTGGGATGAGTAGGAATGAATGAGAGAACTCTTGGGAGGATGTGGTAGCAGTCTTCAAATATGCACTTCTGCAAAGTGGAATGAAGGAAATGGTTTCCATAGTGAAAAGACAAAAGAGAAATTGTGCTTCATTTTAAGAACAACAACAACAAAAAATCCAGATTAGATATTAAGAAAACAGTAAATAGCTTGGGTTTTTAAGTAACCTGTATTCACTAGGGGCCTGAAAAGACATTAGACAAAAGCTGAATTGGAAATGGCATGAGGATAGTTAAATATTTCTAGAGGGCTTGGAATAGGAGATCTTTCATAGTCTCTTCTAGGTGATTTTTCATGTTTCTTTTCAAAATGTCTGATTTTTTTTAAAGGCAAGAGGAGATGTCACAGAATTTCATAAAAGTTAGAGCTAGATGCAGTGACAGACAGCAGTAATAGGGAAACTACAATCCTCAAAAGAATTGGTTGTTGCAAGATCTAGAGTGGATATGTTGAATAAGACATTATGGGGAGGGTACAGTTTCCCTAGATTATCAATAAATCTATACCGTGAAATGTTGAATACAAATTATATCTGAAGGCACTCCAGTAACAGTCATCTGTGAAGTGCCTGTAAAACATCCTCAGTTAGTAAAGAAGAAAATTGAGATAACCATTCATTCATGAGAAGAAGGTACATCAACAGGTACTGTGTAGTGTAATTTATTTTTCATTGTATATTAACAGTGTATATAACATTGCCAAGTAAATTTTTTCTTTGATGTATTTTATCTTTTATTCCATTTTTAATTCTGTTCATTTGAAAGCATTAAGTATGGATTCGAGCAGTCATGAAGCCTCAATAAAAGTTAAAAATGCTTCGCATCTCAGGTTATGCAGTATTAACTTAAGCTGAGACCTGGAATTGTTTTTGTAATGTGAATACCTTATTGTTATAGAGAGAATCACTTAGGAAAAAATGTAATTCTGGTACAGAAGAGTATTTCCCCAAGCATTAAATTCAATTTTAAATCCAATTGTTGGTCTGCTAAGGTACATCTAGTAAATTTCTCATTGTCAAAGAAAACTCACAGAGCTCATAGACTTAGTAATCAGTGAAGCAAACTTTTCATTTTTGTACTAATATTTGAAAAAGGAGATAGGAAGAAAAGCAAAAGGGACAATGAAGGAGTTGATTGAGTATTAGTATTAATTTATAGTTTTGTGAATAAAGTAATAGTTTTTAGCTAAGACTGAGAGGCCTAAAATAATCTTTGAACTCTATGATTCACTTGGATTTCATGATGGAATATAGCAAGCATCAATTTAGTTTTATTGCGCAGATGTTGTATGTCTAGACTCTCTTACTAGAAGTCTCTGGAATTTTTCCTAACTTGAAACCTGGGGCTTTTTCTTTGTGGTTGAAGAAAGAAATGCTGTGAACTGGAGGAGGTTGTGGCTCTTAAGTCACTTGCCCATATGCTGTGGGAACAGACATGATATTTAGCGCAAGTCCAGTAAGCGCTTGGCAATTCAGCTGCCCCTAAAACAATCTGGAAAAAAAAGGATATTTGAGGGTAGTGATCAACAAGACTGGCAGAGAGGACTCCTTGTCCCAAGAGGGTGGAGAGATAAAGCAGAAGTATGCAATTTGTGTAGGGGTTAATACAGCATTAAGAATACGAGTATTGTATCACCCTCTGCCATCTCTCAGTCGACATCGGGAACTATGACCGTGGCAGTGGTGCTAGCACTGGTAGTAGAGCCATCGTTAGAATGGATTCACCACACGCTGCACAAACTCTCTGGAGATCAGGAGTAGATTCCACGATACCTGGCCTACGTTGAGTTCTCTGTTGCCATGGTTTTCCTTCTAACAGCTGTTTCCAAGACAGTTTATGTAAGGTTTCACAAACAGCAGCCATCACATTGGATGGCAGTCCATGCACAGCCTTAGACTCAGACATTTACTTTATATATTTGACAAAGAGCAGTTCTGTACTAAAAAGTTCTTGGTAAATGTTTGACTTGACAACAAATTCCAGTGTAAAACTAGATGAATTTTATCCATTCTTTCATGTGTGTCTGGTTTTTTTGAATCTTTGTGTTGTTAGCCATCTTATGAAACCCAGCAACTGGCTGATGATTTTAGCTTTTTTAGAACATTTTTAGCTTTTTTAGAACAGTCAGGCAAATAGTGACTGTAGCAAGCCCAGCAGATGATGTTCATGAACAATGTGTTGTCAAACTGTTATGATGATTTACCGAGACTGTTAAAGGAAAATTAATTAACTTGGTGTTAGAAGATGAAATGTGAGATAGACAGTCTTCCTTGTGCTTATTGATGAGGGCACATATTGTTTGAGTTTTTTAAGAAAGAACTTTAAAATCTTGTGTTGGTTAAGAGTATTAAATTCCTGGCATTGTGTGAATGTTTTTCAGACACTCCTTTGTAAGTATTTCGGGGTTATTGAAGTTTAACTAGACTCAGAATTCAATTGGTGGAAACTAGCTTACAAATTGTGCTTCATAAGCATTGCTTTCGTATCTTTTCCTTCAGAAAAAAAAAAAGAGATGGGTGCAAACTGAAGCACAAGATGTTCCTTTTAAACATAAGGGAGAAAAAACTCAAACCTTTAAAAGTGGTTGAACACTAGGACAGGTGACTAAGAGGTTGTGGAGTCTTCATTCCCAGAGAGAGCTGGAACCTGACTGGACACAGCCCAATCAACTTACTCTAGTTGATTCTGACTTAAGGAGAGTATTTGGACCAGGCAATCTCCAGAGGTCTCTTCCAACCTCAGCTATGCTATGGTCCTGTGATTCTATATATGATAAAATGAGTTTGTATCTTTGAAGAAATCTGACTAAGTATTTGATACCTACTTGTACTAACTTCTTTCAACCAAATGATTTTTCTATTTATTATTTTATTGGATATACTGCATTGGTTGACTGTTTTACACTGAACAAAGCAGACAAACCCAGTATTCTTAATGTTTATGAAGAAGGGAGGAAATACATTAAAAGCATAAATATGAGGTTTTTGGCTACCCATGTGTATGAATACTATGCTTCACATGTTATAATTACAAATTACACGATAGTAACCCTTGACTTTTGGCAAGGTTGGGATAAGGTACATGTCTGAAAATTTAAAGAGTGGAATTTTGTTTAGATATATTTATCTTGTTTTTGGAAAATACGGTGGGTAAAGGTGCTAGAGACTATAGATGAACTCTAAAGGTCTTGTGATTTACAGGAAGAAAATCCTCTGAGGCAGGGAAATACAAACAAGTATTTAATGCTGCTTTACAAGAATTGCTCTTATATTTAGATGCCAAGGAGAGTGATGAGCAGGAGAATTCAACTACAGTGGACCACCCTGAAGTGGTTTTGAAGCACCTTGCCCCCGAGCAACCCTTTGAACAAGCCAAAATTAAAAAGGAAAAGAATTTTTTTTGAATCCTTTTGCCCTTTACCTTCCATAGGCTATGAGTTACTTGGTGCTATTCAAAGATGCATCAGATAATCTCACATCTGGATATTGTCTGTGGCTCTACTCAAACTCCTTGTAGTTATATGACAGGAACACTGAAATATGCAGGTGCAAAGAGCATACCAGAGTGCCTTGGCTTTACCTTGTGATATTTTCTATTGTCTGAAATGTTCATATGCTTGAAATGTAATGTTCTCATCAGGTAGTACTGTAGAATGTCCAAGCTAATCCCCTTCAGAAAGCTACCTTTTGCACTCATCTTTAGCAATGGTTTTAGTAAGTTTAGTAATGCTGTAATTTTAATTACAGTTCAGTACTTTTATAGTGCCAGACATACTGTGCAATAGGTGCTGTGTAGATAGTTGGCAATTGTAGGATATATAGCAGTCAGGATTAGATAGCGATAAAGGAGTCACTGAACTGCACTAATAAATCAGATCTGATTACAGTCTGTGTCAATGCATATGCAGAGATTAGAAGATGTGTGCTGATGAATAGACCATAGACTTTCTGCTTATGTTTTTTTTCTTTGTGTGAGGTAAGTGAAGAGAAAATGGTAGTATTAAGAGTATGGTCCTAAATTACATGAAATATGTAATGAAGGCAGTAATAATAGAGGAGGTTGAATTAAATGTTCCTTCAGTTTTGTGAGGTATGTCACCTCTTGTTTTTAGCTCTGTTCATCAGTGTTTTCCTCTTTCCAAAATTTTGTAGTAATCTTACTGTTACATGGTTGTCAATAAAATACTTTGCTTTACTGTTCAAATAATGTAAAATTTAATCTCTTGAAGTGTCATACTGTGTCTAATTTCAGAAGAAATATAGAATTCAATTTTCTCTTCATTGTTTGACTTTTTTTTTGTGCTTACCTTTCTCAAATTCTAAATTTTTTTTGCTGTAATCTCAGTTTTCTGATCACCTGTATGAATAAAAACAGCATTGTGCAAAAAGATTTGTGGATCTGAGTTCTCATTTTTAGCATATACAATATCGCATAATTTGCCCATATTAGTATTCTTTCTTGTATCATATAATATATTTTATTCAAGGAACTCAGAGTTCTCCATCAGTCTTTTGACTGAATCATTTTGTCCCTTTAATAGTAATTTTTTTCAAATAGATTAAACTGAGATATGGTTAAGTAGCTGAACAGAAAACAATTCTGTAGAAAAGCCGGAATAGAAATTGGATTAAAAACATAGTTTACCCTTTTATGGGTACAGTATCTTTGCTCTTTATTTCCTGCATGATAGAAACTGTATATAGAACTTCTAGCAGCAATTGAAGTTTAGCGGGTTAAACTCCTCTTGTTTAATTTGCAGCAGCTTCAGAATAGCCACAGGTGTTTTTTAAATTTAGGATCAGGTTCACTTTTGTATTAGGATGAGGGATTGAATAAGATGTATTGTTAGTTCTTTGACAGTGTAACTGTTCGTGTCTCAGGATCTGTTGGCACCTTTTCTGCAGTGCTCTAACTTCAGGCAGGCGTGTCTTTATACTGTAGCTGTAACCAGATGTAAGCACTAGGAGCATGGCAAGGCTTTTACTCCTCCTCTGTGTCCCACTATTCCCCTTTTTGCATGGGCAATACAGCATTTGCCCCTCACAGCTGCCCAAAACCCAAAAGATTCCCTCCCAGTAAAACTCTCAACCAAGTACTGCTCATCTGTTACAAAGAGGCCTCATTTGGAGAAGGGAAGCTTTCCTTTTATTTCTTATCTCATTATATTTGTTTTTATTACCAAATATCCACCTTTTTTTTTTTTTTCCCAGAGTAGCCTTTTAAAGATTTCAGCATAACTTTTTTGCTGTGCCATGAGAAGAATAAATCTTAAGTTTCTCGTTATAGAAATTATTAGAATTCTTTGATGAGTCTTGTTATTATTCCTGAATATTTTTAAAAGATTGATTTTTTTTCCATATGGTTTGTTTCATGAACATATGGGTCTGGTTTGTGGTTTTGGAAGATACTGTGATCCAGATTTTTTTTGCATGTCCTAGAGTCAAATATTGGGACTTTACAAAATTCTGTAATTACATACTGCAGAGTAGGAATTTGCATTCTACTTCACTTACTTATTTTTTCTTAATACTTTATTATTTTGTACTGGTTTCATTTGCAGCCTTTTCCTGTGCGCCTTCCAATATTTCTGGTTTTGTGAATAAGCCAGTAAATGATTTAACTAACTCATTAGGGTGTGTAGTGGGTATATGCATACATACTTGCACACCCTTACCCCACTGCACATACAGAGACATAAATCAAGCAAGAGAGAGAGAGAGACTTAAATCACTGATTCCTTTTCATCTTTTCATTACTGAGGTTTTTTTGGTGTTTTTTTTTTTTTTTTAAAGCAAGATGTGAATTTCTACCCTAGAAACATCATGAAAGAAAGGTAGGTACAGTGCCTTAGCACATTCTGCCCTCCCACCTTGGGCAAGGCAGTAAAAGTTGTGTTGAGTGAATGTATGTTAATTCCTGGGCTTTCTCTGCAGTTCAGGGTGAGGATTATGTGGGTTTAGAATAATATTCAGAGCATCCAGTTTACTGAGCTGGGAACAGCCTAAGGCTAACTTATAAGAGGGGAAAAAACCCAAACTCAGAACCCAAATGTCTGTGGACTCACCCTTTCTGGAGTTTGGGGTTTTTTTATGTGGGCTCCAGTCAGGTGCCTTTGTCTTCTTAAGATCCAAAACCTAGAGGAATTTTGTAAAGCTAGGCACTTTTAAAACATTTTTGTTTCAAACAAGGAAGAGCTCTTCTAATGACTCAATATATCTCCTGGTTCAAACATTCACTTGGCAATGGGGGAACTAAATTTAGTTCTTTGTAAGCCTGCTGTTTCAAACTAAAAGTGTGGTCTTCTAAGAGAAACCTATCCATCCTTGATAAGATGCAGAATAGATTCGGTGCAGTCTTGTTCATGGCTGTCGATGAAACTGTGCTCTGTTATGTGGAGAAAGCCAAGCCAATGAGAGCATGCCTAAAAAGGTGCAAGATGTTGTGACACAGTGCTTAGCACTTCCAGCTCTGAGTAGCAAGACTGAAGTGCCTTAATGCTCTTTCCCAAGAGTGACTTGAGGATAAAATACAAAAGTACTTATGTCATGTCCCTCGCCTTGTTGTTTTCTCTGTATTCCATTTTATGGCTTTCTACTATGGTGCCTGACAGCCTATAGCTCCCAGTAGCCAATATAAACTGGCTCACATAAAGCTACAAATGACTCACCCATGTAAGGAATATTCCAATAATGCATAAAATAAAACATAGACACTGTCAAATGCATCAAGAGCATTTAAATAATTCCTGTATGAAGTGGTGCTTAGCACTGTAAGGGGATACATGTGTGAATAGATTCCATAAGGCAAGAGCAAGTCAATTGTGTGTCCTGCCAGGCAGACCAGTCAGATCCACAACAATTAATTCTTAAAATTCCAGAAGGAATGAATTTCTGATGTCTCTGGAAAAGATACAATATCATTGTGTGGCTCAGATCCATTATGTTTCTTTCTTAATTAAAACTCATTCATCTTAGGAATTAAATATAACTCTCAAATTGTGCCAGCCAGGCTGGTATGCATACGTGCAGTGACATTGTAAAGGTTATACTACTACAAAGCATCATCCTTCCAGACTGTAGCTGTATCCAGCCTTGATATTTACATACATTTTATGTCTGTAACAACAGGTTAGATGTTTATGTCTGTTTTTATTATTGTCATTAGCATAAAAAAATCAGGTATGTGGAACTTCCATCTCTTCTAGTTTCCTTTTATTTTGTCTTATGCAGCATAATAGTGCTGGAAACTGCTGTTGCTCTATGTGTTTTCACAGATGTATATCTTTCTATGAACATATGTTATACTTGTCTTAGTTTGATATACAAATTTTTCAATCTGGTCCTTGGTACAGTTCATTTGAATAATTTTCCCATCTATCCTGGAAGTCTTTTAGAAGTTTGAAATATTAATAAGCCTATTGGAAAAACATGTTAGCCTAAGCAGTGAGTATCCTTGGTTAAAGAAGTTATGATTTTTAAATATTTATCATTCACCCTAAGCTCCTATGTTTCGTTTCAAAAAACATGATCAGTTCTTTTCTCAATGTATTTCAAAAGGATCTCTCTATCTGAATTAACCTAATGAGTAAGTAGGTTTCTCCTAACTGCCTGGAGGAAGCACATAAAACACTTGACTCTCTCACTGCCTAGTGATTCAGTAGCTGTAATTCCACACAACTGAGAGTAGTGTAGTGTCCTCTAAAACCAACAATGTCATCATTAATTCATCAGAAACACAGCTGTGAACTTTGGTTGTTCTTTTTTACCAAAGCAACTGGGCAAAAACATTCCAATGTGCAGTAAAGAAAGTTCCAAGCAACTGGGGTGCACAGTGCTTTGTGTTTAAGCCATTGACCTTGTAATGTGATCACACAGACTTTTTGTAAATTAATCTTTCAGATCTTATGAGTGACACGTGAACTTTGACTTCATGGGCAAAAGACAGACTCCAGCTTCAGCAGTCACCTGTATCCCAAATGCATGATAAATTTACATAACTTTCTTTTAAAAAACATGAACTTTTGATGCTTTCAAGTCTCTTACTAGGGGAAATATTAGACTTTTTTTCCTTTTTGTGCAATGGTGTACATCACTGAGTATAAATGGGATTATCACAAGCTTCATTTAAAAATATATTTTAGCTATTTCTATTGCAAGTATACATTTCAAACTGCAAAATATTAACTTTTCCCTGAGTTACATGCAGCTGTATCATTTTACATTTTTGTAATTTGTTTGTTGTTTCTAGCATTGTTTTAATTTCTCTAAAAGCAAAATTTCTTAGAATCAATATTTACTCAGCTGTTTTGAATTGCATTTTACATATGAGCACATTCTGCAGAAAATGGTTGAAAAATTCAAACACTGGAATAGTCTCCTATCATCAAGACATTATTTTGTAAACTATGAGTCTTTTTACTATAAAGCCTTCTGCATGAGTGTAATTATTTTTTGTCCCTGGTGCAGGAAAGCTGGTATGCTTATGCTTAGTATACGCTGTTTGGGCTATCTGATTTCCTGTACATCTGTCACTTGGCTTGTGGCGTGCTCCTCGGTGATGAGGAAGAAGTACAGGAACCTGCCCACTGTGATTGTGTGACCTGTTGAATGCCATTGTTGTTTCTAGTTACAAACATGCAGCCATCTCTTATCTATCAGGCATGGATTTACCAGGAAGCAAGTAAGTGGAGAGAATGGAAAGTGTACTACAGCAATGTGTTGTGTTCCTTTCGGTCTATAGTTTCCACAGTCAGATCAACTTACTGTCTCTCTAAACTGAGTAAAGGCTTTCTTGCTTTTTAGCTGTATGCAGATACCTGTGCTTCTGATTACATGAACCAGGATAATAACAATAACGAACTGCAACACTTTGAATGCATGTACTTTTTTAGTTGTCCTTCTACAGGACATGAGGAAAAGAACAGCTGAAGATGCTGAAAGTGGTTTGTATTGCTAACGCCTAGGGAATTGAAAACTATTATAAAGTTAGTGGCAGAAAGTAGCTGAGGTTTTCCCTCATTGCCTCAGAAGAAAAAGAGAAGGTTGCTCTCTTACCTGTTCTTAAAATGATTATGCTGTTTCTATTTTGGCAAAGACATAAAATACATGGGTTTTGGTTATAATAATATATGAAATTTATCATGCCAGCAGGAATGTAGTCATTAGTACTGTTGCACATTTACTTTGTTAGACAAGCCTGAGGAAAAAGTGTGTTTTAATAAACAAAACTGAAGTTTACTTTAACAACTAGACTTTCTGAGCGGTGCCTTCTGTAGTTAGAAAAGAAAAGGAATAATGTTATAATTTTGCACTTTTTTGTGTCTTTGTAAAAACAGCTGCCAGACATTAAGTGGTAACAATAGATTAGCATTTGTATTATCTTAGTCTCAGCATTTTATTGTTACTGTTATGTGGTAAATGAGAATTTTGTGGTAATATATATTTGAATGTTTCAAGCTTTAACTCCTGTTCTTGTACTTACTGAAAGGTTTTGTGCCCCGCCCCCTATCCAAAATCAAGAACGGGTGCAGGAAGGCTTGAACTCCAAATAAAATGTTTTGCCTGGGGCAATATTGTTCATCACATTCTTCCTAAAGGCTTTTGGGTTTTCCTTTTGAATGGAAATACAAGAGCCAGATGCAGTTACCTCATTTCAAAATACCCTTCCATTCTTCAGTAAAGAAAAAGCTTCATATTTTTCTCTTTCTATTTAAAAAATGTTATTTCAGCACTTCATAAAATATATGCCCACATTGACAAACACAGCTACAACCTGACGTTCCCTGTAGAAGCTTTGCACTTGCCTTGTGGCAACAGGCCCCACCAAGTAGAACTGATAAAGAATTTCCTTTCTCTGGGCTCTCACAAGCAGAGACAGAGATGTGGCACAACTATCCATACCCTTACTCATTTGTCTATACTTATGTACATGGATCTTTCCCTTAAAAACAATGACAGTTTCATAGATTTTAGATGGGGTCTTCCTTTATGAGTGTAATTATCCATGCCATGAATTGAAAAGGTCAGAAGCATTTCAGAAGCAGTAAATGGGAAGCTGATTTTTTTTTTTTTTTAAGAGACTTAATAGTCCTGAGACTGTGAGGTAGGATTCTGTAATTGCAATTCACACAACTACAAATATTGACAACTTCTCTTTCTTATTCCCATAAATTGTGTAATTTTTAGTACTGTTAGTGCTCTAGATTTTAGCAGTGCCATAATTGCACTAGAATTTTTGCTCCTATTAAAACCCAAGCCTTTCTTTAAAACTGTAAAAATTAAAGTATTAAAACAAGAAAAAAAATATAGTTTCAACTGTACTAGACCTGATATTTTTGGAGAGGTATGCTGTCTCTCAGTGTTTGAATTCTTGCATTTGCCGATACATGGCAATACTGTACATGCTGTTATATTGACCTTGTGGGAGCAAGACAATGAAATGCTAAATCTCTGTGATACATTATGGGTCTTGTTATTTAAAGCTACATGTCTTTGGAATTCCATATTTCAATATATTTCTTCACAATAAGCTTCTGAAAAGTAGTATATTTTATAGCTTTTTCTGTGACATGCCGAATTTCTTTTGTAATACTGATTTCTACTTCTTCCCATTTATTCTCTTTTGGCTGAGTACCCTTTTAATTGTGTTGTCAGAAAGGCTTAAATTTTAAAACAGTAATTAGTAAGCAAAATTCTAAGTGTTCTGTCTTTAAATTTTAGCTGGGTTGAATTACAATCCACGGTACTGGTGTTTCTCTGCTGCCTGTGAGGACCGTGGGGAGCTACAGTTGACATTAGCACTTTTCTGAGGCTCTTGATTTAGGTGGTCTGAGTGTGAAACAGAGAGAGGATGTCAAAAACTCTGTTAGAAAACCATGTTCATCAAAGAGACTTTGCTTTACCTTAACTTGGATAACTGAGATGGCGCCCTACCTGTATTACTTCACTGGAGAACCCTGTGGGTTTCGCATATAGCAGACCTTCCTTCATGTAATACTTCTCCTATCAGAAGAGAGTATTTATGCCTTCAAAATATGTACTGCAGGTCAGGTTTACCATATAGGTTAATATGTTATTGAGAAAAAGTAAATATTTAGAGATGCCTGTTGCTATTGATACACAAGGCCAATTAAGAGTCACTTTAAAAGAGATCTCTAAAGAGTGTAAGAAAATTGAGTCTGAAGCTTCTGTCTGTAGTTGCTTTAGATGAGTCTTTATGCCCTGCTGCTCCTTGGGCCAGTCCTTTTCATATTTAGTAAGACTAAAGTACACTTAACTGCATAGGTCACCTAAATCATGTGTTTGTGGCTTCTCTGTTTTCATAGAATTATAGAAGGATAGAATGGTTTGGGTTGGAAGGGATTTGAGCATCATCTAGTTCCAACTGCCCTGCTGTGGCTAGGGATGACTTCCACTAGACCGGGTTGCTCAGAGCCACATCTAACATGGCCTTGAACACTTCTGTTCTTGAACATTTTCTGTTTCTCCAGTAGATTATAGACCTGTAAGCATTCTTAAACTCTCTAGATAGTTTGTTGCAGTTTTAAAATTGCTGCATGAGAGGGTGATCCCTTATGCTACATGATCTACTTCTTGGAAAAAAATATTAAGCCAGTATGACTAAAAAAAAAAAAAAAAAAAAAAAAAAAAAGAAATGGGGTTTTGTAACAGAAAACAGCTGCAACCACATCAAGGCATTTTTGTGGCTTTGCTTAAAATTAAAGCCACAACTTAATATTCAAGGAAGAGATTTCTATGGAATGAAATCTGTTAAATGCTTAATAACAAACAGTTAAAAACACAAAATGGGATGTTTAGGAAACTGTTTTTGAATGCTAAATAGCCTAGATTGCAGAAGTTCTGCTTCTTCAGTAGAGGCTAGAAAATGAGTCTTATTCTGAAGAATGGACTGTAAATACCAGTTCAGGAATTCGTGTCTTATATTTTCACACACCGTCAGTGTGTTTAGTTAAAGCCAGCTTGCTTCTATCATAAGAACTCTTATAAGAACTCTTGGAAATGTATGGAATCAAGTGTTCTAAAACCAGGGAGATATCCATTTGTTAAGAAAGATTTTAGAACTGAGAGAAAATTTTTACAGTGGATCATATAGGGAAAAATGCTTAGGTTTTTTCTATCTACAAACACAGTAGATTAGAAGAGCTAATTTTGAACTAATCTGAAGTTAGAAGAGCTTGCAAAACATCTGTTGACAGCCTTGGAGCAGATGGATTTTCAAATTCAAAGTGATTTAAATCAGAGACTTTTCTCATAGTTTAGTATTTAAATGGAGGGGGATTTACATTATGATTTATGCAGCTTTTAAAATTCTTAAACTTTGAAATTACATTCTCTAAGGAGCACTGAACTCTTACTGTTTAGGGACTAGTAGGATATCCAGTTGTAGAGGCTCTTTACATCAAGTCAGTACCTCTTTGCCCTAGCCAGGAAAATATACTCTATGCACATTCAATTAGACAATTTAATATATATTTATTTAGAATTGTAGTTCTTATCTTTTTCTTCGATTAAAGGTACTGAATAAAATTGCTTCCTTTGTTAATTCCTGCTTAGTTGAAATTTGTGTCCTGATGCTAATGATGAAAGCTGGAGTGAAAATGAGTAACAGGACAATGTTGAAACGTAATGAAAGTAAATTTTTATTAAACAATATATACGAAAGTCAAATATGCTATACAATTATAACCAGTGTTTGGACCTTAGGGGAAATGGTACAATATAACATGATGCATAAGTCTTATGTTATATTAGCTCCTAAAATGACAGAAAAAGCCGTCATGCTAATAGCAATAAATATTTTAATGAGATATATGTGATATTTTAATGCTTTATGTTGAATACAATACTGCTTAGGGCCTAAAGACTACAAGTACCGTATTTGGTTCAGTTAATGGAAACAGAGCTTCAAAGTCATAATCTTCCTCTGATGTATATATACTCAGTTGAGAAAAATGATGATGCAATTTTCAGTTACTTGAAAAATACTTATTTTTTATTACAATACATGCCTGATAGAAATGTTAGAAACCTTAAGCCTTTGTGACATTTTCAAATTCTGTTTCCTAAAGATACCTTCTTAACACTTGTTTAGGACATACAAATTTAGATTTTAGAGCACATGGGTGAGAACTTGATAATATGTAAGCACCTAGAAAATGTTATACAACCTGTAGATCAAAAGCTACCATGAAATGAAGTTAAAATTGAAAATAAGGGTAAAAAGTACAACTTGTAGCAGAAATTCAGAAATAAAGCTTTTTGGGTCTTTAAAAATTATGGAATTATTTCCATAGACTTCCAAGAAATAATTCCCACTTACAGCCATCCCACTTACAAACCTCTTATATCGTAGTATAGTACCATGTAAACGCCGCAGCTGTGAGCAATGTAGCTTAGTGTCTATGGTGTCAAATGAAAAGTAAATAACTGCAAAAGATCTTTTGGCTTCTTTTTTTCCCCCCCTACTTCTCTTACCTCTGGCAACCAGTTGCTTTCACTTTCTAAAGTTTACAGTGTGGCATAGCTGATGAAACACAGTTTTCCTTTATTTGCATTCAAACCACAAGCAATTTACTTGATATTTTTGAGAAAGATAAAATTAAAACAAGTGTTATGCCTCTTTGTAATGATGAAAAGAGGCATGTTTATGACAAGTTCTTGGAGGCAAAACTGATTTAATTGTTTTTACCTGTATAACCTATAGGCTGCTGTTAAAAAACTGCTGCAATTATCATGTCTCATCTCCACAGTTTTCACCTACTTTGCTACTCTAAGTAAGACAAAACTGTATAAACTCATGTCTCCTTTTGATTTCTATTAAAATTTCTCTTTGTCAGAGAAAGGGGGGAAAAATTTTTTTGGGTTTTTATTTTCAATTTCTTAGTGAAGTTCATTTTCTCTTCTAAAATTCTTAAAGTGGTTTTTTAGTGGAGATTTTATATTTTTGCATGAGGCTGATAATCACTTTGATGTTGAGGTTCTGATGGCTCATAATGTTACAAGTTGAATTTTCTTTTCAGACAGTGATGTTACCAGATGCTCACTAATCTCCTCCTCTTTTTGTCTGGTGCATCTATTTTCTTACCAAGATACTTCTGTTCTTTCTGCTTTTTGGCTCTTAGCAGAAGCAGATACCAAAAGTTGACTAGTAGACCTTTTCATTCTTCCCTTGCACAAACAGAAACAGTGGAAAAAATAAGAGAAGGGAAAATTTAACTAACAGAAGGAAAGACAGCAGAAGGAGGGAGAAGCAGAAGCAGGAGATTTTCTCCTATGGCTTAGGAGTCCTGTTCACTCTTGAAGATTTATGCCTTTCCTGTAACACTACAGAAGTCCCCAAGCCCACTAGACATAAGTACAGAACCACCAGATGGCGAATCATGATTGTAGCACAAGGAGCTCTTAATTACTGAATACATTATTCAGCTTTCAGCCTCAATTTTTAACACCGTCAAATCCATACACATTACTGGCCTCTCCAAACCATGCTCATTGAGTTGTGAGCATGTTTCTGGCCTACTCCCTGTAATATTTTCTGTCATGACATTCTGAGCTAACCCTTCTGAAACAGCCTTAGAGAGGAAAGATTAACTTTTTTCTTCTACATTCATTAAGATTTTTCTCTTAACATAGTGTTTGTAAAACAAACCAGCAACCTTTAGAAGTAGTAAAATAACATGCTGAGCACTTAATTTCTTTGTGAAAGTGGATGTGTGGGTCTCTGTACGGGGTTTGGCTGGGATTTTAATGTTTTTCATAGCAGCCTATAGGGTGCTGTGTTTTGGATTTGTGACCAAACAATGCTGATAACTCACCTATGTTCTAGCTATTGCTGAACAGCATTTGCACAGCATCAGCGCCTTCTCTGGTTCTCACTCGGCCCTCCCAGTGAATAGATTGGGGGTGTACAGTAGGCTGGGATACAAGACAGATGACCCAGACTAACCAAAGAGATATTCCATGCCAATGAATATAACCTTATGCATAGTAATAAAAAGGGAAAAGAGAGGGTTCTACAAAGTTAATCATTTTTTGCTCAGAACTGGCTGGGTGTTGGTCTACCCATGGGAGATGCTGAGTGATTGCCTTTGCATTGCTTGTTTTGTTATCTTTCCCTCTCTTTGCTTATTAAACAATTTTTATCTCGATCCAAAAATTTTACTGTTTTTACTCTTTCCTTCACTCTTTTTCTCTTCCTTTCCTCTTACCTTTTTGGGGTGAGAGGGTGGGGAGTAGGCAAGCAGCTGTGTGGTGCTTAGCTGTCTGCTGGGGTTAATCCGCAATGGACATATTACATTAATTTGAATCAGTTTACAAGTTATGGACACCAAGCTGACTTCTGTGGTGCAAGAGAATTTCGGGCTTTCAACATTTCTGGAAATTGTAAGAAGCTCTTCCACAGTGACATGATGCATGTGGTTTTTATGCAGCATATTAATAATATTCCACAGTTGCACTGCCCAGTACTGTTCATAGACAAGTGCATGATGCTTGGGTGTGATGCAGAAAGGTGAGAACTTGGAGTTGATGGTGCATGTTGAGTTGAGTAATATAGAGACAGAAGGCAAGGACTGCCTTTTCAAAACAGAACAGAGCTGTTTGAGAAATTGTCAATAGGTTATTAAATAACTAAAACTTACAAAACTTCCCTGTGCTGATCTGTCAAAAACCTGAACTCTGTCTCAATAGATCAGTATTCTCTTAAAATTGAGGAGTTCATCAGGAAGAAAGCAGTTACCTTAGAATTGACTGTTTTTACACCAGTAAAAACATCAGCAAATTAGAGCATCAAAGTAAATTATTTCAAGCAAATAAAGTGTTATGAGAACTATTGATTGCAGCACCTTCAGGCTAGGGAAAAAATTTCCACATTTATAGATGTGCCAGCAACATGAGTCCTTAAATATCCTGACTTTCTAGTGCTTGCTCATTTACCGTGTCATTTTATGATTATTTACTATAATTAGAAATAATCCTGACATGTTAGCTTTCTCCCTATGGTAAAATCTGATAAGGGCTTTCAGTGTTAGTCTGTTTTTGTTACTGTGTAGGTGTAGAAAGAAAGCCTAAAGATTTGAACTTTAAAACTTGTAGTCACAGCAGGGCTGTCCACAGCGAGCTACAAGTTTGCATTCCTACCACATGCAGTAAGGTTTTCTCTATAGACTCCTGTCACGGAGGAATTCAGCAAGGAACAAGAAATCTTCAGTCAGAGGAGGGCCACAAATGTGTGAGAAGCTAACCACACATAAACAGTAAAGGTCATTAGCAGGCTCCTAAACTCCTGGCTAGGAATTAGTTTTTTGGATCATTAACGGTAAAAAAGCCTAGGAAATGAATAGGACTCAGTGTCCTATTAAAAATTAGCCAGAACAATTAAAAGGTTTTCTAGTTTTTAATGGGAACCAGACCTGATACCTCATTTTCCCTTGTCTAGTGGGCTGTTTCTGCATTTTGAATGACATTAATTTTATGTCCTTGTATTTTTAAAGAAATATCTTGAAGTATTTATTCTGTATAGGAGTTGTAAATTATTTACAATGAGGGCAGTGAAAGCTTGGGAGATAGAGAATCCAGTGTCTCCCTAAGACTGTTACTGATCCAAGTGTCATGACTCTGAACTATTACAGTTAGTTGTGACTGGATTGCTTCTGGTGTGTGCAAATATATACTCTGCAGACTCCTAATACAGTTGTATTATGCAATTCCATGAGTTCAAATGCTCATTTGGTTGCAAATGCACAGCCTTTTTTGCTGTGAGATGACTTTCCCTACAGTGTTTCCTTAAACTCTGTTTCCTCATTTCAACAGCAGCATTTCTGCTTTCATTTCAATGTAAATTCCTGGCTGCTGAGTGAATGACTGATGGCTATTTATCTTCTCCACTGTGTATTTTTCCTGAAGCCTATAGTCATCTCCTGAGTTTGGTGAAAGAAAATAGCAGTGCGCCTTTAGTATTCTGAAATGTAATTTTTGGAGAGGTTTATTAAATACTGTCCTTATCTTCACATGCATGTCTTACAAAAAATCCAAAGGGAGAAAGAGAGAAAGAGAAAGAGAGAAAGAAAGAAAAAAAGAAAATAGAAGGAACAAAGGAATGTTTTACACTGTCTGCTTTGGCTGCAGGCCTGCCACTCTGGAGAAAAACAAGCCCACTAGCTCCCAAACTTTTTAACTCTGTAGTTGTTTTACTCATTTCCCTCCCCATATGTCTTAGGCTCTAAATCTTCCCACTTACCCCTCTGGTAATAATCAAGGTAATCTATGAATACAAGCCGTATGATTTTCCTGAAAGAAAAAAAAAAAAGAAGAAAAAAATTTTGGATGAAGGAAAATGGACTGTAGATAAATGGGGTGGGGATGGGGGAAATGAAAGGACCAAAGAAAGGCTGGACAAGATGATCTTCCTCACGGTGTTAATCCTGTACTGATCATTCATTTGCTCCATATACATAATTTCTTTCTGCAGTGAGTGAATTGCCCTGTCATTAACATAAAATTAGCTCTAAATGATCTTGGCCAAGAGCTTTGAAATAAATTAGTATAGAACCACACACTCAAAACCATGTGGGAATCCGTGTGGATTTCCAGATGTGAGAATCTTCTGTGTTACAAATATAGTTATGTTTACATAGCATAATCTGCTCTGTGGATATACTCTCGATGCAGCTGTGCTTCCAGTAGTGGTCTCTTATGTTAGGGTCTTCCTGTGTGAATGTGTTGTGTTTCTTACAGTGAGTCCATTCTGATAGTCACTACTTGGAAACAAATGTTGTCCTGCAAATTAAAATACTTTTTCAAGACATGGAAGGACTTTAGCATGGGCCAGTAGATTACATTGAAAGTGAAAATTTGAAAAATTTCATGTTTCATGTTTGAGTCATCATAGTGTTTTCATACTAATTGTTTTCCACTGTCTGAGTTATTTTTCATCACTGAGTACTTTCCGAACTAGGATTAAAATTTAGAAGCATGAGTAAAGTTTGAAGATGTCATAATATTTTGCACGTTATCTATGTAAGTGCTTAAGCTCATGGTTTGATTTCAGTTATATTATCAAAAATACATTGATTGATAACAAGATTAGATGAATCTCAGTATAATTGCCTGATTCTGTATTCATCTAAATAAAGATCTCTACCCATAATGATAGTCTGTTGATGCTCTTTTTTCCCCTCCCCCACCTTTTTTTTTGCACGTTTAAAAGCCCTGAACATCTTGATTTCTTTAATGCAGTTGCCTTTTGTTTTATGTGTAAGAAGGAAACTTGGAGTATCTTCGGGAAGGAAATTGATATCTGCAGGAAAAGACTACTGGGTTAAATAACTCTATAGAGTTTATACACATTAGTTAGTGCCTGAACTGTACAGTATTCAGTCTGTAGCAGTGATTATTAGCTATTATTAATGTTTGAATATGTGAGTACAGAATGGTGACTGAAGGTAACCTAAAATGTCATTCTTTTTCACTTTGTAGTGTCATCTTGTAAGTTTTAATAGCCACGAGTTTTTCAAAGAAATACTCTTTCCTTGCTGACTGAAAACCGTCCCCACTGATGAACAAGAATAATCAGTTTTCAGGTGTAATCCATACACCCTGTGGTACTTTGTCTGTAGCCAAGTCATTTCATAAGTGTCAAACAGGATAATATGACTCCAATAGTTGGATCAGAGACCTTCAGGGAAAAAAATATCAGCTAAACATCTGATACTGATCCTCTGAAATGACAGTAGCTCCATCCTCTAGCACAATGTAAAGTAAATTCTCTGTAGAGGTCATTACACAATGAATACAATTTTTGTTTTACATAAATCACTATAGCCTAAGAGTTCACTAGTGTGTCAGCTGATCCTTTATGTCTTGGCGGCTGGGTAAAACTGAGATTTTGATTGTAGAAAGCATTTTTTTCTATTAAATGTTGCATAGTGTTCCAACATTTTTAATATATATTACGATATCTTTTACAGCTCCTATTTAATAGGCAAATGTATTATACATATCTAAAAATAGTCTTGTACTTATCATTATAATCTTTAAATTGTCAGGGAATATTGTGCTTCTCTGTTTTTAGGAGCATTAAAGATTGTAAAAGCTGGAAGTAAGTCCCTCTTGCTAATCTCTTTAAGCAAAATATCCTTTGCTATTCTTCACCATAACCAGCTAATATCAGTCATTATCTTTAATAACAAATTTTAAGAAACTTCCAGTAAAGGAGACCTGTGTGATAAAAATCATGGGAGTGTGCTGCTCTCTGAATAAGAAATTAACTGAAAAGATACATCTTTGAACTATGCAAGCAGTGACAGCTTGAAGGAAGCACTAAAACTGTTCTACAGAAGATGGAGCTTTCTTCTGTCACATGCCATGGGTCATGCTTGCCATGGTAGGTAACTGATGTGCTTTGTGTCACATGGTTGAGAAATGCCACTATGTGGTATTTCTACCATGAGAGGCTGGGAATATTTCAGTCAGTATGTGACAATCTTTGTGGGCTGGTGCTGTCCAAAACCATTTCTGATCCCAGCTGCATTGCCCCAACAGTCTTTTAGCAATGTACTATTTTGCTTTCAATAACTAAAATCTTAAAGTGTGTGTATGTATGTGTCTGTATGTATTCACAACAAACCAAGATACATGAAAAAGTACATGCTCTGGTCATTAAAAAACCAGTCAGATATCATGGAAGACTATAAAAAATCAAAGGCCCCTCAGTGCCTTGTGGACATCAGACTTCCGTCCTAACTTTCATCACAGAATCCATCTAGAACCTAGTGAGGATGCTGCATAAAATTTGTAATTATGGAAATGCATATTTAAATTCAGTTTGAATTGAAAAACATTGATATTTGTTTATGGATTCTGCCAGTGTATCTCTCAAGCTGTTTTATGGCGCTGCTTTTCATTAATTATATCTTGACAGAAGAAATTCTCGCCTTTTTTTTCAGACTGAAGAACAAACGAGCCTCTCTGAAGAGCAGCTTAAGACCCTTCTGGAAGAATGTATGCAGCCTCAGAGAACAATAAGTAACGTTACCATGCCACAGTCTCAGGAATCTCTTTCTTTTGGATTAAGTCCCCCTTGTTACACAAGTCAAGACTCCACTCTTCACTCCACATCTAGTCTTTCCAAAATGTTAGTTGAAGACCATATTGTAGGGATGTTAATGGCTCAGGAAGAGGCTGGACTCGGAGACAAAAGCTTATGTGTTAATGCAGAGAGCAAAATCCCTGGCTACTATATCAGCAAAGCATTGGCTGGTAGTCACTTATCAAAGGATTCACTGGCCCAAACAGAGGAACCTGATGACCTAGAAGTTTTACAGAAGATGGAAGATAAGAGTATTACTGAAGGTTACTTTATGTCAAGAGCACTCAACACAAAAAGATTGAAGAAACCCTCTTTCTTGGGTGAACCATTATATTGCATCAGCATGAACAATGAGCCATCCACAGAGGCTGACATTCTCAGCATACCACTGCAAACCAAAGGAGGTGAGACTCTTAACAACCCTTTAGAATAGGCTTTTGATGAAATTGAAAAAACCTAAGCAGGTTCTCACCAAAGGTATGCACCAATACACACTGATTATTATGGTGGGGCGAGAATGTTCTTTTAGAAAACATAAAACTGCCAAAAATAATACACACAAAATAACAGAATGTTTATTAAAATTCTTACCCTGAAATAATTGACTAGGAGTTTTATGAAATGTATCACTGATGTTGATTAATTCTGTCAACTGGAAAACAGTGTTGAAAATACATATGGATTATCTTTTTGGTAGTAGAAAGTCATGTTCACTGTTCTGTGGAGAGCAAATATTCTCCCAGTAGCTGGTACAAAAATTCACACGAAAATCCAAGTGTTTCATGGGAGTTTTTAATAAGGTAAACTCTGCAGTATAGAAACAAACATAGCTATATTAAAGATAATAAACTGCTTTTAGGGAGTTCAAATTTACACACATAAGATACCAAGATTAATAATACTGAACAATTTCTATAAATTACTTTTAGTTTGATAAAAGAAAAAATAGACTTTAACCAGCAAAAAATTAAATTTCTCTCTGTCTGGTATGATAAAAAGATTGTGGAAATGTCTCTTGTTTTTCTTTTCTTTACTTACATATAATTACATAGTGATATTGTAATCTAAATCTGTATTTAGATTTTTAGCCTAGTTCTCTTCCTGGAAAGCCAACTGTTCAAATAAGCCAGATCTTAGGCAGGTAAACCTTTCATTTTTTTACGTAAAAGTTGTGACAGTATGAAGTTTGTGATTACAGTCTAATCTTACTAGAAATCAATACATTTTGCTATGCTTGTCAAGATTGATCTTTGTTATACTGGAAATCTGTTCTGGATTTAGAGAAACTGTTTTCTTCACATACATTAGTAATTTAGATGAAGATTCTAATATTCCTCTGCTATGTTATAATTTTGTAATTACGATCACAACACTTTCTTTGATTGTATTTAATCTTTCTACAGTGAAGGGAATGTTAATATTTTTTCAAAGCGATTCCACCTGTCAGAAAGCAGGAAGTCATGTCACTGCTGTTTTTACACTGCCAGACAAAGTGTATATCCATACTTACCTGAACTATTTGTCCCTTAGGAGATTTAGGCCATAGCTTCTACATGAAGAAAATAGAAATAGTACATGTAGAAAAGGTTGGGTGGTTTTGGTGCTTTTTTTTCCCAGTAGGTTACTTATCAGCTACCTTTACAGGCTGGTTTTGCTCTTCATGTAGATGCGGGCATCAGAAGAGCAGAGCAAGGGTAGAGAGTGCTCTGCCCAGAGGAGAGCAGGGTGGCAGTGGTGGTCATGGGGAACACCACAGAGAACCACCTCTGCCAGGGGCTACTTGATCTCATGCAGGAGTAACATGATTGCATACTACATGACCAGGCTTCTTTGGCAACCAACAGCGAGAAAAACTCAGTAACTTGCTGCCTTCACTTGAGTTAAAGTTCTCCTTTAGTCCGAACAGATGTAGCGTGATCAGAGCCATGTGTGACTCAGCCCCAACTACCACCTCCCATTGTGAGTGTGTTTTAAGATGGAATGTGTTAAATTGAGGAAAACACCATGCACTGTGACCACTGGGTAGTGAAGTGAGCTGGTAACTGTAGATATAGTCACTGTGAGGTAGTTTTATTGCACAAGAGAGGAAGGAGATTTTCACTATTAAGTAAATTTCCATATGGGACATCTCCTTGTAGAAGTCTGTAAGGTAAATGTGTTGACATTTATCACATAATAATTTAAATATCTCTGAGTCAAAATCATATGTGTCAGAGTAATGTAATGGGGTAATTAGATTATCTCTTTGCAGGAGTGACTGAGTAATATTTAATCATGTAGAACTCAAATCTGTATGTTTAATAAGCATCTTGATTTTATGATCTTTTTGCTTATGAATTCGTTTTTTGAGGGGGGAAGTGTTCTGAATTTTCAGTCCCTGATTTTTATTTTTTTTTTTTCATTTTTTACTAAGAAGCTAATTAATTTGTTTTCTACAAAGGTGACTCAGTTCTGTCTGAAGCAATTAGTCCTGGACATACGCCAAATGGTGTGTTATTTATCAAATTTGTAAACTTGCTTAACGTATTCTGTAGATAATTTGCTTGTTAGTTCAGACACGATTAAATGTGCTAATTGTATTGAGAAATGGAGATCCCAGTGCAATCCAGTTTAAGGCAAATACGTCTTCAGATGAAGGTATGAGAAGTGCCAGGTATTGTTTTCATTTTTAAGAGATATTCACATACTTGAGTTTTGTTATGGTCTTAATTCTAAAGGACATTTAAACACGTCTGCATTATCTTCTGTAAGTAGTTTGATTTTCTTGCCCACTTAGATATGGTTTAAGTTTTGTGTAGTGCTGGTTAAGCAAATAAAATTGTGTGAAACTGGTTTAGCACAATTTCAGTTTTGCATTCCTTATGGTACTGTAGTCTGTGATATAGATTTACTGTAATACATTAAATTCTATATATTCTAAGAAAAGCATAATTATTAACATAATGCATATACATATAGATATATGAATATATATATATATGAAGGAAACTCTCATGTGCCTTCAAAGATAAGTAATGCCTGTTTCTTGAAAGAAGCACTAATCTATATCTAGCTCTTATATATGTAGGTATAGATGTTGTTTCCTGAGGTTAACAGACTCCAGACTTACCCACATGCAGACACGAAAAGGCTGTTATTTCTCATAGTTGTATGAGCCAATAAAGAATTATTTCCAGCTCTATTTTGGGGGCTATATTAAGTTGTAAGTAGAAGTTGTATCACAAACCGTTGTTACGTTTTCCTCTTGCCAGTAATGTTGCGTTTACGGCAGTTCAGCACCTTTTTCTTTTCTTTTTTTCAGATCATATGAACATTGAAATTTGAGGGGAGAGCAGCTATATGCTTTTCTGCACAACTGTTTTTCTGAAAGTGTAGCTAAACCTCAATCAGTGATACTACACTGATACAGTACCATATCAAGCAACCTGAAGGGAAAAAATTACCGTAATTGAAAATGTTCCATGAGCTGCTTTTTTCTTTAGAGATAATTATTCATGTCATCTTATATTGTTGCAGATTTCAAAATAAACTATTGCATTTCATTAAATTTCCTGGGGGTGTTCTGCCTAATAAAGAAATGTACACAGATATTATGTAGCTGTGTGTCTGATAAGACATGCATGTCATTCTTTGTGAAAAAATAATGCAAAAAACCAACCAAACTTGAATTGTTTAGTATGTACTGATGGGGCTTTATTAGAGAGGGTGTGAAATAATTTTCTTTGCACACACACAGAGTCTAGTTTTTGCATAAAGTTAGCTAAAACATGTCTTCTGTTATCTCACTACAGTTTGCTGGAGCTTGTAGCCTGTCTGACTCAGAGTCCTGACTCAATGAAACATCCAAATACCCAGTTTTTTGCCCCAGGGCTGTCTGTTGGCTGGACCCCTGGTTTGGTTGAAGGCTCGACTTGCACAAGTCCTCTGCTGGATCAGAACATCAGCACTAGTCTGCTCAGGTCTGCCTGATTCTTGTCTGAGAAAAGGGTAACCACACAGCAAACATTCATATCTTCTAGTTAAGAAATGTAATTAAATGAGGAAGGATGGCAGCCCCTGGTGAAGGCTTGGTGAGAGTAAAGGTGGAGGCATTCAGAAGTTTGCCCCAGCAGCAGCTACTGGATTGTGTAACCTTATAGTAATGGGGGGGAGGGGGAGGGTAATGCAGCTGGTTTGGGTTTGAGATAATAGTAACAATTCATTACAGGTTTTTGATTGTCTAGTCTTTAACTAGTATTTTTTCCTGACTTTCGCCTTATTTACTCAGCTGATGGTCAGTTTTCCATTTCATGTGCTGCAATGTCAGAATAAGAAGACATTATTAAAAAAACATGGGGTTTTTTTAAAGTTTTTTTAAGTGGGGATAGATACTCTAGCAAAGGAGATTCAGCAGATTTATCCCATGGACAAGCTCTCCTGTGACTTGAACAAAAAGGACAAATTATTTCTCAGATCCTATACCTACAGTCATTTAAAATTCATCAAGAAGAGATGTATGGATAGAATATTAACTATACATGGGCTGTTACTGCATAGGGTTTACTTGATCTAATATGAACACTTAAATTAATGCACATATTGGCCCAGATTTTAGTCTAATTTACAGAGTTGCCTGTAGAAGTGGTTGCACACTCCTGGTAAAGATGTAATTGTGTGGATATAAAAGAGATCAGAATAGAATCTACTTGCTTTGAGTTAAAAACCTGAATGGGACATTATATTTCAAATAAGCTATTGATATTTCTTTTTTTTTACTTTCTGATATTTTTACTTGTTCTTCAACAGCAGTAACAAACCTTTTGATAGTGGATGTTCTGCATAGGATTGCTTAAAGCACATTTCAAGGAACTTTTCAAATCTCACCTAGATATGTTTCTTATCTTAAAAATATTAAACCGGTGTCATAATTTTGCTATTTTAAACGTAATTAAAGCAATACTGGCAAGTGTTTTCAAGAGTATTTTCTGTGCCTGTATGATATTCGTTTAGGACTGTCTGCTGGCTGTAATCTTGCCACAGTCCAGTTATTTTCACATGGAGGTTGTGTTTTATAGAGATCTTCTCAAAAGCAGTGTTCCAAGTGCTTGGGCAGTTTTTAAAGTAACCTAAATTGTGCTTAAAGATTATATGTATAATATCTAGAGAACATTAAGAAAAATACTATATAATTCTTATTTTCTTGGTTTATTTTCTTGGTTTATTTTCTTATCTTGAAACTCGCAGCTATAGAAAATCTTTTCCTAGCACCCTCAAGGAAGGGTTGCTGTTGCTAACAAAGACTTACAACATTCCTGAAGCCATACATATTTTTATTCACATCTGGCATTTCAGGGAGGAGCAGGTAAGTTTGAATGGCTATTGACTTGAAGGGTATATTCCAACAGGAGGTCTGTAGCTTAACTTTTAGCCTTGGGAAGTGCTGAGGACCCTGCACCAGTTGTAGTCACTGCAAGCCACAGGGACACAGCGCTCATGGCTTGCTATTCCAGAGGTTTGTTGGGTCAGTACCCAAAGCTCAGAAAGTGTAAAAAATTAGTGGCCTAATATTTATCTGTGCTTAGCTTCTACTGTATTATATTAAACAACAGGTTGTTTGGGAATATTTTATTTCTTGCTTGATGTTGCAGGTGAAATATCAATTCAAGCCTTCCTTTCTTTTTGTATTTTCAGTATTAAGTAAAGCTGTAGGAAATAAATTATTTGGAAAAATAAAGTACTGGTAAAAGGTGGACAATAACAGAGATATTATATAAAATATAGTGACAAGGTCATTTGCTGAAACATCACCAATACCAGTGTAAAAAGAAAGTTGAGCCCAGGAGGATTCATGGGTTTTTCTTTGTTTTTCCAGTGACTCTGTGTTGTGACCTGCAATAACCCCTCCATTGGGGCCCGCCACTTGAATTCCAGCTGCACTGGAATGTGGCAGCTTCTCCTCAGGGAGTGATGCAGCAGTGATGATTAAGATATTTAAATGAATTTTCTTTTGCAGCCTAACTTGGGATTTGGAAACAGGTTTTCTGAAATAACATACCTTCATTCAGCATAAGTTGTATTTGTCAAAAGCTTCTTTACTGTCCTTTCTAGCTCCTTTAATCCAAAACATAGCAGAGCACAGGAGACTGATTTTTAAAGTTATCCTTCTGACTTTTGGGCTTTGAAATGGTTGAGGGACAAGAAGTTTCACGTGTGCATGTAAATTTATGCTGTTTGTTCTCCTTACCTTTTTTCACACAATTGTTTTTCAGCACAGATAGATGCCTTGTTCCAAAAATTTAATATTGGTGAAAGCAACATAGCCATGAAGAAAAATTTCTGGTGTGCTTGCATCTAATTGCTGAGCAGTATGTGACCAAACCATTCTGTCTTTGTCACTGAGACCCCTCAGTGATAAACATACAGTGCTGGTGTTCGTGGTGGCCAGTGCTCAGCTGTTGATACTGGTTTTCTCCAGTGGGTATATTTTGATCCCACCGTGGTTTGCCCGTTTAAATGACAAACTGCATATTGTTTTCTTCTGAAAGTGGAAAATTAAGGTGATTCAATCATTTTCATAAACATTATGTGTGTGTATATATATATATGAATTATGTGTATCAATTGAATATGTAATATAGAAAATATAGAACTTGAGGGGGATATTTTAAAGGACTACAGCATTGATTTCAGTATAATGTAATAGTGTGAGAAGTTCACTCCAGCTTTACTGTTACTGTGCAGACTTAGAGTGGTCGAGGGACTTTAATTTCAAAGAGAAGTGACAAACTAAATATCCTGATTTAAAAAAAAAGTTAAAAAGTTTCTTGAACCTAGATGACAATAAAATGAGTGAAATCATTCTTGTATGTTCAGAATTCAAGTTTAAATTAAAGTAGTTCTACCAAGGGGTGAAAAACTTTCAGTTTCATCATTAAAAAAAAAAAAATAGGAAAATACCCCACAAAAATTCTCAGCCTAATGCCTTTTTCCAAGAGAGACGTGGGCTGGTATCTGCTTAGTGGATCTGTAGTGCATGCTTTCCTTCTCACTTCTCGAGCAGAACTCCTGCAGAGCCAGTGGGCATGCTGAGCACAGAGTGAAAACAGGCTGTGCAAAAATCATCTGCTGCATAGATCAGAGAGGAAAGGGCTGCTTAAACATGTCATCAGAGTAACAACAACTAGTCTAGAAATGTGAAAAGGTATGCCAGTAAATTCATGTGCTGGAAAGGGTGCCTTTTTACCTCCATGTCAGGGACGGATAAGTGAGAGACAGTTGTTTGCAGCACAATTTCTGTGATTTCAGTAACTACAAGAATTATTATATTTTATTAAACCCCCTACTTGCTAGATAAAATTTCAGCAAATGATATGAGAATGCACCTTTTTGTTATGCTTCTTAAAAAGGCTTTCTAAGCACAGCTCTGAAAAAGATCCCCCCTCTCTTGCTTTTTACATGCAAAATTTGCCAGAGTTTACACTTCCAAGAGTGTTTCCTCCCCCACTTATGAAGAGCGAGCCTCACCTCTGGCAATCTCACAGTGTGAAGGATAGACACAGAAGACAAGGTGGTTTGGCAGACCCTCAGGAAACTGACAAGTAAGGAGGGTTTATGAAAGCAAGGAAAAATAATAACTGATTTTTTTCTTCAATTTAATTTAATTTTCAACAGATGCTCTTATTGAGAAATAATTGCTCCTTTATTTGTAGTGAGATTTAAAGGTCAGAAAAACTGTTTCCTTTTCAAATAGAATAGAGGTGCTTGAATACTACTAATGCCATAACCTACATTTATCCAATTACACGTTTCATTGAGGGATTGGCTAGAATCCAAATGCAGTAGTTAGAATAAAAGGCTCCCTGTCATTTATGTCTATGTGAAATAGTTCACTGCTTGCAGCTGAATCTGCAATACCTTATCTCTTATGCTTAAAAAAAAAAAAATCCAGTAAACTAGAATATTCTGGAGCATGTAGTAACTTGTGGAGTGCTAAAGTGCATGAACAATTTCGCTTTATAGGCAGGTATTCTGTATTTAGAACTTTTTTCCCTTAAAAATCTGCTGTTTTCTTGTGGAAATACTGATCTGTGCCATTGTTTTCTTATTGTTTGCTTTGTGTATTTGGTATGCATAGTTTTGGTGGGAAGGGCATTGCCAGAGGCATTCTACCCTAATTTTACAATAACACTAAAATGGTCTCTCCATATGTGTTTTGTGAGCAGAGTCATCAAGGGAGATGGACCCAGAGTCTAAGCAGCCCTCAGTTTAGCCCTGTATGTTTTGCCTAGGCTAGCAGTTCTTGACTTTGAAAGCAGTTGAAAAATGAAAGACAAATGGTGTCTGGGCTTCCTGGGATTTGTTTAAATTTGAAAATCCAAGTTTCTCTATGATACTTCTCTAATTTTATGGATTTCCTGTGGAAGATTTTATCTTTAAGACTTCTGCTTGCCAAACACTTTTTTAAATGAATTCTCTTCCTCTTGTCATTACTCTGCTTCATGCAGATAAATATCTGTATAACTTTATGCACCTGTGTTTTCTCTTTTGAAAAGATGAGAAATAAGAACTAGAACTCGCCTTGTGGATACTTTAAGATGCTTACTTCTGCAATCTCAACAATCTTTCCAAAATTAATTTATTGAAAATCTACTAATTATTGTGGACTTCCCTGCAAAAATCATGCCAATATCACTAAAAAATGCACTGTTGTCATTAAGATGCAGATCTTTCTACACTTATCTCAGTCTTTATCTCCATAGCTTATGAATACCTACAGGTTAAACTACTACACCTGTTGAATATAGGTTTGATGCAGATGACCACTTTAAAACTTAAGGTGCTGCATTAGCATGGGCTCTGAGAAGAGCGTGTTGTGGAAGAAAAACATAGTGTTCTCTACAGTAGCATGAAATTAAAATATTACTTATGCAAAAATAGTTGGCCCATACCAAGTAACACTAGAAGTGGCATGCATTGGTTGGTACACCTACGTGTTCCACCGATGAGCCTTCAGGGAGCTGGGAACAGCCAATTTCCCATAGGCTTCTCTGCCCTGTGTAGTGTGGCCATCTTCCATGTCCTTGCTGTTTAGTTGTTCTTAAGTAGTTGTGTCTTTGGACAAGGGCTAACTTACCTCGACTATAACTCCTTCTTGTGTCCTACTGTATGCACACCCACCAAGCAAAAAGAGGGGGGACTTAGTTAAGCTATGAGTTAACACAAAGCATATGGCTTGCCTTTTTTGTTCTAATGGCAAGAAAAGCTACATAAATGCATGTGATAAGTTAGCATGAAAGTTTGGCATGGCTCAGACAAGATCACTGGAATGGGCTGCCAAGGCTATCTTCCCCAGCAGCAGCAGCAGTTCTCTGTTTCAAACTTTCGGTTAAACTTACATATATCCATGTATAGATATGTTCAGATACAGATATATGTTCAGAAAACTGCTTGGCTTAAAGGTTATATCCTTTTTCCTGCAAGTAAATGAAGAGATTTCTCCAGTTTAGAACTGTCCTTGTTTTTTGTAGTTCTCAGTCTTCTCAGTGTCCTTGGGAGGCCTGAAGAGAGTTAGAGACCAAAAGTGCAGGACATATGATATTGCAGGCCCAGATAAGATCAGATGGGTTACACTGACAGTGCACTCCCACTATCCCCTCTCATTGCAGAGAAGTCAAGCAGACAAGCTTGGAACTGATGAGGGCAGAAATTCCTGGCCCCTTTTAACAGGCCAGGAGTTCTTTCTTTGCTCTCCTTGCTCTCAGGGAAAAAATTAAATATACAGGACTGCCCTCAAAAGTGTAATGACTTTGAGCAGGACTCTTCATCCTCAGAAAAAGGAGATGTAAAGAGTAATTTTCTGTAACTGCAGGACCCCCTAACTACACTTCTCAGGTAGGTATCTAGCATCTGCCTTTGCTAAGGGGTACACAGGACAAGCTGCTGCTGCAAGTAAATATCAAGGAACCAGTCTTAACTGTTCTTCATTTTAGCAGCAGGTTCTAGAAGTTGATTGAGTGCTCTGGCATGAGCTCTTTGATCATACTAGCAGTTTCAGTCTGGAGAGTCTAATGCACCTGCCCCTGCAAAGAACCAATATGCTGCCTCTTTTCATGTGAAAGGGCTGGCCTGGCTGGGGATGATTGCAGTCTCTCAAAAACTGTTTTGCCTTGTGGCTGCATCAAGGGCAGCACAGCTTAGGAGTCTTCGTGTGAAGCCTTCAGAACCAAATGCGCCAGCTGCCCGTGCTGTATAACTGCAGCAGTGCCTTCAGGCAGACCAGCTGTTAATGTAGGGTAACAGCTCAGGTGCACCCCCTTAGTGTAGTTGTAATGTAAAAAGTACAGAGAAAATCTTGCATTGAAGCCAAATTTGACACAAATAACACATCAGTGATCCAGAGATGTATTACAAAACATTAATAAAACCAGAGCACAAAGGTATAAATATAAATGTCCTTGGTGGTTTATTGTTCTTTGTATGTAAGAAGCTTTATTGTACAACTTACAAAACTTTAGAATGGAAAAATGGTTAAAAATGTTTACAAAAAAAGCATGGTCTTAGAAAATTATGCTAGCAAAAACATCGGGAGGAGGGAAGCAAAAAAATCTTCAGTGTGCAAACTTTTTATAAAAATAGAAATACTAACTCTACAGGTAGCATTTCATGATAAATTATTTAAATAGCCTATCTACACAATTATGTGATTAACTATTACAATGGCAATGAGAAAAATAATTTATAAAAATATAAGCAATGGTATACAAGATGACAGGAAAAAATATAATACAACATTAGAAATTGTATTTGACTTTTTTTTTTCCAATGCCATTTCCTTACTGGGAATACATTTTCTGCAAAGAAATTTTGACTATGTACAGCATTAACTTTTTAGTACTACAGTAGCTTTAAAGTTTGTTAGAGATTTGAACTCTGCTTACTCCAAAGGTTTTTCTCAGTCACACAACAATGAGGTAATATTTGTACGTAAAACTTTCACCATGTTCATTTCTTTTCGTTTTTTGAAAAGACAAGGCAATATTATAGGTATAAGGATGCTGCCCCTTCTGTTGGGGAAAACAGTCTTTTAATGTACATCGAGGCCTCTCCCTCTTTTGCAAGGAGCTCCTGAAATTGTCTAGTCTGTAATGAATTCCTTCTTTAGTAGCTGCACATCACTAGTTACAACACTCAGTGTGCAGTGGCCCAAAGAGCCCGTTAAATGGTTATTGAGGGCTGTCCTTGTGCCTCTCGCTGCAATCTCCTCAGGGCAGCTATCCTGGCTCTGGGTTAGGCCCACTGACCAGTGGTAAAGCATCACAGACATTTCCCAGCACTAGAGAACACTAAGATGGTGAATGGCATTCCCTCACCTCTAGTGCAATGGATGGGACAGAAACTGCTACCATCTAAAGAGACTTGAATTTTAGCACTGCAGAACAGTTGCCTGCCAGGCTACCAAGTGCCTTGCACAAAGAAAGGAAAAGCCAACATTGAGCTCAGACTGAGAAAAACAAACATCCCATTGTCCACACCCTCACTTTTCCTTGCGCCTCAAAGCCTTTATGGGAAAACTGCTCTTTGTAACAAATACATCACCACTACCTGCTCCAGACAAGATTTTTTTTCTCAACTAAACCCTCTCTAGTTTCAGTATAGAACAGAGATAATAAATAATCTGTATTTACAATCTTACAGTCATGAAGACTTGTAACAATGATTAGGTGGATAGTCTTGACGCATTTCTTGTTTTAATCAATAATCCCTCAGTCCTTATAACATCAAGAATAGGCAAAAATAAATATTTTACAATTTTATCTACAGGCCCCTTTTCCTCCCCTCTAAAGAAGCGAGGGGTTTAAAACATCTATGGCATGTAGAAAAGGAATGTTTTCATTACATTATTTTTGTGCCTCTTTAACCATAAAAAGTGAAGCATGTGCTAGTCTCCTGAAGGACCAGCTGAGATGGTGGTGCTTTCTGGCACCATAGCTGAAAGAACACATTTAAAGATAAGCAAGACCTGCATCTAAATCAGGAAAAAACAGAATCTAATTGTAAATCCCAGTTCTCCCAAAGCTGGTGTGATCCAGTGTACCAGTTTTTATCCTCTTTCCCGCCTCCCATGACAGAAATCAGTTTTAGGATATCTGTTTTGTCCTGTATACAGCAGCTGATCTAGCTTACCACAAACAGAGTAAGGCTATGTTTTCATCTGAAAGGTATGACATAGAAAACAATAATTTCTCCAAGTTAAATGGATGTAAACCGAAGTAGCACAGCCTTCCTTAAAAAAAATTCTCTACCCCATTAAGAAAAAAGAAAGACCTAGAGTTCCCCCTCCCACCCAAACCCCTTTTCCCCACACAAGGTCTTCAGTTTAAGTAGTCCACAGCACATCCAAAGATGTTCTTTTTACAAAATGCTACTCCATGGGACCTCCAGTTAGAGAGGCAGTGACACTGCACTGTGATAAACAGCAAACAAATATCTTTCCTACTGAAAGAAGAGTGCTTGTTCAGTGACAACAATTCTCATTTGCAAGACATGTTTGTTTCCTTCCACTTCAGCAGAGGTCAGATACCAAGTATGTTCTCACTTTCATTCTCTCAAAAGCATTCTCTTGAGGCAGGTCATGTGTTTTGAGTCCACACTTACGCAGAAAGAAGAAAGGAAGGAATAATATAATGGTCCCAGGATTTGTAAGGCTAAATGTTTCAGAAGGTGCAATTACCAGCATTTTTAAATTGTCTCTGAATCCAACAACCTTGTGATTATGGATCTGTGAAAAAAGAAAAGATATATTTAAATATTTCTGTGTATTATGCATGATTATGTCCAAGTCATTAATGCCTAGGGACATTTGTAAAGAAAACTGAAAGTGTACTTTCATTTAGGTACTTCCTTAAGCTAGACTTCAGAATCTAATCTATGTAACCATTACATAACGAAGTCACAATTTCAGAAGACTAGGACAGCTGGAACTACTTGTACACGCTTACCTCCACTGAACTTCAAGACTGCAATATATGGACAACCTTCTACTTTGCTTACTTTTAAGCAAATCAGTTTTTTACTTACTAAAGTCAGTATTTTGCATTTCTGCCTTAGATTTTGTCAGATGTTTTCATTCATTCTAGTCAGCACTTTAAAGGAGATTCAAGATGTACTTAATTTCTGGAACTCAATGGATTCCTGATACTTTGAAATAACACAATAGAAATATACTTAGATTTTATACATTTAAATTTTTGACTATGAAGAATTTATTGAGAAGGTGTCCTGTTTCTGCCTGCAGAACTTGTTTGAGACTGAACCATGAAAGATCACAGCCAAACTTTCCCTCTTGGCTCTTACATCTGGAGCTTTCTTGAACCAATTCACTTACATAGGATCTCTTAAATGCAATGTCATCCTTACCTCTGCATTCATATTTAAGGTCTGAGAAGAACACCATTTCTTGAGAGAAGACAAATAATCCTAGCCGACCACCAGCATAGGTTTTATCATAGATTGGTCCTGAGTCTGCCATGATTTTCTTCCCTTCGTACATTACAACCCTACAAGAGACAACAGCTCAGCCATCTTTGACAAGGTCCTATGAGGTTAATCTTCACAGACATCCATTTTCCCTGTGACATTTACTTCAGATAGAAGGATGATGCTCACCTGATGTAGCCAGTCTTTGGTCTATGGCTAAGTCGCCATCTGTATGCAGTGAAGTCTTTCCAGCCTATGTGACGAGGATCATGCCACAAAGTTCTCACCTACAACAGAATATTTTTTTATTAACCAAAGGCCAGAGATAACACAGCAGTTATTTTGACATGAAGGTGCCTTACTTTTAAAGGCTGCAAGTAAGTAATTAGGCTCTGTAATAGGATCTTTTGAAATCAACTGCATTTAAATTTACTTCTAAAAATGTAAATTGGAAGCTACAGCACAGTTACAGAAACAATTGATTCACTACTGCTGGAAAGCCTGTCTGCAGCAAGCAATCCTGTTAATTGTTTACAGTATTTTGCATGATTAGGAAAAATTACAGTTATTGGTCTTTGCCAAGAAGCCTACATGATCAGCATGTGTGAGCCCCCTCTAAGTGTCTAAGTTGCTGGAAGAACAGCCTGCCTTACTCAGAAGAGTATGTTATTACACTGGAGTACTCATGTTATCATGTTAAGAGTACTTCAGCATGTAGTAAGCACTCTTCTGTGTGGCCACTCTTACCTGGCCAGGAGTGTTTCCTGTGTGCCACAGAGCATTACGAAGGTGTTCTCCTGGACCAGTGGTGGAATTCACAACTTTGATGGAGAGACCTGAATATCCTTGAGCTTTGGTTGGTGTGGAGTCCCAGTAAGACTGGGTGATCTGCTTCCACATGACAACATAGAAACGACTGCTAGATTGGTAGCCAAATACAAAGCCAGCATAATCATCATCCCTTTCTGTATTGATAAAGAAGGTACCACTGAAGTCCACGGCATTGAATTCATCAAAACCTATGGGGAGATTAAAGGATAAAGTTTTAGGTGCTACATTTTTGCAATTCTTAAAAAACTCCTTAATACTTTCTCAGGTTCTCTTCCTCTTCCCCACCCCAACTAAAAAAAACAACCAAGCAACCCCCTGCCCCTCCCTCCCAACAAACAAAAAACTCAAACAACCCCAAACAACAGTGCCTATTAAATTTTTCCCCTTACCGACTGCAAGGCCGGGGTCACAGTTGACTGTCTGAACCAGTTCTTTACCCTGGTGACGAACAACCCAGTTTGGATCATTTTGGGATGTTCCCTTGGGATCCAGGGGAATCATCTGAAATCTTCGGAAATCAGTCTCACTAATTTCCACATTTTCAGGGCAGATATCATCAATGTCTGGCACACTGTCTTGGTCAAAATCATCTTTGCAAGCATCTCCACGTCCATCACCTGTAGAATAAAAAGTAATTTTACCATTATGTCACCACCATTGTTTGCTTCTGAGCCTTACAGCTTGAGAGTTGAAGTCTGAATTGCAGATCTCTGACTGCCCAGGTACTTGGCAGACACATGACAGAAGCCACAACAGCTACTGTATAAATGCCCCTTCACTCCAGCCTGATAGTGACTTAGGAGAAAGTTGGATATGTGGTCATTTTTACATCAGTCTTTACCCTGAGAAGCACTGTAACAACATTCAGTTTTTTTCTGGTAAAGACATTCGGGTTTTTTGTTACTTAGTTTTGTCCAACATTAAATAGTATGAAAAAAAAATAGCATAAAACTATTGGAAGATACTCTTAAAATGTTATTATGATACTGGCTATCTTACCATCAGAATCAGCTTGATCTGGGTTGGCAACCAATCTGCAGTTATCTTTGTCATCAGGGATACCATCATTGTCATCATCATGGTCACAGGCATCACCTTTTCCATCCTTATCATGGTCAGCTTGATTGGCATTGGGCACATAGGGGCAGTTATCGAGGTTATTTTGATGGCCATCTTCATCTATGTCCTGGTTGTTGTCACACTGATCACCTATGCGATCAGAATCACTGTCTTCCTATCAGAGGAGAAAAATATAACATTTTAAAAAGCCACCCAAAGAAGGCTAAGATAGGAGTCTCTGAAATAGGAGTCTTAATACGTAGAATTAATTGGGATTTCTGCTTGCTTTATCAAGAGCTAAGATGGATATAGTGAGTGGTTTAACACACACTTAAAACTGCCTGTGCTAACTGGTTTTATGCTACTTTAGTCTTGTTGTGGTTTCAGTTTGAATCCACAGCATCAGAAAGCAGTGTGATCATCAGCTATCTTGTGCCTTTGCCACATGCCTCTTCTGTCACTAATCTACCATATTGGAAACAGGGTACTTTATGTCCTACCTTCCCTGGCAGCAAGGGGGTTTCAAGGGCCAAATCAGGGTTGGACTACTCTGTACCTATCAGTAGAGACTAACATTAAAACAGTCTACCAACTCTTGGTATTACAGCTTCTACACCACAGCATAACTTTCTCTATCATAAAAGCCTCTAATGCTCTTCATGCCCCTTGATTCATCAGTCAAGACAATGGTTCCCATAGTGGTCACAGACTGCATTAACTAACTAGGGCACTTGCTGATCACAGATTTTAGCCAGTCATTTGCTTAATCAGCTGCTGAACTAAGACAAACAATCCCATCATCCCTGAGACTGCCTCATGTTGAGTCTGGTAGTCTTGTTAACACAGGTGGATGACCCTGGTGCAGACACAAGGCATACCATACACTGTTGGATTAGCTACTAACTCTGGTACTTGAAATCTAGTATCTCCACTTCTAGAACTTGATTGGGATAGTGTTTGGAAAGCCATTAGTCTTATATTAAGATTTCAAAGTCATAAGAGAAAGATCTTCCTGAAAGGAGCTGCCTCAAAGAATCTTCAGGTGATTCCCTCCCTCAAGTGGGGAAATAGTAAAGCAAGTGACAATGACTAAGAAATTTTGTATTATCTGTTTAAACCCTTCAAGTAACACTGCTTTTAGGCTACATGGCCACACTACACTACACTACATTCCACTGATTTGCAACAGCTTTTCTAACCCTTCAAACATTCCAGATATGTCCCTGAAGCTATTAAACTTACAGTCTTTTAATTGACAGGATGTCACAGGCTTTATCTACTTCTGCCTTCGATTTTTGAATCAGTAAGTTGTCTGAGAGTCTGGATCCCCCTAGATTTTTATGCAGATGAATTTTAGAAGTGTCAGAATATGCCTTTTTCTTAGGGAAAAGCAACTTGTGCTGCCTTCCACTTACTGGAAGTAGAAGTTATCTTCTGAAATGCAGTTGGCTTCAAGCTTAGGGACAAAGTTTAAAGAATGACTTTGTGTTGTTCCACTACCCAGATTTTACACAATATTCCCAAAGTATTTAATATTCTCAGTGTGAGGATCACCACAACTGACAAACCTAAGAAATGTTTAGGAAACAAGTAGTCTCACAGATCTTCACTACAGCTACTTTTCAGAAAATACCTACCAGCTGTTCAAACTCTGAGAGCATGTTATTGGATAAAGGCACCATTGGGGAAAGTAGTAAGAATGATTTGTGACAAGTCAAATTTCAGGTGTAACTTGTTCAAATATTTTCTACAACACACAACATACTACATTTTTTAGCCCACCAGTCCTCTACTTACACAATTCAAATCCCTTACCTGGTCAGGGTTGTGTTCCAGTGGACAGTTATCACACTGATCTCCAACACCATCCAAGTCTGTATCCCTCTGGTCTACATTGTAGACATACTGGCAGTTGTCCCTTTCATTAAGCACCCCTGTAAAAGTTCATGAATGAAAGTCAGACATCTAAATTCTGCAAAGGACTGGATAAAGCCACCACACACTTCTTGATACATTTTTTAAAGCATTTTGAGCAGCATTTAAAAGCCTTGAATGATGACTCATCAACAGCTCTGCCACACACTTCTGCTCCTACTGCCTTGTGAGAGTGGAGCTAGAGCTGAACTGTGGCAAAGTGTATATATTCCAAAGGGAATTTCCATTAGCCCTAACTGTTCCTTCAGTAACCTTCACGTCCTGAAACCACCACAAGAGAACTTCTGTGTGTTCAGGGATGAAATTTTGGTACGAAATCAGAATTACGTTGGATTAATGGCTGATTAGAAGACCATATAAAGGAATGATTAGAGGCCACCTACCATCTCCATCAATATCTATTGCACATGCATCTCCTTCTCCATTGTTGTCAGTGTCAGTTTGATCAGGGTTGTGATTGTAGGGACAGTTGTCGCAGCGGTCACCAACATCATCCCTGTCGTAGTCATACTGCTGTGGGTTGTAGATGAATGGACAGTTGTCCTGCAAAAGCAAGAAAAGTCAAGTTTTCAAAACAGTCAAATTAAAGCTCTAACAAGATTCTGCTTGTGCTTGTACTGCTATATGAAAGAAGAAATGAAAGGTGGGGAAATAGTTAAAACTCAAATGCTACTATCTCAAAACACCCTGTTGCTGGCATGAGTGTATGAATGGCTGATTGAAAAAGGAAAACTCACTTCCCAAGTTTAAACAGCTGCAGAAGGTTTGTCTGCATAGTTATGCATATCTAAGGTTTCCAGGATAGCTGTCAGTGCCAGCAATTTCCTATGGTCCTCTTTTAAGATTAAGGTTAGAAGCTAGACCCCAGCTTTAGGAAGGGGAATGGGAAAGCCACATACTCAAAGGCTAATCTTTTCTGTTTTCTTACCCGGTCATCAGGAATGCCATCATCATCATCATCATTGTCACAGGCATCACCAATCCCATCCTTATCATAGTCTTCCTGCCCTGAGTTAGGCAGATTAGGGCAGTTATCCTAGAAAGGAGGAAGTACACAGAGGTGTTCAGTTCTGGTATGATTACAATATGGATTTGAGCAGGTAAAATCTAATCATTAGGCAAAATCATAACACCTCAACCAGGCAGGAGTTGCCTTACTGTAATTCTCTCCATTTAATCTAGTGATTACAGTAATAAGTCTTAGAAAGCCACAGTTAAATAATTTTTAAAATAAAGGCTGGTTTGCTTTTGAGAATCTTACCCTGCTTTTCTTCCCCTGGAGACAGCTATCTGTCAGAGCAAAGCTGATACAGGTATGGCCTAAACTAGAATCTTCCCAGAACATCTACAATGATCTGGCTTAATTTTTTCCCATATCACAGGAATATATAAAGCAATACAGCAACAGCAAGATCCTCCTAGCAATGCCTTGACAAGAGTATCCCTAAACCTCCTCTATCTCTAGAAGGTTATTTGCAGAGAGAATATTTTAATAGCTTAGGCTGTTATAATGGTAGATGGTAAAAGAGGATAAACTTACTTTTTTACAGTGGTAAGTGGCATTGGCAACACAAACCAGGTTCTCATTTGGCCATCCATCTAAGTCAGTGTCTTCTCCACAGATTATACCATTGCCAGCATAGCCTGGTTTACATTCACAGCGATACATGGGGTCACTGAAGTGGCCAAGGTAATTGCATTTGGCATTCTTGTTGCAATCATGTGTTCCATCTGTGCATGGGTTACGTGGCTTGCAGACCTAGAAGACCACACAGAAATTAAACCCACTGAAAACATTTTTTCATCCCTCACTTTTTCCCCAGAGATTCAAAAAATCCTAATCAATCAGGAAAAAAAGAAGCTTCATACATGGCTTTCTTCCAGTCCTCAACTCCAGTACCAATCTTTGCACTAATTATTTTTCTTGTTCAAACCTTCTGTATTATCAAATGGAACCAAGCACTAAGATATCGCTGAGGCACATACTGTTGTATCATTAGTGAATACTGATTTACTCCTAAAATTATGTGTAAACTCTGAATCCTCCATGGCTGATATTTAAAACTCATTTTGATCTCCAAAAGAAATTGGTTAATGCTTCTTCTCACAGAAGATGGTGTTTTATTAAATGCTCCAAGTCCTTTTTGCCTAAAACACATAGGTGTTTTCTGTTTTTTAGAAACTTCGTGAGATTTCGTAACCCAGGACAATTCTCAAATTGACAATACCTGTTTGTTACTCATGGCATCCTCAACACTGCGGCCAAAGGGCTGTGTTCCAGTGAAACGTGGTGGACAAGGCAGACAGTTGTACCCAGGTTCAGTATTCTCACACCTGTGCACTCCATTGAAGACAAAGCAGGCATCAGGAACCTCTCTGCACTGAAAGAATTGTTTGAGATAAAGGAGAACAACAGTTAGCATTATAAAACAGTGATTCCATTCTCCCTTCCTGTTTTCTTTCATTCCCTTTCAAGGAGCAAACTATAGTCTTCTTACCTCATCAATATCTTGGCAGTGAATACCATCACCATGGTAGCCAGCAGGACAGGCACCACACTTCCAGGAACCATCAGGGGCGCTGGTACATGTAGCCCCCGCAAAGCAGGGATTAGACAGACACCCATCTGTGAAACAAGTGAGAAAGTGTTAGATAAAGGATGCTTACCATGCTGCTACAGTACTGTATTTGGCTGATATCATGGTTTAAAATTCTAGCCCTTGAGGTTTACGGACTTTACACTGGTATTTTCAAGATTGTCAACAACCTTCAGATGTTTATGGGAAAATGGATGCTCACCAATCGGACAGTCCTGTTTGTTGCAGACCTGAGTCCCTCTAGCTTCACCTACGCAAGTCTTCCCACCATACTGAGGCTCGGGATTATTGCAGAGACGGCTACGTTTCTGAAGTCCTCCTCCACATGTCACTGTGCAAGCATCCCATGGAGACCATGGTCCCCAGTTGCCATTAACTAAAGGGAGAAGAAGTTGGAAGACATGTATAGCTTTAAATTCAGTGCTACAACAAGTTTCTACCTGACTTAGGACTATTACTTTTGTAGTGAGAGCACTTGGGGCATTGTTCTGACATAAATCACAGAATTAATGGACTCGATTAAAGAGGCATAAAGAAGAGGCATAAAAATAGTTTCATCTGAAACTAACTTGTGAGGTTTTACGTAGCCCACCTCTAAGTTTAAAGAGAGAATACTACTAGAACAAGTTTATTTAGTAACTACTCAGGAAGTTCACCATTATTTACCAACTACTAGTTACCACCACGACACACTTACTTGGGCAAGGATCTTTCTGACAGGCTTTGTTTTCTCTTGCTTCACCCTCACAAGGTTTGCCATTCAGCTGTGGTACTGGAGAGTTGCAGAGACGAATTCTAGTGATGATGCCCGTGCCACAAGTGACAGAACATGATGACCATGGGGACCAGTGACTCCAGCCACCATCCTGTTTAACTACAAGAGAGATTTCTGTTATTCATAGTTTCTGAAGACTTCAGCTGTACAGCACCTAGGACATAGCCAGTACCAGGACTGTACCAAAGACTCCATGTGTAATGGATAGCCTCCTCACTGTCACAGATCAAGTTTTGCAACTAGAGAGATTTCATACTTAAACTGGCATCAAATTTTGTCCTGGGAGCAGTGCCCAAACATGCCTGTTTACTGCATTAACTCTCTGCTCCTCTCTACCTGATTAATACAAGTCCTTAAAAAGCTAGAAGCCATGGATCCATGCCAGTGACAGAGCTACATGGTAATCTTTGCTTTCAACATTTAGCCAATAAATGCAGCCTCTGTTTTACTACCAGCATGACCAGATTAAGTACTTACATCTCTTATCACACTCTTGAAGGTGGCAAGTCCGAGTCTGTACAGAGGAGCCTTCACAGCGGTTATTGAGACTGTCACAGGAACGCCCTCTCTGCTGAATCCCGTTACCACAGGTCACAGAACATGAGGTCCACTCAGACCAAGGAGACCATCCATCATCTGCATAGTCGCTAGCTGCAGAGGGATACAGTTCTGAATAAGACTCCAGGTACATGATTTTCCATAGCTTTTCTCCCACCCCTCTCTCAGCGAAAAGGACACAACTGTCCTCAGAGGCCACATGCATCTTCCTTTCTTGTATGAGATAAAGGCCATGAACTCAAACACGTCAGTATATTGCATATTGTAGAAAATATTTGAACATGTATCATGTAAGTGATTAGCCTCAAAGAGGCATCAGATTAACCTTACTTCAGTAGTGCAAGGTTTCCCTTGGATATCCAGTTCTGGTATATTGCAGAGCAGCATGTGTCTAGTTAGATGTGGCCAACTGCTATAGAACTGTGAAAATATTCAGTACTTACGCCAGCACCGAGGGCAGCACTCGCCATCAGGCACGGTGGCATTGGAACAAGGCATGAGAGGACAGGACACTTTCCGGCATATGGTGGCAGAGTTCTATAAAGAGTTGTGAGAATTACAGTTACCAAGTGGAATATAAACAATATCTGGAGTCTGGGTAAATAATAGAGACCTTTTCTGCAGAACTTTAAGATTCAATAGCATATCTAAAGCAGAGACCCTTGTATTTAGAGCGAATACAACCCAAGGGGTAGTCACAGGTATTTTCAGTCAAACTTCATCTTGTTTCCATTCTCACCCATTACTTTTTAGTCAAAAGCAGAAATATTTTGGTTCTGGTGAAGTTTTATCAAGAGTAGCTAGCAGATGCTGGCTAGAGTAAATGACTATTATGTGATACTCAAAGTATAAGGTCAGATTTCAAAGAAATGAAACAATGAGAAGTCAACTTTCTTTTCAGTTAATATGGATTTAAGATGATTATATGGTAAAGATAAAATGAGTTTAGTGGACTCTGCTCAAGAGCCATGAAATCTACAACTTATACTTAGAGGTTTTTGATCTGTAAGCCAAACAGGCAGGGTAAGAACACCCACCTCCAATCTCAATAAGATCTAAAGGGCAGTCTGTAGTTTTGCTTCTTGAAGGTAGCAGCTTGGTCAGAAGAATGCTCTCATGATTACTATTTTAATCTCACCAAGCAAATTACTAGATTAAGGCAATTACAGCTAACATTGAGTAAGAAGGATGGTAGGAACGAGGCGAATGCAGAAGTCAAAGTATCATTTGCTGAGTACAAGACAAAAGATGTAGAGAGCTAAAGAAGCAGATGCAGAATTTGAGTTGCCTTGTATTGCACATACAGAAATACTCAGCTTTTAGTTTCTAGAGAGTGGCATGCTTAGAGTTAACCCACTCTTTGGTAGATTGGTACCGCAAAATGCTTTTGCTAAAGTATACTTAAATGGAACAAGCAAATAGTTTAAAGAAACCCTGAAACTGTATGTTTTGTGTATATTTACAACAGGCAGCAGAAGTGAAACACAAAACATAAGTATCTTGCCAGGTGATCCAGGGATTTAAACAGCTAAACTGAAATCCGAAAGGGATTGCTGTTCCATATAATCTGTAAAAGCTAACAGGACACACCTACAAGCATTTCCTAGGGAAAGAAGAACACCACAAGTTTAAGAGCTTCTACTGAGTACCAGAATGTCTTCTCCTACTAGGTCAGCAGGAGGTTCAGTGAGGACAGAAGGTCGATCTAGCAAAGCTGATAGTACTATATGTTTGTTCTATTGATGCTGAGTTTTAGTTTACTGATGGACTTATGTAAAGAATACAGGCATTCCCCAAATTAAGGAACTACAAGTGTTAATAGGTATATCACAGTGATGTTTCGTATAATTTTCTAGAATACAGCTGTTGAGACAAGGTATGGAAGCTGCCCACATACCAGAGATCTAGTAGAATGAAATAAACTGAGTAACTCTATGGCTTCTCTAGTATGCCCAGTTCTGTGTATGATTCAATCTAACAAACAATGCTGTTTAGAAATATCTGTTAATTCCAACTTACGAATTTATATTCGGGTGATTTGTGAATGTGAGGAATCTTACCTGGCAAGTACATTCAGTGCAGCTGTCAATAGTCCACTCCTCTTTATTTTTGTGCAAGATTCCATTATGAATGCATGCCCCAGGAGTGATCTGGACTACTTTGGCAATGATTTCATTTTCTTCAGTCTTGGGGGTGAGAAGCAAAAAGAAGATATTTACAATCTAATACGGAAATACCCTTTTCCACAAAAGTCAAAGTGAATTTATTGCTGTTTACACAAGCTCTCAAAACTCAGGTTATAATTAATTCACTAAGTGCTAGCTAATGAAAGGTACCACGAAGTTATAACCAACACTCACCACTTTGCGAACTCTGTCTTGAAGTGTTGTGACCATGGACCGCAGCCCTTGCAGTTCCACAAACATATTTGTTAGTTCATCACAGGAAAATCCACAGACTGCTTGGATGTCCTTTGTTTTATGGCCAATGTAGTTAGTGCGGATAGCTGGGCTGGAACCATTGATGGGGTTGTCCAAAGTAATGATTGCACTAGTGGCTAAGAGAAATAACCAGACATAAAGTAAATGCATTTTATACCACATGCATTAATCATTCCAGGCTAACACCTGCTAAACAGCTGCCACCCAATTCATTAGGGTGCCTGCAGAAATATAATCTTATTTCTTATGCAATGTGGATTTGCATGTCAGCATACTTCTGACTTCTGTTTCAACTTGTCTTTCTAACGTAATGAGAAATCTTATTTTTAATAGGTCATTGGATGCAGAAGATTGTAAACTTACAGCTGGAGCAGCCTTTGTTCCGCAGGATAGTTTCCAGAGTTGTTCCAAAGACAAACCGCACATTCTGCAGCAGACCCTGTGGACAGAGGAAGAATTACAGCTACTTGCAGCAACTACAACAGAAAGAACCACTTGCATGGAGAGACTGAAGGTCATGTAAGATATTACAGAGTAATTTCATGACAGACAGACGGGAAAGTGAAACACATTGCTCTATTCTCCTTAATAAAAAAAGAGCCCCGCTTCCTAACAGTCTTATTCTTGAGCATAAGGACTTGGCAGCTCTCCAGGCAGGAAGGAAAAAACTCATGGATTTCTGAACCTCATATAAGAAGCTGAGCAATGAAGCTGCAACTACCTGTCTGGAAGCTTCAGTGCCTTCTTACTGCTGCAGAAAGTACCATCCCTGAAAATCTAATGCTTTACCCTTCAAACTCCATTAGTAAAGTTTAGTAGATTTAGAGGTCTTTGTCGCTCTTTAGGCTTGTTGAGTAGCTAATGCACCTTCAAAGCAGATGACTGACAATTCTAGGCAAAAACATAAGTGAAAGTCTTACCTGGAAGTTGTCATTGACTCCCCCTTTGGCAATACGGAGCCTGGCACTGCTGGCCAGGTCCCTAGTGAAGATGTTCTGGATGGGGATGTCCAGTTCAGCATTCTCCATTTTCTCACACCCCACATAGAGCTGAGCTCGGTCCTCCTGCACAAACAGGGTGATATTCTTCCAGTGTCCTGTAGCTAGCAAGACATCCTCTACTGACACTAACTGCTGCTTGCCATCACCAGAAAGGCTCAGGTCCAGGGAGCCTGCCTTGCCATTTGATACTAGACTGAAGACATGACCAGAGCCATCTTTCTGTTCCACGGAGAGCAGTGTGCCTCTGCTTTTCTTGGCTTGCCGAAGAGTGGCCAGGAGAATGAAGCCCTTCTCAGCATGGATGGCATCTAATAAGTCTTGGAACTTTGAGTCAGGGACAGCAGGGATGCGACTGGCATCTTCAATGCGGTAAGCAGGGCTGGAGGATTCTGGTCCCTTCACCAGGTACACCCCGGGGGCCCGGCGCCCAGCTCCCTTCCGCATGAAGCCAATGAGTTCAAAGAGATCGAAGACACTGTTATCATCACTCCTGGACTCTGCAGAGAGAGATCAGGACAAGCATCATGAGAAAAGGACAAGAAGAGGCTGAGTAGGTGCTTATCTCCCAGGATTGCTTAACATTTTGGCTCCTGGTGCACATCGTGCGAGGCACAGTGCCTCGCATCAGGGCACAGACAGTAGCTCCGATGGTGCGGCAGTCCCACCAGGAGCTGCTGTGCAGCAGTACATGTGCATTCTTGTACAGGAGCCAGTCGGCACAGGAGTGCCAGGTACCCGCTGACACACAAAGGTAGCAGCCATTCTGGCACCTCATTACACTCTAGCAGCGCAGAAATAGACAGCAAAGCCCAGACTGCAATATTCCTATGCTAGGACATGGCAAAGTGAGTTTGCTTAATCCAACTGAGTGACAGCAGCACAGTACCAGCTTCTCTATGGCACCAAGATGGCAGCCTACTACACCATTCCTTCTTCAGTCAGTTCCTACATCATGTTCCTCCTTTCCTCTGCTCAGTGCAGAGGTAGACAAGCTACACACTCAAGTGCTGGAGACTCTGCACTCCTGTTTCTGAAGGTTACACAAATTCCACACCGGAGAAAAGTTTCCTGTTCCCACCTAGCTGATGCTCAGGTTAAAACGTTTTTGTTCATTGAAAGCTTTGGAGCTCTTTACCACCGAGCACATCTTCATCTGCCTACACAGGCACCAAAGTGTTTTATTTTTGTTCCCCCCTTCCTTGATTGCCCCGGATATCAGCACAGAGCTGGTCTTACCTGCAGTGCGCTTGGTCTCTGAGCCGCCGAGCACGAGGAGAAGGAGGCAGAGAGCAGTCGCCGGTCCCATGGCAAAGGTCTGTCTCTGAATCAGTCTGGGGACACATACGAGGAAGGTCACCGCGCTGCCGTCGCACCCACGACCGGCGCCAGCGAGACTCCCGCAGGCAGGGAGGCTGCGCAGCGGGGACGGCGCAGGTGTCCCCGGCCGCCCTCGGACGGGACAGCGAGCGCAGCGGAAGCCGCTTCAGCACTTACCTGCGGGAAGAGCGATCCGGGCGGTCAGCGCCGGCCTCCGGCTACCGGCGACCAATATCCACGGGCGGTCCCGACTGTCCCGGCGCGGAAGGGCGAGCAGCTGGAGGCAGCTGTGGCGGCGCTGCCGGGACACTGCGGGCGCCGGCCGCCGCGCGCGGCTTTAAAGGGATGGCTCGCATTCCTGGGCGCACGGCGGGCCAATCGGCGGCGGCGGGGCAGGAAGCGGGAGGCGGGAGCCGGGTGGCTCCGGGGCCAGGGACAACTTTCCGCAGGGGCCGGGGGGCGGGGGCGGGCGCGCCCCGCGGGCCGGGGGAGCGGGCGGACGCGGAGCCGCTCCCGCCCGGCCGTGCCGCGAGGGGGCGCTGGGCCCTTGGGGCCTCCCGCCCGCGCCGCGGCCCCGCGCGCCGCTCGGCTCCCATCGCCTTCCCCGCCGGCAGCGGGAGCCGCGGCGAGGCCGCCGGGGGCCCTCGCTCCCCGAGCCGGCCGTGAACCCCGCCTGGCACCCGCTCCCGCCTGTCCCGCCGCCCGCTCGGCGTCCCGGCCCTGCCCTCCGGCCCCGGGACTCCCGGCCGCGCACACCGGCGCGGGGCGGGGGCGCTGGGGGCTCGTCCCGCCGCCGGCAGCTGGCGGGGCTCTGGAGGAGAGGTGCGCCCAGACGCCAGTGCCTCAGTGTGTCCTGAAGCGCTGGTCACAGCATCCTTCACTTAATTAACCCAATTCACTTAATGAGACCTTCTCTGCCTGCCCACTGGTTCCAATAAACAGCACACAGGACACTGGGTTCACTTAAGGGGAATAACGTGAATTCTCGTTAGCTCTTCCTGCCTGGCCTTGGAAGAGCCGGGCCCCGTGGGGGAAGAGAGGAGAGAGGACCTGCCGTCTCCTCCTTTCCACTCCACCTCTCCTTGTCACTGGAGAAAGGTGTGTGGGGATGACCCTCAAACAACCTGGCCTTAGGAATGAAATGATTGTAGCTGTACTGCAGCTGAGAATCTCCCATAGCAGCTTTGTTCAATGAACAAAATGACTAGCACTACTTCAGCTAATAATTTCCCACATAATATGAATTCCAGGTAATAGGAAATCTTCTAAAGGTTAAAAAGTAGGTTGCCTACATCTTGTCATATTCTGAATGACTAAAAGTGACTTGAGCGTGTGAAATGGCTTTGAAGTAATCGAATTCCAAAAATGGTTAATTCCTCTGCATTCCCCGGCCTTTGTATGCTTGGCATGTGCTCCTGTGGAAAGTAGAGTGTCAGTGAACGAGAAGGACCTAGTCAGGCGATTGCGTGTGTGGTGAGGGAAAATTGGAGTGAGCAGTGACTGAGTTGGACTCTGAACTGTGTAAAATGCATCAGACAATCTGACTGGCTAATGTATGAGGAAAAATTACTGCACTACAGATTATCCCAGGAAATGCTCTGGGAAATTCTTGACCCAAAGAATGAGATAGCTGCAGAATTGTGTATATCAGGGCAAAGCCAAAATTATTGTCTGCCCTTTTAACTTAGAAGATGGAGTATACCATCTGAAGTAGGCCTTTTTACTGTGCAGTGATTCGTAGAAGAGAAACCTCAAGCATCTCAAGATAAAAAACTGAGAGAGAAGAGAAATGATGGTAATGATGAGAGCCCTGTCATTAAAAAAAACCCAACAAGATCAGCAAGAGAGAGAGCAAGCAAGGTATATGGACTGCTCTAACCTGCACAGGTTTAACATTTTATGCTAGTTGAGATCATTTTTCTCCCTTCTCACAGTCAGTATTCTCAGCAGAAAGCTGAAGAGTACAATGAATGTGGTATCATATATCATGTCGTATCACAGAGTATTTTGCTTCTGTAAGTATAATGGTAAAGTACAAGAAAGAGCAGCTTATCTGTTCACTGTTTGCTGGGTAAGGAATTGGTTGGACAGTCACATCCAGTGGATAGTGGTTAAGGGCTCAGAGTCCTGATGGACATCAGTCCCTCAGGGGTCTGTACTGGGACCAGTTCTATTTAATGTCTTTCTCAATTACGTAGATAAAGGGATCAGCAAGTTGGCAGATGACACCAAGCTGAGTGGTGGAGTTGACACGTCTGAAGGATGGAATACCATCCAGTAGAGATCTGGACAAGCTTGGGAACAAGTCCATGGAAATCTCATGAGATTTAACAAGGCCAAGTGCAAGGTGCTTGTGCTGCACCCAGGTTGGCCAGCCCCCAGCATCAACACAGGCTGGGGATGAACACATCGAGAGCAGCCCTGCCCAGAAGGACTTGGGGGGCTGCTGGGTGAGAAGCTGGACACGACCCAGCCGTGTGCACTCCCAGCCCAGGGAGCCAGTGGTGTCCTGGGCTGCATCCAGAGCAGCGTGGGCAGCAGGGAGAGGGAGGGGATTCTGCCCCTCTGCTCTGCTCTGGTGAGACCCCACCTGCAGTGCTGCATCCAGCTCTGGGGTCCCAGCACAGGGAGGACATGGACCTTTTGGAGTGAGCCCAGAGGAGGACCACAAAGATTAAAGGGATGGAGCACCTCTCCTACAAGGAAAGGCTTAAAGAATTGGGATTGTTCCGCCTGTAGAAGGCTGTGGGTTGACTTTATTGCAGCCTTCCACTACCTGAAGGGAGCCTACAAGAGAGCTGGAGAGGAACTTTTTACAAGGACCTGTAGGGGTGGGAAAACAGGTAATGCCTTCACACTGAGAGGAGATTTAGATTAGCTACTAGGATGAAATTCTATTTTCCATCTCTGGAAGGCCAGGCTGGATGGGGCTCTGAGCAACCTGGTCTAGTGGAAGGTGCACCTGCCCATGACAGAGGGAACTTAAAGCAATACTGGAGTGTTTTGCCCACTACGCTTTCTCCATCTGATGGGAATCTGGTCCCTGGAAAGTGAAATGAGATTGTATTGAATAACATTAGGGCCTGCCCATGCCCCCTTCCCGGTTACTGTAAAAAAATTAACCCTGTCCTGGCTGAAACTAGGACAGTGGAACAGTGGCTAAAGTCAGATGAGAAGGATCTCACCATTTATGACTTTCTGTGGCAGGTCATCTCTCAGTGTTTATTGTCCTAACAGTAAGGAAGCTAATGCTTGGCTTCCAGGGGAGGTTGGAGGAGTGCAGATTTCAATGCAGGGCATAACCCTTCCCCTCTGGGGTGGAATCCAGGACGTTGCTGTTTGGCAAATCTGTGTCATGTGTATGAAAGAATCATTCTACATAATTTGGAGTAAAAAAATATGTTGGTGCATATGTTCTTGACAAGAATGCCTTGTTTATCGGTGTTCTTTTCTTGCAGGCTTATTCTGTGTGCTAATCACAGCTGTAATCTCTCTGCATGCACAAATCAGATTGGATATTTTTTGTCTTCGAAGTTCTTCCATCAAAATTAGACCTTCTTCCATACCAAATAAACTGTGGGAAGTTGCAGTGTCTGATTAACGGATCGCTAACTCATTGAGCTGAGCCCTTACCCCTTAAAAACCAGAAATGTTTTAATTTCTTCTAAATTGTAATGGGTGTGCAGCACATTTGTTTATTAGGAGTCAGATTTTGGGGTTTGCAAAATGTACTACAGTTTAATGAGAAGAATATTCTTTAAAGGGATTAACTGAGTGATAGAATTTTCTTACAGAGTTGCATATAGTTTTGTACCACTGTAATACCAGTAGCATTTTTCTCACCAGAAAAAGTGAAGTCATGCAATAATTTTTAAGCCGTTTTCTCCCCTAGAAGGGAAAAGCATTTCTTTTAAAGAAATATTTAGAATTTGCATCATGAAGCAAAAAATACCCCCCAACTCTATTCCTGAAACTAAAATGTTAACTTGTACTTCAGACTTCTAGTTGGTTTCCTTTGTCTGTGAAGGAATAAAGAGGAAAACCCTAGTATTCTCTATCAAAAGGCTTTTTCATGTACTTCCTTTGTCAGTAGCAGATCAAAAGTAACCTTAGATATAGGCATCTAGTCTCTGCCTCAATGAAGTATTTCTAGTCAGTGAATCATTAGAGAATGTATTCAAATTTAAGCACATGGTAGAGTTTCCTTGGTTTTCATTAGAATTCTTGTGGACATACTTGTGGACATGCATTTTCAGATGTTTTATTCAGCAGAGGTGACCATAAGTACATGTTTGTACATTTATATACTGGGACCTTTGATCCTGTGAAGTGAAAGAAAGCTGTTCATTTACATCCGTTAGCAATCTGTGTCCCAGTGTGTTTTTGTGAGTTGTAAACAAGCAGCTGCAGAGCTTATATTCCTCACAACATAATCGCAGATGAAGTGAAAAGAGATTTAACTTTTTGTTCACCTATCAGAGCATCTTTCATCTCCATTAACTTCATATTGCAGGTAGGATTGATTATGCACAAGACAGAACATATTGCCACGACATGAAACCACGCTTGAGCAAAATACCATATCATATACAAATCTTTACCCTGTTCTTTTCTTCTTTTAATTAGGTAGGAGCAATCAATTATTCACAGATCTGATAGAACACTCTTAAAAATGCTATTAATTACTTAATATTGCATAATATCTTCCAATCATCAGGAAAAAAGGCATTGAAAGATCTGTGCAATACATTGCTGGGTGTTGCTGGCAGTCATGTGGTAGAAAAAATGAATAACTTGTATATTAAAAAAGGGCTGTTCTGTCATTACACAACTTGAAAGATATGTGTTTAAAATAACTGAGAGAATTGATGAATAAACAGTAATGTGCTCATGAGAGGGAAGATTAACTTTGTGCTAGGAAGTGATGTGCCTGGAGTTTCTTAAAGGCCAGTTGCTTAAAATGGAGTGTCTAGAAGGGACAGAAATATGAAATAAAAAGCCTGGTTTGTAATTTCCAATGTCCTCTCTGTGTTATCACAATATGTGTAGCTCTCTGCTTTTTTTCCACTTGCACAAAAACTGTTAGTGCAATCTATCTGTATTACAGTCTATCTGTCTTATGAACTTGGTCTAGATTTAACAAGATTAGACAAAGGATGAACTTCACTGTTGAGCTGTAAAATAAAGAATACTGGCATTAAGTCATTCCCATATTCTGCACAAGTTTCTGCAGCAGTTTGATGCAGTGGCGATTGCACAACGTGGACATACAGAGTAACAATAACCACTTTAGGAAGAACACAGACTGGAAGAGATTCCATTTTGTGTTGAAGAAGGAGACTGAATAACAAAATTGCCTGGTATAGTTATTTTCAGGCTTTTATTACAAACAATGCCTTGGGGGCAGGGAAGTAAGATGTCTTGCCAAGAGATTATTTTGAGCAAATAAAATGATCTATGAAATTTATGACTAAGAATCCTTGACACACCCCAGCTGAAACTCCCAAGCAGTCTGCTACTTAATGGAACTGCAAGCCACATAATGTATATACATGAGGTGAAAAGTGCGTAGAAAATATGGGTATATATTATGTCTAGGCTTTTCTTTATCCCAGAGGTCCTAATAGTGTTGAATACTGCAAAGCCTTTCCCATTCCTGGAGATTTTAGATACATCATTAGCCCTGTTGACCTGCTTACACAAATAAGGAATAGCGACATGAAAAAAATTCTTCATGATCAGGTTCTTACACGGCTTTATTAGAAGTTATCCTGATTTTATCTGGGATACAGTTAATTTTCTTCCTATTAGCTGGTACAGTGCTGTGTTTTGGAATTAGGATGAGAATAATGTTGATAACACACTGCTGTTTTAGTTGTTGCTAGGTAGTGTTTATACTGAGCCAAGGACTTTTCAGCTTGTCACCCCTCTGCACCAGTGAGTAGTCTGGGGGGGGGGGCACAAGGAGCTGGAAAGGGATACAGCCAGGACAGCTGACACAAACTGGCCAGAGGAATATTCTATGCTATGTGGCATCATTCCATACAATAAAACTGGGGAGGTGGCCCACTGCTCGGGAACTGGCTGGGCATTGGTTGGTGAGGGTGAGCAATTACATTGGGCATCACTTGTATATTTTAATTCTTGTAACAATAATAACAAATTGCAGTGTTCCTGTTATTATTTTTCCTTTCTTTTTCTGTCCTTTTAATCTTTATCTTAACCCACAGATTTTACTTTTTTTCTGATTCTCTACCCCATCCCCCTGGTGGGGGGAGTGAGTGGCTGTGTGGTGTTAAGGTGCCTGCTGGATTAATCCGTGACGGAAGTGCAGCCTGCTGTGACTCATGCTTTCTAAATTCAAATCACATATAGCATTATATCTTTATTAATTACAGTTTTCTCCCAAATTATGTCACTTTAGTTACTTCGATTGTTGGGAATGGGAGGAAATTTTGAGAAAGTTGTCTTAGCAGTTTGCTTGATACCGTAGCATTGCTGAGCTGCACAGCACATGTAGTAGAGTAAGCAGTTCTGGAGAGAGTCATGCAGGAGCTAAAAAAGTCTGACATGTAGCACATACCTCCCTCTCTCCCCTGAAAAAAATAAACCTAATGTTTTCCACTATCCCACCACCTCTTCATTCTCTGAAATAAAACCTCTTATAATATGTGAAATAGGACAGTCTCACAACTCCAGTAACCTTAGAGACATCAAATAATTTGATCCTTAGTGAGGAATAATTCTTGTGGCCCTTTTGAGGCTCCAGACTTGGCCTGCAAAATAGAACGAAAGCACAAGCAGTGCTCTGCAACAGGTCTGCCTAGGGATACTTTCACTCAATATTAGGAAGCTCTCTAGGAAATGACTCTGGGACACATGGGCCTTGAAGTTACAGCTAGCATATTCTTTTAGTAGCCGTGCTTTGTTAGCAAGCACTTCAATCTAACAAACATGACAGTGAAAATAGTTCCTAGAAACTGAAAATGTATACATCAAAATTACTTTGTCTATGATTTCAGTGGAGTTAGTAGGGGTAGATTTTTATTTTAGCCAAATTTTGTAAGGAGATGAGACATCGGTGGTCATGCTGTGTGTGTGTTTGGATATGTCTGTGTAACAAATTGCTCTCTTCCTACCCCCCTGATAACTTTAAAACTGTTTTCAAGCACAGTCAAACACAAATTCAGCAGAGGAGCAGCATTTTAAAGGAAGTTCTAACAGGTCCCATGAAAATTGGCAGCTGAATAAAGACAACCCAAATTGGATGCTCGGCTCAGAGGAGTCTTGACAAACTTGGGAGGTTGGCCTATGCAACCCTCATGAAGTTCAACAAGGCCAAGTGCAAGGTCCTGCACTGGTTTTGAGGCAATCCCAAACATGAATACAGGTTGGGCAATGATTGGATTGAATTGGAGAATGGATTGAAAGCAGCCCTGAGGAGAAGGACTTGGGGGTGTTGATTGTGGAGAAGCTCAGCATGACCCAGCAGTGTGCTCTTGCAACCCAGAGACCCAGTCATGTCCTGGGCTTCATCAAAAGACACGTGGTCAGCAGGTTAAGGGAAGGGATTCTGCCTCTCTGTTCTGCCCTTGTGAGACCCCACCAAAGTACTGCATCCAGCTCTGGGACTTCCAACATAAGTAGTTTGTGGACCTCCTGGAGCAAGCCCAGAGGAGGTCCGTGAAGATGATCCGAGGGCTGAAGCACCTCTCCTATGTAAACTGGCTGAGAGCTGGGATGTTCATCCTTAAGAAGAGAAGGCTCCAAGCAGACCTTGTAACACCTGCCAGTACTTTAAGAGAGATAGGGATGTTTAACAAGGGTTTGTGGTGATAGAACAAAGAGTGATGGCTTCCAACTGAGAGAGGGTAGGTTTAGATAAGATGTTAGGATGAAATTCTCTACTGTGAGGGTGGTGAGGCACTGGACCAGCTTTCTCAGACTCCATCCCTTGAAGTGTTAAGGCCTGGTTGGATGGGGCTCTGAGCAATATGGTCTGGTGAAAGGTGTCCCTGTCCATGGCAGGGAGGTTGGAACTAGAGGTAAAGGTATTTCAATTGCTTGTATGAACCAGGCAAGTGGTGGATGACGAGGAAGCCACTTCATCTATGCTTTTTATTTTCAAGCACTCTTAACCAACTCCTGTGTTTGCTTCTTTATCCTCAGACAATACGCAGCTGAAGTAAGCACAGAACTGAGGGCACAGAGCATATAGATAAGGCTGTCAGTATGAGAAGGAACTGGGGCTGTCAAGTGGTAGCTCAGAGCAGAGAGAGTTAGATGAGCCGAGAAGATATGCAATGTGGCGTGCAAGTACAGAGGAACCCAAACTACTACTTGGTTTTGTACAAATTCTTTGTTGTAGACAGTAATCTAGAATAATAGCAGCAATATGAGGAAAAATAATAGAAAAGAAGGATTGAGATCTCAAATGATTGTTTAATCTAGTCTTTTACAGTAAACCAGGCTTAAGTACAGCAAACCATTTCCAATTGCTCAACCTTTTTTTGTGAACCTTTTGTTCAGTTTATTTCCACAGCTTCCCCATGCAGCTTACTTACACCTCTCTTCTTGTAGAACTGCTTTCACAGTACAGTTTTCTGTATTGGAAATGACTATGATTTCTTCTTGTCCTTCCTTCAGTAGACGTAGAGAAAGATTGGTTGCTGTCCCCTCACAAGCAATTTTGTATGCACGAAAGCCTCCTATCATGTCTTTCCTCAGCCTTCTGGAATAAACAAAGCCAATTTCTCCAATCTCTCTTCATAGTTCATATTTTCTGAACCTCTTCATTTCCACTTTGGACTTTTTCCAGCTTTTCTTTTGCTTTTTTGAAAAGCATGGTAGTGAAAACTCTTATGCAATGCAATTCTCCATCTAAAGCTTTAATAAGACTTAGGGGAAAAAATAATTTACTGTCTTGTATGTAGAATATTTCTGGTCATGTGTACTGGCATGACAGTGGTCTCCTCTTTCTTTTCTTGAATTTTAGTTTTGCAACAGTGTCATCATTAATTTTTATGCTGCCTGTGGTTTAATACAGGCCTCTAGTCCTGTCAATGTTTTTTGTTGTCTTGCCAGTTATTTTTGCATTGTATTTAATTTCTTGTTCATATATACAGGAGTTGATCTTCACTGTGATGAATTTTAACTTAGTTTTTTGTATACAAGACTGTTTATAAGGTAGAGCAGTTTGCATTTCAACATGGTTTTAGCCAACTTTGCTAAAGTAAGTGGAGACCAAGAATCTGATATAACTGCACAGAGCAAGCCAGAAAGTCTTGGAAGTTACTGTAAATATTAGAGCATTTATTACAGAAGTACTCAAGAATATTCTTTAAATATTTGTAGAGTTATATTATTCAATTGCAGGGGTGGAACATAGAGGCATGAAGGAAGGTCTTGACAAGATTTTCAAAAACTGCCAGTGCAAAATTTTTGCCCCTGCAGAAGAGCCTTGGATGTTCTGGCCAAATGTAAACGATTTCCTTCCTAAGAATAAGCCTGGTTTCCTGTAATGGTGAAGGCATCCAAACTTGAAGGCCATTTAGAAAATTTTGACCAAAGGAACCTATCTGAAAACATCAAGCCAAGGCATAAACAAGGCATAAACTGGAATGTAATTTGAGTGTCTGTATCTAGGAGTACATACTATCTTATGTCTTGGCAACAGGTCTGAAGTAAAATATACAGTCTTGCAGCTATGCTTATTAAATCCGGCACAGCACTAACTGGCAGTGTCTCTATACCACAGCTGTGCATGTCTAGCTGGCTCAGTCTAGGAGTGGATTTAATACAAGACTATCTCCACTGCTCATTTAAACAAACACGGAATCTTTGCTTTCAGTCTTTTCCTCAACAGGTAGACAAAGCACTGTACAGCCTCACACTGGCAGCCTAACATTTTTTGCAAGTGATGAAAGTCAAGATTTGAGGATACCAGCTGCAATTTTCTCTCAGAAACTTCTAACTACCTGTAGTTTTCCAGTGAGAGTAGTGCTAAATGTACTTGTTAAAAGCATGCTTCATCAGTGCAAAATCTCCTTTAGATTGCTAACTGCTGAATACAATTGTGCACATCCAGTATCTTTGCACACATTCTCAGGCATGTAGAGATTTAAACGATACCATTCTTAATCCAAAGTGCCTGTCCTTTCTGGACACTCTGGATTCTATCTTTCTGCTTTTCTCTTTCATCACTGAATTACTGATTGAGAAACAACTCTCAAACTTTACAAAGTTTCTTTCTGAGAAACTGTGAATTTCAGTGTATTCTCCTTTTATGGCCCTTCCAACATATGTACTCCATATGCTAAAGAGGCCTAAAAACCCAAATGTAGCTCTGAACAATTTTTTTATCATGCTAGACAGAACCGTATTCGACATACAGATGCAAGAAAATGAACTGCTAGAACATGTTTCAGAGTATGACCAATAGGCACAAGCCAGGTAAAAAGTTCAGCCTCCAATTCGCTTGCAGAAACACAAGCGGATAAAGTATGTGTATTATTGCATTTAATAATGTCTGTATCCTCATAGAGAGATAAACAGTGTTTCTGCTTTTAGATAAAAATAGACAAAAAAAGAGATTAAAATCAGGAAGATGTTTAGTTTCTGGAGTTCATAACTCTGCATGTAACTTTTCAGTTCATCGTATGCTGGAAACTGCCCCTGTGTTGTTGAATAAATCACTCTGTGTTGCTTTGTGTTTAAGGTTTCATTTCTGAGCTGTTGGTACTCCACACAAAATAGCCATTCTATGAACAAGTAGGAAGACATGTTTAATCAGAGCTTTTAGGAGTTAGAAACTAAAAACGCAGTGGAATGTGGGATGTGGATTGGCATGAAAAAGTAGGTGACTTCCTTTTTTTTTTTGTTGGAAGATGTTATTTGAGGTCAGGTAGCTCATGTAGGCTGAAGGGGAAAAGAGAAAAAAAAGCATAAATCCAAACCCCATTGCCTATAATACGTTAAGGAATGGGATGTTTGTGGAGAAATTCTTTGGGCAGCTTAGGTCTTGATTTTGGAAGCAAGCATCTAAATATATGAACTTAAACTGGAAACAAGACATTCTGCACAGTTTTCTGCACCCCAACATGCCTGACCATAAGGTTGTGAGAGAGGGTTAGCTTTAACAGATTGGAATGTGCCAGTAGTCAAAGGTTGCTGTACAAGTTATGACCATGATTTTGGGACCTAGCCCTGAATGAGCTAGCTGCTGTTGACTGCATTATGATCCACATGTTTTTAATGCGTAGTAGATTGTCAGTCAAAACACTCTTGTTCTTCTTTAATGACATCCTCAGTAAGGGGAATATATTGGCAGCCACATCATGTTTTGATGGAAAGAAGCATGAGTTTTCTAAAAAGACATTCTATGTCTTGAACAACTTCATATGTAAAAAAGATAATAGTATATTAATAGGTTAAAGAGGGTTGTGTAACTGAATGCATAAAAACAAAATGCAGAAAGTATGTATATAAAGGTGATGGGGTTTTTAATTGGCATATCAATTCTAACCACAAAAAGGAAATTCTGACAGGGTTTATAATACATGTATTGATATGTATATGGAGGGAAGGCTAGCTAATGTATGTTAATCTAACTGCTTTTAGAGCTTGTTGGCTTATCTCTTTCTCCTGTAAATGATGCTTTTAGGATTTAGCTTGTAGTTGTTTCTTCATGCAAGGATGTTAGCGACACCAAGAGTATTTTCATTTATTTCCTTTTTATAGCTAAAGCAATTTTATAATTGCAAAACTCCTTTTTAATTACCATTGTTATTTCTACAGAGGGAAGCTCACCCTGTTGTGGAATGTTGGTTTTGTTCTTGATTCTTTGCCTTCCCAGCTTGTATAATTCTGCATAAGCAATTATTAAAATGTAAACTGGTCTAGCAACAAAGCAACCACAGAGATTTCCACATAAAGATGAGTAACTGTAGAGTCAAGTAGGAAGTGAAAAATTTGAACTTGGGAGGGAAAAAGGAAAGAAAGAGAACACTTATAAGTACACTTGGTGGGAGTACAAAGGATGAACAGCCTACCTATCTGGGCCATGCCCTTCACTTGCTTTGGTTGCCATGTGGCAAGCCAAATCAATCAATTTCCGTTCCTCAGATCACCCATCAATGAGGACCATAGCACAAATGGTAGGATAGCCATGAAAAACATACAGCATATCAAAGGTACAATACTGTTATGAATTGAAAGCCTTTCAAAAAATTATATATCTGTCAAATAATACATTGCTTAGATAGATTCCACCAGACTTTGATTTATCCATTTCAGTCAGAAGCCATTAGGAAATAGAAGGTAATGTGTTGTACTAGTTCACTAGAAAACTGCTTCAAAAATAATTTAAGAAAATGCACAAGGAAAGTGATTTTTTTTCTGGAGGATATGTTTTGCCCTGCTGTTAGAGCTATATTTTTTCCCTTTTCTGGTCCATTCATGCCTACAGTCATAGACTCAATTTATTGAAACTATGAAGAAATACATGTTTTCTCAGGATTTGCAACCAAATGGAATACATTCCCAAGAGTTACAAGGAGGTTTCACATCTGAAATGTTCAAATAAATCTCCAGTCATAAGAATGCATAACCAAAATACTGTAAAGGCCATTTTACTAAGGGAAAAAATCAAAACTGAAGTTTTATGTAGTGGAGATTCTTCACAGTGGTGAGAGTTGGCAATGGTATTAGGAAAGGAAAATAAGCATGCAAAGTATAAAGTATTTAGAATGACTAGGCTTTTAATTTTGTTTGTAATTTCCAAGATTAGCTAATCTTCACACAGAGAGGAAAAGAAAAGAAAAGCCATAGTTTTTTTATTAAATTATCTGGGGAAAAACAACTACTTTAAACTTTCTTCCTTTCTGTGCTGGAGTACAAATAAGTGCTTGGCTGTATGAGTAGTCTGGGAATGATACAAGTGCAGCATGTGCTTATAGGGTGTGCATGGTAAAAATGCACTTTATGAACTGTGTATAGGCACAGTATTAATTTAATGAGTACTGTCAACTAGAGTGTTAAGTGCAGTCTGCTTACTGAAACATTTGGAATCTGTGCTGCTGAGAATGTGACCTAAAAATGTTGCCTTTAAACTTTTATATAACCTCATCTTGACCTGGCTGCATTTCAGCTGAAGTTTTCAACAGTCAGTAACTTACACTGTTTCATGTGAGCAGCAGGGAAGACTTCAGACGGAGGGACAGCAAGTTGAGAAATTAATTGTCTAAAAAGGGAGGAGGAAAAGGATGGAATGAGGAAAACATGAAAACAGAATTGCTGTGAAACTTGGTGACGATGACAGTAAGATTATTCTTGTTTGGTTTTACCCTGTGCCCCATAAAACTTTAATCCAGTCATGTGGGGAAAGGAAAGTAGATTACAGTACAAATTATTCATACAAAAGAACATACACTACAACAAACTTTTCTAGCAAAAGAGTTTGGGATCAGCACTCAGGATGTGCAGAATGGGAACAAATATTTGGTTTGTAAAAGACCTCAGAAAGAAATACTAAATAATCCTCTTGAGATGGGAGGAGAATCACTGTTAGTATGAGTGTGTCATATCATATGAAGAGTAGTGGTTACTTGTGTGTTGCAATGGCCAGAAAAACGAACAGTTGCTATGTTGCTGGAGAACAATACTGGTAATTTTTCCTCTGATGGTGGTCTTTTTAAATTCTTCGCCCCCCCCCCCCCCCCCCCCCGCCATCTGGTTTAGAATATGACACTATCGCTGATAATTTGTTTGAGGGGTAAATGTATCTGCAAAGATCAAGACTCTGCAGTCAAATGAAATTATTAACAGGTTTTTCTACAAAAACCTTCAACCAACCCAGATTTTCATTTTGGCACAAATTCAATCATTAATTGGGTTTTGTTGTCGTTAGTAAATTGAGCAAGATAGTATTATGCTTTTTGAGGCAGGGTTATTGTTCCAAATAAAAGTCTGTTTTGAAGTTCTATTTGGGTCAGAAGTTGGTAACCATTCAAAGGAGATGGGAACACATAAAATGAGCAAAGATTGTAAGAGTAAAAATCTCTAAAATGCTTGAAGCATCTTAGGTTGACAAGGGGTTTGTCTAAGAGAAACTTTCTCTGATTTTTTCATCTGTATCTTTTAGTAAAAGAAGACTTCAAACATTGGTCGACCTTGGCTTTTTTGGTGGCATTTTGCTGTAGCATTGATGGTCTAATGTGATTTACAGCTGTAATCCAATGACTTTCAAAAGCATAAGAAGCTGAAGGTCAACATATTTTCTGGAGATGAAAATTTTGGCTCTGAAGTTCTTCTATGTAGTTTTGGCAAATATTCTCTGTGGTCTAGAGTGCCACACTTATCTACATGTTATCTGTATGTCCTGGATAATAAAGGGAAGCCTTCGCTGTGTCTTACAAGGTCATTGACCTTGGTTAGCTAGAAGCAAACTGACAAATACACACTGACACTCGTAATTATTTCAAATAATTTGATTTATCACTCCATATGTCAAGAGAAATGGTCTTTTATTTTTTTTCTCTAGTGTGTTGTTTTTGATAACCTTTTGATGGGATAATCAATGGACAACATGCCATCCTTCAGTTAAGTCATCATATTGCCACTGGAAAACCTCCTTGCAGTAAAAGCCCTTCCTAACTGCTGCTCACTTAGAAGTAATGTGTTAACACCAGCAAATGCTTCTTATAAGTATCTTCTGTATGTGGATTAAGACAAGATGTCTTGATGTCTTTCCTAGACTGGATTTTAGAGGAGAGGCCCAATGTGACAGTCTGAACCAGCTGAGCATTTGTGCATTAAGTGTGTGAATATTACATGTAGCTTTTGACGTTGGATAGCAAGGAAACTTGGCTTTTATCCCTATTAAATGAACTGATATATTATGGTGATAGACTCAGAAGTAAAACAACTTCAACTAGGTATTTAGACAGGGAGGGAAGACTGACGCAGGACCTTACTCTGGTCAAAATTAAATTTAAATAATTAGGATCACAAAATGCCGTGTTGAAGTAAAGGTTTTCTTGGTGAGGTGCCGAAGATGTCATGGCTGAGATTTCCAGAAAAAGGTGAAATTCAGTCCTGTGGCATTTTTTTTTCTGTTGTCAGTGTATATATAATTTATGGTGACATTTCTGGAGCCATAAAGTTTCTGTATTCCAGAATTTTTCAGGATGTGTGTGTTCTCAAACACGCACATATGCACAACTGCCTACTCACCCTCTAGAAGAATCAACACAGCATGTCACGTCAGTCTGGCAGGATTACGTTCATTAGATGTTCATTTTTGCTCCTGACGTTTACCCACCTCCTCTCCTTTAATATTCATTGTGAAGAGACAGCTTTAATAGTGGGATTATTTCTGGATTAGTTGAGCTCTTTAGCATATTGTCTATGGCCTTGTTTACCTTGCAAGAATCATTGAGCCTGATCTGAGTCCCATAACAATGTCACAGAGCACAATGGCCTGGAATGAGCAGTGGGCACAAAAACTCAGGACTATTAGCCTGGCATAGGGAATGGCAATGGTCAAAGGCAGGTTATTTGAGCTGGCAAGAGATTGAGAGCTGCTGCCAAAAACCCTGCAGAGACCGATTTCTGAAAAAAATCAGAATGGCCTTCCTGAGGAAACTGCTGTATCCATCTCTCCTGTGCTAGATACTGGGAGTAATCCCGAAGTCTACTCCAAGTGGTTTTGAAAAGCACAAGAAAATTGCTTTCCAAGATGCACTGTCCAGTTGTTGAACCTGGATGGTGGGAGATATGGTCTTCAGCACAACTGAGATCAATGTAAAACTCTTAGGCAAATCCCCTCCTGATCTGCCAGATCCTTGCTCCTGGGCCTGGAGGACCTCACTGAAAATTTATATCATGGACAGTTTTCAATGTGGAGACCTCAATATGGAGAGAGGTGTATTTTAAGTTTCGACAGTTACTGCAGAAATATATGTGTTTATTTGGCACATTTATCCCATTTCTTTTCTGGGCTGCTGTTTAAATTTTTGGGCTGAATCATTGCCTGTATTCATAGTGTGGATCTTTTTTCCTTTTATCTTTTTTCTTCTTTGCTGGGAAATGTGCAAAAGGCCTGCTGCTCAGTCATGATCTTTCATCTTTCCTCATTCCTGTCTTTGAATGCCTACTCTGAGTGTTGTGATTTGTCAGCTTATTTGAAGTTAGATTGTAATGTTTAAACTCAGAACCAACTTTCCCCTCAAAATGACTTGCAGTCATGAGTAAGAAACTCATATCAGCCATTGTTTTTTATCTTGGGAAGTGAAAATACCGATTTCTAGCATGGCAGATGGCAATTGTTAGTTATGCGCTGAATTTTCTTTTGCTTTTTTCTGTCCAAATGTCAAACAAACCAAACTTATTTCATTTTGTCCCAATGTGGATTTTTTCAGAGAGGCTATTTGGACTTGCCTTTGACCACAGTACTCTTGGCAAGCTTATAACAGACCTATAAACTCTCCAGTTGTGAGCGGCTGTTGGATGAAAGCATTAGTTTAAAGAATAGTTTCAGGGTATTCATAGGAAATTCTGAAAGTCATCTAACCCAGTAGATTTTCACACAGTGGGTCTTGCATCACTGTCATATTTTCTCCCATGATTTCCCCATTTAGTCCATTTGAGTATGAATCTTATTAACATATCTTTGTTTATAATTGTCTTCAAGGCAAGAATGTGGAAGGATTACAATTCCAGAATGTTTTAAATCCAAATTACATTAACAAAGAAAAGTCTGGAAAACAAGGGGGAAAACCAACACTGAGGAGGGAAGGAAAACTGTTATCAAGATGAGGAAGAGGACTGGACTCTTAGAGAGCTTTTGCTGAGCCCTTCCAGTCCCAGCCTGCTCCTCTGGATTTCTTCAAGATGACTCTTTGCTGATATGCAGGTGTGGAGGAAGGATGAGGAATATTTAAAGCACAGAGTGGAATTCATCTGGATTCAAAGCCACTCCCAGCCACTTGAAATCTCCCACTCATTTTTATGAGGTTTTAATCAGGATCCAGCCCTACTGCAGGCTTCTGAGTGAATGTCCACTTCTGAACAGAATAGGAGGCTTTGTTTTAGGCAAGCACATTGTAGTGAATCACTCTTCCATTTTTTGCAGCATGCACAGCAAAACTGTTTGTTCCAGAAATGAGCCTAAACACTAAATGCCACATTCAAATTCAGCCTTTCCTAAAGTTCAGTGGTGTTCCTCTCTGATCGATGCACCAAACCACTTCCTTTATGCCATAACCAGTACCTGTCCCTCTCTGTCTCTGGAAAAGTGATGCTCTTGACTAGCACTGCCATTGTGCCTATCAAAGAGAAAGCTAACAAATTCAAAACTCATTTTAAAAAGTCTTCATTTTTTCCCAAGAAAATGTAAACCACACTTTACCCCTTCCTTCCCTGGCCAAAAAATCTAATAATGAATTGCTGTCTCAAATTGATTTCAATCCTTTATGAAGGACATTATCAGGCAGGACTTTGGGGCGTTTTCAGTTTGTATGCTAGTTGTTTACTAAATTTTACAGTCTTTGTCTTTTCTTTGAGAACAAGCTAAAACTAGGAATGTGAGTGTGCTGGAAATTTATTGCATCTGGCAGCTGCAAAACAATGATTCTCAGCCAATGTGTTTATGAAAGAAGGAGAAGAAAAAGTTACCAAGTGTATAGTAATAAATAGCATGCTTCCAGTATTGTCCTTTGTTAAGCAACTGCTATAGTATATGGCACGAAAAAACCTTAGATACATGAACAAACCTTAGATTGGTATTAAACTTTTACAAAAGGTTTGACAGACCTGTCTCTTCTTGCACTTTTCTGACCTTACATATAGCTGGCTTGATTCATTTCTTGTTCATTTGTGATTTCATGCTAGTAACTGGATCATGTATTTTATTTCAGTGAATCTGCTAATTCTGCTTCTTGCCAAAGTAACAGAAAATTTGCCTTAGAATTTGTGAAGAGCTGGAAGAGATAAAATATTTGTGTGACAGGATCAGGGCACATTGTCCCTTTTAGCCAAGTCTACCTACCAGTGGCAGAAATATAATCTGGCCCATTTGCACCAACACATCTCCTGTGCCAATTTTGCGTGCATGTACCAAAGTCAAAGCAAGAGCTTGATTTCCAAAAAAACTGAAGAAAACTTTCTACAGACAGCATCTCATTAACCTCTAGTGAGGCCCTGGCATCTCTAAGGCACTTCAGTCAGACTCCGAAGGGAACCAGTGCTTCTCACTTCAGGCATTTCTCTTTTTCCTTGCTTATCAACTCATCAGACTCCACTGATCCTTCAAAAAGTCAAACTTGCACACTCCTTGAAAGTGGGGCTGGGAGAAAGCATTTGCACAGTCTGGTTGTCCTGGTTCCATCCAGGACAGTGTTAATTTTTGCTGTAGCCAAGAGGGGCATGGTCAGGAGCCAAAGGTGATTCTGTACCACCTCACATCACTGCCAGGGGTGGGGAGTGTCTTATGAGGAGAAGGGGTTTCTTCCAGTCAAGAAAGCATAGCAGAGGGAGCAGTTATGTGGTGCTGGTTCTGAGCTGGAGGGAGAGGTCGAGGTGGTGTGGCTGTGGTCAGGTCGGGCTCCACAGTGAGCATTTTGTATGTGAATCACTCTAGCACTTTTGTACGATTTTATTATTAATATTGCTGCTCTTACCATTCATTTTCTTATCCCATTGCTGCTTCCAGTAAGTTATTATTATCTCAACCCATGATCTTTACCTTCTGTGCTTCTAACTCTCCTCTCCATCCCACCACAGGGCAGAGGGGAAGAGGAAGTGAGCAAGCAGCAGCATGGTTTGGAGAGGCTCAGTGGTAGCATTAAATTGGAGGGTACCATTTCTAAACCATGAAAATAGTCCATTGGTAATTTAGTTGCTGAGGTGGTATAGGGAGAAGAAATGTTGCAATTGAAAATAGCATGTGATAAAATTTATTTTTTCATTTTCTTTCATTTATGCAATGCCAGATATATACAGGACAAATCCTTTGCAAATCATCAGTAACTCAGTGTCTACACAGGCCGAAGGTTTAAATAAATAAGCACATTGCTCTGAAATGTTGCTTATCATAGTTTTCTTTCTTTTGCAGTTTTGTGGTAACTTTCAGGTTAGATTACTCACTCAGGATATTTTTTCTGTTTCCCAATCTATGGTATGTGTCTGCTTACTTTTAAACAAATGCTAAAGCTGTTAATGATCAGTCAGACACCAGTGCAAAAGTTCAAGTCCTGAAATGTTAATTTCTTCTTCTCTGTCTATTGTCACTGTAAGTGGACTGAGGAAGTCTATAGTTTGTTACTGCTGTTTCTCAGTGAAACTTTAAAAGCCTAAATGCATTCAGCTGTGTTGAGTGAGGCTCAGAAGAAATGGTGTCCTGACAGGGTTTTAGATGGAAGCTGTTTTGAAGTTAATTGGTTCCTTGGCTTGTTAAGGTTAAATGTGTATACATTGATATATAGGAAATGGGATTGTCATATCCAGAACTGAAGCGATCGTATGCCTCTGCTGTAGCAGAAAGGATTATTGGGAAATGATAAACTCATTGCAGAATCCCTGCAATTATAAAAGGTAGAAGAAATTTATAAAATATTATAAAAGATTAATTAATGCTATCCCATTCTGATATATAAAATTTAACTTATATTTTTAATATCCTGGAGGAAAGAAGGTTTTTCTTTTGGTGTCATAAAAAAGGGCTCCTAGAATGCATTAATGCAAATCTTTAGAATGGATTAATATAAGTCTTCAATATGTATTCATGAATCCTTGCTCCTCAAAGAACTAATAAACCTGTTTCTGGATTACATTCTCTCTGTATGACAGCAACATTTGAATTTCATGGCACAAGGTCATCTTTCAACATCACCATAATGCTAAGATTATTAATTTGCTCTGTCTTAGGATACTAAGACATATATATATATATTTCATATATATTTATGAAAAGTCAGGCAATGAATTCCCTAAAGCTCAACAGGTGTCCCTGAATTCAGGTACTCCCTTAAGTAGGGACAAGTCTTTGTGAAACCAAATGAACACCACAAAACTTGAGCTTTCTTAAATCAGGAATTTTTCAACAAGTCTGATGAGTACAAGAACTTTCCTTTAACCCCCAAAAATCCTTCTGCCTGCCAAAAATCCTCCTACCTTAGATTGCCACAAACTTAAAGTAGAAAATGATTAAATATTTGTTATCTGTAAGAAACTTTACTGATTTACTTAAATGTTGCAGAACCAAATACTCTTCCAATACAAATGAAGGGACATGTAAAAATATTTTCTATTAAGATCCACACTAAATGGATTGTTGGGCCTGCTTCCCAGCATGATGCAAAGCCTTACTTACTTCTGGTTTTACTTTTAAACTTCTTAATCCTCTAAAACATGAAAATTCAAGTCAAATTTTTATTATATGCCTGGGACTGAAAATGCATAGGTATCACTTCACATTTTAATGCAGCATGGTTTAAAGCAAATGTTCTAAAAAGAATTTGCTTTGCACTCTGAAAATCAGTTATGACCTCTGAGATGACTGATTCACTTAATAACTTTGGAGACCACAGGTATGAAACTAAAATGGAGTAGGAATCCAGTGGGTGCTTCCCTATCCTTCCACACTGTCTTAAAACAGTGCTTTTTGTAGGGCTAACACATGTTTTTCCCTCAGTGTTAAAATAATTTTTCCTCTGATTTTAAACAAAAGCATGATCTCAATTATTTGGCAAGTCCTTAAAGATGTTATTCTGCACTTAAGAAGAAGAGAGTAATGATTCTGGTGGATTTTTGTTGTTTTTTTTCAACAGTTTACCATGACTAACTCATGAGCACAATCTCTGCATGAAATGTTAAGTTAGCTCAGTAGAATGCATTATTTAATGCGATTGTATCATGGCAAATGTCCTTATTGTGCAATGATAGACAGTGGTACCATCTTCCATACCATCTGTCTGCTTCCCCCAGCCTAATGAACCAATTCCTGAATGGTTCAAAGATACTTTATAGAAAAGTCTGAGCCATCTTAGAAAAAATGTAAGTTGATAATATCAAAAGTTATTTTGTGTTAATTGGTTGATATATGCTCAAACTTACTTTTAGAAAATTGAAATAAAACACCAGTTTTGGATTTTTCTTACTACTCAGGTCACATGTAATTTTTAAAAGTGATCCAGAATAATCCTGAACAAAGGAAGAATCACTAAAATCAGCATGGTAAGTGATAATGGAGAACTTTTTCCATCTAAAGGACAGAGAAAACCTAATGCAAGACAGTCATGCTTTTTGCCTGCTTAGCATCCCATCATCTGCAGAGCCTGTCAGTAATCTGTTAAGCAGCTGACCTTGTCCCATGGTACGCTATAGAGCTTGGTGGAACTGCAGTCCAAGGCTCTGCTCTTTGCTCCTAGGCTGGCTTTGTGCTCAGTCTCTTGGTGCTCTGCATTACATCTTTGGCCAATTCAGCAGCAACATTACACATACTCATGAGGGAACCTCTGTGCAGTCTTTCTTGCTGGGAAGGATAAGCTGCCTCATATGGGATCTTGCATGTGGGAGGAGTACACAAAAGAATAGGATGATTCAGAGTCCTTAGGGAAGCAAAATGTAGCAGCAGACTGACTATTGGAGCTCTGTCTGGTCAAACTGTGTTTGAATCCTGATGTGGCAGTGCAAAACTGTAGCCAGCATGTTGATGAACTTCCCATTTTGCATTTTACTTCCAGCCTTTACAGTGTTAAGAGGTTGCAAGGCTGTTTTTGTTGGAGGCCAGAAGATAAGAACAAACAACCCCAATCCAAATTTTGGTGCAATCCAATTGCCATAGTACCTGCTTTTTTTAATGGTAAAAGGTTTGGGTTAGTTGTGTCCTTTCTTTGGAAGAATATTTTTAAAATAATACATTGTTTGAAATAAAAAATAAGTACTAATAGGGTATGTAAATCTTTCCATGTAATGCTTTGACATTTGCAGTTCAACCTCAGCCCTGTGTCAGCTTACACTTCCAAGACATGAATATCTATACTATCATGAAAAAGTAGGTAAAGTTACAGATCTCCTTGAAGACGTTCAACGTCAAGAAGCTCATTTAAAGTTCAGACAGGAATTTCAGGAAAACCCGACACTTTTCTAGCCCAGTAAATACCTACTTGCTCTTGAGTCAACCCAATTTTTTGTAAGGCCTCATATTTCTGGAAAAGTTATCAATGAACTATTTCTGCTTGCACCAGTGCCCATTTTCTGTAAAGAACTTGTTTGTTGCTTTATGGCCTCCCCATATACATCCCATGTCTAAAGCAGAAGGATGGCTGATGGTATCCCAGTGCCTTTCACAGAGTATATTAACACCAGAAAGCCACATGATTCCAGCCGAGATGTAAGACCTTTAGATCCACTTATAGCTGCAGTAACCATGTTGTAATTTTTTCATTGGTGCATAGAAAAAAAAAGTGCAGATATATTTTTCTATACTTGTCACCATTTCCTCCATTAAATCAGGCTATGGCATCGGGTGAGTCAATATTTTCCTCACTATTTTAATCAGAAGACATTCATATAAGCCAATAAGCCAAAACACTCTTTTCCTTGCAGTGGATCTAGGCTACTGCAGTTTTCACTGAGACACCCCTTGAGTCAGTTTAGAGTAAAACATTCACTGGCAATACTACAATTTTGCATATGGATTTAATTTTTTGGCTTAATATAGAAGATGAGTGATGTGACTGTTCAGTCTTTTCTGAATTGGTAACTTAATTAAAGCAGGAGCTACCTTTTGTATTCCTTGCAGTAGTAATTGTAGGACTAAACCAAGCACACTGTGATTCTCAAATTTTTAAACATTAAAGTAGTTTAAAAATTAATATTAGCTTATGCTGGAGGCTCTTAGTTTTCTCTTCATCTGCTGTGAATGTTGCTCATAATGATGCTAGATGTTTTAAGGGGTCCAATGAGATCTGATGGTCTGGCTCTATATTAATTAAATACTTCCACTCACAAACTAAAAACTGTAAAAAAGCTGTACAAATAATTTAGAAAATAAAAGAGTGACAACCTAGACAATGGTAGAAACAACATTGGTTTTAGCATGTGATTAAGCACTTGATGAAGGAAAATTCCACTGCATTTGTTCTCATTGATTTATTTTGCCTGTTTTAAGCCAAAGACTTGGAGTCCAGGAGTTTTGATGTTTGCTGTATCACAGACCTTAGCATTACTAATTCCTTGATGCCATGGGAATGTACCTCCCTGTCAGAGGTGGAATTTTACCTGATGGTGTGAGAGTATTCAGGGTACACATTCTGGGCTCCCTCAGGAATCCTGACCCATCTCTTTTTCTTGCCCTAAGGCAAGCAGTTGATGCCAGAAGGGAAAGCATCTGGAGAAAACCAAAACTTTTAACTTAGGTGTTTTCTAAAGTATTGGATTTCACCCAAGAAGGAGCCTTCAGACCCCTCAGTAATATCAGCACCATCAAAACATCAACAGTCAGAATTCCAGTTTGTGAACCAGATGTAGCACAAGGTCAAGAAGGAAAAGCTTAGGGCAGGAGTGTGTTGGGTGGTGTCAATGAGTTTATTTGTCAACTCAATGGATCGCTAAGGAGTTCTACAGGGAAATCTGCCTGTTCCTGCCTTCTGCCCCAGAGATTTACTTGCAAGGCATATGGGCAGCTCTGCATGTTCTTAGACACATTAGGAACTTGAAGAGACATTAAGATAGTGAATTTGAACTCACTGCATTGTTGTGTTTTCCTGGCAAGTCTTTTTTTCAACAGTCTAAACGATTTCCATCTACAGCAGAATTTAATCCAGACCAGAACAGAAGATCTCAGTCTGCTCATTCTGTGGGAGGGTGCAGATTGGGATGTGGTTCCAGTCTCTCTGGCTTAAGCCCATTTCATGTCTCTGTTGTGGTTTTATGAGTTGATATAGCAAATATGTGACATTTGCTCTCCTTTTTTCTTCTCTTGGAGTTTTTAGAGGCATGAGAGTTCCTGCTGTAGTGTAAGGCAGAAAAAAGCAGAAGAAGTCTGAATAATAATGGTATTCTGTGCAGAAATCTCCATGTCTGGAGAACGGCAATTATTTGGAACCTCCTAAAGGTTAAGGACATGTTAGATGTATAGACATTTGTGGATCATGAAAAAGTCTCTTTTGAGGAAGAGCAGAGACACAAACATAATTTTCCCCAGCGAATGCTACCAAACTATGAAGTCCTTTTCTATATCTCAGGAATTTCTGAAGGGATAGCATTACTAGGACAAAAATGCAGTCTTATTAAAGATTCTTAGTACAGTAATATGAAAGATCAGACTTCAGTTCAGACAAGTTCTTTCTGATAGTTACTTGGAATCTAATCTAGCTGCCTGAACATCTAAATCTATTGAGTAGAGAGAAATGGACACTTCTCCAACAAGTGTTTCATCTCTGCAAGTATGGTGCCTAAAAGAGCTGGAGGAATACACTTTCTGGGTGGTTCTGTCACTTTCCAGTGGTAATGGAAGTAACATGGGAAACTAATATGGGCTAGACACCTAGGTTTCAGATGACCTGAATCCCTGCCTGTATTTCTTCCCATTGTGGTGTGAAGAGGCAGTGCCTCAATAACAGTGCTGTGGAAGGTATTAAGTTGACCCAAGTTGGTCAAGAGTGGTAGTTAAGTGTTTGTGCAACAAAGTCTGTAACCTTGTATATTCCACTTAAAAAGTCACAATAGGTAAGCAAACAGTGCCCTAGTATGAAACACACACCTGTCTGAGCAACAGGAACTTTATCTGACAGCTAAAATTCCTCAGAGCTGTACAGCCGTTACAAGTGTAGTGATTAAAAGTCATGCAATTGAAGACTAACAAACAGGTTTATATATCTTAATTTCTAAACCTACCTACAATACTTGTGTATTATGCTTTTGATGTTTGGGTTTTTTTTTTGTTAAACTTGTAATATTTTCACCCATGTCCCCTTGGTGGACACTGTCATAAGTCAAAACTTTAGGGCCTATACACAATGCTGTCTCAATAAACAGGGCATTGATGTAGAGCTCAGGCCTTTGTGCTGGGCCTTTCTGCAGCTTTGGACTGTAAGCAACAAGAAAAGATGGCTACTGAAGAGACTGATTTTCTTAACTGTTTTGTGTTTCTTGGTAATAAGTAACAGGTGAGAATTCATCCCTTCTTTTCTCCCCAGAGAATTTGAAATATAAACAGATTCTACTTTTTTTCTTTTTTTAATATTCTTTTCAGAATGCTTTTCTTTGTTGTTCTATTTCCTTCATGACATGTCAGAAGCAATTAAAAAGAAGAGATATTGGAACAGTTCCTTTTTGGCCAGAGCCAACTTTACTCATGCTACAGTGACCTGGCTCTAATTGATACTTCCTTTGCTGCCAAATATTCTAGATAACCCTCTAAATTCAGCAAAGGAGTGCTATGGTGTGTGTATAGGTCTCTTATATGTTTCTGGTTTCAAATTTTATGCTATGTTTAAGCCAAGGAAACCATTTTTTTGGTCATATTGATTGTGTCTATTTTTAGGACAGGGTTTGAAAGGCAGTGGATAAATATGCACTGATAATTTGGCATTTAGATTTCTGTGTGTACAGAATTCTGGCCACACATCCTGCTGCCACTGGCATATAGGAATTGAATACTCTGTGCTCTGTTTAGGCAGGTAAAGTTTCCTGCCGGCAAAGGCAGGAATTTGAGATAGAAATTAAAATTTCTCAGTTAAAACTAGGAACAACTGTGGTGAATGCTTTAAAGTTCCTTTGCAAGCACTGCAGGAGGTACCACACATACAGAGCTTGTTATATCCAGATGGCCAATATTAAAACTGAGAGGTAAATATGTCCTGATTTAAAAGGAGTAGATTAGTCTAAGTGCAATTAGATAACTCACCAGTGTCAAGGGAAAGTTTCCAGATATAAAATATCCTGCTGGGAAAGGTATGAAATGACAGTGATACATTGTCATATTACCATTTTTAATCCTAGAAAATATTTTGCATTTCCCCCTATCAAGTTGTTAGGAGGCCAATATCTTGGCCTTCACCAAGGAGATTGCTTTTGTACACCAGTTTTGTGTGTATGAAGAAAATACTGATATGGCAGACTCCTCAGACTGGATCTAACCAAATTTTCCTCTGTTAATATATTCAGCACGCTATAGCTGTCCTCATCGGACGTCATAACAACAGCAGATGTGGCCTATTCTCTAGAATGTCCATTAGTTCCACTTGCTTTTATCCAGAAGCCTAAATGCTGGATCAAAATGTTGTAGGTTATCTAAAGAGCTCTTGCATTTCAGGAACCATACAGAACTTTATGTTTATCACTCAGCACTTTACTATAGACTAGTATGAGTTTTGTGCACTTCCCCCTCATATAATTTCTTAATGTTTCTCCTGCAGAGACTAGGACTTGGTAAATACTAGCATGTTGCATGTTCTGTAGCTGGGTCTGGACTGCCTCCTCAGCAGTACATCTCTGTACATGTCTCAAATGTTATATCTTAGCTATGTGGTGGGTAGGCAGAATTTCAAGGCAGAAAGAATTACATGCCAATGTCTGAGGAAAGACAGTAATGCTCTGCTTGCTGTCACTGGAGAGTTCTCAGTCTGACATACCTATTTCAGAGGTAGCTATTTCCCTTTAGAGAATTTCCAGTAGGAAAGCAAAAACAAGCCTACAATTATTTCTGTTATGTTTTACTATTTACACAAGTGTTTCTGATGCAGATGTAATTTCTCAGTCTACAATTTATTATTTCACTTGCCTTTAAATAAGAATGCCAGCACATTGCCACTGTGCGCAGTGAGGTGCTTTGTTTCATTTTAACTTGTACAACATGCTAGCTTTGGTAGCTTCCACTGAAAATCTTTTGGCTTTCTGCAGTAATATTTTGCCATACCTACCAGAGAGACACACCTATGTCTCCTCTAGGAGCTGGAATTTAGAAAAAGCAGTTCTTTTCCCTTTAGTGGCATAGATGTTACAGGCAGCTATTTCTCTCTACACTGAATGTTTACATTTGGTGCTGAAACAAAGTGTCTCTTCATGCCTATTTGACTTTCGAAAGAGGGCTTATGATAAAGATTTAAATGACGGAAAAGTGAGGGAAGGATGTAAGTGATTTATTTTCATGTCTGTAAGAACATGACTCATCCACAGGTTAGCTGATTTTTATGTATAACTCCCTTTTGCCCATATATTGACACTGTTAGATTTATAAAATGGAGTACCTGTTAGGGAACCCCATAGCTTAGGCGGCTCTTTAGTCTTCATATCTGCTTTTTTTCAGCATATGCACTTCCAAAGCTTTACTTAATTGATAATTATCCTTTAATTTTACTGCTAAGAAAATAATAAATAAAATGTTCTTGAATAACATTGCAGAGGAGAAAATATCCAATGCTGTTTCTGAAACAAATGTGAATAGGGTATACTTTTTCAGTAGCTGATAAAGAAAGGAATTTTCGTCCTTTCTGTAATGGAAAACATCATTATTAGTCCTGAATTTAGTCAGAGCTATTTTTTATTTTTGTATTAAAAAGATTATTAAATATAATTTTATAAAACAACAAATTCTGATTTTGATTAAATGGTAGCCATTTTTTTCTTAATTTAGTTCACACTTTTTAGCTTTCACAGTAGAAAATATTTCTTTAGTTTCTTACTTAATTTTCAGGAAAATTATCTTTTCCAGACTTATATTTTGAGGGCTCCAAAGAGATCAAAATATGACCAAAGTGTCCATTAAAGTGTTTGGATTCCAGAATGGTGCTACACAATTACTATGCTATTGCCACTTCACAAAAAGATATTTGTTGAAAATTACTCCTGTGTAGTGTTTTCAAGCCACTAGATTTGGGGCTTTATTATATATTAAGAATATATCTACATATGTTACTTAATCTGCAGGAGGAGATTAACACCAAGTAGCATCTGAAGTAATTTAAAAAAGAGATCAGTATTTTCTTGTCCAACCTTGAAAGAGAATAGCCAAAGGATAGGAACACATTAAAATACTATTTATGTGTCAAAAGTTCTCTTGGCATCTGTTCTTTATTGATCAAGATAATATTTATTGCCATCTGTTTTTCTGATACTGCTTATCTGGGGTTGCCATAGGACACAAACAGCTGGATTAAATTCCATCATATTGCATCACTCTGACTCATGTATTTTTTCTTATCTATGAAAATTTCTTGTTGTAAATAACATCTCACTCTTTCCCTTTCTGAAGTGCTTTGCTCTCTTGCAGAATTCATGTGGTCTCTTTCAGTCTTTCTCTCTCTCTTCCCTTCCTATTTTCTATTCCTGCTTTTTATTTTTCCCTCTCTCAGATTCTCTCTCCCTTTTCCTCTTTTTCTCTCCTGTTTCTTAGCTCAACAAATGCTAAGTACCTCTATAGATATGTTTTAGCCTCACCTATGGGAGCTAAATATAGGTTTAATATTGCAATAATAATAATAATAATATTAGAAGTAGTAAAAATTTGTATAACGTGAGAGGTTAGTTAAAGTTCATTTAATCTTTCCAGCTGAGGTTTCTGTCTACTTAATTCAGAAACTTTGACCTAATGTCATAGGGGCAGGGCCTTATGGCTGATTCCCTGGAACTGTTTAGCTGCTTTAAAATATTAGGTAACTTTTTATAGTTATGAAGGCGCCTAATATATTGGCTGTCTTCAAGCTTTTGTAGAGTGTCGGAAGCCCACTATTTCTGTAAAACATTGTAGTACCTATATGCAAAAGAAATAACTTCAGAAATATGATTTGTCAAGTTACACAACACGTCCTTGGAAACTGGAAATATCCAGTTTTTTTAACAAACTGGATATTTTAGGAGCATCAATTCAGATGTAGCCGGAAGTTTTTCAAAAATGTAGATTTGAATCTGCCTCAGATTTTGGGTAAAACCACAGTGTGGCCATTTTGTGCATATTTATTTGAAAAATGCTGTTTTTTCATTGCCAGTGGCAAAAGCTAAAAAGAGATTCCTTATTTGTTTCATGAGAAGGGACTTCTGATGATGAAAATGGTCATCGTTCCACTTCAGAATCTTAGTGTTGCACAGATATTTTGCTTTCAAAGTTTTTACTCAAATTTTCTGTATTTTTAGTCTTTTGAAGCAGCATGCAGCATATTGCTGCACATGTAATAGATATTTTCTAAAAACTCAGGACTAATTTTTTAATATAACTTTGAGCAAAGAGACATTCCTTTAGGTCAGCTACAAAACAAAGGGGAAGAATCTGAATTCAGGGCAGAAATCATAGTTTGTCTCACATCCACACCTGAAGAGGTTCAGCTCTTTCGTGGTCTCTAAAATCCATCCAAAGCTCATCTAACCTTCCCTGTACTGCTCCCAAAGGTATGTCTCTGGAAGCAGCATATATAGGCATAAGTGCACCTACTGCAAGGGAACAGATCCAGTAGCTCTGCGAGGAGTTCCTCTACAGGCTAGGATGGGATCTGGGTGTTACCACAGCCTTGTGAGTTAAATATGTGAACATGGAGGAAGAGCAGAATGCAGGAGCAGCTCTGGTGCTGTTCATGGAGTTCAAAGCTGAGGTACACAGGATGTGGACTAATCCTGGGCAAAGACAGCTTGACTCTGTGTAAGTTTCTAGGGAAGACATGAAGGAACAGACTGGGGTGACAAAATGATCCAGGAAGATACACCTTGTTATTTTGCCCATGAGAACAAATGGCATTAGGTATGTCATTGTAAAGGGATGAACAACCTGATGGGGTGACAGAGTTTTTGCTGCAACCTAGGTGCAAGCCAGGAAGGATTTCTCTTGGGTACAAATAAACATAAGCCTGCTTGCAGGAACTGGTTTTTATAGTAGTAGTCTACTGCATATATAGAAACCTGGTATTACAGTTGAAAACTAAATATTGTCATCAGCTGTGGAATAGGAAAGGGAAACATGAGGACTTGTGAAAATTTATCCACATTGGTGTGCTGCTTCTTAAGCACTGAAGTGTCTTCAGAAACAGCCAACAATTCTGAAAAAGACATCACTGGTCTAGGAAATATTTTCTGCATGGGTTGTGACAATATTAGTGAACTTGCAAAGTCTGTTGAAAATATGGGTCCAGCATCTGGCTACAATGGATGAAAAATGCGTAGGAGTGTTACAAAGGCATATCAGTGATGGTTCAATGCAGCTTGGTTGAGCATCCTGTTTATACCGGCCTGAATTTTACTCCTCTTTGGGGTAATGATGCTAGAGAACATCTTGTGAAGCAGGAACTTGAATCACTGTCAGGTGTCTCACCAGTGTAAACTTCCCCTTTGTCATACTCTTTCTGGTTGCTTGCTATCCTGTTCAGTCATTAATCTCTGTAATTTGCAAGATGATAAAGTAGCTCCCTTTAGAATGATGCTTTTGTAACAGCCATTTTGTTCTGCTTGGCTCTATGACAGGTGGTGTTCCATGAGAAAAAATCTGGAAATGGAAAATCTACATGAAATTAGTAATAGTGCTTCATTAGTGAAACAACTGGGTTGAGGTTAGGTTTTTAAATGATATAAACTGAGCTACAATCTATGGTATACAGTTTTCTCCTGTGTACACTATCTACAGTATACAAGACCTTTTCTGTTTTGCTGCTTCACTCAGATGTTAATGATACATATCCCATTGCGCATAGACATGCATACATTTTGAGAACCCAAGAACCATGCTGATTTGATTTTTCGAGTTGTTTTTGTGTGTGTGTTGAGGTTTGGGGTTTTTTTGGAGTGGTTTTGTGCTAATTTAAAGAGCAGATATTTCTTCTTACTAAAATCTATTAACTTTTGAGACTAGAAGCAAACATTTACTGGCAGTTGTTCATACATGGAGCTGCCCAGGTTCTTTCAAAAACATTATCTTTCCTCAAAAGATACATACACATAAACAATGAAAGGAGCGGTGACTGGCCAAACCAGGTGCATGTACAGTTTTTTTATCTTTAAGGTATATTCTAAGAGATACTGAAATATGTGTTCATTACTGTGGTTACAATGATGAGGGGATAGTTGTTTACTGGTTAGGGTTACTTTTGGCTGTTTCTGAGAGTCATCAAAGTAAACAGAAAGGGCAGTTAATATATGCTCATTTAACAAGTTTACTGTGTAAGGCCACAGCAAGGATTCAGTAAGTTCTTAGGACAGATGTACCTTGTAAGCATTGTAAGCTGGGCAATGGCTACTCAATATATGATTCAATGAAAGATGTTTATATTTCTCTGACAGCCATCCCCACCAACTAGTTTTACTTCGTAACCTTGTCAGTGGTTGTTCTTACTAGTATTTATTTTTTTGAGTTTTTTACGTGTTTGTACTGATCGTAGTATTTTTGGTGTTGCTTAGTGCACATCTCTATGACAAATGAAAAATATCAGAAAGAAAGAAAGGAAGGACTTATTTTCGTGTAGTATCATTATAGTAACAGACCTGGATGGAGGCCGTTCTCCTTGCAGCCTCTCATGAAGCCTGGGACAAAGCTGCTGTGAGAATTCCACACTGGAGACAGAGCTGGAATACTGAGGGGAACACTCTACTGTCACCACAATGTGTCATGCTTGACATGAGAACAAACATAAGGATTTTACTCAGGAGCTTCAGAGACCTGTAATTAACATGTGCTGAGGGGTACCTGTCTGCATGACAGGTATAGAAACAGGCACCATAGCATTTACTCAGTTTGGCAGCCAGCAGAAGGAAACATAATGTCTTATTTCTTTGATTGCAAAAACAGAAACATTCTGAAGGGTTCTAAGCCCTACATTCTGCTACATTTAAGCTCTGCATTGTTTTAAATATTACTTGTCTTTACAGCCTGAGTACAACCCTTAAACTATGCTTGAAGACGTTCTTCTCTAAGCATCAGGTGCACTGGAAGAGCAGACAGCAATAAAGAGGGAAATGCCCCTGAGTAGACTGGTATTATATTTCTTTTAAGCCTTTATTTATGAAAAAACCTGTTTCATAAATTAGGCTTGAGGAAAATCAATAATTAAGCCCTTTTTTAAAAGATCTTTCTAGCAGATCTTATTAAAATAAGCACAAAAGAAAATGTTCAGTTGTCTTAATATTTCTTTTTTTTTTTTTACTTATAAGGTACAATTTGCCATTCTGTATCATGTAACAAAACAAAGACGAATTCAGATGTGGAGTTATTAGACGCTGAACTTTCGTCCTATCAAAATTTGAGCAGAATGCATTACAAGGGACTTTCCATAATGACAATCTAAGGACATGCTCAACTCATTATGTGGGATCTTGACAGAGACTTTTCAGGAGTATTTCTGTGTACTAATTCTGTTCTTTCACAAAAGTATGTAGGATTAGGAAAGGAAATGTAAAGGAGTCAATTGTGTGCAAAAATGGCAGTAGAGGCTGTTGCAAGTAAGATTTCTTCTCTAGTCTTGGTGTATTATAACTACATATGATGTGCCAGATTTACTGCTGCTGCAACCAGAATATTCTGTCAGATCATTTTAGTGTAAAGTCACATTGGATTTTAATACCAAATCCTACAGTGCTTGAAGACTTTAGAAAGAAAGGTACTGTGTCTTCTAAATACCAACTAGCTGTAGTATTTTGAGTTTATTTCAGAAATTTTTGTTAGGATCTTAGAGGTTAAAACTCACCTTGAGACCAGGTTCTACTTCTATGATGACACCAGCAACAGCAGCAGCACTACTTTCTGATGGATGAACAGGATCAGATGAAATAGAATCTAACAGAATCTAACGTAAGAATTGACACCCCTTCCAGCTCTCATTCCCTGCTTCCTCCCAACAAAAAAAAGAAAAAAAATCTTGCTGCTTGCTTCCTAGTCTTTCAAACACACAAGCAACTTTTTTTTTTCTTTTTTTTTTTAAATCCTCTCCTTTTTTCTTCAAATGGAACTGTTAGAAGTGCTGAGCTAGCATGAAAACATTGCTTTTAACATTATTTCTAGCTTGGCTTTGCAAGGTTCGTATTTCAGGAAAGTGTGTTATTATCACACTGGATTTGTTAGGCTCTGCTTGGAACTCCCAGTCATGAACCAAACACAAAGGTATTACAATGTAGTTCAAACATTAGCAAATAGAAGAAGATAAAAATGACCGGAGCCTTGGGTAGGAAAAATTACTTTTGGATTTCAAAGCTGCACTATGATTTTCTGTCTGTTTATTGCAGTTCAGACATTCCCCTTCCACCACTGTATCTGCAATGTGTGACTGTGATCATAACTGTTGCTCCTGCTTGCCCTGTGTCTGCTTGTTTTGGCAGTTTCAATGGCAGAGAGCGCCGGGCCCCTTTCATGTGGTTTGTGTCACATGTGCTGCTGTGCGAGACACGCGCAGCTCTTTGGGAGCGTCCGCTGCTTGCTGCTTTGCCTGCTCTTGTATGCTTCCTCTGCAGATGGCTTTCCTGGCTCCCATGGACCATTTGTTTGTTCAGTTTCTTTTATGGTGTGTACACCCATCCCATGCAGCTCCAATGAAGTATGTGTTGTTTATTTCCTCTGCTGTCCAGCTCTGAAGGTTTAGATCTAAGGAGACAGTCACTGACACTAAGTCCAACAACAGTCGTTAACACAGCCTGTCTTCTCCTGGGATGCCTAATCTTTTCCCTCTTGGAAATGTGGAATTCTCCACTTGTCCTTTTTTTAACCCTGTAGTGACTAATTTTAGCTATCTTACCACCAGGCACTCACTGTGGATGAGATATCCTCCTAAGGCAGGCCTAAAATAGGTGGGCAGATTTGTCTCACTCAGATGACTTTTGTTTCTCTCCCCATTGACATGGAGGAAGACTAGATGACAAACGTGGGCTAATTGGCTCACTTTGAGATAGCAATATCTGTGTGAGATACGTTCCCCTTCAGGGACCCAGTCTTTGTGGTGGTATGCATGAATGTTCTACGGTTGCAAACTGATCTCTGGGATTTTTTCATCAGCTAATCCTCTTATCAGCACTTTCCATGCTGCTTTACTCATGAGGACAGAGCGGAGAGCCAGTGTCAGCGGAGGGGCATGTGAGTATAAAAGATAAGACTAAGAGCCTCCTTTCAAGTGAGTCAATTCCAGGCTCACAGGAGGTATTTATTCACTATCTAAAACTGTAGCAGACTAGCCTAGGTAAGAAGGGCAGGCAGAAAGCAGGTGAGAAAGTATTGGTGAGAAAGAAGGGCAAAACCCCAGAACCTGATAAACAGAAAAGCCCTGGAACAGTAGGAGGACAAACCTCCTACTACAGAATGTTGCAAATGCAGGTGGAAGATTTAGCAAATCCTTATAGTCTGAACTAGAGGTGCAAGCTGAGAAAGGTCAGGCTTTCTGTAACGTTAACGGTCCCATTGACGTACTTTAAAAAGCTGAATGTGTGCCGTATGCTTTATTTGCACCAAGAGCTGTTCATTCCACTATCAAGACTGGTGGTTTCATTAACAGCTCTGCTGGTTTTGTTCAAGAGTAAAACTGTCAGAACCCAAATAACAATGGTAAGTTTAAAGCATTTCTGCAGATTCATCAGATTTCTCCACCAATTTTCAGAATTTGTACCACCTCTTTATGTAAAAGCATGCATTAGGTAAAGTAACCAGCCACATCTGTGAGAGATAAGGCTTTCTCACATCAGAAGTAAAAGCTTGCTTATTGGCAGAGCTGTTAAAATAATCCAGATTTTGACATCTGTATCCTGAAATAGTATTGAATAGATCAAATAAATCATTAGCAGCAGCAAGGTTTTTATTTTAGTTGTTGTCCAGCAGTAAGAAAAATCATATAGGTATAGACTTCCCCATGTTTACCTTAGGATTAGCAAACTAATCCCGCATGTGAACTATGTGTGATAGTCCCTGTGATACCAGTGGCAGCTCTGCTCATGGACAGCCTACACAATCTGTTCCCAGACGCAGGGTGCAAGTTCTGTAGTAAAGGTGATTTTAAACCACCAAGGTTATTACTTGGAGGAAAAACTGACATTGCCCTAACTCTGCACATCAGGGCTACTGTTGCAGCATAAGGCAAAGATCAAAAGGCAATAAACGTGAATCTGTGAGACCTGGGAGAAATGACAGGCTTCAAAAGGTGTTCTATAATTGCTCTCTTACCAGACAGGTATTATATGTAAGGGCAGACTTCTACTGCTTCATTTCTAGTTTGGTCAGTATCCATCCCTTAGGTGTTTTCTGTACAGTGTTTTTGGAAAAAAGTCCTCCATAGTGTGAATTATATGTAAGGAGTCAGTCCTATGCTCATGCAGGCATCCTGTTGTAGTCACTGGAAGTCAAGCCTGTAAAGAAGACAAGAGTGCATGTAATCTGCCTTTTAAGAATGTTATTTCTTTCCCTGAAAATTGATTAAAAATAAAATGAAAAATAATGTTCTCTGCCACTGGCACCAGCTTTAGAGGGTATCAAAACAATGGACTGCTCATAATCTCTAGACATTTCCTGACTGCAAAGGTCATCTTGGAGTGACTGGAGTAAACTGAAAAAGAGTTATCTGAAGGCTAAATAAGGTGAAGGTTGCTGTGGCTAAAGTTCAAGTTTATTTACACAGAATAAAAAGAGAAGTGAAAAGTTTGCTGACTTATTTCTAAAGCTTTGGACTGGTTCATGTAAAAGACAATGAAAATTAAAATAAAGGGAGCAGAATGTACAGTGACGTAATAGAAATAGAAGTTAATGATTGTCCCAGGCAACTTGACTTTTTCCTTATTTATTCTAACCTGTATGGTTATATCTGTGATATTGCTTTTATTTTCTAACTTGGCAAATCATTGAGGCTGAGACCTTCTATTTTTTTCTATCTGGAAAAATTGCAATTGTCTTGTCACCATGGAAGGCACATAAAATTCATACAAGGAGTGGAAATAAGGAAGAAAAGGTTTATGTAGTTGTATATGTTCTAGTTTATGCTTACAACATGATCCTCAACAAAAAAATGTGTGATCCTTCTGCATTCCTTACAGCATTCCAGAGACTAGTGACAGCACATTGTGCTGGATGCCAGGTGCCCACCAAAGCCACTTTTATCACTACCCTCCTCAATGGGACACGGGAGAGGAAGTATAATGAAAGTCTCATGATTTGAGATAAGGGCAGGAGAGATCACTCACTGATTACCATCGAAGGCAAAACAGACATGACTTGGAGACTAGTTGAATTTATCACCAATCAAAATCAGAGCAGGATAACGAGAAGTAAAAAACTCTTAAAAACACCTTCCTCCCACCCCCCTCTCCTTCACAGGTGCAACTTCATTCCCAGTTCTCTACCTTTTCCCACCCAGTGGTGCAGGGAGACAGGGAATGGGGGGCTGCAGTCAGTTCACATGTTGGGGGTTCTTTCTTTCCTTTCTTTCCTTTCTTTCCTTTCTTTCCTTTCTTTCCTTTCTTTCCTTTCTTTCCTTTCTTTCCTTTCTTTCCTTCCTTTCCTTCCTTTCCTTCTCTTTATAGAAAAAATGCCAAATATCTGGGGTAGGATGAAGCAAGGTGTTTGGGAATTGCTTCAGGAGGAAGTACAAATGGAAGGAAATCTCTGATCTTATTTCTGTTGATAAAATTCAAGAACAAACCCTTTATCTGAACTGTATAAATGTGAAGAAAAAACATGTAGTAAGTACAAAGAATGAATGTGGAGGTCTATTGAGATTGTTAACTTCTAGTATTTCTTTGAAGTCAAATTTGGACAAGAATAGCAGTCGGGATTTTTCTTTCTGTGTAGTTCAATGAATTAGCAAGAGAAGGATCAACGATGTCACTGTCATCCAGGATTCTCATCTGGTGTCACTTTTCATTGGCATGCAGCTGTTAGGAAAGAGAAGGCTATGAAAAAGCGGTGAACAAGGGAATGGGGAAAGAAATAAGTAGAAAGACTCAAAAAGGAGAGGAGAGAATTAAAATGTAGTTGAAAAGGGAAAAAAAGATAGATCAAATGGAGAAAAAACCCAATTAAAAAGATGGAGCCCCAACAACATTGCTCTCCCCAAGCACCCATGTTTTCTAAAGCTATTTTCATCAGCATGCTAAACTTGCATCTTGTCTTGGTAGTCCTAACAGCTTTCTGAATTGTTTCTTGGGGACTTAGAGACTTTCTATAAATCTCAGTGGAGCCGTCTGTGGAATGGACACTAGATGAAGACCCCTCCCACATTCTCACATGTCTGATCACTAGGATTTAATTCTGAGAGGTCATTATAATATGAAAGTGTGCTTTGGAGTCCCCTGTAAGTCTTCCTCATAGGAAGCTTACTGAAATACTATGTGCATGGGCAGAACTTACGACAGAATTAGGTCAGATACGTAGGAGGTCTTTATTTCTGTATGCCGTTGCTTAAACTTGTAGTGTGCTATTGCAAAATCATAGAATAGAATCACAGAACCCAGAATACTGATTTGGAAGAGACCCACAAGGATCACTGAGTCCAACTCCTGGTGCTGCGCAGAACACCCCAAGAGTCACACCCTGTGCCTGAGAGCATTGACCAAATGCTTGTGAGCTCTGTCAGGCTGGTGCTGTGACCACTGCCCTGCAGCGCCTGTTTCAGTGCCCAACCACTCTCTGCATGAAGAACCTTGTTCTAAAATCCAGCCTAAACCTTCCCTGACAGGGCTTCCTGCCATTTCCTCAGAATCACGTTTAATATGGTGACAAAGCCCATTTCACTGTAGTGCACATAGTAACAGCAGGCCAACAAACAAAACAAACGACCTAAGTGGCAAAGCCCTTTAAAGATATACAGTTAAAGATATACAGTATCCAAGAGTAGGAGTGCTGCACTAAATGTCAGTATCTCCTGTTTCTGACTAAATTTTTGTGGCTGGCTGTTTCACATGTGCTATATGTGCAGTGAGAAGCAAGGGAAGGGCTAAGTGGGGAGCCTTGAGGGTCCTTAGCTGGCTACTGTGATTGCTGGGGGTCAGGAGGGAGGTGAGCCTGGCGGGAGCTGGTGTGGCTGTGCTTCGAGGGATGAGTTACTGCCTTCTCCAGCAGGGAGGACAGCTAGAGCTCATATGCTGAAGTGTGACCTTGTTTCCAGGAGAAAGAAGCAGCTTAGCCACACTTGGAAGTCTCCAAGAACATCTGTGTCTTCTGAGGCTCTACCCCACAGCACAAGTTCAGTGGAAAAGCTGCAGTGGTGCTTTCACTGAGCCCCTGCTGTAGCTTTGCTTATCTCTTGTGTTCTCCAGTTGTGAAAAAGTTAAATTTGTTATGTGGCCATCAAGATAGGAGGGAGGTAGGCTTTTGTGTAAAAGCAAGTTGCAGTCAGCCCAAATAGTTGAACAGATGAGGAAAGTCATGGAACTTTTATGTCTGGTACTGTGCTGGAGTGGGGCTACGTGTCTCACTACAGTAATCAGGGAGAGGCTGTCTGACCTGTTGCTGCTTGTAGGTACAACTGGTTCAAGCTCTGCCGCATGCCCTGCTAGGGGCTCAGCAGAGCTGAAAACAACTGCTATCTGCTTCTCAGGTAGGTGTATGGGGCAAGAAGTCCCAGTCCTGCTTTGAACTTGGACTCTGAGAGGGATGGGAACAGCAAACCACCTTAGAAAAAAAAAGGGAGAATTCTGGTGATAAACTTTAAAGCCTGATGTTGTCTGAGGTGGACTCCTGTGCATGTTTGGCTGTGAATCCACAGAGGTATAGCACAGTCTTAGGAGTGGGTATTTGGAATACAAGAATGTGTGTGGCTCCCTGTAGGACCAATATGTATCTTAACTGCTGATGGCTTTTAGTTTGGGAGTCTTTACCAAGAATCTTCTATTGTCTTGATTTTACAGGAAATAAGCCCACAGAGTGTGACCCAGTTGAGCTGTATTTCCAAGATGCTCTTGTATGATTTGTGGTCCTAGATGTTGTACCTCAGCCATGGAGCAGAGAGCAGAATGGCTGCCATATGGCAGAGAGGCATTGCTGCCCCTGGAGAGAGACAGTGGTTTTCTCACTTTTACTCTAAATGTGTTTATAAATCTTCCTTCCCTAACAGGCTGCTGCTTGGTCCTCCCAAAGCCATCTATTGAGCAGTCTGAACAAGGATGGGTCCATCAGCTTTTCCTCACTGCTCCAGTGCTCCAGCTCCCAACCATCTTGCTGCCTCTCTGTTGAACTGCATGAATTTTACTAGTGTCTTTCATATACTGAGGGGCCCAGAACTGAATGCAGCATGTAGATATGGTCCAATGAGTGCTCTGAGTAGAGAGGCTGAGTGCCTCCCTTGCTGTTCTAGCTCTGCTCTTCTGAATACAGCCCAGGATGCTTTAGGCCTTCGCTGCCATCAGGAGACACTGCTGGCTCACATGCTGCTTGACCCCTTCCCTGTCTACCAGGTCCTTCTCAGCAGCACTGGTTCCCACTCAGTCCCTACCTCCAGCAGTGCAAGAGTTTTTCCTTCCCAGCTGGAGGTCTCTCCATTTGTTCTCACTGAATTTTATGAAACTTCTGTCAGCCTTTTCCTCCAGCCTGCTGAGCTCTCTGTAAGTGGCAGTCCTGCTCTCAAGTGTGTTAACTGGTTTCTACCAGGTTGGTGCTATCTGCAAACTTGACTAACCTTCATTCCATCATGTCCTCCAGATTGCTAGAGGAAGATGTTAATCAGGATGACCCCAGGACAGACCCCTGTAATTCACCCAGCTAAGCCACCCACGTGGACAGTAATGTTCCTTCCTGTGCACAAGGATATTGTGAGTGCTTGGAAGCCTTGCTAAAGTTGAGGAAACTGCTTTCCCTTATCCAAAAATTCAGTCATTTTGTCATAGAACAAAATCAGACGGGTCAGACATTATTCACCATTAGACAATCCATGCCTTTGCCTGTTCACAGGCAGAAGTAGTCATTGCCTGCATGAAACACCTGCTTCAAGTACCTGAAAGGAGTTTAATGCCAGTTTTATGAGAGGAAAGAAGATGCTTTTTATGTATTTTAAACTGCTCAGTCACTTCAGTGTTAGAATTTTCCTGTGAGGATTGGTTCATAAAGTCATAAATATAATGTAGGGAGTTGTTTCAGGTTTATTGCAGATTCAGACAGACAATAATTAATTGGTTATCTGCATTCATAGCAGTATGCTGTTAAAAAAGCCTTAAAGAAATTTTGGATTTCTGGGCACGAGGGGAATGAAGTGCTAGATAACATTTTGCCAGAGTGCTTTTGAAAACGATGGCTTTACAGCCTGCTTTTCTTTTTTTTGTTTTTTTTTTTTTCTTCATTTTTTTTTCTTTTTTCATGAGTGGAAATAGCTCCTCTTTAACATGTAAAAGATAGTTTTTGTATTTTCAGGGAAGTGGTATGTAAGTGCATGCAAGGGAAAGAGATGTTTCTTTATACTCTTGCATAACCTGAGAAGCTTTGTAGTTAGATCTCCTATTTCTGTCCATAATTAGATTGAAATGTGATGTGCTAACCAAAAAGTAATTATCTTCTACCCAAAGAGTTTTCTGGGAGTTTGCACTGTGACAATTTACTTCCTCCAGGGTTCTCATCATTCAGGTACCTGTGTACTAAAAGAAGGAAAGAGACATTTCACAGTTTTTTTGGAGGTCCTCTTCTTACTCCACTGTAACCTTTGAAAGTGTGATTCACTAAATAAAAGAGAGAATGCAGTGCGAATCACTGAATGGCATCCAGACGAGGTGGCTCTTGCTTCACAGAAAGTGCACAAACAGAAGTTAATGTCTTTCAGGCCTCATAAAGCATGCCATAGGAATGCTAAATAGCAGAAACGTTTGGGTTGTGTACGCTAAGTAACCTGTCACATGCCTAAAGCAGCCCTACAGTGTTTTTTTTCTTTAACTAGTGCTTTATTGAAATTGTCCTTTGCTTTCAGCTTTAGTATTGCCAGCTTGTCTCTTCTTCCCAAACATCAGATTCTGGCTGCTTTAATTTTTCTGTGCAATGTTGCAGCAACTTTGATTCCATGTTCTCAACCACAGGCTGCCATCTCAAACGGTCCCTTCTGTATCCAGCCTGAAGGAACTTACAAAGAAACAGGCATAATAACCAGTGGTTTTACTTTAAAAAATCCTTTCCAGTAATGCTCTTTCTCTCATGTTTTCTGGAATTTGCATGGCTTCTCTAGACCATGTTGTGGGATATTTTTCTCCTCTTCCTTGTTCTTTCTTTCCTGCTTAGGAACATGTAGGAAAAGGTACCCTCTCCTGTGCTTTTCTGTTACTGGGCTTGTTTACATCTCTCTCTGTGGATACAGAGAAAGAAGAAAGACAAAGCAACAGGGACTTGTAAGGACAAATCCCATGTTTCCGGGGTTGTAAGAACAAATCTGATGAAACTCCCTACTGAGCTCCAACTGTGGAGAAACTGCAAAAATCCAATACTTGCAGTGTCAGGAAGCCTTGCTGTGTCAATTCCAGTCTGTCAAGATAGAATTACCTCTGGTGCAAATTGCCTTTATTTTTTTCTTAGCAGCCCTTTAAGTCAAAATACAAGATTAGGTAGAGCTCCACTGTATAACCTGCCAATCTGCAGTGGCTGAGTGTGATTTACAGATAGGTATATGTAAAACCTTTTAGAAATAAAATGGTTTTAATCAAAATTGAAGGTCCAAGGAGGTATGTCTTTAAAAAATGAACTCCAAAAACTTTTCATAATATGATTGATATTTTCATTATTTTAAAAGTTTCTAATTAACAAAAAAAAGAAAAGGGAAAGCTTTGATCTTGGATTATGTTATGAAAACAGTGAAAAATAAGTTGAAACTGTTATAAATTATTGACTTTTTATCACTGGCTTTTTTGAGGCCTGCTTAAAAATCACCTCTATGAAATCAGCCACAGAAATAAATCCTAGATTTGAAGACAAAGAAGGTCTTGGCTTTGGTTTGCTGCTACTTGAATCTGAAGATTGTAGTGAGAGTCCAAATAATGTGGACACGTTGCTGTTAGAATACTGCACTCATTAGCACTGAACAAAACTCTAACATATATCTTGAATATACAGCATTTGCAAAAGATGATATGATGCTTTTCCTAATGTTATGAACAACAATCATAATGTTGTTCAGACAGACTTAGAGATGAGCAAAAAATGAAATCAAGTATTCATTTTAAATAATTACATGTTTTTCTACTTCACAGCTTATTTGTTACCTTTTGTTTCTGAGTTCATTTTTAGTCATGGTTTTTTCACATTATGGTATTCATATCTGTTTAAATAGGAGAGCAAAACTTTATATTATTTAATTACAGAAGCTTCAGTAAACACAGTTTATACCTTATTAATGGCTTCTCCTTGATCTCCTACTCTTGTAGTAGGTTTTTAAAACAAATAAAGTAATACTATCCTTATAAATAATGAGGCCAGAAGTCTGTGAAATGGTGGTGGCCATATTATTAGGTTAAATCTGCAACAGCTGTTTTCTCTCTATGTGAAGTTACAGGGTAAGCTGAACTAGCCTTCACCCTGAGATTCTTTCATCTCTGAAATGCAACCAGGAAGAGAGGCATTTGGGATGGAAAGAATTGTGACAATAAATGATAACTGTTTATTATTACTTGATAATGATTATTACCTAACAAACAACAATCACATGTGCAGTAAAACTGTATATGTTTTGATACTTTGAGTTCCTTTAATTTTCCTTCATTGCATCTGACAAACAATTGAGGATTAGCTAGAGAGGTTGGGTTATTGCATTGATTAGTGCCTTCCTCACAAGCAGGAAAAAAACAAAGCTATATTTTCTTCCTTATTTCACGTGTTTGTGATCAGAGGGACTGTCTTCCTCTAATCTTCTTAATGACGCTGTTGTAAACCTTCATTAACCTTCACAGTTCATTCTTAGCACCTGGGAGGCTGCAGTACTTTGCTCTTTTTAAAATAACAAAGGTGCTATGAAAGTTTACCTGTTGTTTGCTTTATCTTGCTAATGTGATATAAAAGAATCAGTAGAAGTCGTAGCAATTATTAGAAAATCAGATTGTGGAACAGTGATTTAACAAGGTACACAAGTCAAAGAGCTAAATGGTGAGAGATTGTTCGCTTGCCCTATTAGCGCAAGAATTGCAGTATCCTGCACTATGATTTATATAGAACCTGCAGTCTGGACATAGTAGTCTGGAAATGAAAACAGGGAATTAGGAGACAAAAGGAGAACTGGTAAGAAGCATGTAGGGACAGGAAAAAATTGGTATTGATTTGAGAAACTTATGATGTGAGCAACCAGTGGTGAAATTATTTTTGTGTGTGTTCTGTTGTGGGATTTGTCATACCTTGCTTCTCACATGTGAATATCTCTTTTACAGGTTCAGATTTCCAGTATGATTTTAATTAGCACAGCAGAATTCCAGTGCAGTTGCACAGTTTTAAAGTCTGTAATTTCTCAATACTGTTCACTCCTGCTGCGCTGAACAGCTGAGATATCATACTGTAATAAAGTCTTGTATAGGTTACTTATTTAATTTCCTTGTCTTTTGAAGTAGATACCAATTGCATAGTAGATGAATGTTCAGCTTGGGTTGATTGTTTCTACATTGCATAGAAAGAGAAAACCACTGCAATATATTATTAGAATGATCTTCTTAATATTTATCAAAGCAGAACATGATTAAATATTACATTTGTGATGATAATGAGCTGAGTGAAAATTATATACTATATTATAGACTTTCTGTGTTACAGATTTCAAAGTCTTGCTTTTATTTTTGAGAGTTTTTATAACTTGTTTCCTTCTGAAGTAATTTGATCTTCCTGATAGAAGTGTCTTAAGCTTCCTTGCGTCATAATTTTAAGTGTAACATAGTCAAGAAGAATCATTCAGAGGCACATACTCTGGGACAGAATACTGAAAAATGTAGTTAAGACATTTAAAAAAAATAGCTCTTAAAAACAAAACCCAAAACCCACAACAACGACAAAAATAGGGAAAAAAAAAGTAAATTCTTTCTCCTGGCCCATATCCATGGTAATATTTGCCCACAGTACACAGTGAAGTGTTAGCCTTTGTAGGTAAAATTTGGTGACGTCTTGAGCACTGGAATGCATCAGTGTAGTACTGCATGGTGACATTCCTTGGCTGCTCACATCTGAGAGTGAGTAGCAGCCTGGGACACTTGATGAGTTAAGGGGAAAGCATGTATGGTAACATGCTGCACGTCATAGGAAGTTACAGCCCGGGTTTCTACATATAAGGCCATAGATCCGGTGGAAGCAGAGTGTCTGCAGAAAAACATCACAAGAAAAATAACCTATCACTGAATCTTTGAGCATTCCCAGATTACATCTGTACATTTTCCAGCAAACAATTGGCCTACACGTTTCTCTGAAATATGGAGATTCTTTGGTTGTGCAGTCATGTGTTGGCTGATAGAAGACTTCCTGTGAAATCTGTAAATCATCAGTAGTGCAATAACAAAAATAAAACCTAAAAAGATTATTTAAGTCAGTGTTCTCCTAAACAGCACATCTCCCTAGTGGATTAATGCATTTATATACAATTTTACAGCTTTGTACTGGATCAGAAATTGTTAGTGACCAGGGAACTGGCAAGAAAAAAGTACAACTGTATTGGTTTGATGACTGCTTGTAAGTAGCAGCTGCATTTCCTTTTCCTTCACTTTTGTGTTGCTTTCCAAGTGAACTAGTTAAACCCTGTCTTACTGCAGTCTGACCATCTTAAAGATTTTTTTTCTAAAGCTGAGCTACTAAACAGGTGACCTAGCTCTCAGTCTGTTCTCAGATGGAAGTAATTGCTGCTCTTTGCATCAGGAAGGAGAGCAGAAAGAAGAATCAGGAGATGGCCAAGCAGTTGTTGAACTCTGCTCTTACCCCAGAGGCAAAAGCTGTCTGCTTAGAGATGATAAATGCAAGAAGATGCCATGGGGAAATCTTAGTTGTGGCTTGCTATGCGGCCTCTAGAGAGGATTTAATTCTGCGGTGTTTGTCTTCAAGAACCTTTCATTAACAACCAATTGTTCATTTAAAACAGAAGAAAATATTAGTTGTGGAGTCCTTTGGATTTAAGTGTTTTAGTTGGAGCCAAATGAATGTACTAGCAGTAGAAATAGACTGCGGTAAATTCTTGGCCACCACATTTGTCACCCCAAATGTCACAGGAATAAGTGTGTTGACAGATGAACCGGTCAGAAATCTTGCTTGTTGGTTTGAAAAATTAAAAGGCGGGTGCTCCTATTGCCTCCTGTAAGCTGGTCTTTCCCCAATAGGTTCAGTGCGAGAGAATGATCTGGTTCTGCAGCTTGGAGGAAACAGTCAGACTTTGTACAGGGAAGACTGGAGCATGTGCTCCTGTTGTGACCCGCTGCTTGCTATGGGAAGAGTATGGCCAGGAGGCTGGAGCTCTGTTTGACAGTGTTCATGTACTAAGACTAAGAAACCCTTTCTGTGGTTACTTGGATGTTGTTCTGTGTTGAGGTCTGACCCAGAAAAGCACTCCTGATTAACACAATACTCCAGCTAGTGCCCTATCCTGTTTGAATCACTTTGGGTGGTATTGTGTATTTAATCAAAATCATGCTTAATTGCTTTTCTGACACAGAGCCTAAAGTTTACCATTGCATGACAGTAATACTACTGACTAAAAAAAGTTAAATTATCTTCTGGGTAGCACAGCTGCATTGTTTAACAGTCTCATGGATGTTTTACAATACAACTTTGCTGGGAAATTGCCCTCTTAAAACAGAAATCTTACCAAATATACTAAAAACATAATTCAGTTGGTTAATTGAACATGACTTCAAAGACCTCCAGTATATAAATGTGCAGCAGCTCAGGATATAGTGTGACCTTAAGCAGTAAAAATTTTGACAGACTATTTAAAGTTTTAAAATATCCCTTTATATCAACCTTGATTTGAGCAAAACATGCTTCTGTCATATAGTTGTGATATGACGAAGAGCTACTTTTCTACTGAAAATTATGATCTTCAGACAGCATTTATCTTTTGTCCTCTCGTACTCTATTCCTATTCTGTTCTTCAGAACAGTAGCATGTTGAACAGTCTGCTAATTTGTTCAATAGGTATCTTTGTTTTTTGCATAATGTTGCTTATGTGGAGTTGTTTGATGGAAAGGTTCATAGTGGTTTATTGTAATATGGCTTAAGAGTAGTAAATGAGGTCTTTTTGCTTGCAACTTTCTTTAGTAGGGTTTTTGCTTTATTTAATTGATAGATATGATAACATGACCTAGTGAATTCCAGGGACTGGGTTATTACAGCTGTGATTTTAAAGAAACAAAAATCAAAACCTCAAGAAATCCTGTACCCGAGGCTAAAGTAATATGCAGACAACATGAACTCAAGAAACCTTTGCGTAATAAATAAAACGACAAGACAGTGAATTGTCACAAACGTGTTTCCCTTGGTTCTGCTTAGTAGGACTGACTAATATTAGTCATTAGTGAACAGGAAGAACTTTCCCCATGCGTGGCTGAAGCTGTTGAATATGTTGACTCATATGTTTAGAATGCATCATGCCGTGACTTATCCATGTTATATACAGATGTATACTTGGGATTCCTCATGCAAGACTAGGCATCGATGAATGTCTTGTGACTGAAGGCTGTAGCTATGAAAGGGAATATCCCAATCATTATAGAACCACACAGAATCATAGAATCAACTACCAATCTATTGTCTGTAGGACCTGGACTTCACCTGTGAATGACAATAACATAAAAATTTGGGTATAAACAACAAAGCTATTTTTGTAACTTTGGGGTTTTTTATACATCTAAAGAGCCCTTTTCACACTAATGTTCCCAAAACCATTCCTTTCCTTCCACTGCCTCCTTGCTCCAGGATGGCTTAGTTCCAGCTCATATAGTGAGTAGACTGCAGTGTTCCTTTTTTATTCTAGCGAGATTAACTACTAGCAGTGTACACAAGATTCCAGGATCATCATCTTCCTGCATATGAAAAGCATTTGTGAGACTTTTTGAAGTTAGTGGTTTGGATTTTGAACTTCAGAAAGACCTTGTGTGGTAATACGGGTATTAAGAATGGCTGACCTGCTCTGCAGCCAGGTATGTCTACAGACCTTCTGCTTTATACTGTAACAGATTCTGTGTTCAGTTCCCTGCTTGGAAGTACCTTGCATTCTGGCTTCCAGCACACAGCTTGGTTATTGGTAGCTTCTTCCTCCACTAACTGTACCAACCTTCTTTGGCTTGACATCATGACAGATGGCTGTAATAACATCTGAGGTGAGCGGTGCTTCCAAATGGCAATTCTTGCCTTTGCATGTCTCGTTTTAGTCTGTTGATTAGTTGTCTGTTAGATTTACTGAAAAAATTCTGAAGGAATTGACAAATGCCAAAATTCTTGAAGGGTTTTTACTATACAGAAAAGCCTTTTTTTAAACCACATAGGAAATTAGCCTTTTTGAACCAGGGAGGGGATGGATAAAGCCACTCATTCTTTTGTCTGTGACCTGTAGAAACTGAGGATGTGATAAATAGGTCAAGCTCTTTTCAGTATCCAACTCCTCCTTTTTTCTTGCCCAATAAAAGAGTAAAATAGCTGTTTCCCAGAAGTGAAATGTTCTTTAATCTTTGTGTGAACGACATTATGACTTCATTGTTTTGTTTCAAAAAAAAAAAAAATCCATAAGCAACTCATTAAAGAAGGTAATTAGAAGAACAGTGCCTTAGCACACTCACTGAAGAACTTGCAGTCTTTCCCTGCTTGTGGTTCATCGCGGTCAGAGGAATCTGGCACGCAGATGGTGTGGCACAGAGCTTTGTCAGACAGATAGCGAGAAGGCCAAGCGAGTCTAGGAAGAATGACAAAGCAGGATAAGCAGACCAAACATTTTAAAGATGTCTCACACATGTCTCACCATATGAGAGTGTGTCAAATGTTCTCTCATGTGCCTTTACAAAAATTTTGGTGGAATGGATTATTTGGTGAGACTTTAGGGGAAAATTTTACTCTAAAAAAAGAATTCTGGAACTTCAATCCTAACTCTGTTTTTTCATTCTTTTTCTCTTCTATGAGCTTGATTTTTGTGTTTCAGTTTAATTCTTGTGCTAAGGGCTTTGACTAAAGGTGATGTGAGTACTATTCTTGTGAAAGAGTCTAGTCTTTTGAAAAGTAATGAAAGTTGTATTTGCTGTGGTGGCAACAGGCCTGGGTTGTGTTTAGTTAAAGTGTTTCTCATTTTGCAATGTGAGGGAAAAGTTTTCATTTTGCCAGGATTGTTACTAAAACCACATTGAGAGTGAGGATATATGTTGCCTACTATCTGAGGGGGCTTAAAAAACTGATAAAAATGTTGGACTCGCAGGAAACCGCTGTGGTCTTTTTTTTTTTTTATAGGCTCATGAATATTGTGAAATTGATGTTTGAAATGCATCAAGCAGGAAGAAGGAAGATTTAGGTATCTGAGGAAAGCAGAAAGACATGTTTTTGCTGTACTGAATTTTGTATTTAGAAGAAATGACAAGGTATGTTTCCCTTTAACCTTCCATCAGTCTGATGACCTAAATGCATATTTAAGAGAAGATTTTAACTTGATCAAGAGAGTTTGTCTCTCCAAATTCCATGGTAGCAAATGTCTAAAAATTGTCTGGAGAAAATTTTGCTGTCTTCTCATTTTGGAAAGCAAACCCAACTATTTGGCATATGCTTGATACATATTTGGGCAATACTAAATGTATTGCTGGTGCAGTGTGACAGCAGCCAAAAATGCAGTTTGTTATTTCTTACGGAGTCATGTTATACTGGAAAATCAGTCAGTTAATGCAATAAACTGTTTTCTAGTTGAATGTTCTTCATACTTTCTGTTGCATTGCATCCTGTAGATGGGAGAAGTCCAAGGTCACCTTCAATTCTGGCCACAAGACTGTTTTTCCATGATACCCTCAACTTCCTCCGCTTTCTCACCCGGCCCCAATGACCTTCCAGCTTCTGGTATGCTAAGATTAACCTTTTTCACATCTACTAGTCATTTTCACATCTACTAGTCTAGTATTGCTTTATTGTATTCCTAGAATTTCCCCTGTATTGTCTCCATGCTCTACAGCAATGACTAAAATATATATCTAGCAATTATTTAAAATACATATTTTTATAAGAAACCTCCGTAAGTGACTTAAAATAGGGGAAGAAAAACATTTAATTCCACTCCTTTCCATTACTTTTGAGTTTCCTGTAACTTTTGATTTTCCTTCAGAAAACATTGAATGATACATTAGCAAAAGTGTTTCAGAACTGGATTCCTCTGAATGTTGTCACATCATACAGATCATACGAAGAGTAAATACCACTGTAAATCTGTGGAAGGAGCTCTCCTCTTCTACATTAGAAGGGGCTTTACTTATTTATTTATTGATTTGATTTTATATACTTGCAGTATTGTCACAAAGCACAGCTGAAGTAAAAATTGTCACAATTGGCATGATCTTTAATAAACATTTAGTTATCTCAGGCAGCAAAGAACAAGCCTACTGCATCGCTTTTAAGTCTTTCTGTTTTCCTGTTTTCCTGCTTTCTTTCTCCCTTTTTGGGTAAATATGAGATTGTCCTGATTGCATTGAAGAGCTGACTCTTTTGACAAAACTCTATTAGTTTGGCAGATTATTTAAAGGGTGCTTCTTTCAGTAATGAAATTGCATTCATACCTTGAAAGGAGTTAAGTGTCTTAGAATAAGTGTCTTCCAAATTTGATAATCTTACTATCCCATAAAAACAAGCACTTTGTCAAAATTTTTAATATGGATTAATACAAATTTTGAGTAGTATTTGTGCAGAACGTACCTGGAGTCTTATGGGTAGGCAGAGTACTTCTGCTGTCAAATAAATCAATTGCAGTCTAAGAACATCTATTTTAAATAGCTTAAACAATTGTCCTTGTGACTCAAGACAGCCAGATAGAGAATATAAGCTGTCATTATTTCATTGCCTTTAGTGATTGTCTGCCAGATTATGCACAATGTTCTTCAGCTATATCTGTCTATACTGTCATTCACTATCTGGACAAGTAAGGACATTTCTTGTAAATTTTCCTACAAAAGAAGAGATGAAAGGAAACATGTCATTGTAGATAATAATTTATGTTGGATTTAATCAGTTGTCAGAGCACTTATCAAATAAATGATCTATGGCTTCTGTTTACTAAGTACTTAGTATGCAGTAAGTTTTTGGAGTAGCCAAGCGCTACAAAAATCTTCCTCAAATAATCAATCTAAGAGGAACTCCAGCACCCTCAAGTAAGAACAGCAGCCAGCTCTGGTGGATATAGAGCCAAATATGTCAGTAGTTGTTTGGCTTTCCTTGATGTTACAGATGTAAGATTGCTGTCCAACAATCCATATCAGGTAGATTGCTATTTTTTTCCCTATTTTACATACTGTACACAACACAGCAGTTGACTTACTCACTCCAGGCTATATTTTAAAAACCTATGCTAATTTCCAGTTTGAGTGGTCCCATTGTGACTGTGTTTGCAGGATCAAATGTTCAACTACTGTGAGGTGGATATGATTTTGACAAACCCTACAGAAACTTCAGAACAGAATACTATGTAACTAATTTTCCAAAAATAGAAAGCTTCAGTACTGCTTGACTGGAGCCTTAGCTGGTGTTTCTCCTTCATTTCAGATGGTAACTTTGCTTTTATAGTCAAGGTCACATTATGCCTCTGACATTAAATGGAAATGATTACAGTAATGGAGTTGAGAAGCCTTCTTCCCTTGTCTGTTCCTTGCAAAATTAACAACCATAATGGACACATAGCACCTAGCTGCTTAATCTGTTTTGTAGCATCTGGCCAGTTGCTCTGTTTTGTGGAACTTCAGGAAAGCAAAAAGCCGTCACAGGTAATCTGAAAAAAAGAAGAAGATTTTGTTTTTAATATTAGAGGGTTTTTTATATTTCCTTTCTCAAAGCTGTCCAATTAATCCTCCTATCAAATCATTATCTTTAAACTTGTGGTTTCTTGTTTGCATCCCAGTCTGCAAAAGGAATGTAATCTGTTTATGTCCTCCTTATTTTTAGAGATGTGAACCTCAACCAGCAACTACTTTATTTTTTCCTTTTTATTTTCTTCCCTTTTTTTAGCAGTGAGATTTGACCTGAAATGCAAGTAAACTTTATGCTTATTTCATATCAAGGCCTCTACAAACCAAAACTGCTCTGTGTGTGGGTGGATGGGAGGAAATGAACTGAAGGAAGTTGCAGTCCGGTGTGGGAGTTAGACAGCTTGTCTAGAGGACCATTTACCCTTTCTCCTGTTTTCTTCAGAGAATTTTGAATGCTCCATCTAAAGCTGAAGCTTTGGCCATTCCCTCTTTTTGCTACCATTTGCTACTAATTTGTTTCTGAGGGCAAATAGCTTGCTAATTAATTTATTTATTCCGAAGAGATCTGGGAAGGGAGATTCTGATGTGAAGGGAAGCTAATGGGAGATTAAAAAGTCTCCTGTGCTGCTTGTCTAATGTATTTAACTTATCCTACATTAGTATCTGAAACCAGCTGATGTCATAGGTCTAAGGGGAAATTTGACTCAGTTTCAAATTTTTGCAGCCTGAGTTCCATCCATGTACTCAACAGCATTTTGATAGGCAAAGCCTCAAAAAAGAATGGAGTCTGTTTTGGTTTTTTCATGGAAAGAAGTTTCAGTCTGTTGGAGGATTTAGAGGGACTGTTTGAATCCAGACTGAGTAGCAATATAAGAGGTAGGTACTATGTAGATTTAGAAAGAGTCCTTGTATAAAAGCAGGGGGGCAGTAGATATTACAGAAATATGATAGTAATATAAAATATTTGAATAATGTAAGAATACTAATTATTTTTAGATGTTTGTTTAAATTTAGAATTTGCTTCTCTAACATGGGTATCTGTGTTGTGTATAGAGGTTCAAGGCTTAATCACACACAGTATACTGAAAATGCATAATAATGTAGCTTGGTGTTGCAAGAATGTGTAGGAAATTTCAGGTTGGAGAGGGTCACAGGTTGTCTCTAGTCCAATGTCTTGCTCAAAGCAGAGTTGACTATGGGGTCAGTAACCAAGTAGCCCAAGAGCTTTATTTAAGCTTTCATCTTGAATATACCTGAGGCTGAAGAGGACACAAACTATCTGGGCAACCTGCTTCATCTGCCCAATTTTCCTCATGGTAAAGATGATCTTCCTTTTAGCCAGTTAGGACCTCTCTTACTTCAAATGATGCTTCTTGTCTTTTGTCCTTCCTTCATGTGTCACTATGAAGAGACAGGCTTTGTCTTCCTAATACCTGTCTCCCCCATCCAGGTACTGGCATGGTACTGTTAGGTCTCCCCCAAATCTGTCTCTTCCACAGGCTGAACAAGCCTCACTCCCTCACAGGCATTTCCTCACAGGACAAGTGCTCCAGCCCTTGGCCATCCTAGTGGCTCTGCTGCCAGTGTATATCTTCTCTGTATTGGAAGCTCAAAAGTTGTTACCATAAGGAGAACAGAAAATAAGACTACCCTTTATCAGTTCCTTGCTTATGTTTGAATTGTGCTTCTTACTTCTTCTTCTCTACTGATGCAGAATATAAATTGTTCCTTTTATGTTTTTTTTTAGCTTTCTCTGTTTTAATGGCTGTTTAGGTTCTCTCTTCTTCAATGCTTGGTTTTGACTAAGAAATTGACTAACAGCAAAGCTTTTAAAATTTGTGATGCTCTGCGTTCTTTTCCCCTCTATAGTGGATGTACTAAGAGGAGGGCTCGGCATGAGATCTGTAATTACCCAATACTTGGTTTACAGATGCCAATGTTCTGTAACAATGTCCATGACAATAAATAAACAGCTATAGTCATTTCAGTATTCTCCCATTCCCAGAAATTGTTTTAGGGTACTCCATAAAGTTTTTACTTCTTTCTCTCAATCTGTAGGATTCACACAACTGATCTGCCCTTTGCTTGTAACTTTTTAACAGTAAGGGCATCTTACTAATGGTGTGCATGTCTTGGATTCTTGAATGACCATCCTTAATGGGAAAACCTTCATGGGAACTGAGTCATGTCTCAACTTTGTTAGCCTGTGGATAAGCCTGTCCTGAGTCTTTTTATGTGGATCATGCATGGAATGGTGTATATTAAAGCCTAGCTGTGGAACTTGGATCAACTTTCTGATCCTACTTGGAGTAGGAGGGAGCCATTCAATCCTGGCTCATTGAGTGCATTTGTGTTTAGGGAAGCCTGAAGTCAGCTTCCTTGGGATGTGTAACACTAAGGTTGTCTCCACCTCGCATTTCCCCACACCAACTTTTTTCTACCTTCCATCATGTTGCATCTACATCCAGGTCCATCTCCTGTTTTGCTGCATTTGCTAATCTTTATTTCATTTTGCCAAAGTAAACACTTCTGCACTAGATAGAATTGTGATACTTCAATGACAGAAAAACTGTTAAAATCTGGGCCAGCTGTGGTATCCCAGTTATTTGGAATCTGGTTGTATCTAGGAGTATCCCATTCCCAGAACAACTGCGTGTTCATAGCTGGAGTTCACAAGTCAGCAGTGCCACTTTCCTCTACTTGGAATTTTCATGATTTTGGCAGTGTTACATAATGTCACATGGAGCTTCCCAGAAGTCTGGGGAACACAGAGCATAAATTAGTCTCATAAAATGAGGAGCTTCGTCGGTACTTGTGGCTGACCTGCCTAACACTGGATGAATCCTTGTTCCTATAAATTATCCTTCATGCTGCAAGAGCTTTGTTTAGTGTGTGAGTTTGCTTAACTGCTGTTAGAAGGCTTAAATTTACTTTAGCAATAAACTTTTCTCCTTTGCTGAGAAAAGTTGAAGTGTCTAAAAATTAAGTGTTAAGAGCAAAAGAGTTATAGTATATTCAGATAAAAGTGTACATACAAAATCTTGCAGGCTCAGGTTTCATAAGAGGCTTGGCCTAGAAGAAATTGTTTTCTCAGACTAAATGTAAGCTAATAACTGAGTGTTTTGCTGCTGCTGTGACCTTGCTTGACTTGATCTAATACGCTATATTTTAGTTGGGGTTTTTTGTGATGTAAAAAAAGGGTATGCATATTTCAGTAATGCTGTCATTCAGAAACCTCATGCCTTTGTAAGCTATTCTCTATTTTTGGCTAAGGCTTGTGTGGAGGGTGGGTGACACACCAGAACTTGATGATCTACCCAGTACATTCTGTTCTTTGAACAAAAACTGCAAAACCCCTTTCATTGAGATTGGTTTGAACCATTTCAAGAAGCTATCAACATAGATTAAATAGTAGTATGGATATTCCCTTCTGAATGATCACTTGGTTAACACTACTGACACATGTTAAACTTTGAACTAATGGACTTTAAACAAACATTGCACAATGCAGAAGATATGGAAAGGCTTTTGACTTGGAATCCCCAGATGTTGAACACAGTTTTGTACATGAATACAATCTTTAAGATTCTGGAAGTGTTCCTTACAGTGTACTCCATTTACTTTTTTGGTCTTGGGGAGATGTTGACTGAGTTAAACGAGTTGCTGAAATGGCCTGAATTCAGCCTGAAATGGTTACTCTGATAATCTCTGTCCACACTTGGAGCATCAGAGTCTACAATACTAAATACCAACATTTCCTCTGGCATTCTTGACAGCCTCCATGGGTAACATAGACTTTAGATTGCTTTCCCCTAGAGAAGGTCTTTTTTGACTTGCACTGGCACTGAAAAGGGCCTGGTCCAGTAGGATATTAGCAATAGCTTGTCATACTAATAGCTTGAGTGGTACCTTAAGGAGGCTTGCTTTTCTACTGCCTGCAAAATATGTTTTTCTGGGGAAAAAAAGGGGTTTCTACATACGTTTCTTATTTTTAACTGTATGTTAACAGCTTCTTTAGGAGGTTTAATAGTGCTTGTGACTTAATTGTGCTTCAACGTTACAGCATGAATGTCACCCTTTAGAGACAAATTGGAGAAGCAATTCTTGGCTGCTCTCCCGCATAAAACCAAAACCATTTCTGAGAAACTCTTGTTACTATCAGCTAGACTGTCTGGAGTGCTTTCACCCTCAGCTACTGAGGGCAAAATACAGGAAATTTGGTCCAGATACTGCAGAGGAAAAAAGGAGCACATGCCCAAGAAATGCAGCAAAGTTAAGTTTTCTGGAGGGCCTTATTCCTGTGTGCTGAAAAAATGAGACTCAAAGTTTTTTCATTGAACTAATGAACTAATAGCAGCAGTAGGTTCCCATGACTTGTGTAAAGCCCTCTGAGTCTTCAGTTCTCCTTTCTGAGGACTGTCGGCGATTGAATCACGCACACAGACCAGCAGGGAATTTGAATTGTTTATTCAAAGGAATGAGCTGGTTTTATACGCCTTTCTAAGGCACAGCATCTCCTTACATGGCGTGACCTATCCCGTGTTGCCACATCAGCAACACACTTTCTCAGTGTCCTTCTATGGGATGGTCACTCGCTGTTCGCCCGTTCGTCAGCTCCCCGCAGGCTCCTCTCCATAGGGGTCTGCGTGTGACACCTCCTCCCCCCAGGGTCTGCTGGAGACAAGCCTCCGTGTGCCACCACGTGCTCCTTTGTGCTGCCATGTGCCTCTGCAGGCAGGTTTTACAGCTCACAACCCAGTTCTACCTTAGAATTCCCCATAGAGGAGCTGTTGTTGATCATCTCTGTAAAAAGATAAAAACAGCGCTAAGAAAGAGCTGAAAAAGGAAGACACTAATAGTATGAAGGAGATAAAAGTACAAATTAACACAGAGGTCTTGTGATACCTTGCAAAATATATACAGAGTATGCATTTATAAATTTAATTAAGACTTTCTTTTAAATTTCTGATACCAGCAATACTGTAGATGACTTTTAATGTGGATTTGACAAAACCCCTGAATCATGGCTACAGAGTACATAGTGTCATACTGAGGGAAAAAAAAGATGTTTTCAGAGAGCTGTAAACAGAAGGCTAAAAAGAGCTGATTAAAGACATCTGGCTCGCTCTTGAGACAGAGTGAGCTAACACTAAGCATGGAACAGCCAAAGTAAGGAATAATTCATACCCACTTACTTGTGCCAGTCATAGAATGGGGTAAGGAGTAAGATATTTCACAAAGAGAGTGAAATATAAGAAAATGCCTTCCTTACATGTTTAGGTTTTCTAGGCCATAATCTTGCAAGTATGATTCTGCAAGGCTACTGATGTAGTAGAATTCACTCATAATTGTCATCTTACTTTGTAGTTATGGATAGACAAAATTGACTCAATAGGGATTTAGGTTCTTTATGTGTCTAGGGAAGAACTTGAGAACAAATCTAGATGTAGGTCATATGAGATCTAAAGACTGTCTGAAAATATAAATTACAGTTCTTCAGTAAATATTGCAGAATATTGTGCTCATCTGCTTTTGAGTGGGCAATATATAACAGAAGTACTTTAAATATGATTCTCTTTTTTCCCCAAAAATCAGATGTATCTTGGCTCAATCAGACATACCGAGGCAGAATTAAATGTCTTCTGACATTGTATAAGGATTTTTCAGGAAATAATTTTCTCAAGGATACATTGTGCTTATTTTTTTAACCCACAAATGGGAAGCTTTTGTCTTAGGAGAACAACCTTTTTATTTCCTTTGTGAATAAATGTTTTGGAAACATCCATGTCACCTTGGTATTCAACATTTTTTGTAAAAGTTCTACTCTGCACTTGAGAAAATGAACTAAATATCTTCCTAGTGTAAAGACTGGTGTTTGAATTAAGGAGTGGCTTGATGAACAGGACACTAGTTAACTGTCTTGTTAGCTTACTATTTATTCAGAATGCTGCATTGAGACTGGCATGGATTCTGTTAATGAAAGAAAGGCATCACAAAGCATGCTAAAATTAAGACTATCCTATAAATTTTCCATTCTAGATCCCAAAGTTGTGCATAAATCATGGTTCAAGAATGATAAATTGTTTCTGAAGAGCATGAATTTAGGCATTTGCCCATTTTTTTCTCGTTGTTTGCTGAAATTCTTAAACGCAATTTTCTTAATCCCCTGTGAATCCTTTTAGCAATGAAAAAAATCGTTGTGGAGTACATGTCTAATGTAATTCCCCAAACTCTGGCAGAAGTTGTGGCTACTCAGCTTAAGCTGAGGTGACCCAGCCTATGTTACCTTTCCAGTATGCTTTCTAAGCTCTTTGACCTGGCTCTCCACATATACAAACTGATGCAAGCTAAAATAACCTTGGTGAATAGGGGAGCATGGGAGAGGTTGATTTTCACCCAGAAAACCAATAGGTGCAGCAATCTGAATGCATCTACTCTTGCCAAGGAGGTTATTATTATGCAGAGCAGAGTTTAGCCAGACTGTTAGAACCAGCTGCAGCGTTGTAGGAGGATGGTCTGCGATCTTGTGGAAACCTGTTACCTAATGTTTCTGTGCCTTCTCTCATCTCAACATCAGTTACTGGACTGTCTTCCTGTTTCTTAGCTGAAGTTTACTTCTACTAGAATTCTTCTCTGAACAGCCTTTAGCTTTGGGAACTCCTGGGGCCCCTGGTATGACTCTCAGATTAGGAGAAGGGACAGTGCTTTGAGAAAGCCAAAGGTTCCAGTAAAAGGAGGTCTACCCCGTATGTTGAAACGGAGGCCATGGAACCACCAGGACATCCGGCAGAGAAGCTATTCAGACTCTAAAGTGATGAGTCAGATAGAGGAATACGTCAATATTGTCGATTACTGACAGCAGCGGAAAAAATCCCTGCAAAACAAAGGAATGTGCGCAAAGCTGAATGTACATCAAAATTATTGTGTTAAATTATGTCTGACAGCAGGGAACAAATGAAAAAAATTCTCCACAGATGATGAAATTTAGAGTTAGTGGTGTAAACTGCAATAGCTCCACTGACTTCACATTATACTAGCCAGCTTTCCAAACAACTGTGTTAAAAAATGTTAATAGCATAATTAAAATCTAAGCACATTGCCAAGAGGAAATCATAACAGCTTTTTTGTTGTCTTCTCTCTCTTTTCCTGTAAAATGCTGGGATCTGAAATCTGATGAAAAAATGAGCACTGTATTTAATTTTACACTCTCTGTGGATAAGGTTTGATTAAAACCATGAATTAAATGTATACAGCAATTCAGAGAACCTGAGATCAGTATAAATCAGGGACTGCAGCTTCAGAGATGGTGTTCTGAGGAGCTCTTCAGCTCTGTCTTCAGAGATGGCCATTTCCACCCCCATCAGCTCTTTGTTGTAAATACTGGCATACACCTCAGTGCTCTCAGTGGTCTCCAGCTCTCAGAGTTGGACCTGTCTCAAAAGCATTGCTTCAAGTACAAACAGATCTCACAGCGTATTAAGTGTTCTTAGACGTGGCTGTATTCTCAACCTTTCAGTGACTTGCCAGGATGTTATACCCAAATCAGGCATGGCGCCTGCATAGTCCTTGAGAAAGAACATTACAGAAGCTCCTGATAATGGTTTTTAAAGGGAATTTATTGAAATGTTTTCATAACTTCTTTGTAAAATTAGCCCAAGTAGAATAAAATTTAAAGCAGTGTTTCCTTACCAGTTTTAAAAAACTCTCTTCCTCTGTGTTTCTGGAAATGGTTCAGTAGCGTCGAGGTAGGTCAGGTAGTATTATGTTCTCAGCAATATTTTTTACACACAAGAGTGCTTTCCCAAAGTTCAGTGACATGGAAAACTAAAAAGTAAAGAACCCTTGCTTCATTATCAGTACATGCAACAGACTGTAACCTGGATTTTTCTTATTACACAAAGAAATTTAATCTAAATAATTCAAACAATAATAAAAAAAAGTGCATGGAGTATTTAATGAACCAGCCAGTGAAGTTAACAAGGAAAAATTTCAGATAGGTGAACAGAGTTAGCAGCTAATTATACTATAGCTAAAGCAATACTGAGACTCCTTGTTCTTTTTTTACGTTTATGTCTGATGGAATAATACAGTATACTATGAGAAGCATAGTATATGCCCACTAAACCACTGTGAGCAGACAAAAAATTGAAGGACAAATGGCGTTGATTGGTTTATGAATTGGATAGCCCCAAGCCCTGATTCAAACACACGTGCCTGCAAAAATGGTAGTCTTGCTTGGTTTCAAGGGCTTTCCAGTATGATTTATACAGTTGCAAGCTAAGCAACCATATACATTTTCTCCTTTGTGCCCCAATGCATCCAGTACATGACTGAGCCTGTATTCCTGGCTGCACTTCAAGGTAAAAGAATCACCAATAAATCAAGACAAACAGCATTTCCTAATTATCTTTCCCAGGTGACAAACTGAATTGGCTGTGCATACTGCTGTATACTCCAAAAATACCTCAGAAACTGAAAGCAGTCTAGAGTCACAAAAGTGCTTTCTCTCCACACCAAATATATTTTTGTTACCTGTTACTATAGTGGCAATTTGCTCTAATCTTCTTGACTGGCTACTCTTGATATTGAATTTTTTTAACAGATTTTTCTAGTTTCTCTATCAGTGAGGGGTGCTAACAGTAATAGAACAATAAATATGTTTTTATATATAATTCAGACAGATCCAAAGGTCATTCCAAATGAGCCTGAGGAGTCTTACACTTACGGAGTTTGCATTGTTCAAGAGAATTTAAGTGCATCCATGTTACTGGTAAATATAATTTAGATTTTGGAAGGAGAGATTTAAAATGTTTTACAGCAGTAGAAATTGAAAATCATGATGCAGACAGAGGGTTTTCTTTTTTGTAGCCAAGAAGTCATTATGTCAGTAACATTTGAATTAAGTACTACCATTTTCTTAATCAAGACTTTTAGAGGGACATTTTTCTCTGAGTATGTGGGCTAAAATATTCCAGACACCACCTAGGGTGATTAGTAGCAAGAAAAAAAGTTAGTTGGAAGTCACTGAACCAGTAAATGGCTTAGAGTATTTGATTCTGGTTATTGGGCTCACCAGCTGTAAAAATGATTGAAAAGAGCTATAATACACTTCATGGTTTATTTTCTTCTTACTATGAAAGCATCGAAATCAAAATATAAACTCAAATGATTGCTCAGACCCTGAAAAAGGAGTTAGACTTTTTCCTGGAAATAGGCATCTGCTGATGTGGCTGTTACAGGTGACTTCTCCCTCTGCACCCCTAAAGGTTGTCTCAAAGATCCCTTTATAAAGGAGACCACAAGTAATGCTGTGAAACATTCCTGCTCTCCAGCTCTCCTGCTTTACAGTCTCTGTAAACAAACATTAGCTTAGATCAGAGAGTGTGGATACAAGATAACCCCTTCTGCAAACAGCTAAACTTCTAAAGCTAACACAGCAAGTATGTTGTCCCTCTCCCTGGACCCTTTGCTCGGGCGAAGGGAGTCTCCTCATAACTCAGCAGTCAAAGGATTCTTTGATGTGTTTGAGCCTCTGTGCTGAGATCCCTGCTCAGTGACATGGGAGTGTTTAGGAGCTCCAGCTTTGTGAGGCTGAAGTGTCGGGTCAGGCTGAGGCATGATTTGCAAAGTTTGCCAAGACTGTGTCTGATCTGAGAGTGCCTGTGGAACAACCAAAATAGTGCATCTGATGTACTGATGTGCACATAACACTGGAATGGTGAGTGTCTTTGATTGCATAAAGGGGTACTTTGCAGACTCCTGTGCCTGTGACTAAGAGCAGATACTTTCCAAATGTCTGGGGCTTATTCTGTTAGAAGAAAAAAAAAAGCATTTTCCTTTTATAAGTCCAAAGGAACATTTCACAATAAAAAATACTTTTTATTTTTTTTAAACCAACTCACACTGGTATTTTTAATGTGTCTCTGAGCTCCTGATTAAGAGCCTAATCCAACTTTTCAGGAGGGTGGGTCGTCTTTGCTTTGAAAAGAAATATATCTACAGAGCTATTTCTAGGTCAGAAAATGCAACATTTTTGAATGGAGTGTATTCTTAAAAGGACCCTTATGATTTATTTATGTGTATCCCTGTGTTTTACTTCACAGTAGTTCTTATTGCTTGTCTTTTATACAAGAATCCTTTAGGTATTGGTTCTTTTCTGTTTACTGTTTTCATTGTTAGCTAGGATTTTAAATTACGAGGGGATTATGACAAACCTAGTCCCTACGCAGGAATCTAAAATTTGGTACTTTTATCCATGTATAAGTTACTTATATTAAAGAGGAATGACCTGATTTCACCTGTAATGCCAGCATTGCAGAGAACAACTGGAATTATGGACAGAAATGGAGATTTAACCCAATTAAAAAAAAATCTATTTTTCTAAGCAGACAGCTAGGAAATAGTTATTTGCAGGTGAGTCTTTTAAAAACCACTATAAAGAGACCATAATTTGGAGTGACAAGAAGATCTTTAAGTTGTTGTTAGTGGTATCATCATGGTCCTCTACCACTGATTTAGTCCAATCAGTAGAGCCGAGGCTTCATCACGAGTTTCTGTTTATTATACCCTAAGTTCATCAGAGCTTGGGAACTCCAGAGTCCAGAGCCTCCATCATCTAATACTGATGATTTTAAAGATGAAAATTAACAAGCTGTTCTTTTAAACTGAGTGCAAGTGGTTTGATGTCTGTGATATTGTAATGTTAAAGATTATTTTTCCCTCACCTACTATTTCTATCCAACTGCTCTGATATTCCATCCTAAGTATTCTATTTTTGTTAAACAATAAAGTTCTGACAAAACCAGAAAGATGTATTTTCATAAGGATCCATGAACTTGCAGAGTTGAAAATAGACCATGCTATACATAACCCCTTATGTGGCTGGGTGTGAGTCTTCCTGGACCTAGAATTCCTAAACCTGTGTTAATTCAGTTCTTGTAGTACATTGTTTTGGAGTATATTTCCATGACCATATTATCTCTGTTGGCTTGTCCCTGGCCAGGTCTGCAGGACACCTGTTGAGATAGCTGCAAGTTTTTCAAAGCTGCCACTCAGAGCAGCATTGAAAATGTCAAGGCTCTGCTCAGAGCCTTCATGCTGCAAAAGCTGGCAGTCCTGTGAAAGTGAAACCATACTTAGTAGGTGGTATTAAGTGTGTTTATTTCTCAGAGCCAAACATCTTCTTAACCCTCAAATCATACCAAATCTGAGATTAAATCAATGCAATCTCCTCATATAAACACTTTGAAACACACCAGGCTGCAGCAACCTGGTGGTTCTGCAAAGTACTGAAACTAAGCTATGTGGCTCTGATTTTTTTAATTTAGAAAATTGCACAAAGCTTCCTTTTTGTCTTTTCACTTGGCAAATCTTCCTGGTCAGTTGAGCTTATTTTTTTCAGTTCTGTGCAGTAGGTGAGAGAATGCTTAAACATCTTGGGAATTGCTACATAAATCTGCTTTATCTTCATTTCCTCTGTCTCAATTCCAGCTAAAAGGCAAATGTAAGAAATTATACACAAAGGCAATTTCAGGATATATCCCCAACATCTGGAATTATTCTGCAAAGGCTTTTAGTTACACACAATATTGTCTAGACAACATAAAAAATAGTTTGCTTTTTCTTCAAATAAAAATAAACTCTAAAAATTTAAAAAGTGTTATGGGGTCTGACCAAAAGTAACAAAAGCTAAGTAAGTCCGAGCTAAGTTTGATTCAATCAGAGCACCTTTGCTTGGTTCACGCTGGTCAAAAGTACACAAGTGTATCGCAAGGCAGACAGAATTTGACATAAAAGTTAGGGCTTTGCTTTTCACTTAAGGTCTCACCTTTATTTTTCAGAGCTTTTGATATTTTGGGGTAAAGGTGTTGTGATTAATGGGAAGTAGTTCACATGCAATCAACAGAAGGAATAAGAATTAGCTTCAGTGATTCTAAAAGCTAATGAGGTCCCTATTTGTATATATCCATTATGAAATATTTCAAACATCTTCACAAGCAATTTCCTACATCATTTCGTTATTCTATAATTACACAATTCTTCAATTTGACAATATGCCACCAAATGCTTACAACATTGCATTACATTCTGTTCAATTTTATTGAAATTTTCCATAGAACCCATGAAGTTCATGAAGGAGAAAAAACGGGACAGTATCTTAATTGTGGCAGGAAAAAATTGAAGTGCTCTAGATCGCATAACGCCTTTTTATATCTGAAAAAAATTAGTGTGTACTGGTGGTGACCTCATTGATCAAAACTAACCCATTCAATGTGGAGAATTTGGGTCCAGTATTAGCTAAACTTAGCTTTTGTCAGTTCTCTTTACCTGGGTATATTCTCCAAACTATTTATAGAGCTGAACCACAAAAACTTACATAAACTGTGGTGTGAGAATTCTCTTAAGAGTGAAATAATCTTAAAACACAATAATTGTATCCAGCACTCATATAGTGGAATTACAACCTTGCATCAATATAAGCTATTTTTTATCCACAGGTGCGCTGCAGAGTTGACTGTGGTTATGACCCAAAGATTTCATTGAGTATTAGCTTTGTCCGTATACAAACACTCATGAGTATGATGCTGCATCCAGCAGGAATAAGCTGGCCATTTGGAAACAAATTAGCTGCTCAGGCTGCATGTTTGGAACAGTTTGCCAGCACTAACACGATCATGCAACACACCTCAAGTGAAATTCTGCAGCGTACTTGCTTCGTGTCCCTCTTTACTGGATTCAGCACACCTGATGTGGTCTCACCAATGCTGCTTAGAGGGGAAGGATGTCTTCCCTCAGACTGCTGGAGATGCTGTTCCTACTGTAGCCCAGGAGGCTGTTTGCATTCTTTGCTGCAAGGATGCACTGTGGGCTTATAATCCAAAAATGTTGAACATGAGAAAGGTTGAAATCTTTCCTTAACAAATTCATTGCAAATTTTAAAGCCACTTGTTTTGCTGAAGAACAAAGCGATGTTCTCAGAAGTTCTCAGTATCATGTGGATTTCAAGAGCATTAATGTGTGATCTTTTTGCAGCATAACTATTCGTGCCTTAGTTTGGCTACTTCAATGGTTATCTATCTAACAGTCCAGCCCTGGAATCATCAGGAAATCTTCTATACTGATGTGCATAAAAGAAGAGGAGGAACACTTCAGGTTCTCCATGTTGCAGTTGCTTGTAAAAAAAAACCAAACCAGAGAAAGGCTAAGTCTGCTCTTTATCTGTCACTACATGATGGTGCTTCTTTGTTCTTCTCAGAGATGAGGCCATGGAAGTAAGCATGGTCCTGTGCATGCAAGGTTCACAGCCATTTAGCAGTAAGTCATGTAGAGCCAGATTTTAATGTTATTTACATGCCAGCCTGAGTTTTTAATACCTAACTAGTGTTAGACAACTGTGGAGATTTTTTTGTCTGTTTTGTTTTTCCTTCATAAACCTCAGTTTTCCATCGGTAAAATTCAGGCAACTCTATGTCCTTACTAAAGGAGAGCAAATCTGAAAATTGAAAAGCAACTTTGAACAACGTAGAAAATCTTTTCTGTTTCCACTTTTTGGACTCCATCTTGTTCTGAAACAAAAACTTTGTCAAATACTGCTTCACTCTAGTGCCAGGACTTAATCTTATTACTTAAAACCTCTGTTGGATTTTACAGACTTTTGTAATTAAAACTGCTCAAAGTTTTTGCTCAGGAAAAACTGAATAGGATCTTTAGGGTTTAATCCATTATTTTTTACTGATATTCCTTAAATCTCTTGAGGGCACTTTGCTCTTAAGTGCATGTTTGTTTTCATATACAAATACCACAGAAGGGCTTATCTTTAATAATATTTTTATTAGTATGTGTGTTTTACAGTTTTTAATATTTAATACACCTAATTAATTTACAGAATTTTAACCTTTTAACCCATTTTAACTAGTCACTCTATGTGATAAAGACAGGACTTTATTAGGAAGGAATTAAACTCATCCTTCCCCTACTAATTTTCATTGGGAGGATAAATCCTCAGCTCTGGAAAGTCAGGCCCTTTGGGCCTTCTCTCAGGTTATGGGAGGTCCACACTTTATTGAGGCCTGAAACTGGAGGTCTAAGTGCTTACCCTGCAGCAATTAAAGAGAAGTCAACCTATCCTATGTGCTGTGGTCTATATTAAATATTTATCTTTCTGATTTTGTTTCTTTAAAATTTGCGTGTGTTTGATTTGACTGTTATTTACATTGCTTTTCAGAGTGATCTTTGTAAGAAATGTGAGCAAAACCTCCCATTATTTTAATTTCTGTCTATTAAGAACTTTCCTCCTAGCTCATTTTCCTCCATCTCTTCCCGTTGCTCTACCTCCTATGCAGTGTGACATTTTTAGAGTATTTTACATCTACTTTTCTTGTTTGTAGACCAATGAACATCCTCACACTGTGCTGCCTCTGCACTCCGCTGTGCTGAACTAACAATTTTTGAGGGGCATTCTCCCATCAGTGCAGATTTCTATAACATCATAGCCTTTTTTCACTGTGTTTGCTTGGATTGATGGTATATTTTGAAAGAGAGTTACTTCTTTGTGCTGTTATTGAAATTATTATTTTTTTATTCTTGAAACTTTGGAAAAAATAAATGTTAACTAGGTCATGATATTAAATAATTTTTATTATGGTCACACTGTTATTTGTCAATTTTCATTACACTAAGCAAACTGAAATTCTAACATTGCTGAGTTTTGCATGTCTCTTTTAGGGCAAAATAATTAATTTGAAGTACTTTGCTTCACCTTAGGCTATTTTACCTAGGGAATTTATTGTTGCAAAATTCCTGACACTGAGCTATCATTCTGTTTGGTACTCCAAACCTGAGTATGTTTTTGGAAATTGGAACAAAAAGACTAATAGAGTCATGCATTTTTAAAATGTATCTATCCCTGTCAGTATACAAGTAGCAATCCTACAAGATATTTGCTGCTCCCTTGCTAATTGTTTTACAGAAGGTTGTGCCATACGTGCAAGGCAAAATCCATTTTTTAATTTCTCATGGTCCTTAACCTTTCTCTTTTTCTCATGATACTGTGTTGTAGAGTTCTTTAAGCATCAGGTATTGTAAAAATGATTTAAAACTTACTAATTTACCCTAGCTGTTCTCTCTTTGTGCCACAGTCTGCAATTTGCCATTTACAAGTGCAATCAAACTGGTAGACATTAATTTCGTAATTATGATATCTCATTTCTATGAGATATCAAATCTTCCCAGATTTATACCTGAGATTTTAAAAAAATGTGATAGACCCTATCTATTTTATTCTCCGTCTAGATAAATATATTTGCTGTGTAACGGTTTCTGTACATGCCTAAATTAGATGGCAACAAGACAGAGTTAGCCTAGAACTACAGGGTATTAAGCAAGGAAATGTGAGCTCATTAAATAATTCAACAGAGAAAACCTCACAAGTAGTTGTCACATCCTCTGTAAGTTCAGACTGTGGCAAAGGCTTATAAATTAATTGGGTTTTTTTCCTAAAGGGCTGTGTTGGCGTTTTTGGCGAGCAAACGGGATGGGGAGCCCAGACAGGCGTTCCAGGAGCCCTTTATTATTTTATTCCATTATCAGTCTCACATACAGAGTTGAGACAGAGATGGTACAAAGCTCACACCATCACAGGCATCTACAAACTTCCTTGTTACAGAGCATTCTTAAAAGCTTCTTAGCCAATTAGCGTGCTTCTAAAATTTACAGACAACTGTTTTAACTGATCTTCAATAGCGCACGTACATCTGTTGTACACAATACTTGCTTGTTATGCCTTATATAATAATGCACAATATTCCATTATTAGGCTTAAACTTATCTACCTTGCTAAGCATATTTTTTGGAACTTCAAAACCTATCTCAGCCAAACCTAGAAACTCTAACCATTGTTTTAATGTCCTTGCTTGCTATATAATTGTATCCTCTTCCATCTTCAAGTTTTTGCAGCTAGAGCCGATTCCTCAATTCTTTTGCTTTATTTCTAAAACCTGCTTTTTTCTCACACCTAAAAGATTTTCTACCTTTTTGTGTTTCCCACAGGGTTGCAAATCCTCAATAAAAAATAGCCCCGTGAAACCAAGGACAATTTGTTTTCATTTCAAGTCATAGGGCCATAGAATATTTTGGGTTGGAAGGGATTTTAGAGGTCACCTTGCTCCAACCCCCCTGCCATGGGCAGGGATATCTTCCACTAGACCAGGTTGCTCAGAGCGCATGTGAGGCTGACCAGCCTGTAGTTCTCCAGGTCTTCTTTTATTCCATTTATAAAAATAGGAGTTACATAGTTGCCATAATTTTCTAATGGAACTGAACTCTAACACGAAACTGTGTTTTCTTCTTAGACTGGAAAACCAGGGCATTGCCATTTACAGTTGAATGCCTTTGTATCATTCTAGTGGTGTAATAGCAGTCTAAAGGATTTTAAGTATGGATAGGGAGAAAGGCTTCTGGAGACTATAGAGAATATTAATACTCTATAATGCATTGCCAAACAATTAAACTTTTTTTTTTCCAGAATGTGGTCTATCGAAGCAGCTTTACTGAAAACAGTAACTCATTTCAGAGCAATGAAAAGTTGAGTCAGAATAAGTATGCCTTCACTGTACCTAAATAGAGAGAATATAAGTAAAATAAAGAACATTTGGAAAATTCCCCAGTTTCATCTTTGAAAAGACAGTAGAACATTTACACTTTCAAAAGCTACAAATCTCCTTTTTAGACTGTTTTCCAGTCTAAGAAGAAAACACAGTTTTGTGTTAGAGTTCAGACTGTTTGAGAGAGGGAAGCAAACCAAAATACTGATTGATAAATGAGTTAAAAATAAAAATGTTTTCTATTAAAAAATATTTTACATCCAAGGGCTTGGATTTTTTCATAGTCTGAATCTCCTGTTTCTGCTGTCACAAAATGGCATCAGAGCACTCTAGTTCTGCAAGACTAAATATTGCTCAGTGTCAGCATCAGGCCAGGGTTATTTTCCGAGAGAAATTTTGTATTTGGGGGAAAGTAGAAAGCATTTTTGTGGCATGCTGATGTTTGGAAAACAATGGTTGTTTAGAATTGCTTAGAAGAGTGGAATGTCAGAAGTAGTTGGAGAGAAAATGGATTTGTTGGCAGAAGACAGGCAAAGTGGTCAAAGCCATGTGCTAAGTGCAGTTTGTGACATGGCTTTTTGATTTGTGCTGTACCTAGCACACCTGTGGATTTGGTTAATGTGCAGCAATATGGAGCTGTCTCTGTAGGCTGTCCAATTTCAAAAGGTACGTTTTAAATGTTAATTGCCATAGCCAGCAGCCAGTTGTTAAATTCCTGTAATATTATTAGCATGTCTAGAAAAATGTTAAACATTTTGGCTAACAAAAAATTTGAATTCTCAATAAAGTTGATTTGCAGAATGTTTTTTAAACATGTTTTTCTGATGTGCACGATGAAAAGCTGTGGGTTTTGAAATTACTAATATACAACATGGCTCTAGTTTAAACAACACTGGAAGTTCCAGCTTGCCTGATTCTTGCTAGGGCTTCAGTGAATGATCTTATTGGAAATAGATAGTTCCATAAACCTGCATTTGGAGATAGGAGTAATAATACTAAGTGCAACCAGATTGCTGGAGTAAAAATCCAAGCACAATTGCATCAGAACAGCCCTGGAAAAGTGTAGTTTGTTTTTCACTTACAAGTACAAGCGAATCCTCAACTGTTTCAGAAAAATTATTGAAGTTTCAAACCAGAAAGTCAATAAAGTGAGACAATTGGTGCACTTTGCTCTCTATTACAATATTCAGATGGCTTCTTCAGTTAGATAACTGGAATGGTGTTTGTGTGCAGAGCACAACTACTTAAGAAGGGCTTTGCTTTGTTGTTTAATATCAAATATGAGAAAATCAATCACATGCAAAATTTGAAAGTATCAGAATTTTTTTGGGGTGTAATTTTTTATAACAGAATCGTGTCTGCTTATATTTTCATGTGGAAAATGTGTAGACTTACTTGGAAGGGGAAAAAAGGAGCATTTTTTATTTCTCATAGTTTAAATTTGATTGAATCTCAGAGTCAAAATAGAATTCAGGAAATGTGATGATATCTTCGTATAAGCGAGATGAAAGCAAAAGTAAAAACTGAAACCCCCTTATTTTTCAGATTGCTCTGCTATGTTAACCAGCATCTGCTATATCACAGTAGACGGATCTATCCATCTGTGGGGATATACAAGTTTGCTAACTTGCAAAAAACTTAGCTCTGTTAACTTTTCCTGTCCCATTTCAATACAATTACTGTGCTCAATGAAACATGATACTGCAGTGGAGAATCAGACTATCATTATCTTGCTTTTCTTATTATCTAGGTTTTCTCACTAGGTGGTAGACAGAAACAGGCATTCTGTGGCACACAGGGAGAAAGAAGCAAATAATACAGTATGAACACTATAGTGAAGCGAAGTGGTGCTCTGGCTCTTGTACCCCCAGGGGTTGCTTTGGGTCTGAGTCTCTTCAGAACTGAGGAAATACAAGAGTGACTCTGCAGAAGCCACGTCTGAGCTTGTAGACCATCTATGTAGACCTGTTAACACTTTGGTATTACTTTGCTTTAATGTGATTCACATACCTCTCTTTAATTTGATTCCATAGAATCATAGAGTCATGGAATTCCTAAGGATGGAAAAGACCTTTAAGAGCATTAAGTCCAACCATCAGCCTAGCACCACCACCCTGATCACCATTAAACTGTATCCTCAAGTGCCATATCCCCATGTCACTGCAATCTCCTTTCAGATACTTGTTGATAAAGTCTCCCCCGAACCTCCTTTTCTCCAGGCTAAACTAATCCAGCTCTATCAGCCCCTCCTCATCACACCTGTGCTCCCAAACTTTCACCAGCTCCGTTGCCCTTCTCTGGTCATATGCCAGCACCTCAGTGTCTGTCTTGTAGTGAGGGGCCCAGAACTGAACACAGGACTCAAGGTGCGACCTCACCAGTGCCGAGTACAGGGGGGACAATCCCTGCCCGGATCCTGCTGGCCACACTATTGCTGATACAGGCCAGGATGCCACTGGCCTTCTTGGCCACCTGGGCACACCTGGCTCATGTTCAGCTGGTTGTTGACCAGCATCCCAGATCCTTTTCCACTGGGCATCTTCCCAGCCACTCTGCCTCCAGCCTGTAGCGCTGCAGGGGATTGTTATGATACAAGGGCAGGACTCAGAACTTTGCCTTTTGCGAAGCACAGATTTTGTAGCTGTCTTCCAAGAAGTCACTAGTGGTATTTTTCATGTCTTTTGAGTTAAGCCACACATTAATTAATGGACCACTGCCACTCACTTTTCAACATTCTGATTGGGGAAGGGACTGGAACCAAATTTAGTTGCTACGCAAAAAAAGATGGTGCTAATATTTCTTGGCCCTTGGTATTTCTAGGCTTATTTCCTTAAATTTTGCTAAATATCAAGCCCTAGTTGTCTTTTGAAGGCTTTGGAATCATAGTGAAGTCAGTATTTTCACTTCTAGGGTTATTTAAACTGCTTCTTTCCAAAGCAGATTTGGGAACCTGTAGAACTGAAAGATTTTCTTTTATGTCACTGCAAATTAATATATATATCTTTGCTTTGATGACACCTGTAGCTGCCCAGAACAAAAAATTTACAAACCAAGCAAATACGCTTAAAATTCTGCAATCCCACATAGCTGCCTTCAGAAGCAAATTGACTTTTTATAAGTGAAACTGTTGTCAGAGACTTAATTACTTTATGGTTCCTTGGAAAATGATACATGACATGGAGAATGCAAAAAACTCTTTACAAGTGTAATTCATCTGGATTTGATCTAAACTGGAAAGGATGTACAAGTAGAACAGGCTGAAAAGACAGACCTGTTTATGAAATTTGCTCCTGCATTTTTACATATTCTACTAAGCAGATCTCATGTACACCTTTGAATGAGAGCATTTTCAAGATACTTTTTTCTTAAAACCTAGGAAAAGAAAGCAGTAAAAAACTAAAGAGATTGCTGAGAAATTAAGACCAAATATATCTTATGCATGTATTATACGTGATCTTGAATGCAAGTCAAGCTTGTTCAAATTCATTTCTTTATAACATTTGGCAAAAGGAAAGATAAAAGGCTTTCTAAAGAAAATACTAATTTTCATAGGAAAATTAATGTATCTTTTCCTGAATTTTTTTCTTTCCACGTGCACATGCACAGAAAAATCTGACCATCCCTGCAGATGTTTACTGACATAGAAAAAGAAATTTAGTTTTGCATTAAAAGCCTCAGCAGCAATCAGTTTCCTTTTTCTTGCTTGTTCCTTATCAGATTTGTTCATCGACACTTCAGTATTTTCAAAGGCTTATGGTGATCCCTTTACATTTTTTTTTTTAAATGCAAAATTCTTTTTTGGTGCAATTCTGAGGAAAGGCTTTGCTGAAGCTTTAGACTTCTTTAAGGATATTTTGGAAATTCTAGGAATGCAAACACCATCTCACCACAAAAGCCATCAGCCATTCCAGGATTTTTCCTCTTTCCCTTTCACCTTTTACTTTCTGAGGCTGAGGTACACAAGTCACCTAACATTTGAAAAACAGCTACATTTTTGTAATAAGTCAAATGTCCTGCTTCACCTTTCAATTGCATGAGTGCAAATCTTCTAGTCATTGAAGCCTGAAGGAATCCTCTCAGGGTGAACCAAAGGCTGCTGGGTCCTGTGATATCAGAAGAAAGTGCATGGACGCAGCTGTTTCAGGTTTAAGTTCTGAAAAACCTCCAGATCGGTCTCATCCAAATTTCTGTTTTGCAGAAATCTGGAAATTCAGCTGCTTCCTGCAAACTGCCTTCTCTACAGTCATTAGGTTACCACTCATTACTCTTCTGCAACTTTTGCACTTTCAAAGCTCTTTTCCAGTGTACTTTTTTGTTAGCTAAAACTTCTGCGAATGGGAAGAAGAAACAGCTACAGCAGTCCTTAGGTGATCTCAGGTTGTAGGCAACTTGCTTTCTTCAGTTTGTTATTTTTTCTCACTTCTTAAATATTTTTTCTTGTTCTGTCTCCTAGAGCTTTCAGTGTCATTGGAGATGTGGTGCATCTTCACATCAGCTAGCTAAAGGAGCTCTGCCTCCTCTGGATTTGCATGCTAAGCCTGAATTGTTTGAAGACCAGAAGAAAATGGGGTTTAAGGCATTTAAATACTTTAAAGATTTGGAAAGCCATCCCAGATTTCAGATTACTTGATCACCAATTGGCCATGATTCATCTAGAATAGCAACATTTACATCAGATGTGACAATTCTTGTCAAGGTCTAAGGGTAAAGCTCCTCATTTTTCTCTTTAAACCAGAATTCCCTGAGAAGCTACATCTTCTGTGATGAATTGTAACTATTGTTTGCTATGACAAACTGATGTTTATATAGTAGAAAGAGACTTGTACTACTTGCATCATGGAAGCAAAACACAGTGCCATAAAGGAGAAAGGAAGGCTGAAATGACGACTTCTACCAAGCATTTTTAAAAGGCTATTTCTTTTTCTTTAGAGCCAAATTTGACTTTCACAAAAAAAACCTGCCTTGCTTGGCATTTCACGTTAATTTGGTGTTGGGAAGAATCCACTTTCACAACACCCCCAAAACAACAAAAGAGAAAGGGACTAGTGGTTACATGGCAGCTCTCAGGGTGTTGCACCCTGTGGACTGGGGAGCTGGGAGCTACAGGGCATTCCTGTGAGGGCAGCAGGACATGTTAGCCAGGTCCATTGCACTGCCTCAGCCAGGAGTGGCACAGTGGAGGAGCAGACCCAGTCCCAGACACTGGGCACTCCCCCGGAGAAAGGGATGGCCCAGGTTGGGAAAGAAGGTCAGTGTGAGGGTGTGGTGAGGTCTGCAATGCTTCCAGGCTGGGGCGTGGCTGTGGTGCAGCTGGAGTGGCAGCTTTGGGACAGCCCAGCCCTTAGCCAGACACCTACAGTAACTGTTTTACAGAGAATAAGGGCTCAATTAATTCTATTTCTTTTTAATGGGGCTATTTAAAAATGAGGGTGCAGAATGTGGAATTGCCTTCATTCCTTCTTCCCTGGGTGCCTTGCAGATGTGTGCCTCAACTCCTTCGTCTGTAACTGGTTAATACAGTCCTTGTAAGACTATCCCTATGACAAGAGCTCATACCCCACTTTTTGTTACAAGCATTATGGAACATGTATTTAATTCCAATGTAGCCAAAAGCTTTCTGGTTGAATGTGCCACTTTAGAGCTGAAGATATTAAAGAAAGGCACTATGAATAAAAAATGAAGATCAACTCAAAACCAATGTTATATATTATATCAACCTTGTAGGACATGATACATACATATATATATATATATATATATAATAACATTACGTATACTGTTCTGGCTGAAGGGCTTCCATAGGACATTCTTAAACAAAATTGTTGCATTGTAGGAGTAACGTTTACACCAGGTGCAATAATTTCTTTAATAGATGTTACATTTTCAACTACTGAAAATGCTGAAATATTTACTTTGTCTTTTCAAGGCCAATAACCTCAGAATATTTAGAAGTTTTATGTACAGGAAATCATACTTGATTTACTGATACCTCTAAACATAGTCATCTGTTTTTCTCTTGTTATCACATTAGAGCACAATCCTTGCTTCACGTTTATGGTGCACACAGAACCCTATTCCATTTATCATTCTTGACACACATCTGCTTGCACTTCCTTAGAATGAATTGTTTTCAGCTAAAAGTAGCACTTGGCTATAGATATTTTTATTTTTCAGTAATATTTAATATTTTTATTTGGGAAAGAAATCCTTGTCTTCAAGATTACTTTTTTGTAACTCACTGCAAATCATTATAACGTGCTAAACCCTCAGATTCTTTGAATGTCCAGCACAGGCGTCTGTGTTTAAAGGTTACTTATTTTCTAGCAAACGCAGGTCACTTCGTTCCTACAAGTGTTATAAACACTTTGTTAGTATTTGCTTAGAAGCACAACCTTTTCAGCATTGTGTATTTTCTTAACACTTGCATTTGGTCTGTTTATTTATTTTTTTTCTGGAAAATTGAAAGCTAATGTAAGTCACTGTTTATGAGCCTTTGAAAGATTAATGTTTCAGCTTTGTACTCTTCATTATGGAATGGCACAGTCACTCATCCATCTAAGTCTAAACACACACATATGCAGGATGTCTGATGAACAGGAGCACTATGATACTTGCAAAAGTTAGGTAATACCAGAATTGAGCTTTAGTCTCCTTATGAATGGGCATATGAACACTATTTTTGTTCTAGGGAAACAGGTAGTTTTCTTCAGAAGCTTTCTGTCTTATTCACAGTAAAACCTAGCTGATCTTCATTTAACAAGAGGACTATTTTATTTTTTCTTTTACTTTGCAGTTGAATGGATGTCCCCATGTTATTTTAGTGTATGCTATTGAAATTCTCTCCTGAATACCAAGTCATTGTTTTCATGGTGTATTTCTCCTTATGTCCACAGCTGTAGTTCTGGAATGCCTCATTTGTTTTCACACTATCTCAGTAAGAGGGGAGGAGGGTATTATCAGATAAACAAAACTGAAATGTGGAAATGTTAAAATTAGAAGCTTCCACTCATTATGGGCACAGTGTTTGAGAACATGTGCTTTTATTTCTCCACCAGGTGAATCTAGTACTCATCTGACAGGGATGGGTCAAAGTAGGCTCTTTGTAAAATAGAGTGTAAATACAGAAATTTTATATTCCACCATCTTGATATCAACATTGTTTACAAGCTTTTTTGCTGATAAGTGTGTTCAGAAATCCAGGAAAAAGTGGTACTTAGAGGCCAGGGTTCCAGTCTGCATCTTTACAGGAACATCATTCAAAAGATTTTCTTTTGTGTCCAGGTTTTGCTAGCTTCAACTCTGCAGCTCATCTCCTTCTGGCTGTCTTTGTTGTAGTCCTGTATCTCCCCTACCACAACTCCTTGTACAGTTCCATTCCTTCCCTTAAGTAAGACACATTTTCTGCTTTCCAGTTTTTTCATTTCAGTCTCATTTTCAGAATTTTCTTGTCGCAGATTTCTCAGGTAAATCCAAGTCTCTGTTCTGGGCCCAGCCTTTGCCTGGTCACTACTATCTGATCTGGTTTTGTCATATACTGCCTCCCTGGAAACACCCGGCTAAGTTTAATCTCACTTCTAAATTCTTGCCCTGGGTTTCTCACCCCATTTTAATGCTGATCTCTCTTGCCAGTTTGCATTTAGATGCCATTCAGTGACTGTCCACCTTTGCAATATTAGGTCCCTCAGGGCTGAAGGTGTCCAGAGCACTGAGAGGAGAGTGCTGTACTGGGGAACGTGTCTGCTCAGCTATGCAGTCCAACTCAGGAAATGGGAACTATGCATTTTTATTTTGCCTTGGGAGAAGTTGTCTAATTCTATTCAAAGTCATAATAAAAGGATCTCCTAAAAGAAACCATGAGAAATGAGAGAGTGTCATTTCCCTGGCTCTGTCTTTCTGTGACCTCTCAGACAACATGGTTCAACCATCCTTCTCCTGGGTCTGGTAGGGAAGGGGAGGGCAAGAAATGCCTCCTTCCTCTCACGGCTGCCAGACATGGTGACGTGGAGCAACTGCTGCAGTGGGAGAAGCTGGAGCACTGGAAGCCATTCCTGTGCGTAGGTCTCAATTCCCTGGTTGGTCTCCCTGTAGCAGCCTTTGCTGTGTGCAGCCTGTGAGGAGTTCTGAGGAATGCTCTCCGAGGGCCTGTGCAGGGGGATACGGGTCTGTGAGGACCATGGCCATGTTGGTGACCTAACTTTTCCTGTCATGGTAGAGGCATTAACCTCAGCTTGTTCTGCTGTCTGCATGCCAAGCCAGCCACTCAGCCAGAGCCCTTGCCACTCATTTGTCTCCTAAGTCCAGAATGGAGGAATCATGTCAGCTGACCAGAGAGATGTGTGGTTTGGGCAGGAGAGGCCAGAGCACCTCATGCTCACCCCATTCTCTGTGACCCTGGTCCATTCTTCCCATCCTCTCTCCTCTCTGCTCAAGCCTGTGCTGCCCCTCTGCTCACCAGACCCTTGAGCTGGTGGCAGAACCAGAGCACTGGTGCCATCAGAGAGACGCTGCAGATGACAGCCTTTCTGCAGGTCTAGTTAAGTGGTGTCAGATTTTGTTTTAAATAAAATGGAAGTGCTTCCTCATTTGCACTGGTAATTTTCAAACCGAGGGGGCTTCTGAATCTGTTACAATACACTTCAGAAAACTTCAAAGTCCTAAGAGAAAGCAGAAGTCAGATAATAACTGCAGGGAAGGGGAGAGCAATTCCTTGACGAGGAAATCAAAACAAATTAATAAACTGCTATTTTTACTTTTCACAGTTTGGGGATGAAAGATACCAGAACTTCAAGAATTACCAGTATACAAGCACTTTAGGAGGTGTCTCAAAGGAGAAGGAAGTTTCAAGTGTCTGCTTTTATCAATCATGCAACTTTGAGATGTTACTCAGTGTTTCTGTCACTTCCAGGCCTCTCAGTCATGTGTGCATGCTTGGCTTTCTGAGTGATACAGGTCAAGGGCAAAGTGCCATGCAACAGTTTTAAATTTAGTGGTTCCCAAAACACAATTGTGTTGATGAGGTAACCAGCATAATGATGTGCTTTGTCATTTTATAGAGTAATTTTTGAAAGATTAAAAACTTTTAAAATTTGGAAGACACAGTAAGGCATGAATGTTTGGCAAGAATTTCATAGATCCATCAGTAAGGCAATGAGACAAATTGATTCTGTTTCCAAGGGCTTTTTGTTTTGTTTTGTTTTTTATTTTCAAGTGCTCCTCAAATATGCCAGATTAAGAACTTTTTGGAAACTGAAGATTTTTATTACTGAATATATATTGAACCATTCAAGACCCAAAAATATAGTTCAATTTTTCTTTATTGAACTGTACTGCAGTTTAAGAAACTGCCCTCAGTTTGACAAGCTTGAGGCGTTGACCTGTGGGGCATTAAATGAATAAATAAACTATTGCTAAGGTTACCAAACACTGCACTTGAGTAAACAGATGCTTCCAAGAGCCATAACTCACATACACTTTAAAAGAAGCAGTATTGCTCAAATCATGTGAGTACTTGATAATCTCAGATTCCTGTTTCAAGTTAAGTGCTGTGGTGGACAACTTTCTGAATTGCATATTTTTTGCCTATTAATGCTTTATTAAGGAATTAAAGTCTGGAAAACGGATCTGTTTGAGATCAACTTATTGCCCAATACCTACATAGAGAAACAACATAAATCACAAAATACATTATTTTCTCAAAGGAGGCCTTGGCATATACAGACATCCAGCTTCTTTTGGAATGAATCACACATAGAAGCTGAACTTCTCACTTCTATAGTGACTCATTTTAATACACTTCTTTCTTAGATCCTGCTCAAGAAACAAACAAATTCATCAGCACAAGTATGCCCTATCTCCACTGTTTATTTCAATCACGTTTGGTTCTTACCATGTCATGTTTTGTGTGATGAGGGGACCCAGTGCCTGAAAATGGACATAAAGCCATGTGTAGTGTGAATGGAATAAAACCTTGTCTCCTTTTAAATTCATGCACCGGAGTGTAAAACATTTCCTATTGTGTGAAAACTTCAAGGAAATATTGAGCTGGCTTGGTAAAAGGAGCATCAGCAGCCCTGTGGAAATGAACACAGATTGTTTTGACTATTTCAGTTGAAAGGCACTTAGGTATCTGAAGCAATATACATTGTGTGGTCAGATGTAATATGATTTTTATTCCCCTTAATTGTCAGGAAAAACGGAGGAAGATAATATCATTAGGTCACCAACAAAACCTCAGGCTCATAATACTTTCTGATGCTGAAATTGATAGTTCATAGATTGTATCTATTTGGAAATTACTATAGTCCAAAAAATGAGAGACTAAGTTAGATATCCAGTCACCTTTTAAATGCTTTCTAAACCAGCCTGGTGTCTGTGAATATGCTAGTTTTTTCTGTTTGGTGTAAGCAGCTTGAGTGGGACAACCTGGTTAAAAATAACTATTTACATTTGCCATTTTTTCATTCTCTGACCATCTCATTTTTTGTGTGTTTATTTAACAAATATGTAGCCAACATCTGGAAGGGACATCACTCTTGCAGTATCTCACTTCTAAAGTAATTTTTTGTATTAGATAACTGTCAGAAACCAGTAGAATTACCAGTAGTTTCACGTATTTTAGAAAATCCATAAAAAGAGTATGTTTTTTAAGCTAAGACTCAATATTGTTTGTATTTATCAGGTATCTTTCACTGAAATGATTCCATACCATCTCCGTGTGTAGAGCCTTACATGATGTTGCAAATTTCACTGTTGTGGGATACATAAATTGTAAGTAGGAGTCATTCTATATAATTTTATGCTTATAAATCTAGAAGTGTATCTTGTGTAAATCTTTTCTGTTCTCATTGTAGGCTACTAGCTATTAATCCTTTCAGTGTTTCCCTGTGGAAAAGAATGATTTAGTTTTAACTCATCTTTCCTGTCATATGAAATGACTGACCATAGGAGAGGTTGGAGGAAGAGCTGCTGAAAAAGATGGGAGGGGACAGGGACTCTGGGGTCACTGATTTCTATGCCAAAGGATTACAGCACAATTTTCTACTTCAAATAAGATGCCCTAATCAACAGTTTTGGATCATGCTTACTCCATGATTGGATTGTATTCCTTTTGTTGTGCAAGATGCAAATTTCCACATAGTGACAATACCTGCCAGAAATAATGTCTAGTTATGGGGCCTGAAATTTTGGGTAACTGGTATAATGAAATGCTCCAAAGAATTTCCAGCAAGACTTGCTCATATATTTGGGTAGTCTAATGAAAATCTGTTAAGTCTAAATTTTATTCATTCTGCTATCAGGCTACAAGGAAGACACTATAACTTGCAAGAGGGGAGGGGTGGAATACAGACATAAGAATTAACTTCAATCGAAAGATATGCTTGGAGTTGTTTTTTTTATGTAGGATTGAAGCTGGATCCTCTTCTGTATTCCTTGCCAGCTCAACGGCTTAACTTAGTAACACTTGTCACAGCTAAAAACTATTTTAAATCAAAATGCAGTTGAGAGTTTGTGGGAGGTATCAAAGATCAAATAACCCAGAGAATGAAGTCCATTCTCTTTTTCCAAGATGATGTAGGTATATCTGCAGGCTAATACAGAGAGCTGGCCAAATAAAGCTCCCGTAAAGGTACTGCTTGTATAAGTTGACATTATCAGCATATTAAAATAAGGATGAAGTACTGAAGGGAAAGTACTGTCAAAGCATACGTGCCCAAGTGTCCTGACAGCCTCCTTTTTCTCTGGTGTGCTAACACATATTCCAGTTTCATTCTACCTGATGTGTCATTTACTGAATCACGGTACTCCCAGTGTATGAAGAAATTGTGAAGAGGATGTTTGTTTTTCTGACTGGGGAGAGAAATACGTGATTTCTCTGAGTTTCCTTTGTTAATTTGTCATTCATTGCTCAAGTTGGCTAGACTTGAGATAGCTGAAGGTGACCTGATTTTGATCCTGACAAATTCCATTGACTGTGATAGAAGGAAGTGCTGCAGAAAGTATATAGTTGAGTGTCAGGACATAATTCAGCCACTCAAGATAGGTATGCACAATGGCTCATTTTAGAAATAGCACGATTGCAGCCTTTAGCTTGTTCAGTGATATTTTTTCTACAAGTTTCCAAACTCTTTCATTGAGTGCAGTAGAAGTTGCACAGACTACGCAGAAGGAGTGGTGAGAGTCCGTGACTGTTTTGCACTATGATCCCACGGCTTCTCTAGCCATAATCTTGAAAGTCTTAATTTCAGAGAGTTACTACTAAGACTTTTAATCAGGTATCTGAACATCTTATATTTAAAAAAATACGTCTGATGTACTGACAAAGAAGGCTGGCTGATTATAACTACCTTAGGTGTTACATACTTCCTGATCCCAAGTCACTGTGCTGTGAAAAGCAAATAACAGCAAATAATTGATTTAAACAATGTTAAAAAGTTTTATTTACAGCACCTTTACCTTCCAAACATTCAAACAAGTTACCTGCAACACTGATTTTCTCAAATCTCATGAGCTTTAGACAGGTTCCCACTTTTAAAAATGACATTAAGAAGTGTATTACTGGACTCATCATTTCCACTGCCCTTTTGTTTTGAGTGTGTTCAGTTAACAGTTTTTCTCCCTAAAAGCAGACCAATTCATTCAGGACTGTGTGAATCACTGTAACTTTGCAGTTTATGCATCGTGTTCTGTAAGAAAGCCAAATTTTTACACCAAAAATGCAAGCATTTTTAGAAAAATCTTCTATGCTACTCCACTGCCTCTTCTAGCTGTGGTTTGTGAGAAACCATCAACGTACATTTTAATTCCAAGAAAAAAACCCCTGAAATTCCCAGAAAAATCTTGAAAAACTGTGAATCTCGTTCTCTTTTTACGGAGAAGAAAAAAAAGTCTTCCACATGAGGCACTGCTTTTGTGGAACTCTTTTTTAGTTGCTTAACTTTGCAACACCTTGGAACATTAGCTGAACTGCCTTGTTCACAGCTATCAATTCCCTGAGGTGGTGGAAAGGTAAGTGCTGTGACAGAGATGGTAAAACCCTTCGTGGATCAGTTCCACGATAAATAATTCTGTTGGTGAAGCAGAACATTGTACAGAGAATCCTAGTCTTCCTCCAACTCTTTTTCAACCTTCTGACATATGATCTAGTTCTGTAAGTAGATAAATGTTTGTTCGTGCCCCTTGAGGTAGCTTTTCTTTTTTCATTCTGTAAAATGCCTTGCTTCTGCAATTAGCATCTAGGTGTAGTCTGAAATGCCCATCAGATTTTTGAGCTGGGTTATCCTGTTCCTTTTTAACACATTGCAGGTTTTTATGTGCTCAGGAGAATTGTTATTTCAAAAATTCTAGTGAAAAAAAAAAAAAAAACCAAACCAAAACCCAACAAAAACCAATCAACCCAAAACAAACAAAAACGAAGTGTGGTTGAAAAATTATGACACTTGCATCCCTCTGCCAGATTTTCAGTCAAATCAGTGGTTAAGAAAGCAGTTCCTTCCAAGCTTTGGTGCAGGCTTGTAGCTCTTCAATGAAAGCTTTCATTATTAAGGGATTTTTAAAATGTGAGATATAGGGAGCAAGGAGGGCTTGTAAACTTGGTTTGTAGCAGCAGTGTATGTCCTTCATGTCATTTAAAATTCCATCCGAATAGGGACCAGAGTCTGTATTCAAGAGAGCACTGCCCTTCAGTCTGATAAGAGTACAAATAAGTGCTTTCATTGAAACAGAGTGGTTCAAGTCCATGCCAAAAATAAAGCATGTCTGTACATGGTTTACTGAATCAAGAATTACTGAATCAAGAGTGCAATTTTATCACTGCTATGCCAGTGTTCAGTAGTAGGCAGAAGAACCCAAAACTGTTACTAATTCCATTCCCAGACAGATGAAAACTTATCTTCTCACCTGGTGATCATTTCAGGCATTTTTTTCATAGGTTGAATCCATAAAAAATGTCCTCTGTAGCTTTCTGTTGAGAAATTGTTATTCCTTTTTATATTTAAAATCAGTGTACATGCTTCCAGTTATTTCTTGTTACACAAACCAGATCTTACTACAATTAATAATTTGTCCCAGATTGTGATTGGTTTTTTAAAACAAGTTAATATTTTTTAGCTCTACAGATTTTTTATTGTACACTATACTCTTGTAATAATCATGTTATGTTCCTGTGAATTTCTGTGAAAAGAGAATTTAGCTTTACAATGCTATAGCAAGACAGGTTGCTTTACATAATTGTCATGAAATCAAAGGGGTTAAGCCTTTCAGAAGAAAATCTAATATAGCAGCAGCCGAAATTATGCTAGAATGGCATAATTTTCAGATCTCACCAAATTAAATCAGATAAGCTGTGGCTGGGTAAATAGAATGGTTACAAGTAATATTGTCTTTGAGAACGTTTTTCTTGTTTGTTTTATATCCATGTATATTTTGGCTATCTCCTGGGAAATTGCTTAAATAATTGCAGATAGAATAACATTAATTTCCAGCAAGTGCTGAAGTCATGCATCTATCTATCTATCTATCTATCTTTTTTAAATCATAAATTCAGCTTATTATTAATCTGAAAAAGGTACTTCAGACTTGAAGTAACCATACAGATGAGTGTCCTTTTTGAATTCATTGCTCCAGATTACAGAGAGCTGTTTAATTTTTTTAAATTGAAGTTTGGGAAGAAAAAACATAGTCTTATTACTTCAATAATTAAAAAATGGGTAAATAGTATCTCTATAGTGCCTTTACACAAGCTTTTCCTGTAAATCCATGTTGCATATCTCAACTTTGATTTCATCTCGAGCCTGCCAGGCTGAATGGAAGATCAAAAGTAACACTAGCAACATAGTTTATCATAGAGCATAGATACAAGTGTGCTGGATAAAATGCCAAAAGGATAGAAGCAAAATAAAACTAAGAAGAAGAGTTGGCTTCAACGCTCTACAGTGCAAACCACTATTACTGGCCTTGAATCCATGAATGCCTTTGTGCATACAGCTGGAAAACACTGGGAGATGGCGAGAAGCTTCTCCCATAGTACAGAAAACTAAAAAAACTAAAAAAAAAACCAACTCCCCCTAAAAAACGAAGAAAAAAAAAAAAGATGAACTATCTTTTTCAAAATGAAATTTATTAAATTAATTGAAAATAGTTTAGGTCTTTGTCCGTTGCTTTTTAAGGTACCTCTCAGGGTAAAGAAAAAAACTATTACAGGGTTAATACAATATTTTTAAAATTTCTTTTCAATATCATAGTGAGAGAGACCAAAGTCAGAATTTTACTGAATCTTTTTTTATCCTGAAACTCTTAATGCTTTGTTTATCACATCATAGCTCAGCTCATTGATTAGTCATCCTAAAATTGTGTTACTGTGGTGACAAGTAGTACTTCCATACAACATTAGGCAAAACCTTTCTATACTTTCATTCTTCTGGTTCATTTAGTAGCAAGAAATTTTTCAGTCACAATTAAAAACAAACCAAAACAAACTCTAAAAACTAAAAGAAATCAGGCACTAGTCTTTCATATGCATCAAAAATGGGAGGAGGAAGTCAAATGCCTGATCTCAGCCTGGGACCTCTGGCAAAGGTATCAAATGTAGAAAGTTTAGATTTTTGGATGAAAAGTGGAATGAGTGGAGACATAGTGTCTGGATCCACAGTGTCTGGAGCTCATCAGCTTGTGGGAAGCAGCTACTAGAAAACTGGGTTAGAGTAATTCTGGTCTCTGAAAATGTCACAAACCCACAGCGGTGGCACCACACTCGCTCAGTAACTGCTTGGAAAGGTGACTTTGTGAAGTTCTCGGGAGCATACCAAGCCTTTAATTTAGAAAGAAGAATGCACTACCCTTGAATTGGCATGAGCCTACTAAGGTCCAGAAGGCTGCAGCAGTCACAGGCATTTCTCTTCCAGTGTTGGATCATTTACAGAAACGTCCCATCCCTGCCCTTCCATGCTGCAGTTCTCTGTCTGGCAGATATTCCTAGAAGATTGTGAAGCTCACAAGGTGAAGTGGAGAATAATATGGTCTCTTTACAAGAGAGAACACCTCTCTAACTCTCTTTCCCTGTGGGATAAATATGCATTTTGCTGAAGTATTTGTTAAAAATTTAGACATTTTGAATGCAAATAATATAATACTTTTTTTCTTTGAGATGTGATTGCATCAAAATAGATCTATTTCTGGTCCTGGATTCTTACAAGGTTCATGTTTTTTCTCTCCAAATTTTGAGAAATCCTTACATAGCTGGGGTGCTGGAGATGACCTCAAAGCCACTTATTAATATTCCAGAATGTTGATGGCATAGCATGAGGAGGAAAGTGGGTTTCTAAGGAATGGAAGTAATAACTCAGTAACTGAAGTTGTGCCCCAGCTCTGTTATAAATTTTCATTTTGACACTGTATCACCATGTGTACCCCTGCACCCACAATATTCTGCTGAAAGAGAAATCTTGGAATTAATAAAATTTAATACAATCCATCTCAACCTAGAGAAGATTGTTAAAATATGAAAACAGGTTTAAACCTAGGAGGAAGAAGGGATATGAAGTATCTTTGTTTTTAGGATTGGCAGGATTTCAGTAGTATATATGAAAATTTAGTTGCCTTTGGTTTGCTTGTACTCTCCCCCCAGTGGTAACTGACTGCAAGTGTGGGAAATATAGCAAATACAGTAAATCCATTAAAACTTGAACCAGAGTGTACTGGCCTGTGCAGTAATTCAGCTAAAAGGTGAATTGTGTGGGAACACAAAAGGTGAATTCTGTGGGAACTGAGCATGCCTAGTACAGTCCGAATTCTCAGTAAGGATCTGTTGTGTTATTGCAATCCTTTCTTCACTCTAAGTCAACTCATGTTTTTCAGAGGTTAGACTGGCCTTATTCAGTTGAAGTTCTGCAGACATCAGAATCTCTCAGATGGTAATAATTGAATCATCCTGAAAACATCCAAGGTTTCAGCCAAAACAGTTAATATTTGCTGAAGAATTACAGAAGTGTGAAATGCTGAAGAATATTTATTTCAGGAAGTAATTAAAATTTTGACAATCCTAAAAGGACATAAAGAATTTGTCTTAGTAATTTCATCCATTAAATGATTACCACGGTATGGTAATCTAATTTTTACTTGTGCTAGAAGCTAATAGCTTTTTTTTATTGTTGGTTTGTATATATCCCTAGGTCCTGGAGATCTCAACTGAAATTCTAAACACATTGTACTTGGCAGAGCTGTGATAAAAAGTAATCATGAGCCCAAAATCTGATATGGATGATCTATCATTTTTCTTAGTCTACATCTTTGAAAGATTGAAGAATCATAAAAATGACATCCTTATATGTCTGCTAAATTTCAAAAATGATCCTATTTCTCCTTAGGCTCATTACACTGCTTTAACCTCAGGCCTGTTCTTCTTCCCATGACTGCTTTCAGTCTTTTCTTTAAGATATTATCAATGCAAGGCTCATCAAATGCCAGGAATTTACAGATAATCCCCAATGTCATCAGAAAGAAAGCAAACTTCCAATAACTTTGTACACCTCATGTCACTTTGGTTTTAAAATTCCCTGGGAAATTTGGTCAGCAATCAGATTAAAATAAACATTTAAGCATTTTGAAAATGGCATTGCGGTTCTGTTTTTTCAAAATTCTTGTCATGTTCTTGGCTTATAATATCATTGACATGACTTGGTCATGTTTTGTTAAGTTGACCTCGCCGAGGAGAAGTCCAATTTTAGGACAAGGCAACAAGAGGTTGTTTTTGAATGTACAAAGAGCATCATTTGTCCTTATAAACAGTACTAGATTTGAACTGTTCTCTCTCTAAATCCAGCTGCTGGGTCATGGAAAGCATTGGTTTCCTGGCATAAGAACCAGGAAAAATGCAGAAGAGAGGGTGAGAGTGAGTGTATTTGGTGAGTAGAATGGAGATTGCTTGAGAGGTCAAGTAGTGCAAGGATTACAAGTCAGACAGGAACTGGAAGGCCATGTGAAAATGATGTAGGTATAACTTGTCCCAGTATGGTGTGATACAAGGGACAGGACAAGTATCTGCCAGGGACCTGTAGAGCTGTGCTGCTTGATGAGGAAAGCCAAACCACATAACATGTTTGTGTCTTCGGTCTGTTCCTTTTGACCTTCATTCTTTCGATACCATTTTTAGAAATCTTAGTCATTGTATGGCATTAGCAATATATTTCCTAGGAGTTCTGGGACTTTCTGGGTGTTGCAACCTTAAATGTTTCTTGGGAAAATGTTTTATTTGTGAAGCATCTTTAAGTAGTAAGATCAGTGTTCTGTTTTGGGCAAAAGCTTCCCTCTTGTCAACAAGAAACTATTCCTGTATTATGTCATTTTCTCTTCTTGACTGTAAATTTTCCTAATGATGATGGTAACTTGTGTATTATAGAAGAAATAGGTTATATTTCACTAGATGGAGTTTTGAAGAAAAGGCAAGAAACATGTACCAATCAAGATAAAAACAAACAGTTAAAAATTGCTGAGTTTATTTTGCTGTAACTGTACATATGTGTTACGCATTTTAAATCCTCATACTTTTTTGTTGGAGAAAACCTGGTATCAGAAAGCTACAAGACAGGAATATTTGCTACATTCTTTTACAGAGAAGTTTTATGTCCCAACAATTGCTAGGGAAGAGTTGATTTCAGACATGCAAAACCATTTAAAACGTTCTCTATTTATTTTTAAGTTATATACAACATATATATGCAATGTAAATATGATATTTTCAGGAATTGCCATGGAAAAAAGAAATACTTGATAAAGGAAGTTATTCAGTTAATGGTAAAAAGTGTTACTTATGAGCAAAATCATCAGAAAAGTCCTCTCCAGCACCATCCGCAACACTCTTGCCTTCAGCAAGTTATTTGTTCATAGCACCAATTTATTGCACCAATAACTGAGTGTTTAGTTTTCAAAACTGAATGTCTACTGTTTTTTATGATGTAATGATAAATTATACATAAATGTACTGCGAACAGGTGCATATTTGTCTTATACAAATTTTCATTCAGGGAAGACAAAATTATAGACTAATTCAGTTTGACAGGGCCACAAGAAAAGGAATGAAGTTATACTGGGTTTATAACGTGATAAATTAATTTAAATGAATTTGAAGTGAAGGAAAAGAAAGAGGAGTCTTGATAAGGTGGCAACTTGATCTTTACTTAAATGGTTGTGATTGAAAAACCTGGAGTACTGACATCTGGAACAGAGACATCAGTGCAAGGTTTGATACACAGACAGCAAAAAATTCTATTTTGAGTGAACTGGAATTGCCAAGTAATAATTTCTCTAAAGACATATCTCAAGTTTTTGACATGGAAGATGCTAACAACTTTTTTGAAACATACTGCCATTTAGAGAAACTGTATTTTAAACAGCTAAAATTTTCTTTACAGTTCCAATTGCAGAAAGGTTTTAAGTGCTATTTCAAATCTGCTTGACAGTATATCTTTACTTGTTTGTGTTTCCTTTGCAGAGGTAACTTTAGATGTATAGGACTCCCACTGACTACTAAAAGTTTTGTCTGGCATAAGAAGATAAAAATATGGTCTGTAATTAAACTTTAAATGTAAAAGCATTTCTGGCATTAAAACAGTTCTCAGAGCCATTCAGGGCTGTTGGGTTTCAAGGAGCAGATATGTTGCAAAAGTCAACTGCTAAATAAAACTGAATTTCTTTATAAAGGAAAATTTTCTGCCTGTGACTCTTATTCTCTTCGCTCTTACCAAACTCAAGCTAGGGCAATTCTGACTGCCTGGCCATTTCATTCATTAAAATTACAACTTGAATTCTAATACTGAACATGTAGCTACCCTGAAAGTTTGATGTAGTTGTTCCTTGGATGTCACCAGAGATATACCAAAGCATGTCTATAGATGCAGAGGCATGAAATGAATATTGTTCAGAGGGAGCTGATACTGTGTCTGCATGGAACTTCTGAAAGACTGCTTGAAAATATTCTCAATGAGAAAATAAAACATTTTCTTCCTTGTCTCAGGCCTACATGAGGCATGAAATTGTATGAATTTCAGCACAAGAAGCAAGGAAGACTGATCCTGGGGCAATGAAGGGAATCTTAAGCACGACATGCAGGGTTACTCATGCTGATATTTTTTCATTACAGTTTGTTTGCATTAAGGTGCCAAGAATTTTTAATATACATTAAGAGGAACTGTGTGCCTGCTTACTGGCTGCATGATCAGATCAGACTTGTATGGTTTGTTTACTATATTACAACTGCTAAAGTCTGCAGTTGAAATTACTACAAGAAGTGAAATGGTATGTTGTTTTTCACATCTTCGTGCTATGTTTCCCAGAAACTTTTAAGCTGTGTTGCTTACAGATTTTATTGAGGTATAGATTCAAAAGCAGATAAATGTCTGTTTATTTGCATAAAAAGAATTAGTCACTTTCTGGAACCAAAACTTCAGGGATGGGCATTCTTTGGCCTCAAAGATTTTAAACGTTTCTATCAATGTAAAAAAGCTATTTGTCTGAATGATTTTTTTTTTATTTTGCTATGCTGTTTTGTTGGGTTTTTTTTAAACATAATCAGTGCAGTATAAAACAAACCAGGCCATGATTGTCAGTACCAAGCTAGTAAACATAATTGACTCTTGTTTTGAAGAAAAGTAAAGGTTAACCAGCAAAGGTTAAAATTGGATGATAAAGTCAAAATTAGAGAATCTCAGCAAGAAAACGGATTAGGTTTTTAGGTCAAAAAAGGTTAAAATCACTAAATATTAGGGTCTTCTCTGGAAGAGAAATTGAGACATAGATGCATGAATCCATGAGACAGACAAGTTCAAGTATTGTAGCCCTGCCTGCTTGACACACATTTCTGGCAACACACCATCCTCTTTATCCTCATGTTGCAAGTGGTGTAGAAACCCTGAAAGAAACATCTCAGTGAGCCTACGTTTCTTATACCTCTTTATTATGGGGGTATGTTGAGTTTAACACTTCTTGACTCACAAATATGAACAGGAGTGTGTGTATCAGTGCTTCTGTGTTGATGATGGTTACTTTGGTGCTCACCTTCCATGAGATGGTGCTTCATGGACATAGGACCTTCATACAATTGTGGAGGAATTTGGTCTTTTTGCTCAAGTGGACACCATGAGCAAAAGGAACATGGGAAATTTATACTTTATTGCCTATTAACAGAAATTTCTGATCAATGTTTTGTGTATTAAGAAGAAAAGAACACAAACAATTAAACAAAGAAACATTATGCTTCCCCTTTTCCCAAATTCAACTCCAGGCAAACACCTGTCCTCCCACTTCCTAGTCTCAATTTCTCTCATTTTTATTAAGGGTTACACTTGGTCCATACAAATTCCTCCACTGAGGTGAGGAGTGGTGCAGGAGGTTGGTGCTGTGTGTGCAGATTTTGGTCTGCAGCTTTAAGCCTCTTACTGGTCTTCTGCTGCCAGTTTTAATCAGTTCCCCTGCCCGTGTGTAGGTTGCCTGTGCACTCAGCCTCTCAGGGCAGCCTGTGGCCAAGTGTGGGTTGCCCAAGCACTGGAGCTCCCTCAGAGGCAGCCTTGTCTTGGCAAGGCATGCAGCAATTGGGAACCTGCTTCCTAAGACACACACCCCCTCCACCCCCAGTGTGTGCGTGCTATTCAAGGTGTTTTGTATTTCATGAATAAAATGTTCTTTGAGTGTAGTTAGGGGATGGTTCCTCAGCTGTATTGGAGACTTGTCTGCAAGAGAATTGACCCAAGTTCTGCTCCTTATCCTGACTAAAATCTAAATATTTTATTTTACAGATTAGAAGAGCTTTAGCTAAGGAAGCAGAAAGACACGTGGCCTGAGTGATTCCTGAAATAATGCCTAAAAGGTAGGAGTCCTTGATCCAGACATGAGTCTGAGACTGAATTCAGACAGGGACTCAAACTCGAGACCCTGTATGTGAACGTGAGTGATTTAATCCCTAATCTTCCACGTGCCATGTAAATGCTTTCTCATTTGCCAGTGACATGCCAGTCACCACCATGACTGTGTGTGCAGGGAGCCTAATCCTGTCATTTAGCATGCCTTTATTTCAGCTACTGAATTTAGGTACCAGGTCATCTAACCACTGTTTTTCTAGAGATCTCAGGTAAGAGTAACATCCCTTGTCCAGAACCAGAATATTGCAGGAATGCCAGTGGCACAAGACTATGATCATGTAGGTACATTTCAAGCCAAGGAGGAATGTGGTAGTGTTTTCAAGCACTGAGCATGAGGTACATATCTATCTGGGATGATATTCTGAGATGCTCAGTTGGTCCTAAAGGCTTAAAATCCTGTTTTAAGAACCAAAGGGCATTAGTTTATAAAAGCAATTAATTTAATAATTTCATAATAAATAGAAAAATTTAAAAAGACTGTGGAAGAATAGGGTCCTTTTGAGAAGGCCTGCTGACAGACCAATTGTTCATGTTTCCAGATATTTCTTGATTAGAAGAGCTTTATTATATCCTTTTTTGCCTGGTAGGGTATTCTATCAGACATGATAGATTGAAATAAGGTGCTGAAGGTTTAAATCATTTCATCACCTGTAGAAATATCTGGCAAAGATTTTTGTCTGTGGGTGAATATGTTCATAGAAGGTGCTTTGCATTTCTTAATACTTCTAGCTTACAAGTGTAACAAAAAAGAACAATAAAATATTAATGTGATTGTCCAGAACACTGAAATAGTTGCAGTTCAGTTTGCTGGGACCGCACACACAGAGCTTCTATCAGTGTAAATTTTCCGTTCTCTCTTTTATTTTACAGTGAAGTATGTACCTATACTTTGTTTTTCAGAACATTTTTTCCTCTTATTTTAATGTACTGGGGAAAGACTCCTTTCTTTTTCCCTCATAGAATATTCTAGTTCTGACTAAGCTGCAATTAAAAAATAATATTGGTTATTTTCAAATCACTCATAACTCACATAAGGAGTACTGCATTGTGGTTACTTGCTATTCTTATGGTAGATACACATTCATGGTCATTGTATGTATTGCTCGGTGCTTATGAGCTTGCTTTGGTGACTGCATTTGCAAGTGCTGAATGCTATTACTGATAGATGTAGGCATGAAACTACTTACTTAATTCCACTGAAATCTCTGGGACTACTTGTGTCCTTAGGGTTAAGCATGGTTCAGTATTTTGCTGGACTGGGATCAGAAAGTTCAGTGCTCTTTCAACCCAGCTTATTAGGCACTGACCATTTAGTTTTAAAATCTTAATATAAAGCGTAATTTAAACCTGGACAAGGCCAGATTTCTATCATGTAATGCAATCTACTCTTTTCAGTTTCCAGTGTAATGTTAACTTGCATGGAGACAGAAGTGCAACAGGACCACTTGTGTAGTAAATGAAGGGCTGCCCAAGTCATAAGGTAATGTGTTGACAATTCATTTAACTAACCAAATTAGCTTAATTTTTAAAAGAGTCCTAACTGTATATCGTGTATAGACAAACATGTCTGATGCCCAGAATGACTCACGTTTAGTTGTTAATATAATCCTGGAGATAAGGTATTTGACTAGAGCATGCCTTCTTGCATGCTGAAACTGAGATCGTTATATAATACCAGGAGAAGCAAACAACTTTTTCAAAGTCTCATGGAAACCATTCAGGAGAGGGAACTGAATGCCAATTTCATTACCACCTATAAGGAGCCAAACAATAAGGTATTGTAGGCTCACAGACTGAGCTCAGAGCAGGAGGTTTAAGTGCATCAGCCAGTAGGCAAACTCAACCAGGCTAACTCCTGCCAGATAGAAAATATCTGTTAACAGAGCCATTACATGTATTTTAAAAGTTTAAAAACTTCTGTGAGGAATGTTCATGGGATGAACAAGGGAGGATGCAATGTACCAGGGCAGTTCATAATAAGAGTGGGTTCATAGTAATCTTTTATTCACTGGCCTCAGGATATTTTACCATGTAAGCAGCTCTTTTAATCTGCATTTTACAGACCTGAAAATGAAGAAGTTAGGGGCTGGGCTCAACGGGAACAATAGCATTTTAAACTAGGGAAGGAAGATGCGAGGGAAGTAGAGAGGAAGTGTTTAGTGTTTTTGTGGGGAAAAAAGTATTCTGATGATTCTAGTTCTGAAAAAATACCAATGTTGTAATTTACCAAGTTACCAATTTTTTTTCAGAGTATAAAAGTACTGATAAGAATTTTTTTCTACGAATCTCTTAGGCATTTATAAGAAAGTTCTCTTTATTCCCCATTAATCAATTGAGCAACTATGAAAAAGAATCAATGAGCAGGATCAGTGTACTAGGATCTTACCTTTGCCTAGTTACATCCAAAAATGAAATAACAGTCCAAAGCAGATGGATTTAAGAGATAGAAGAGCCAAGATGGATCTGACTATATAGAAGTCCTTTCCCGAGGGAGGAACTTTCTGGAAAGGTCTACAATATCCTTTTAAAAAAATCACAAGAGAAATTTTTTCCCTGGATATGATAAGGGCTACAACTGCAATAATTCTCATTGTAGTCTATTTATAGAATTTTAATGTTAGAACTTTTCTACTTGAGCATACAGAATTAGAAATTTTTTTTATGTCATGGGACCCACTAAAAATGCAAAGCTTCTGTCAAAGATAATGCAGGAGAAAATGCGCTAAATCAATACTTCCTTCCTTTTGGTCTGTACACCTTCTGGTAAAGCCCAACAAGGATACAGACAGCTGTTATTAAATCTGAAACAGTGATTTGATGAAGCAGTCAGAATTTCAATGTTTGCAGTCTCATGTTGGTGGAATACTTCCTTCAAGCATTTTCTGAAGAGGACAGAGGCAGAGCACCACTGAATAATACTTGCAGTACTCTTCAGGATGTTCTGCCAAGAAGAAGCTCCATCTCTCTTCCTGGCAGAGGTGACAATAAAGATTTTCATCTTGAATTTATTTCCAGTTAGTGTTTACCCTCCAAACACAGCAGATTGCGTTCATTAAAAATCATGTTCAAAAATGTTGATGAGGAGAAGGATCTTTGGTGCTGCTGAACTTTTACAGACGTGCTGATATTCACATGCATGCCTCATACATTGCAAGGCTAGCAATTACATGTAATAAACATCAGATTGTTCTTCAATGGTGTCATTTTTTGTACTTGTTAAAAGGAATAGTTCTCTAATTTGAATCTAATTGTGGTGAATCATATCACTCTTCACAAGTGAGATATTGTAGTCCCATCCTTATAGGTGAGAAAATCCAAAAAGAATTTGTAGTTTATAGCAGGTTTTTGCACAGCTATAAGGGATAAACCCACAGAATTTGGTACTTCTGTTGCTGTGTGCTGATGCAGCTGTTCTTCACCAGCACCTCCACAAAGCAGAAGAGTAGGAAAAGCTGTAGGTGGGATTATTCATTCATTTCTAGTGTATCCCAGTGAAGATTCTTCCGTACCAAATATAGGACTCATCAGTCTTTAAAATAACACCATGTAAGGGAATTTCCAATACATTTTGTTTCTGTTTGTTTTATATTCATGGGTTCTCCATGAATATCTCCATGAATATCTCCAGGGAATATTTCTTTAAAATTCCCAGGATGACAGAAGAGTCTAGTGACAAGTTATTACGAGAGCCTTCATTTCCTTAGCGCAAATTCATATGTGACAAAGTTTGAAAATATTTTTTGTATTGCAACACTTAAATATTATGGGAGCAAGTAAGGCCTAGAGGGGCAGGGAAACACAGCTAACATCCGTTTCTCAAGAACAGTAGAATCTCATCAGTCATTCTGAGAAATGTGATTTTAGATCCAGGTTGGGACTTACAGCTAACTGTAGCTGTAAACTTTTTCAAATGGTTTTCTGCTATTTCTGTGGATCCATAAATCCCCATTGATGTGTACATATAAAGCAAAATCATTAAAATTTTCAACAATAACAATGAAATAATAGAATTTATAATCCAGTCTGGCAAATTGAACCCCTTACAAGATGCTACTCAAGAGGCCTGAGATAATTTATCCATTAAGTTAGAAATAGAGCACAAAATTCTTATGTTTCATGCACGGTCTCATTATTAACAGAGAACATAGACATTGTGAACACCAGGATTCATACAGCACTGTAGGGAGGGCTAAGAAGTCCAAATTTTTAGACTGAATTTAATATTTGAATTGTGTTATAGAAAATTATATTGTAAGATGTCCAATCCTCAAATTACTTCTAGTGTCATCTACTTGCGTGCCCTTCATAACTCATCCATAATAACCCTTCAGGTTTTTATTCCCCAAAGACCTGTCAAAATGTTAAATGGAACTGAGCTATTTGCCTCAGATGAGGTCCAGACTTTTTTCAGTTTTGAGGAACACATGTTAGTATTAGGTCCACTTCACATCTTGCTACTTTCCCCCTAGGTTTCACAGACTCGTGGTTCTCCCATTGGACTTTCCCATCTGTGACCTAGGGAAGCCAGAAAATTTTGCTGCTATAACATGAACATGCTCTTATTCTGTCACCCCTGACTTAAACAAAGCTAATAAATGTTTCTGAAATTGACCTTTACTTCTTGAGAAAGATTCAAATGTTATCATGTAAAAGAAGCTGAACTCATGTTTATTTCCAGGGTACTTATTATGTATTTCAGGGAAAACTAGCAATCTAGAAAGTGGATTAATCTCTTCAAAACTAACGTCCTTATGTAGGACTTACCTCTGAAAATGTAGTTCATGTGCCTGACCTTTGAAGCTACCTTATTGTGGACCTCCAGGTGAAATGCTGGTTGTATAATCAAGCTAGGATTTGGTTTATTTTTCTTCTGTTGTCATGAATGGGTTAGGAATGAACTAGCATGGTTTGCAATGACACATCGAATATGTTGTCTTACAGCTTTTTCACAGAGTTCCGTCTCTGTGTGTTTACACATACATGCTCACAAATACAGAGCCTGTATTTTTCACAGTGAAGCTGGTAGTGTCAGTAGTGTTTCTGTTGGAGATTGCTTGTGTTTGTCTTCCATTGTCACTGTTTTTGTTCAGCCACAAAAAACAAATTGCTGAAAAAGCTTTGTTGCAATTAAGAGTTTTGGCAGAGATTTTAGACCAGTGTTCAGGAAATCCAGATGAAAAGAAATTTTGGTATTTGATAAAGTTTATTCTTTGCACTTGTTTCCAGAATTTCAGTGTAAGTCACAGTTTGCTATGCAAGCCAGAAGATTAAAAAGAAGAAACATTTTAAGCATTCCTGCTTGGCTAGTCAGTATAGAGCTGATTATCTCCATAGGTTATGAACGTTCTTCTACCATTTTTTTCATTCTTTGAGCCCAGGCTTTGCTGGTGTGATAATTTAGAATTTTGAATCTGTATAAAGGGTGTCATGTGTGTTTCAAAGTCTGTTGTTAAAACCCAGCCCCATATAGGAATGCCTTCTTATGCCAAATTTTTCTTGGGAGAGTAATTCTAAGTGCACTGTTGCTTTACACTTTTAGACTTGAATGTATCTTTTTACAGCAAATATATCTCCTTTTGTTTACTGTAGTAGCCATTATTTTATCACAGATCTGTGGACTGGCAGCAGTCTTTGTCAGATGCTCACATGATTTATTTTCATCATTTTGCATGTCGCTGTCTTACTGAAGTTATGTACTAGTTCAAAATTTATTATGTTGAGACACACATGGCAATGTTATGATTATAACTTAGTATTACTGGGAAAAGGCATCAAATAATATGTGACGTGTTGTTTTTAGTTCTTTTCTGTCATAAATTCTGTAAGTGATTTGGCAATTGAAGTGAAGCAAGACTATTTGCAAAGTGTGCAGAGAAGATAGTAAAAATTGCCCCTTTTCTGTAGTTTCCATATCCCAGAAACTGGAAATTCATTCTTGGTTCATTTTCATCTGCCTCAGATAGTGATGGCATACCAAGAGAGAAACTGAGAACACAGCAAAACTTACCTGGTATTTCAAACAGTGAACTTTTCTCTTATCATGGACTTGTAGATGTATTACTTCCCGTATCTTGATGCAAATGAAATAGAAGAAGAATATATTCAGTTGGATTCCTTTCTGTGCTTAACTTTTGAATGCAAGCTGGGAGGCAAGAGGTTGACAGGCTGTTGAGGACTGTGAATTACTTTGATTTCAATCCTATTTTTAGTGGACAGTTTTGGAATCTTCAAAACAATAAAATGTTCTCAGTTGAAGATAGAACAATTGAGCAGGCATCACAACTTTAGTTGTCCCTTCACCAGTAAAGTTTTTCTCCCGACAGAAGTATGTAGAAAATAGCATGTGGTAGGCTTGATGGGTAATATGTAGATTGAGTAGGTGGATATTCATCGCCACAATTATTTTCTAAATAATGTCTAAATGTATCTATTTATGGGAATACTTTTTAGATTTATGATCCAGGAGTGCAGACCTGTCCCATTTTCCAGTCTTGTGCCAAGGCCAGATCCATGTATCCACCAGTCCTTTCCTCTGTGCTTACACAAGATTCCTGTGGAAATGAAATTCTATGCATGGACTGGGAAGGAATTGGAGCTGTATTTCAGCATATCCCTTGTTTGGATAATGGGAAAACAGTATTCTAGGGACCCAGAAAGAACTGAGTCTCAAATATTCATGTATGTATTTCTAAAATTTTCCATGGGCAAAAGTAAACTTGGGAACAGTGAAAGTGAATAGGAGTAAAGTGGAAGCAGGGGAGAAAAGGGCAGATGGGATTTTGCAGGAACAAAGGAAAAGTGAGTGCACTGGGCAGTGGGAGTGGATAGTGAGGTGAAGAAAGGTGGACTGTGTGATTTCCCGTTTTTATGGACACTCTTCAACAAGTGGACGGTAAACTGGGATGACAGTGACAGAATGTGCACCTTGAGTAATGTGGTAACACCAGAAAAGCCAAGAGGCTCTTCATTTCCTGCTGCTTCTCCTGTTTAAGGGAACTCTGGAGGCTTCCACCCAGAGTACAGGGCCTTGCCTCTTGTCTGCTACGCTGGAAGCAGCAGCTTCTTTCAAGGCTTGTCTCAGGGTTTTGAGGTTTTTGTCTAATACTGATAGTTATGAAATAAACTGGACTACAGTAAATTCTGGGCTTTAAATGTGTTCTGGTTTTCATAAGAACTTGTCACCCAGAAACTGATGATGCTTTCATCTTGATAAGAATAATGACCTGGCAACTAGGAATGTGATTTTGGTCTGGGGATTTTCTTTCAGTGTAAATTCAGTATCTGTTCCTAGAATATACTCCACCTAATCTCTGATCCCTTTTACAGATGTTAGATGCAGTGCCATGTCAAAATTTGCTGCATATGGGAGAATCTCAGTTTTAATTCAGTGATATTCTAGTCCTAGTGGCCTTAAGAGAGGAAAAAAATACTAGTGGGTTAATAAAAATGATGAAATTAACAATTTTTCCCTCAAAGCCTTAGTCCCAGAGTCATGCAATTTGAGTTAGCAATTGTATATATTACTTATTTTCTGCAACTGATATTGACATTGCAAGTGATGACACTGAGCATTGAGATAAGATTTCTTGTGATAGCAATTGCAACTAATAGGATCTACCTGTTGACTAATTACTTTCATATGATAAAAGTAATACATAGCATAGTGGTTGCTCAGTTAAGGAAAATTATATTACATCATCCTATTTATCTCTTTGACACAGAACAATGATGAGTGGAAATACCCTATAATATTCTTATATGTTATGAAATTCATGTCTGAAATTGTACCAACCAAGAAAAGACTACTTAAAGGTCATCCCCTGGATGGGGAAAGTTATGACTCATAAACACCGCAAAATATCTGAATTACCAAATATTTTTTCATGCAGAATGGAAATATATTTTAATTATACTCAGTCATATATTATTAATAATTTCCCATCTTTGCATAAATTTTTCCCAGCTTGCACAAAGAATTCTTTGGCAGATAACAAAATGTTTTGTGGCACTGTGATAGCACTTTTTACTACACAATATTTAAGAAATTCTGACACTTAAGAGAGGTTCCAGGAAATATTAATCTAGTTGGATGTGTGAAACCAAACACACACAATGTGGCAGCTGTAGCTGCTGAAGTTTTTCTCCAAAAATGAGGCAGTGAGGTTACCAGAGCTAAAAGGAGACTAAATTAATGTATTAGACATGCTGTAAAGATCAACCTGTAAGGAATGATGGAGGAGGAGCAGGAACTGGGAAAGCTAATGCACCTTTGTCATCAGCAAAGAATTTCCTCTGTAGTGTTTGCTATCGTCCTTTAAAAGATGAGAAAGTGTGCAGATGGAGCACGCGAGGTTTTTAAGAATGCTGTATTCAGTTAGATCATCTCAACTTTTCCAAAAGAACTTGTCTCAAAATAATTTAAGCCGTATGGAATTCTGAGAGATGATTGGAGTCATCTGACTGGCAAACATACAGGACTTATGGATATAGAAATACACTTTATGGACATCTGTCACCTTAAAAAGTCATATAAATTTATCTGTAAACGAAAGAAACCTTGAATATATTGTGATTTAAATTCTGCAGTTCATGGAGGTAAATTTCCCATTGAGGTCTGCCCAAATCAGAATTTGCAGAATTTGGCCCAGTCACACAATTGGCACAGGGTATATCTGTATCAGGTTTGTGTAGCAAGGTTTTGGTGGCAGGAGGGCTACAGGAGTGGCTTCTGTGAGAAGCTGCCAGAAGCTTTGTCTGTCAGTCAATTCTGTTCCGTGACAGACCCAGCCTGAGCCCATGAATGGTGGTGGTAGGGCCTCAGTGATAGTCTATTTAAGAAGGCTGAAAAGCCACTGCAGAGCAGCAGCTGGAGAGGGGAGTGAAAATATGAGAAGGAAACAGCTCTGCAGGCACAAGGTCAGTGCAGAAGGATGTGCAGGAGGTGCTCCAGACACCAGAGATTCCCCTACAGCCTGTGATGCAGACCATGGTGAAGCATCTGTGCCCCTGCAGCCCATGGAGGTCCATGGTGGAGCAGACATCCACCTGCAGCCCATGGAGGAGCCCACGTAGGAACTGGTGGATGCCTGGAGAGGGTGTGACACTATGGGGAGCCCACACTGGAGCAGGCTCCTGACAGGACCTGTGGATGTGTTGGGAGAGAAGCCCGTGTTGGGAGAGAAGCCTGTGCTGGGAGAGAAGCCTGTGTTGGGAGAGAAGCCTGTGCTGAGAGAGAAGCCTGTGTTGCATCTGGTCTGTTGGCAGGACCTGTAACCCTGGGGGACACTAGGCTGGAGCTGCCTGTTCCTGAAGAACTGCACTCCATGGAAGAGTGACCCACACTGGAGCAGTTCATGAAGAACTGCAGAAGTTCAGAAGTTCTCCCCTGAGGAAGAAGGAGGGGCAGAGACAACACGTGACTAAACTGACAGCAACCTCCATTCTGTCCCCCTGCACCACTGGCAGGGAGAAATCATGAGTGAATTTGAACTCAGGAAGAAGGGAGGGATGGGTGAAGGTGTTTTAAGATTTGTTTTGTTTCTCTTTACACTACTTTTATTTGATTGGTAATAAATTAATTTCCAAGTGTTGAGCCTGTTTTGCCTGTGACAGTAATTGGTGAATGATCTCTCCCTGTCCTTATCTCCACCCACGAGCTTTTCAGTATCTTTATGCTTCTCCTCTTCAGCTGAGGAGGGGGAGTGATAGAATGACTTTGGACACCTGGCATCCAGCCATGGTCAAAGCCAGTATAATATCTTGCCATTTGATATGTAACTCTTCATTATCCTCAGCTGTCCTGGACAAGCATGTTAAGTTGTGCACACAGAGCTAAACAGGAGAAAATCCTGCTTGTCTGTTTTCCTGTGGTGGAACCAGTGTATGAATTAGAAAGAATGCAGTAGCATGATTGAGAAGGGAGAAATAAGTTTAGAGGTGTGGTTATCACACAAATCCAGACTTACTGGGAGAGGTTAAAAGAAATTTTGCATGCTTCTTACGTGAATCAATGGAGCACATATTCATGCAACAATGAGATGCATCTGCCCCTACAGCATTGTACACACGAAACCAAAGACCCCTATGTAGGACCAACAATCAGTTAGATGAAATTCATTTACCATCATAAATTAGGTGTACTCATATCCACTCATTTCCTAGACAGATAGTGGTGTTGGTGGGGTAATTTTTCTAATATGTTCAAATTAATTATGACAGCAGATATTAATGAATGAAAAGACCCATTCCAATCCAAGAGCTAAGGTAAAATTATCAGAGTTTCCTGAGGGAATGTCCAAGTTCTGAGGTCTGTTGCCTCATTAATGATGCCATATTAAAACACCGGGTTGTACTGGCCCCCCAAAAATGAATTCTTCATGTTCTTTTTCCCTTGCAGGAATTTTTGAATGACCTATTTAGTGCTGGTAGACTGAGAGTGGGGAGTCAAATGACTGCTGGAACCACAGATGTTCTTGAAACATGTGAGCTTGCATTTACAAAAAAACCTGCAAAAAATATTTTGACACTGATGTTCCACCAGTTTCATGTTGGTGCTTGAATATCTTTGAGGATCTAGCGTTTAATTACTATACTGGAGGTAAACAGAAACATATTAGATAAGACAACCTGAGTTTTAAGAGTCTGAATATTTGCAGTTATTATCAACTTTGACAGGAACTGCCTGTTTGGTGCAGAAAAGAGGAGACTGATCACTACAGGCAAGAAAAATCACAGACTACTGTAATAAATTTGTCCATATGAATAATTTCTTCATCTTCAACTAGAAGTCAAATCAAGCCTAAAAGGGTCCTAATAAAACTGTGTAAAGATGTGCACAACTGGAAGAAAAAGAAATTCTGAACAGAATAAATTCCATCCATTTTGCAATCTATAGAAAGACAGCTGCAAATGCAGGTGACTGCATCTTATATTGCTGAGCTGCAAGAGAAATCAAATCCACAGATATTTAATCCACATTTGCAAACAGAGAAGCTAGGAAACAGTCTACAGCCCAGGGAAACATATCTACTGTCACAGACACTGGCTTTAGGGAGGTACAGAGAAACTGATTTAAAAGTAGTCTGTCAGTGACAATTCAGTCCAAAACAAATAAGGTTAATTTAGCAGCATTTAAAAAGGGTGATGTGGTTTGGTTTTCTTCCACTATATTATTCTCTGATATATCAAACTATGATATGTTTCATGCTGAAGGTATAGAAAAAAATAGCAGAAAATAATTAGGATGTTAACGTGACTGAGTGACAACACTTATGTAGAGCTTTGCAAGAAAAACTCACAAAACATAGTAAAAAACTCATTCCCACATAATTGTAGAAAAGGCAGAGGACAGTAAAACAAGTCTCCCCCTAAGCAGTTGTCATGAGTGCATGCTCTGAGGCAGACCTGATTTCAGAATAGACGATATTTTGGCATTCAAGGGGCAGTTATGAAATATAAAAATGTGCGTACATCTCCTTTGTGTATACACATACTGAGATAGGTATGTATCTGTTTACATGTCCACATCAATGCACATTCTCCATCTGCTTAACCCAGAAATGGTTAATTAATGGCATAGTTTCCTCTCCCGTTGGAATAGGCTTGCCAATCAGAACAGAGATATGAAGAAACGTGTAGCCTAGGGCAAAATGGGGTCAGTGAGTGGGATGTTGTGGTTTTTTCACAGCTTTGCTCAGCCTGTGCCCCAGAAGGGCTGCTAAAGGCAATGTGAAGTATGCAGGAGGACAGTAGCTCAGAGGAAGGAGTAAGAAAATCTGCTGATATTGAAGTTATGATCTTTGAATTGTCAGTCAAAATGTGGTTTTTCCATGGTAAAAGAGCAAATGGTAACTCTAGACCTGTTATAACTACAAAGTCATGGGTGTGGAAATATGGCCATTTGGACTTGGATATGACTTCTGATTTTCTCTGATGGCTAGTGTATGCCATTCCCTAGATAGCTAGGTGATAGAATAGTCAGTATTGCTGTGAAACTCAGAGACTGAGCTTCTAGTCTTATTTTTCAGTAAAAAGAACTGATGCTGATCTGAATGGAAATTATCATACACTGAAATAGTTTATTATTCCAAAGTAAAGAAGTCATGAGAAAACATAGCTCTGAAAAAACTACTTGAGAAATCACCGTTAGAAAACATGAGAAGCTGATACATAAAGGTCTTTGGGAAGGCAAACTGACAGAGAAGAAAGTGAAGAAGAGCTGTCATCTAATGAAAGCAGCTGTCATAATAGTATAGTAGTAAATTATTTCCACAGAAAATAGATAAGAAACAGCATGATGTAACGAAGTTCTAGAAGTTTTCTATAAGAGAAGGAAAAGGGAATATTCATTTACCAGGACAGGAGTGCAAAGTACAGTTGATATTGAAAAAGCAGTGAACTATTTCTTTGTTTCCATTTTCAAGCATTACATGGAATTAAAAATTTTATTATATAGATATTTTCAAAAGGAGACAGAACAATGATCCTGAATACGCAAGTAACAGGTTGAAGGTGCCTAGATAAAATAAGTGTGGTCACATTGCATGTGAATGAAGTCCACTAATGAAAATTAGTGCAGCATTCTTAAAACAATACTAAAACTAGTCTCTGAAGGGTGAATAATTATCTTTGGAAATATGGATGATTTTAAAGAGGAAATGGATTTCAAGAGCAATTCTGAAAAAAATTATTACTTATTAACAATAGGGAGAATAAATAATAGATAAACAACATGAAATTGTCTAAGACACATTACAGTAAATGTATGTTTTCTGTTTTTCTGAGTGGGAAATTGCCTAATGGAGCTGCAGGTATGAGGTATCTTGAGCGTGGAACTTCTTTATTGTCACATAAATTCTCAGAAGTAAGCTACAGAAGTCAGGTCTGAGTAATGTTTTCCCCACAAGTTTTGTTGCACAACTGTCTCAGTGAGAAATTATTGATTTACTGACAAACTGGGAGAGTATTTAAGTGAGTCAGTCTCAATTTTTAAGCAATCTTTTAGTGTAATGATTTAAATCTTACAATAGAAACTAAACTGAAGCTAGCTGAGGCTAGGAAACGAATGCCACTAATTAGTGATGCATCCCATGAATGGTCTTCATGGGATAACTTGACTTAAAGGGTGACTGAATATGAAATAGATATACAATATATTCTTTAGAAAAGTTGGTTTTAGTGCACAGACCATGTCCATACCATGCTCTCAAAGGTTCATGCTACATGGATTTCTGAAATTCAGAATGAGATTAATGACACAGATATCATTTACTTAGAATTCTGTAAGGCCTTTAACATTCTCACACACAAAATCCTTTTCTCCAAACAGGAGAGATATGGATTTGAGGGACGGGCTATTCAGTAGATAAGGAATTGGCTGGATGAATGCAGGCAGAGAGTTGTGGTCAACGGCTCCATGTCCATATGGAGGCTAGTGACAAGTGGTGTCCCTCAGGGGTCTGTATCGGGACAAGTGCTCTTTAATATCTCCATTAATGACATAGTGGGATCGAGTGCACCCTCATCAGGTTTGCAGATGACACAAAGCTGAGTGGTGGTTGCCACACCTGAAGGATGGGATGGCATCGGGACAAGCTCGAGAAATGAGCCCACAAGAACCTCAAGAGGTTCAACAAGGTCAAGTTCAAGAGCACAGTGCCAGATATGAGTACAGACTGGGAGCAAACCCATTGAGAGAAGTCTTGCAGAGAAGGACTTGGGAATTCTCATGGATGAGAGGCTGGATATGTGCTGGCAATGTGCCCAGAAAGCCAGTCGTATCCTGGGCTGCATCCAGAGCAGCGTGGGCAGCAGGGAGAGGGAGGGGATTCTGCCCCTCTGCTCTGCTCTGGTGAGACCCCACCTGCAGTGCTGCATCCAGCTCTGGGGTCCCAGCACAGGAAGGACACGGACCTGCTGGAGTGAGTCCAGGGCAGGGCCACAAAGAAGATCAGATGACTGAATCACCTCCCTTGTGGAGACAGGCTGAGAAAAACCTGGAGAAGAGAAGGCTCTGGGAGACATCATTGTGGCCTTCCAGTACTTAAAGGGGCCTTATAAAAAAGAGTGAGAGTGACTTTTTACATGGGCAGACAGTGATAGGATGAAGGGGAATGGTTTTAAAGTGAGAGATTCAGATTAGATATTAGGATGAAATTCTTTGCTGTGTGGGTGGTGAGGCACTGGAACAGTGGATGTCACAACTGTGGAAGTTTTCAAGCCTAGGTTGGATTGGTCCCTGATGATTCTGATCTAGTAAGTGACATTCCTGGCCATGGTGTGGACGGGTGGGAACAAGATGATCTTTATGGTCCCTTCCAACCCAAACTATTCTATGATTCTATGATGACCTGAGTATTTGTGCTGTTTTATGAAGAAAATGCTGGTAGAGAATGCACACTCTTGGGTAACTCTAAATACCAAAGAATACTTTTCCTATTGGTAAAGAAGTCCTTGATATCGTATAATTTACAAAGTACTGAAGGAATTCAGGTAAAGCAGAGGCCTGTGATGGTGCCTGACTTGCTCATCCCTGAAGAAAACAGAACCGTTTGATTCTGAGCCAGGTAAATATCCAGGCTCTTCTGAGTGATTTGCATTGAGGCCTTATGCACAAGTGCTTCAAAAATGTCAGCAGACTTGTTGGCAGCTAAGAAGCTGTGCAGCATAGTAAACTGGATTTGCCATTCTTCAGTTCACTGTCTTTCTTGTATTATATAACTAGTGAATGAGAAGAGTAAATTGTAGGGGGAAGGACCATTTCATACACAGAGGAGGGAGATGAAGGCAGGGAGATGTGGTCTGATGAGATGTTCTTTTCAGCTCTAAAGGTAGTGGAAAATGTCTGTTATAATACCTATCCTTCTAGATGGAAGAATAATATAAACAAGTCTGTTAAATAGTGCTGTTAATAGTCCCAGCTGTATGATAGAACTCAGCCTTTCAAATGTTGAGAATGAAGAGGCTTGAACAGTGCAGAGTTTGAAGATGATTATTGGCAGGATCACCACCATAAAAATAAGACTTCTTTTTCATGTCTCCTGGCATGCATGTGGCTCAGGCAATTCAATAAGCCCTAATTTCTGACAGAAGTTGAAACACACAAATATATACACATATACAGGATTTTATATAAGAATACTTATGTCTTAGGAGGGACACTGCAAACTCCCCTTAATCATGTGAAAAAATAAGCAGCTCCCTTTTGATGGTTCTACAGCTCTAGTAACAAAGAAACTTAAATTATTGTCTTATGGTGTCACAGTGCACAGGTATATAAAATATATTTAGGTAAATAATTACTGGATGAATGGTCTTCATGGGATAACTTGACTTAAAGGGTGACTGAATATGAAATAGATATACAATATATTCTTTAGAAAAGTTGGTTTTAGTGCACAGACCATGTCCATACCATGCTCTCAAAGGTTCATGCTACATGGATTTCTGAAATTCAGAATGAGATTAAAGAGCTCGGTCTGCACAACATGGGTGAAGTTTTCATAAAGGATTTTTCTGCTAATTGTTTCAAGACTAGGAAAATCTAGCGTAATACAACGTGATAGCAATGCAATACAGAGATTGCTGATTAACAGATAGAAAGCATACCAGCTTCGCAACATCCTCTCTGCCTTGCACACTTCACTTCCAAAGTTTGCTGGAGCATGTAATGGTTTCTATATTATACTCAGCTAGAAATTCCACAGCTCTGACAGTGCCAGATACACTATAAATTGAATTAAATATATCCTTTAGCAGAATTTATTGCTGCCATTCTGTGAATTGCTGCAAGTTTCAAACATCTGGACCTGTCATATCATATTATCTCAGAACAATAACCATAAGCTGAGAGACTGATCTGTTTATGAGAATGGTATCTGTGCAGGGCCACAAAATCATAAACAAGAACATTCATATTTCCCTACTTATCCCCTTACTCTAGAGCAATTTACACTGTACCATTTTGTGCCTTCATCTTAGATCTTGAGTGGAGATTGATTTAAGAGAAAGGAATGCTTTGTTTATGGCTGAACATCTATTAAACATAGGCCTGGACAATTCTTGAGCAGAGCAGGAAAAGTTAGAAGTCCTCTACTAAGGTTTCATTTACTGCTTTGTGTTATATAAGCCTTTTAATAGGCATTCAAACAGATGAACATTGATCTCTAATGCAATTTATGTTTCATGGTCTTATATCTGTTTTTTGGCAAATGCTGTGTGAGTAAAACATCCCTTTACTTAATTATCTGTATGTGGGTATTTTTTTTCATTTTTATAGATTATGATAAATACCTAAATTACTTGCCAACATTCTTGTTACAAATTATTGTTGTTATGGTAATAACCTACTGAGGAGTCCTTTGGACACATGGGAACCTTATATAACCCCAAACCCGGAACATGCTGTGTGAGTGTAATGCTGGGTTGTGTCCACAGCCCACCTACAGCTGCTATTGGCCTCCTTCCCTACCAATGGCAGGTCTGGGGAGAGCTAAGAGTAAGTTTATCCCTACAGCATAACTTCACTGCTGGCTGAGGGGCAAACAGGAGCCTGGGGAGGCACTCAAGCACCATATGGGAATGCATTTTGAAAGGTAAGTGGGAGCTGTGTAAGCCTTGGCCAAAGTTTTCAGAGGTGCTGAATATGTGTGCTGACACAGATGTGCAGAGCGTCTCTTTCTCTGCCTGTACTTGTGTCTGATCAGACAAGCACCATGTTGGGCTGTTGTGGGCCAAGGCTGCTTACCTGTTCTGACAGGATACACCAGGTCAAATGTGGTGTAAAACTAATGCACCTACCTGGCTTCTGGTCTGAACTGACTTATGTTTGTCCAGGAACACATGCAGGGTCATAAACGTACTTGTTTACACCCATGCAGGTACAGATTATGTCATATGAATTTTAGTGACTGTAAATTTTCAAATTATTTACACATCTTTGAAAATTTCACTCCTAATAGCCTTTATAAAATTTGAGTTTTGCGCTTTCAGCCAGGAAGGCTAGTGTACATTAAAGAACACACAGCGTCACACAGATGTGACACTGCCTCTGAGGAAGTTTTTAGCTTAAAGGCATTTGCTTATACTTCATACTAAACTAGCTAGAAACATTTCTGTAACTGAAATGTTGCATAAAAGTTTACTTTTAGAATATAAAAGTGAAGAAAAGGTATATTTGTACAAGAATATTTAGGTATCATTAGTATTGCTTACTCTTTATTGAATAATTAAAAATGACACTTCTGAGGAGTTAACTCACAAGTGATTACTGAAGCATGTGTATTTGTACTGTATGGAGTCTGTATTTTTATATAGTACCTTTCAGATAATATGACCTTTTCTTTTTCTTAGTGCTTATGATTTCTTCACATTTCAGCATCACTCTAAGGAAGCAGATGAGTTAATTTAATTAATTTCATTTTCTAAAACTAGTGATTGAAAACCTTTTGGGGAATAAGAATTAAAGATACAGTCAAGTTATTCTTAGTTGTCCTCCATGTTCAGATGAAATAAAATCTCAATGAAAATGGTTTGAAATTATGACAAACCTTCACCTCAGGTTTTTCTTGAACCTTATCCAGCCCCAATTGTAATCTCACATGCAACTCATCTGACAATTCATCTTTTCTTCCTTCTAGAGATGATCTCTGCACAGAATATACCAGTAGCCCAAAATCACAAGCTCCCAATGGCTGATGTCTTCTGTGTTCATGGATTGTGGCACTGGGATGAACATTTCCTGCAATCCCCTTAAAGGCTTTACCTTAAAATTCTGCACCTTGGCAAAAGGAATGAGTGTGCTCTGTGCTTCCAAACTTGTAGACCGTATTCACGTCACACTTCAGCCTACTAGTGCTGATATAGACAAAAGTTTCTTTATATCTGTCTAATGGGAAATTTTACAGTTTTTCCCTTGAAGGCCATTTCCTTACCTGAGCTTCAAGTGCAAAAATAGAAACATGAAATAATATTATGGGTTGCCAGTCTCAAAGAAAAAAAAACACTTATAAGTTTTATTTTGTGTGTACAATTCAGCACAGTCTTAAAAAGGCATGAAAATAAGATTCAGGTTGTTTTGAACTCGGTGGCCAGGTTTTGTTGAAAGACCAAATCTCTTCAGCCTGAATTCTGCATTGAGAACAAAGCATAATCTGCTATTTTGTTCCTCAGTGTTGCAGTGTTACAAGGTTGAGTGAGTCAACCTTCCCTTGTTCATATGATGAATGATCAGATTAAGATATTTCCTGATTTATGAACTAGGGCTGGTCCTCGTACGGGTCAAATGGAAGATCACTCATACTGAAAAAGCCCATTCTGTTACAAGAGGGCATTGCACCTTTTGCTTGAAGGGTCCACCCATCTTGTGTTTACTACAGCAGACACTTGTCTTGAATTATGAGAGAGAAAGCAGTATTTTGTTGTTTTGTTTTTGTTTTGGTTTTTTTATTATTATTTTATTTTGTTGTTTTGGTTTTGGTTTTTTTTTTTGGTTTGGTTTGGTTCGATTTGGTTTTTTATTAGGACATGTAAATGAGACCCTCAAACTGTTTTTTGTAGTGGAATTTAAACTGACACACTGTCTTTCTGATGTGTTTAGATGAAGACCAGTGAGATGTGCTAGAAACTGCAGCTGAATACTACCCACTGCAATGATTCTTAGATTAGAAAGGATTCCACCGCTGTTTTTCTGTTTTATTTCATTTTAAATATCAACAGCTGTTGTCTGTTGAATGCTACAGAGCAAGCTCACCTATGAGGCCAATTTATTAAATTCCTGGGAACAGCAATGAACAGCAATAATTTGTATATTCTTTCTGTGTCTACAAGAAAGCACAGAAGAGTAACAAGCAAGAAATATATTTTACCAAATGAGTATCTCTGCTCTGTAAAAAAAGTTTCTGTTTTTCTGTGGACAAAACAGTTTAATTCAAAATATTTTCATTTAATAAAATAATCCATCCCTGGGTTGAATTTACTCAAATAGTACACTAATGCAGGATGAACAGCTGATGTTAGACTACTGGCAAACAACACAGTCATAAGAAATTCTTTTTCTTATGCATGTGTAGTTGCCAGGCTCCCTACCATCATTTCTGTGTGTTTTTGGGAGGGAGAGAGGCTTTGGCAGGTTTTTCTTCATGCCTTGGCAGTGGTAAAATTTCTAGCAGAGCCATTAAAAAATATAGTTTTAGCGGTAAACTGCTAGACACTGTAACATGGTCCAACTTACTCCTAAATTTTTGCTATTTTTTCAGGAAATATTTTTACACAGACCACTTTTACAAATCTGCTATATTGTGTCACATTTAAAGGCAGTTTTCAAAAATTCTGTTAAGAGTTTCATGCTATCTTTATAGCAAAAATCAGATTTAATTATTTGTTTCATTACTTATATAGCTGATACTACTTTGACAGCTGCTGCCACAAAAAACTAATTTGGCTTAAAAAGAACACAGCAGTAACATCAGTACATTTTACAGAGTTCTGCTGCAGCTTCTTTGGGATGAAACACAAAGCCTCCCAAATGGCTGCAAATGAAAACAAAATTATGTGTGCTGATTTATGTTGCATTTTGACGATCAATAAAACTGGAATCTAGTAAGGGGCACATGAGAGCAAGTTCCATAAGAGACTTCTGCCACTGATAAGTGGTGTTGCCAGTGCTGCAGAACTCAACATCAGAATTTGACAGTAAAATGTCCTTACTGGTGTTTACATGTTTAATTAACTGCTGATAGGTACCATGAGAACACAAGAATGTATTTAGGCTTATGTTGGTGAAAAGCATATGGTCACATGGTCAGTCCAGCAGAAAATATTTATAGCCTTCAAAGTTACGTCACACCTGCAGCAAGTGAGCGGACAGTGGAAGGCTGATCTCTCTGGGAGCTCCAGCTGCAAAACACCACAGACCTCGGCCTGGATGTGTATCATGGAGTCACCTGAGGTTAGTCCATTAGGTTCAATTTGTGCCAGTCCAGATTAACACCTTGATATCCGTTGCAAAAAATATAATTATTTCCCTTTGGTTAGGAATGAAGACAATGCGTGGTTCACCTCTTGTGCCTGTTTCCTGTCTTCACATGGCAAAATACACTCTTTAAGGGACATGGTTCTTGATGGTCTCACCAGAAAGGTCAAATATAGGTTAAGATCTGAAGTCTGAATTACTTTTTCAAATTTCTTTTGGAAATGAGGCCTTTGCAACTCAATGGAAACATGGGGAAAAGAGAAGCTGGAGGAACTTAATGTTCCTACATATGATACTTGGTCTGCATCAGGTGTGCTATAGCTGTGAAGAGTTTAGGTAGGCTCTGTATGCCACACTGTGAGACATTAAAAAGTGGGGAGGACAGAGGTTTCCTATTTCTCTTACCACTAGTAAATTTGATGTCACAGTCATATGGTGGCAAGGGGTGGGAGGAAGCAACTAAAATACAAATTTCTTTCAATTTGCCAGTCCACAGCAGGATCTCTGGCTGCACTCTTACATGGATTAAAACAAGGCGGAAAACATTTTCATGCTTCATTTCTGAGTTTGCAGTATTTTAAACTGTAAATAGGATAATGAGAAGTGAAGACCTTCAGACAAGGGAACAGGCTCTTTTCATCACTGAAACTGAACTGTGGGTGTTCTCTTGGCAAGCACAGGAGTAAATGTACATCAGGAACACAAATTTAATGTCAGAAACATTAAATCTATAAAGAGAGGGATTTTTAAGTGGTAAATATTTATAACAATACTTTGATTGAATAAGATTCTAATTAAAGTTTCATGGGAAATGTGGCAATTTTTGGTGCATATTTTAAAAGAACTTTTTGTTTTAAGAAGTGGAAGAGCGTAAATTAATCTGAGAATCTGTAATTGGAAAATAGAAAGTGAGACAAATATTACTTTCTAATGTTTCTCTAATTTGAATGGTGACAGCATTGCACACAATTTTTTTTTAACGTAAGAGCTTGTCTGTCTATATGACAGGAGAGATAAGTAATAGATATTATGCTGTAATAGCTGTATACAAAGAACATTCAGAGCTCAGTTGTTTTTTTCTTACAATAATTATAAATTCCCCTTTTAAAGTAATGGCTGCAATCAATTTTTTCTTCAGACTTGGAGGACTTCAAAATATTGAAATACAAAAGAGTGAGATTAATAAAAGGTAATCCTTTGAAAGAAAAAATATGGAGTGTATAACACAAACTGTGTGAGGAGGCCTTTTAACTGCAGACATAATTTTGGACAGTGTTTCTCTAACCCACAGTTTGCAATTGGCTAAAATGTCCCTCATCACAACAAATCCAGAATGCACATGCACAGAGTGTAACGTGACCCTGTGCAACGAACCAGGGGCCCCGAGTGGGCCTGTGCTCCCTGAGTCCTTGCCATGACACTCTTCAAACATTGGTATTGTTGGCTCTTTTCTTGCCATCAGCTAAGCTTCAGAAGAGCTGAAACTGGGCTGTAGCAGATTCTTGTATGCCCAAGAATCTTTGCCTGGCCAGAGGAATGATGCAAGAGAGAATTTGGGTGCATGAGACCCTCAGACAAGTTCAGGCTGCAACCAAGTGTGAGAACATGTTTGCCCGCTGGGCAAGTTGGTATCTGAGAAAGGGTTCAGACTCCCACTCCATTAGGAATTTAGACCTGGAGTTTACAGCCTGTGGCTCATGAACTGTTTTTGACTTAAAGCCTACAGAACGCAATGAAAAAAGGAAAAAGGCAGCCTCCTGCTGCTAAGCTTATACTTGCTCCACAAAGCTGTTGTCAGCCTGGGAAGATTTGCAGGGCTCTAAAAAGAAAACCATGAGGAAAAAACCCCTGATTTGTGAGCCCTACTTTTCAGCGGAGATTGAAATATAAATAGTGCAGTTAGTCACAAGAAGATACTTGAACTACATTCAGGGAGTTGTGAGAATGATGATTTAAGTACCTGGGAGGAAAGATCCTTTAGGTGAAACATATTAAATTCAATAGGAACAAGTTTAGGCCCAAAACTGGAGAAGATTAAAGAAACTATGAGTATTCTAATACAAATCCTGTGAAATAATATATTTATCTATTAATCAAAGAATTGTGAAGATTTTTGGAAAAGATAATTTTAAATTAACAAAAGCCTTAAATACCCCAAACCTAATCAAATGGGAGGAAAAATATAGTTGTTTTTTATTGCGAATGACCAATGTTAAATATGCAATGCACCCTGGTTTTACATACACTACAGCATGTTTTTTTTCAGATGAAAACAGATTTTTGCTCTATTATGGTGCATATTTTTAGCAGTAATTTTGGGAGATTTATGAGGAATCATAATGAACATAATTAAAATAATCCAATTATCCTGGATGTGCAATTTTGCCAGTTCTGATCTGTGTTTCATTCTCTGATGCATCAGCATTTGAATACAAAAGGTTAAATTAGACCCCACAAGATTATTTATATGTGTATTTGCCAAAGCAAAAAATAGAGCTTTCTAAAGTGCTTTGAAGTGCATTATGTCATTTAAACCTTCATAATGTGCATAATAAATGTGCATATTACAGATGAGTCAATCACCATATTTTTCCAGAGATAAAAAGAGCGGTCAGGGGAAAATTGGGGCACAGACTATACAAAAGTTTAATGTTCCTCAAAATCTGAAGAACTTTTGTATTACTCATGAGGTGTCTTTAGTTTGCAGTTGGCCTCTTTTTTTTTTTTGTCAGAAGTGGCAAATATGCTTACTGATAAAATCAAATCAATCTCAATTCTCAACAGTCTGTATTCAAGAACTCCATAAGAAATTTGTGAAGACTTTCTTTCATAGAACACTCAATAATGAACTTCACATGAATCTTTTGTACTAACTTTAGTCTTAATTACTTTCCAGTTGGGATTTACTGGTGCATTAAATTTTTCTATATTGAAGGAAAAAAGACTAAAATCCGTGGCCCATATCCTATAACTGAAAAAGCAATGATGGATTTTTTAATACTTGTAGATTTGAAGAATTTTTCTTTTTTCACTTATACAATTAAATACCTTAGATAATTTCTCATTATTCTGGAGTACAGCAAATTTTCTGTTTAAAATACTACCTAAAAAATACAAGGAAGTTGCTGGCTAATTACAGGAGGAAGTGAAAATTATTTGTCTAGTTCAAAATGCTGTAACTGCGATTTCCATGGGCACAGATTATTATGAAATAGAAACCAGCAAATAATAGATAAATATAAAGCAATTTTCCATCAAGTACTCCAGGAGATTGGTACTCCAGGCATGTTCTCAGCACTGGTGATGTCGCACCTGGAGTACTGTGCCCAGTTTTGGGCTCCCCAGTCCAAGAGAGATACAGACATCCTGTAGAGAGCCCAACAAAAAATCAAAGATATGGGACTGGAATAACTCCTCCATGAGCAAGTGCTGCGAGGGTTGGAACTGTTCAGCCTGGAGATGAGAAGGCTCAGGGGAACCTTATCAATGTATTTAAGTATCTGATGAGAGGGTGCAAAGGGGACAGAGACAGGCTCTCTTCAGTGGTGCCCAGAGACAAGACAGGAGGCAATGGGCACACACTGAACACAGGAGGAGCCATCCAAACATCAGGAAACACCTTTTCACTGTGAGACACTCACGCTCTCTGGAAAAGTTTGCCCAGACAGGTTGTCAAGTCTTCCTCTTTGGAGAGAGTCAAAAGCCAGCCCTGGACAGGTCACACTAGGAGGCCTTGCTTGAGGAGGGCGTTGGACCAGCTGACCTCCAAAGGTCTCTTCTAACCTTAACCATTCTATGAATTGTTGAAAAAAATCAAGATTACACAATTTTTCAATTTTTCTTGTGTAGTTTCAGAGAGCTGGGCTGTTTATTTTGGTTTTGGTTTTGGTGGGGGTTTTAAAATTGGTTTTGGGTGTTTTTTTGTTTGTTTGTTTGTTTTTTGTTAGATGAGTGGATACAGTTCTCACCTTTCTACATCCTAGTATGCAATCTGCCCATGAGTGTGTTGAACTTAAATCAGGAAGATGAAATCTTTGTAAAGGGATGGGCACACCAGGTTTTCTTCTATTGTACTTTCTTAAAGCTGTCTTAAGCCTCCTCTTGGAGAAAACAAAAAGTTTCAAGATCCCAGCAAAAACTATATACGAGAAACACAGGGACAAAAAAGACAGAAGACTCTAGAATTACAAATAGAAACTAAGGCTGTGGATGCCTTTCAGAAGTGGAGGGCTAAAGGGCTAAATACAGGGCTAAAGGAGAGAGGCAAATTTGGTAAGTATACATGTACCGATCTACCAATCTATTCTATGTTAATTTGGTCAGATTAAATTTAATACTGCTTTTTTCTTCTTGTGTGTGTGCAGTTGAACATCACTGGTCTCTTTTACTTAATTTCATCTGGTTTTTGTTGGGTTTTTTAAATTATTTGTGTAGATTGTAAAGTCAGACATTAATATAAAGACTAGAAGCAGAATAGGTCAGAATAGGTGTACGTCAGGAGATCGATCTGTTCTTATAAAATATATTGTATTATGCTATTTTTACTCTTAAGATAACAGTATCTATAACAATTAGGAATGTTTTTTAATTATTTGTTATTTGGAAAGGATGAAAAATGAGCATTTTTTACAGAGTTTAATGAATCACATTATACATTTTCCACCATGTCACAGTAAATGCATGGTCCTACTGGGGTCTTTTATTAGCAGACTGTAGAACATATTTTAAAACTTTATCATTATAACTAGTATTTAAAAAATATTAGTTATATTACATAAGTGGTTACTAGTTATACTACATGAGTGGTTAATAGTTATATTACATGAATGGATTCCCATAGGTTATATCACCACAATGCTGTTACTACAACGAGGTTTTCCATATGCTTCCTTTCTCCCTATTCTCAGTAGTTGTGTGCACTAGCTTTCTTTCTCTGAGGGGAAAAATATGATTTTTAAATTATTTTTATTGTTCACATGTTTGTGTTAGACCAAAGGCAAGTGGAAAGAAAGTCTGCACTGAAGAGGTTGCTATTTTTATATATACCTCTGACCCAAGTTTTTATTCAATTTCCTGTTGTGCTAAATACTGAAACAGACACAGAACATAACTTATTTTACTCTTTAAGCTTATATGTAGGTACATTTTTTTCCTGCACACACAGAACACAGTGGCATTTTTCTGACCAATTCCTAATAAATGGAACTGAAAGCAGGTCAATAATTTGTCATTTTATTCATTTTGCTGTAATGTCCCCTCTTCATCATGAGGGTGCTGTAGCCATGAAGCTTCGCTTGCATTCTGATAATTGTCCCTTAAAGTCAGGAGGTCATGAAATCACACCTAGCAAACTTGCACAACCACAGCATCTTAAAGGATGCACAGTGGTATAAATAGATAAGCCAATGTATGTAGCGTATAAATACCAACAGTGCTGTGGTATAAATACCACTGCTACATGAACCAGTACTAGTTGGTAGCAATGTACAGAGTGCCACAGGACATTTAGAGGTGTATAGAGATGGCATGAAGTTTTCCAGCAGCCAGTGAACAAGGAGACATTCCAGTGGCTTGTGGATGTAACTCATTTTCTGACAGACTTACTAAGAGTTGTGATTATCATTCTATTTAGGGTAGTGCATGTTGTTCACATGAAAAAATTCAAATATTCAGCAGTGTTCTCAATTATTGACAAAGGTGTCATTTTAGAGTGGATAGAGGTTTCCCCAGAGAAAAATGCAGAATTTTTTTCCTTGGGTAGATTCAGGAAATTTTTGTTCCCACGAAATATATTTAATCCCCATTTTCAAAACCCACTATTTCAAATCTGGGAGGTACTACTATGACATTTGGCAGGAGTAGAAACTAATGACCCCTTGAGATCCATTCTGACCTACTGTTTCACAATTCTTTTGTATGTCTGTTACTCTTTTGATTGAATTGGATGCTCAGTTTTTGAAGCTCCTTTGGATAGATTCCACTTAAGGAATCAGTGTCAGGATACCAGCTTTAGGCCAGCTTGAAAAATCCTGTTGAGACAAGAAGCTTATGTTTTAGTGGCCTTGCCTTGTATACATTTCACATACTTTCCATATAATCCCATATTTTGGTAAATTCTGTCTCAGATGAAATATTTACTATATGACTCAGAAAAAATGTTTGAGAAGAGTTTCATCTTGCAACAGTAGCTCACACTGCCTTAAAATATCTTGTGTTGTGGGGCCTTGAATTTTTTCTGGTTTTAATTTTCTTCTGTAATTATTGATATGTAATTTATCTATCAGAAATTTCATGGAACTGGTTTATTTGTGTTTCTTTGAAATGACGAAGAAGGGTTACGTAAATTTTATCAGTTTATTTTTATATTTCCCTTTTTGCTCTAGGGTGGTGGCTTGAAAACATCTGAACATGTAATCCCTTGAGATCAAGCTCTCTATTATCAGGCAATATTTTTTTAAGTAGAAGTGTCTGTTCTGAGAGAAATAGGTTGCAGTTAATTGATATTCTCAGTTACAGATGAAATTATTGAATACTGGCTCGTGATAGCTACCTCAGGTGAGAGTAGAATCTGCTCTGCCTAAAATTAATTAATTCTTGTGTGTGGTTCAGCACTGCAATAGCCATGCTCTTTTTTTTCATTTAAATCCTCTGCACATAGGATTTCATAAGGCTACCAGGAGCAGGCATCAGAAGGATCTCCACAGTACCCTAATTTGACAGTGCAATCCATGAGTCCTTGAAGCTGCACATTCGTGCAGTTCTGTGATGTGCTGGAAGCACAGATCGTGATGTTCCACGGAAATACCACTGTGTTGCTGGAAGCACATGAAAATGCACAGTGATTACATAAAAGGTACCACATCATTCCTGTTAATTGATTACTTTGATTTATTCCTCTTTCTCGACTGATAAAATTCATGGTGATATTTCTGAATGTAAAGCATATCCTATAAGGAGATTTATTTAAAGAGTGACTGTTTCACTAGCATTTTAGTTGATTCAAAAATTATGTAGTATATTAAGATATGAGTGCCAGTAAAATTCCTCATTCAACTTCAAACACATGACATACCATGTGCATAAAATACTACACTAGATTCTAAACTTGACATGTAAGAGAACTTCAACACTCAAATATTTGCATACTTAGATGGGATAATTAGTGTTTTCATGTCACTTTGCTGAAGTCTGATAATGAACATCAAAAAGTTGCTACATAAGCAGCAGAACTAGTAATTTGTTTGTGTCATCTGTTTCCTTAATGCAGATGGAAAGCTCTTCAATAATGCTTTCATAGGATCTGTTCTCTCTATTACTGGCCTACTTCTGTAAAGTTTGTAGACATGTAATGTCTTTACAATGTCTTTACCTCCTGTTAGTTTTGTTAGAAATCAGCTTGGAGAAGGTATTAGGACAGTGTGATAAATTTAGTCTTGGTTTCTCAGGAAACTATACTAAATTACTGTGCTTTTTTACCATTTTAATGTAGTGCACAAGCAGCGCTCTATGAACAGATGTTGCTTCTTCTTTAGCTAAAATCAGTACATTGTACTATTAAAAATACATAGGTAAGATATATGACATAACAATATTGAAGTGTTTTTCCACTTTGGAAGTGATCTTTTTGTTTGCTGAAGTGCTTTATAAATTCATGTTACCTCTTATCTGCGTTGTCCAGCTGCCAGTTTGCCACTAATTTACCAGAACAGCAGCATCTCTATTGTTTTGCTCTGAGAATGGAGATGAAGAAATCATGAGTCTGCCTTCCAAAATTTCAAGGAAAAGATAGTACGTTGTCTAAACTTCTTCCTTGCAGCTTTTCTAGTAGGAGTTATGAGGGTTTTATTGAGTAAACAGCAGCAAGGCAGATTGCATTACAGTGTTGAACACATGTTCTTTCATTAAGAGAAGAAAGGCTGAGAAGGACTAACACTAAGAAAGGCTGAGGTACTCACATGTCTTGACATTTCCATGTTTTATAGAAAACTTCTGGCACCTTATGCTGTACATTATATGGAAAGAAGAAGAATATAGGTTGGGAAACAATTTTTGCTAGGCATATTTCAGTAATGTTAGTAAAATATGAATTAGAGTTAGTACAGGGTAAAGACTAAATTGAGAGTTTTTCAAAGATCTCTGATTTAAAGTAAGATTGAATACAACATTAAATAATTAAGAAGTTTTGTTCAAGGAAGTATCCATTAATCCAAATAAAAAGACTTGAACTTGAGTAAGTGCAATTTTTAGAACTAACTAAAAAGACTGATTAAGAAAAGAATCTAAAAAGATTCATTAAGATTTCAGAAAATTTCACAGTAATATCCTTTCCTTGTGGCCTTCTCAATACAAGTTAGAGATGCTAGAGGTAGATAAGTGGCTTAAAGTATTTTAACAGTAAACAACAAGTCAGTTTGGAAATTATTTTATCTAAACTAGATACCCATTCAACTTTAGACAAAACTATGCCTGATAGCTGGAGTCACAGCTGATATAGTGAGATATAATCCTAATTTGCTTCCCTTCAGATAAAACTCCAGATCAGATTGTAAAGTTCAAGGCATTTTCTGTTACCACCCCAATTTTATTCATTGCCTGGAGGTTTTAATACTTTATTTGTAGATATTAAATACAAGTTGAATCTGAATGTTATTTTATTAAGTGGAGAGACATTATTTTAAATGAGTCATAGATGAAAACTGTATATCAGGAGTCCAAGTACTAATTAAAAAGAATATGCCAGATTCAGTGGCATAAAAATACCATCATGATGAACAATTATTATAAGGATAAGATCCTTTTTTGGCAGAAGATACATTCCTTGGATTTTCGTGTCATTGCCTAAAGCAGTAAGAGCTGCCATGGTTAGTGACTGGCAATTTAATCCCAAATTTCAGGAGGCTTGCCAGACAGAAATTTTAAAACTTCAGGATTCAGAGACTTTGTGTTACATGTGCTTGTAAATTAAAACAGTTGGAGTCTTTTACCAAGTCTTACTTGTAGAAAGTTCAGGAAAAGGCAAGATCATTTGTTTGCCCTGTAAGTTAGGATGGTAAAACTATAATTTTGAAAAGAAAATCCTTTAATGAATATTTATCATCATTCTCCCCCCCACCCCTGACCCCAAAATTGCTTCAACATTCCTGAGCACCAAACATCTCCCTTATTTTAGGAGATGATCATATTTTAATGTGAAAACAACTCGAGGAAGAGAGAACAGTACATTCTAGGAAGTGTGTCAAATTCAGTTCCAGTCAACAATTTAAACTGTGACAGTCTTATACTGCAGTTCTTAAAACAGGTGCTTCTTAGTGCAAGTTATTTCCTGTTAGACTATGGAGTGGGATTTCTCAATAATTTTCTGCATAGTTGTGAGTTGCATCATTGAATTAGCCTGCCATGTTTTACTAAAGGCTTTTTAGTGATGCCTAGCTCCTAATTCTGGAGCCATCAAATATTTGAATTACTATAGATATGCCAGATTTTTTTGAAGGATGAAGTTCTTTTTCCATTTAATGGCAAATCTTACCTTCATGAGATAAAAACCACAGTGTCTCTACCAACGGTAGTAAAGGTCATTACAGGCTACTGGGTTAAATAGAGGATGAAAAGTGCAGTCCAAGACCAAATATTTTGCAGCTGAATATTGTTCAATAAGTATCTGAGTGTCTACTATTTAGACTGTTTTACTATGTAGAGAGCATCCATTTTTCAGATTATAACTAGTGCAGTCAGTAATCCAGATAGCGATTTAAATTCTCACTTAACCTTTCCTTCTCAGGCATTTGAAAATACTTGTATGCTCTTAAAAAAATTCTTATTCTGATGAGGACATAAAAGTTACAGTGTTATTTCCTTTGAGATTAAGTGAAAGGACAAATGGTGACCTCAGCCTGCTAAGATCTAGGATGTTGTGGGAGTTAAGGCAGCTCACCTGAACTAATAAAAAACTTAGTTTTTGCACCTTTCCTAGGATCAATTTTGATAACAGCACTGATGGGTTGCCATTTAGACAGCACACCTGTAGGTAGCTTAACTCTGGGAGCTCAGCAGTAGTGATAGAGTGAAGGACATTTCTACCATGAACAAGCAGTCTGACATTAAGACAAGAAAGCTCTCTTTTCTGTAAGGACCTCAGGGTCTCACCAGTGCACATGAGCTGGCAGTGTGCTTTACAGCAGAGTACTCACAGGAGGGGAAATAGGAGAGCAAGGGAAGTGATTTATTTCAGGATTTAATTTTCTCACTTTTTCTGTCAGAGAAAGGAGGTACCCTAACATCATATAGTATAAGGATAGGTTACTGATTTGATCTCACATCTATTTGAGATACAAGTTGTCCAAAAATATGTGGGACTTCTTAAATTATTATATCATGAATGTTAGCTTCTTCAGAGGTTGCAGATAAAATCCAGTGTTGCAGAGTGTACAAATCCAGTCTCTAATAATTTTGTCAATGGAAAATCCCAAAGGTTACTACTTCTATACAGATTACAAGAATCAACAGTTTTTCCTTTTGAATTGATGGCAAAACTGCCTGAAAATTTTCAAGTGACTCAAACCCAAGTAAATGAGTCTTGAAATCAGCTGGGCCATGGCACACTGTGATACATTTATCAAAGAATATACAGATTTCACATTCTCCCCATAATTAGTTCTAACAGCCATCTACTCTAACTTGTTAAACCACCTCAAAATTTCCAATCAGATAATGTGGCAAACTACTAAGGAACAAAAATGAAGTAAAAAGATGTGATTAACATTTAGCACCTGAGATAATTTGAGAGTGAAAACAAAAGCTATCTTTGGGCTAAAGATAAGTTATCCAACACTGACAGATGCATTTTTTCAAAAATTAAATGTGATCGCATTTTGACACATTCATATGTCTTCTATTGTAATAATGGACAGAAAGATTTGAGGTTCGTGGGCATTATACTCCTTCCACAAAGAGATGTAGAGATGGTAGTGCTTAAAAAACTCCAGTGCTGAAGTCTCTTTATCTTTAGGGAGAGCTTTCCTTTATGTGAAGAAAAACAACCCCAAAAACTTACAAAGGACCTCAGGCCTCACTTATGCTCTTCAGTGGAGATGAAATGACAACCTACTACCTGTCCCTCTGTCTGGGGACAGATTAATACTGCCATTAGCAGTTTGCCATAGACAATGGTCTGCCAAAGTCTTAAGAATGAGAGCTTTTTTGTTCTGTGAAGAGCCTGGTTTTCCTAACAGAAAGAGAGATTATTGACATTCCATGCTAAAATCTCTGTTTGACAGAAGTTGTATGCTACAATCAGTACTTTGAATTGGGACAAAGAACTTTAAAGTCTTGGCCAGTTAATGAAATTTGAATTATCTGCTTTGAATATGCATTTGAATGTGATATGTTCTAAGGTTTCATGTCCTCTTGGCATTTGCTCACAGCTAGTCAGATCTCTTGTTTTTTTCTTTTCTGAAATTCTTTTTGAATTTGTTCATGGTTATACTGTGTTGAAATTGACGCCTCTTTCAGTTGGGAATGCAAAAGCAGAAGGAATGCCTTGTATTTTTTCTGAAGAAACAAGTAAGAATTTCACAACTTGGCCCAGAGATTGGTCTGCATCCTGGGGACTTACGGCAAAAAAAAAAAGCTTAAATGTCATGGGAAGCTTTTCCTCATTATTTGAATCTCTTTTTTTAACCAGAAATATGTATGTCCTAACATCTGTAGCATAAAATTTTCTGTTGTTGTTTTTTTTTTTAAACTTCCTGTATGGTTTGCATGTATTTGTAGGAAATTTCAAAATTTCAAAGGCTTTTTTTAGTGTCAGTTACTCTAGCATACATTTTATAAAATAATTTTCCATCACTGAAATTTACAAAAAAAATTTTATGTGTTACAACTATAATCAGGGTGAAATAAAGATGTACCATTTTGTTTTCCATAACTAACTATTACTCTATATCATATAAAAAAACCAAACCCAGGAGAAAGAAACATTCTGATTATGAAGCTTCAGTGATTTAGTCTGCAAATGTCTTAAAAATTCTGTTTTCTGGGATGTGGTTACAGGTGCTGGAGGAGCTGACATTTGTCTGGGTCTGATTTCTGCAAAGGAAGCCTTTTGCTTGCAGAGGCAGGACTGCCAGGTCTCAAAGGCAATGCTGCCACTAATAAAACCAAAAGTGTGCAAAAATATTCTGCCTATGAGAGAGAACCCAAGAAATGGGAACAACTGTAGAGAAAATGGCTACCAGCTACAAAAGATGAAAGACACTTCAACCAACCCGTGCCAGAAAATGAGAAAGAAACTTGCTATTAGACACAGGATGGGCAAATCAGAAGGAAATGCATGATTCCAGCATAGACTTTAGATATGTCTTACAAATTTTGGTCAGTTCTAATTGTTATTTAAGAGTAGATATTTTCCACCTACTCGTTTCTTTTCCATTTTTTTTCAAATTGACCTTTATCCAGTTTTCTCCAACTCACACTCCCATTTTAGGCAGGTCTGAAGATCAAAGGTTTTGTCTTTAAAGAGAGACAATTCTTGCTATGCTGGTGAAGTCCCAGTCATTTCTCAGTCTTGTCAATAGTTTTGCAATACACCGATAAAATTAGCTAATCAATGGAAAGCACATATAGTGGATGTGCTTCATAAAGTCTGTGGGATTAGACATAACCAGGCAGTTCTGTCCAGTAGTATCTAAGGTGATGCAATACACTCACTGAAGAGGAGTCAAGTGTGGTTGAGCAAGTTCTGAGTGAATCAAAAGAATCTTTCCTTGATTTGGCCAGAAGAAAATCTGATTGAACAAACACAGCTGGATTTTAGATTCATGGCTGTACCTCCCCAACATCCCCATACACAGAGAAAAAAAGAGGTGATAATTGGCATGGCTGGCAATATTGTGGGATGGCTTCCGAAGGATCAGCTAATCAGCTACTCATTGAGGTTATCTGTCCACTGATCTCCTGCTGACAGGCAGTAAAAATCATGGCTGCCAAATACTTTTAAAGCGCAGATTTCTCTCAGGATGCCAAGCCTGCAAGGCCTGTTATTTTGATGTAGTTTGCCTGGATGTAGAAGGCCTGATTTGGAAATCATTTCTCTTTGACAGATGTTGTTTTTGCCTTTGGCTTCATAGGAAAGTGAAGCAAGTAATAAACATAATAAAGTCACAGAACTTAGAGGTAAGCTTTCAAAGTAGTCCAAGAAAAATATTGTTTATATAAAATAATTCTTAACCGAAACCAGGACTGGCTCTGGACAAATACATAATTATAAACCATGGCATTCTCTTCTGACTGAACACCATATGATTTTATATTTACTTCCCATACATTTTGGGAAAGACAACATGCCGGGTTTTGAACAGTGACTATTTTAAATCCAACACAGTTTTTAAGGTATATTTGATGGTCACTTCTGACTAGAAGTAGCTCCTGCTTCTGGAGTATTTGAGAAACAGAGGTAGACTACAGACGTTGCAATGTTTTCTAAAATCTTGGGAGTGTCTTTGAGCATTTCTATCACAGCTTTGTTTTACAGGTTTGAGACTTCTAAATCCTCTCTCTGTGTGCCATATTGTACTGGGTTTTTATGGCCAGGTTTTGGTAGTGGTGGGGATTACAAGGGTGGCTTCTGTGAGAAGCTGACAGAAGCTTCCTCCATGTCCAGTAGAGCAGATGCCAGCTGGCTCCAAGATGGACACACCAGTGCCCAAGGCTGAGCCCATCAGGGACAGTGGTAGTGCCTCCAGGATAACACAGTTAAGAGAGGGAAAAAAATTACTGCACAATAGCAATTGTGGGCAGAGAACAGAGGGGTGTGAACATGTGAGACAAGCAGCTCCACAGACACCAAGGTAGAGCAGAAGCGCAGGAGGTGCTGCAGGCACCAGAGCTGAAATTCTCCTCCAGCCCATGGTGCAAACCAGGATGAAGCAGCTGTGCCCCTGCAGTCCATGGAGGACCACAGGGGAGCAGAGATCCACCTGCAACCTGTGGAGGAGACCGAGGCCGTAGCAGGTGGAAGCCTGAAGGAGGCTCTGATCCCGTGGGAAGCGCACACTGGAGTTGTGAACCTGTGGAGAGAGGAGTCCACATGGGAACAGGTTTGCTGGCAGGACTGGAAATTCCATAGGGGCCCCACACTGGAACAGCCTGTCCTTGAAGGGCTGACTCCTGAGGAGAGAGACCCACACTGAAGCAGTTCATGAAGAACTGCAGCCTATGGAAGAACTTATGTTAGAGAAGTTTGGGGAGGACTGTCTCCTCTGGGAAGGACCCTGCTCTGGAGCATAGAAGTGTGTGAGGAGTACCCCCTAAAGAATAAGGAGCATTAGAGACAGTGTCTGATGAACTGACCACAGCCCCATCCCCTATCCCCCCATACTGCTGGAGAGGAAGGAGGTAGAGAAGACTGGATTGAAGCTGAGCCCAGGAAAAAGGAATGGGCATGGAAGATTTCATTTTATTTCTCATTATTCTGATTTGATTGGCAATAAATGAAGTTTCCTGTGTTGAATCTGTTTTGCTCCTCATGGTATTTGGTGAGTGATCTTTCCCTGTCCTTGTCTCAACCCAGAGGCCTTTTGTTGTATTTTCTCTCCCCTGTCCAGCTGAGGAGGAGAGTGATAGACCACTTTGTTGGACACCTGGCATCTGGCCAGGGTCTAACCACCACAAATATCTAGGAACTTGATTGTTAGGTATTTTTCTGTTTGGAGTGCCAGGATTAGAATTTAATGTAAACTCTGCAGATTACAAAGGTTGGCTCATTTTATTTGCTACATTTGAGCAGCTTAATGTCATGGGGTTTGGTTGGTTTTTCTTTGTAATTTTCTTTTGCTACTTTATACTTAATCTGACCTAATTTTTAAAACTCTCTTGCACAAGCCAATTCAAGCAATGTGACATAAAAGCATAAACTCTTCTGAAACCGTGGGTCATTCGAAACAAGTGATTGCTTCTGCCTCTAATTTTTCAGACTACAGGTTTTAAGCACAGAAATGACAAGAAAAATCTCCTTGTTCTTCTTTGGTCTACTTCAAAACCCATGATAAGGAAATCACACCTGCCTTGTACACACTGCTTAGAGAATCTTCTTTATGACTTCCTCTAAAACAGGACCATGATGATGTTAAATACCAAGAAAGACCCTTTGACCTCAGAGGTTTAATTTTAGCACTTAAAATTAAGTCAATTTTTAAAGAGGCATGTGTCGTAAGGACCTAGAGCACGAAGAAAAATGAGACAGATTATTTCCCTTCTAAAACCAGCTACACTAAGAAAACCTAGAAATACATTTTATTTCTTCTCCTCTGAAATTTCAGTCTGGCATGCAATTTATTTGTTGTTGGAACAACAGGCAAAACTCTGGGCTTTTGGAGATATCATTGTACTGCTCATGATGAGAAACATACCTTTTTTTTTTTTGCTTTATCCACACAGGTGACTGCTAATTCAAGATCATAGGATAATTCCTATTGGAGGGAATCTTGGAAGATCCCTAGGTCCACCCTCCTGCACTGACAGGATCAGCTGTGGGACAAACAAGGTTACTCAGGGCTTCATCCAACTGAGTGTTGAAAACCTCCATAGCTGGAGATGACACAATCTCTTTGGACAATATGTTCCTCTGCTTGACTGTTCTCATGGTGTCTCCTTATATTCAGTCTGAACCTCTTCTTCTTTCACCTCAATGTCCATGTGCTTGTTCCCCACCCTGAGAAATACTGAGTAGCCTGGCTCCAGTTTCCTAATAATGTCCCAGTAGGTACTGTCAGGGCTTCTGTTAGGTGTCCCCAAAGCTACATGTTCTGCAGGCTGAACAAGTCCTGTTCCTTCAGCTCTCCTCACATCATAAGTGCTCCAGCCCTCAACCATCTTGATGTCTCTCTGCTGAACTTGCTGCATTTTATCAATTTCTTTCCTGTATTTTGGGAGTCCAGAACTCAGCATGGGATCTACATATGGCCTAACATACTATGTAGAAGGGGCAGTCATTTTCCTGGCTCTCCTGACTCTGCCCATATGATTCAGCCCAGGGTACTTTCAGCCTTCTTTGGTGACAGAGCACACTGATGGCTGATGTGTAATTTGTTCCTGCCCATCCACCAGGAGCCTCAGGTCCTTTTCAGCTGCTTTTCAAAGCTGTCTCCAAGCCATCTGCTTCCTTCATGTCTGCTAGGGGTCTTCCTTCCCAAGAGCAGGACACTGTACTTATCATTGTTGGATTTCATAAAACCTTCCAGTCCACTCCTCCAACCTGCCAAGGTTTCTCTGAATGGCAGCCTTGCCCTCAAGTGTCCTTTCTCCTCAATTTGGTGCCACTTGCAGGCTTGATGAAAATGTATTCCTTCACCTGCCACTTATTGATAAAGATGCTAAAGGGTACAGGTCCCAGATAGACTTCTTACAGTACTCCACTTCTTACTGGCCCAGTGATCACTACTCATAGAACTCAATTATCCAGTTTTAACCTATCTATTTATCCATTTAACCAGGCTGTAACATCCTAATTAAGATGTAAGACCCTTATTTCTGCAGGGTCTCTCTGAAGACCATGTCAATCTCTTTTTGAAGTTCCCTGGTCTTGCACAATCTGCACAGATGCTCACACAGCTCCTTGACCTGGCAACAAAGCTCTTCAGCCAGGTCATGACTCTTGCAAACAAGGACATCTTGCGTGCTCCAGCCTTTGTCCCAGGCACTGCCAGCAGTCTGGATGGGTGTGCTGTCCCCCTGGAGCTCTGCTCGTGTCTGCTCTCTCCTGTGCCAAGGTAGTGATTCCAGTCATAGTCTTTTCCTTAGAATATGATAAATGGTTGTTTGACCTTCTTTAACGATGAGTTAGCTGAAGACAAAAGCTCAAAGCTTTTCATAAAGCCTGTGAGAAACTGATAAAGTCCACTAGGAAGAAAAGGCTGTAGTTTCCCTATCCCAGCAGCAGCAGATTAGAATTAATTCAATCATAATGTGTTGTTAATAATACAGCCTCAGTAATACTGGAAGATAAAGCTTCTTCCTCTAAATCATCTCCAAAAGTCACCAAAAATGTAATCTAATACAAGAAATAGAGCTGATGATTCTGTAGGGGAAAATCCTCACACTTGAACTATTTCTGAGTCAATGATACACCTTCAGGAACTGACTCAATTTACTAACTTCAGAGAAACCTACCTGGGGGATTAAAATTGTGGGTGGTTGTATGCTGGATGAGTGTATTCAGTGAAGAGTTTCAATGAGGAGCAGAGTCAACAATCCATGAGGTACCCTCATGAGAAATGAGGAAGAAAAAGATAAGGAGAAGTGATGAAGGAAGTAAATGAGACTTCCTCATTTGGCCATGGCCAACTTTAATAACTACCTTCAAGTTCATTTTGAGTGGTGTGAAATTGCAGTGTGTCAATGGCTCTGCAGAAACTGGCAACTCTTGATCCAAAGTAAGGAGAGCTTCCTTCATTTCTGTCATAAGCTAGGTTGCATGAGATGATATTGACAGACAATTTTCAATTGTCTATTAACCATCCTATATCTTTTTCCTACAGACCACAGTCTAGTTTATCCTTGTAACTTGTTATCTGTGCAGACACTTACACACTTAATAGTCAAACAGGAATGTGAAAGTGTTGAGTCTGACTCACTGAACTAAGTGGAGAAAGGAATGCTATTGCTACCTTTAATTAAAATTAAGAACTGTAAATTTGGGTTTAACACTAAATATATTGGAGGAAATTCCACATGGATCTTAATATTTTCTAATTTCTGGTAACATTTATGATGCTAAAGTCATGTAGAAATCAGATATGTCTCATGAAGTCTCTCATTCTTCTTCAAGGAATCTCAAAAATTAATTTCTGTCACATCCCTAAATATGCTGTGTATTTGGTATACTTTTGATTGTTCTTGTGGCTTCCTTTATTAACAAACTTTAGTCATACTTTAAATGAGAGGTAATTTATGAAAGCAGCAAGAAGGTGCTAAAATAAAATTACTATGGCTACTGAAACAACAGTGTAGAGCAAGGATAAAACCATGTTGAACATAAATTGCTAAAAAAATATCTACTCCTCCCTCCCTGGGTTTTTTGGTCACATTGACTCTAGAGCTGAAGACTACACTCTGAATGTGGAAAGCATTCAGGAGAAATTTCTGTGGGGTATTATGGGCTGTTTTCTGCAATCACCAGTTCCAGGTTCATCAGTGCTTAGAAAGGTAAATAAGACGCTTGGAGATGAAATAAAAACATAATGTTTGTATGTAGATTTATGGTTCACCTAGATCTTGAATACTGCATGCATCCAGTTTAAGACTTATGAGTATATAATAAAACTAAAAAAAAACCCCACCAAACCCCAAAAAGATCCAAAAACCCAAAAAATAAACAAACAAAAACCAACAAAAAACCCCCAAAACCACAAACCCAAAAGAACAGAGAAAGTTTACCAAGTAATGCAACAGTTTTGTAGAAGGAAATGCTGAGTAGGCAGGGATTGTCAATACTAAAAAGAAGACAACAGAGAGCTGTGATACAACTCAGTGAATGAGAGGGAATAAAGAAGTACCTTTCACTTTTCACTGACCCTGACAAAAAAAGGGGTACCCAGTGACAGTTTGTTCAAAACAAACTAAGTACTGTGTCACACGATATGTAATTAGATTGTGAAATACATTTCCTCAGGGGAATATAAAGGGAAAAACAAGAAGTGACTTCATGGAAGAAAGTATAGACAGTAGTTGAACAAAATGACATCATGAAAAGCAATCACTGTCTCAGGAAAAGCCTATATCAATAATTTTTGCAAAATACAAGGGTGGACAGGAGGAAGGATCACTACTAACTTGTCCTATTTACTGCTAGGTAACGGGATTACAGGCCACTCTATGAACACAGAGGAGCAGAGAGGCACAGCAGCAGGTGTTGGAACTGTAATAACCTACTCAAAGAGCCCCTGCCCCAAACCCCCCACAGGCTGTCACAGGGCACCCTCAGCCCCATGAGTGGTCCCCATCCATGACTCTGTGCAAGAGCCTCTCCGGGTCTCCTTTCTTGCTAGTGGGGTTTAGCCTGTGTGTAAGGGAGTTGTTGCAGGACACAGGAGAACTTACTAGGGGAACTTAAAATGTGCTGCTTAGGGTAGGTATCTGTGCTGGTTTGGCCAAATTTAGAAATACATCCTCTGAGAGAAGGCAGGTTACAACCATCCCTCCCCCACCAGGTCACCAGGTTCGGGGAAAAAAGAAACTTTTTCCTCGAAGGAAAGTGAAAAAGAGAAAAACTGTTTATTTAACGAACACATGGGGAAAGGATAATGATGCTAAATAATAAAACCTCTCCCTCTGCTGAGAGAAACCTGGGAAAATTTCAGAGTCCTTCCGTAGATCTCTCTCCCCCTCCTTGGAGCTGGGACGGGGCGGTGGGCCCACCTCCAGGGCCAAGCCTCGGTGGAAATTCCTCCCGATGTATTCTGATGTTGAAACAGTCCAGCAGAGAAAGAAAAAAGGAAAAAAGAACAAAGTCCCAGGAAAACAAAAGTTCAACTCTTCGTCTCTCTCCGGAGAAAAAAAAGGAGCTGAAAAACTGGCCGAAAGCAAGCCGGGTGCTTTCCCCACTGTCACACTGCTGCCGCAGCTGAACACAGAGCCGTCTCTATCTCTGTGTCCTTGAAAACAGGAAAACAAACTGCTTAGAAAGTTCCCTCGGTTTTGTCTCTCCCCCTCTCAGACTCAGTTTAAAGGCACAGAAAGGCAAAAAATTAATTTCTGGGCATGGGGCAGCGATGGGGGATACACAACACAAAGTCACCCCAAGGCAGTATCAAAAATGGCTAAAAGGAGAATTCAAGGTCTTTTGGGAAGGAATGCATGTGGAAGACTAGAAGAAAAGGGAGATGAAAGACATCTGTAAGTTGGCAGTACATTTGTCTGGTCTTGTCCTGCACCTGGTCAATTCAGTCTGACCCATCTTCTTATCAGGTTCATTCCTGATTCTTTTTGTGAGTGAGGAGCTCCAGTTCTCTGTTCCACATGTGTGTATGGAGGTCTAGGTGTGTCAGCTGCAGCAGGGACCATGGGTCATTGGGGGTGATTCGTCTGGGCTACCAGAAGTGAGAGTGAGGGCTTTGGTCAGCACGTGATCACCAAACTAATCAATGAGCAAGTGAAGCGGTTTGGAAGCCAGGGGTGTTTGTGTGTGTGTGTGTGTGTGTGTGCGTGTGTGTGCACGTGTGTGCATGTGTGTGTGTGTGCGCGTGTGTGTGTGTGTGTGTGTGAGTGCAATGACTGGAGGAGTTGTGACTGAAGAGATCAGGGGATCCAGGCCAAGTGCTGAAGACACCAAGAGGTCTGAATGCCAAGAGGGACCTCTGTGCGTGCGTGTGTGTGTGTGTGTGTGCACGTGTGTGTGTGTGTGTGTGTACGTGTGTGTGCACGTGTGTGTGTGTGTGCGTGTGTGTACGTGTGTGTGTGCACGTGTGTACGTGTGTGTGTGCGTGTGTGTGTGTGTGTGTACGTGTGTGTGTACGTGTGTGTGTCTGTGTGCGTGTGTGTACGTGTGTGTGTGTACGTGTGTGTGTGCATGTGTGTGCGTGTGTACGTGTGTGTGCACGTGTGTGTGTGTGTGTGTACGTGTGTGTGCACGTGTGTGTGTGTGTGCGTGTGTGTACGTGTGTGTGTGCATGTGTGTGTGTGTGTACGTGTGTGTGCACGTGTGTGTGTGTGTGTGTGTACGTGTGTGTGCACGTGTGTGTGTGTGCGTGTGTGTACGTGTGTGTGTGCACGTGTGTACGTGTGTGTGTGCGTGTGTGTGTGCGTGTGTGTACGTGTGTGTGTACGTGTGTGTGTCTGTGTGCGTGTGTGTGTGTGCGTGTGTGTACGTGTGTGTGTGCATGTGTGTGTGTGTGTGCGTGTGTGTGTGCGTGTGTGTGTGTGCACGTGTGTGTGTGCGTGTGTGTACGTGTGTGTGCATGTGTGTACGTGTGTGTGTGCACGTGTGTGTGTGCACGTGTGTGTGTGTGCATGTGTGTGTGCGTGTGTGCACGTGTGTGTGTGCGTGTGTGCACGTGTGTGTGTCTACGTGTGCGTGTGTGTGCGTGTGTGTGTGCGTGTGTGTGTACGTGTGCGTGTGTGTGCACGTGTGTGTGTGTGCGTGTGTGTACGTGTGTGTGTGCACGTGTGTGTGTGTGCACGTGTGTGTGTGTGCACGTGTGTGTGTGCACGTGTGTGTGTGTGCGTGTGTACGTGTGTGTGCACGTGTGCGTGTGTGTGTGTGTGCACGTGTGTGTGCGTGTGTGTGTGTGTGTGTGGAGGCTCTACAAGGGGTCTCGAGCAGCACCTGGAGCAGGGCTGCAGCCTCAGCAGCTCATGTGTCCAGGTACCAGCAACATGAGATATCAAGGATCCAGAGACCAGATACCGGACCTTTGAGGGGTCTGAGCCCAGTTACTAGAGGAATCTGCATTGTGCATATGGATATATTTCCCACTAATGGACCTTCAGCCTGATCAGCTGGAGAGGGACCCTGGATTGGAACAGAGGTTCATTGTGTATGGCCAGAGGGACATTGTGCTGTTTGTTACTGCATGAGTGCCCCGTGTTTCTGCGTGTATTGATCTGTGCAGCTGGCGGTGTGTGTCCATGAGTATGTGTTGTATGTGCGTTTCCATGTGCGCCAGTGGGAAAAATACATGCTCAGCCTCTTTACTGGTTGGAGCTGGGCCATGAAGCTGTGGCAGACTTACCTCTTTTGACCTATCTGGTTTGACCACTACCTAAAATTTACTATCACTAGTTGCTATAGAACACACTGAGTAAGATGTCTTTTGTTCTGAGCCAGTAGAGCAACCCTGTACAGACAATTAAGGATGCATTTTAAAATTTCAATGGACGTGCCTAGCAAAAAATAATTAAAAATAATGCAATAAATTCCTTCTAAATTCCCTTTGCTTCATACTTTCCTTATCTGATTATCTTCTTTATCCTCCCTACATGATGTCATCTGTTGTCTTTGTATCAACTACCCTTACCTTTACACATTCTTATATAACATTTTACTTTTACTGCTTTTATATTCTTTGATTTCACCTGTGGGAAGAATAATCATCATAAATTTAATAGTTCTTCCACTGAACAATGAAAGAAAAAATCAAGAGAGAATCCAACAAACAAAATGAAAACTGGTGTAAATGGTGGCTAAGCACTTAGCTGGTGCCTAACCAAGGTGAAGTGAAGCCTGAATTAGGCTTTTGTTATCTTTCTTTTCTTTCCATAAAAAAATCACAATAAAAAAGATGGAAAGCTGACATGTAGCTACTTAAATTTCAGTTTGCTGTTCTTAATACCAAATTATGTTATAGTAGTATATACCTATGGACATGAAAAAACACTGATATACATGTTCTAAAGTTACTATCTTATCCCCTTAGTTTTTAAAAGGTTTTTCAAAATTTTAAGAAAAACCTCTTCCTTTACTCATGTGAAAATAATTCTGACCACAGCTACCACATATATATGGTTGGATTCAGTGGAAAAATTAGAGAAAAAGTTCAGCTTAAGAAACAAAATATGCATCATAACCAGTTTAAACTGTGATGAGACTTTAGATTAACATATTTTAATTAGCAGAAGGCAAATTTCAAGCACTTTTTACTGGAGTTAGTAATGGAAGGCCAGACTGTCATCTAGAAGAGTGTGTGGATGGGAATTTAAGAAAGGACTTGAGCTCTAGCTGAAGCCTTTTATATCCACAGGAACATAGATTTCACCAGTGAGGGATTGAATCCTGACTCAAAATAATAATGTCTCTTTCTTACTTCAAGAAACATGTGAGATCTCCAGTGCAGCTCTTTACTCACATGCACTGAACTAGAGATCAGAGAGTATCACAGCCTGAAGTTATATGACTTCAAGTTAGAAATGTATGGATGTATACTCATGTATGAAGTTCCTTGGAAGGAGCCGAACATCTTCTCTTCTGTTTCACTGAGCTATACATAACCAAAGGCAATAGCTTGGGGCTGTGTGTTTAAGTTATTTCCCTTGTGCATAAGTTGCACACAATTTAACTGCCTAAGTATTTACATATTTTCTGAGACTTCCTTGTTGTAAAAGAGGAACGTTTGTCTACATAATTGTCAAAACATGCTACTCTTTAATCTGGCATAATATTTACTTCTGTGGTACTGTGTGTCAGGAATTCAGGCTCAGGTAGTAGATGGTATCAAATTTTAGTAAGTGATAATGACATTAGGGAACGTTGCCAGGAGAAACATCTGAACTATGCAAGTTAAAAATTGCTGTTCAAGAATTGATTTAGCGTGCTTCTGATTATAATATTCCTTTGAAATGCTATTGAAATTCTTATGCCTATTTGTACTAGGCAATGCCTTTTGTAATGCAGTGCAGCATTTTCTTATCTCTGAAGCTCAGCTGCAGCATATTAAATCAGCCCCCAAGAGCATCCACCTCATTGTTTCACCAACAAATCCTTTTACATTTCCCCCCACCCCTAGCAAACATACATAAATGCCTGGTGTTATTAGCCTAACTCTGTAAAACATGTATTCAGATGAAAGGGCTAGAGATGAAGACATGAAGACAGACATCCTTAGCTGCTTAGAATGCAGATGCAGAGCTGATAAGTGAGTGGACCATTTTAGCATATCTGTTCCACTTGATTGGTACAAAGCTTTCCAATGTCATTTTGACTAGCTATGAAATCAAATTATTCCACATGAAGTGTTGTGCAGCACTGAGCTGTTCTAATGCCCACTGGATATTGTGAGTGACTCTTTGTGCATGACTCCTCATTTCTACAACTATTCTGGACAACTGTTTTATCCTAAGCAACTAAGAATCCAAAATTTCATCTTTGCCTGACCCTGCATTGTCAAGTCCAAAGCAAGTCCATGGAATGCCCACCAAAACTCACTGAGTGTCAAATTCCCTTGGCATGCTTAACCCTCTGCAGATGCTATTCATCCTGATTTAGGAATGGAGTGCCTAGGATCCTGGGCTCCTATTGTGTTCACAGTTGTCTTTTTGACATGTATTTGACCGGAAAGTTTTTGCACTACCTTTAAAGGGCAAAATTCCACTGCTGAAATGTCCCTTTAATCCCTGTAACTGCAGCATGCCCAGAGCAAGTGTTTGGAATGGCTCTTGAGCTTGTGTATTAAAAAACATTGGATTGTTTGAGGGTTTTTCATAGTGGCATTCAGATTACTTCGCAGTATGTTTAGTGAATTTGTAGTATGACCAAAATTAATTAAGACATTAAGCAAATAATGTTATCAGTATATGATACATTGAATTATCAACTTTTAAAAATATTTAGTCCCATTTTAAGATTATATTCACATTATGGCTGACAAGAACTTTTTTTTATATGGCTGTTTGTAGCAGTTTCTGTAAGAAAATATCTAATTTCATAGTTAATTAAATGTGAAATTTTGAATTAGCACTGCAGTCAAAATCTATTATTGGATGTATATCTTAAAACCTGCTAAGAAAAAAAGTTGTTGGCTTACTGTAAAAAAAACCCCGTAAAAATTGTCTAATGAAAGCTCAATTTCCTCTAAGTGAATAAAGCATACTGGGGAGAATGATCAGAAATACCAATTAAAAATCGATTTGTTAAATTCTGAATGGAACAAACCCTACTCATTCACCAAAATTTCTTTGTCTTTGTTACCTAAACCAAAATGGAAATATTTATCTCTAATAGCTGTATAACCACATAAAAATAAAGAAAAATTAATGCAATTTTTCAAAAACTTGTGTAGTGTTGCTTTTATCTACAGTCAATATAGTCACTGTCAGCTGACCTAAGTGTCTTTAAAATAGGAATGTTGAGCTTACTTTATAGCAGTGTGAGTAGTGCCTCTACCACAGAAAACAGAATATGAAACAAAACAGAAGAGAAAATGCATTTTTTAGTCTGCTCCCAGCTCCAGATGGCATGCTGATTTAGGAAAGAGATAAATAATAGTTACCTTCAGGATATGAGATGAACAGAACGAGGGATTGATTTGACAAGTTTATTGTACTCTATTTCTTTTGTCGAATGTAGGATTCTTTAATTTATTGCTTTTCTTCTCAGGAAATCTACGGTAATATTAGAGAAGTGCTGATAGTGTAAATACACTACAGTGAGCCACCTGTAGGTAATACTGATGTGACCTGTTTCTCACAGGTATCAAATTCTCTAATTACCCTATAAAATTTCAGCTCACATGTCTTCTGTTTGCAACTATCTTTCTTTCTTTTGTTTGTTCACTCATTCACTCATTCTCTTTTTTTTCTTTCCCACTAAATACATGACTCTGGACAAAATTTTAGAAGGAAGTCTAATGACTTGAGATGTTATTGACACTGTAATCAGTGTGATGCAGTGTGTGAGTCTATCAGTTGTTGGTATCAGTTATGTTACTGCATGTAAGGGAAAAGATAAAATTTGGTGAGAAAAAGCAACCCATAAAATACCAGTCAATGCAGTAATTAAAATGGAGGAATAATAAAATCACAGTTGTTGACAGTATTTCTGCTTTCTGTTGTGTCATTCTACTACATCAGTAGTCAGTGTAGGAAAAATAACACAAGTGTAACACACAAGGCAAGTGAGTTTACTGTATTAAATCTGACAAACACCATTCAGGACTAAAAACCATTACTATATCTTATTTACTTGTCTTCCTTTCTGAAATTACTTAAAAGCTTCACTATTTATTTTCTCAGGCAAGTTACTGAATCTGAAAATTGTTGACAAAATTTGTCTTGAATACCATCTTCTGGGGAAAACCTGGAGGACAAGACAATGGGCATTAAGCACATTCAGAGTAAAGGTTGTCCATATTTCTGCATTTAGACTTTGGTATTTAAAACACATTCTGGCAAATGTCTAGCTTGATAAATTTTAAAAATTGAAGAACTTTCTTCCAATCCAGGACCAAAGGTGAAGAAACAGATTTTAGACAAATTTATCTAGAATCTTTATTTGAATAATAAAATTTTCGTATCATCTGCTCTTAAAATTCCTATAAAACAATTACATATGAAATGCCAAATTAGAACACTCTCTGAAATAAGAAAAAAAACCCCACTTCAGCTTGAGTCTGGTGACAACTCTGCATTAAAACCACGGCTAGTTTGTGAGTCCGCATTTCAGCTAGTGCTAACATGGAATGCAAGAGATTATTCAGGTATTGGTGTAATTTTTACTAATTCTTTCTGTCATTTTAAGAACCTGCTGATGCTGGCACAATCCGTTTTAGCCTGAGTTGAAGAGAAAAAATTCTTTCGGAAATCCAGTTGTGCACTGGCAATTTTTGTCCCAGCTCATCACCATGAGCACACCTCGTGTTCTGCAGACCTGGCAGATATTGTGTTCTTATTTTAACTTAGGGACCGTTGGATTGAATAAGTGAAGGGTCAGGGGAGAATTTGGGCACTTTTTCCCTACTTGAACTTCTGTGGCCTATAATTCAGGAAAAAATAAAAATAAAAAATATGGAAAATATGCAAAAATATCTTCATAAACAGTTGCTATAAGATATGTACTGATTAGTAACACTCATGTAAAAAAGTTTATTGTAGAGGCTCTGTTGACACCTTCCTATTCCATTCCTTAGTAAAAATTTCTAGTCTAATCTTTTTGAGAGTCTTGATTTTCTCTTGACCACTTCCTTCAGATGATTTGAATTTATAGAGTTTAGAGGATTTCATCCACCAGAGTCACGGATTCTGCATCTTTCACATACTTTAATTTTTAAATTATTTTATAATTTACATTGACTGCTTTTTTTTTTTTTTCCCAGTTGTTGAATAAGGCAGAGAATGAAAATTTACCAGGCCATTTTCATTAGAGAATTTTGAATAATAGGTTAAACATTACTTTGCTTATTTTTTTACTATTTTATGGAGAGGATATACTTTTAGAACCATACAGCTGAACTCTCACATTCACAGTTATGGAAATTAGTTCTCTTCCTGCTATAAAGTGTAGCATAGGCTGTGAAAATTACTACTACAGAAAAGTCCCCTTTAATCAAAAGGGTGATTTTGTGTGTAATATTGTAAAGAGCAATTGATATGCTCTTAGACCAAAATTCATAGAATTTTTAGTTTTTCCTTTTATGCTATAAATGCATGGTCATATATCTTTTCAGTAAAAGATAAAGAGGTTAAGCCAACACGGAAATATTTCTACACTGAACTGCTTTGTGGATATCTTTCCAGCAGCAGTTGATTTAACACTGCAAAACTCATTATTTTTTTTTTCCCTATGGTGGATCAAACCCAGAATTTCCAAAAGTATTACTACCATTTTTGGATTGCTTTCTGACCCTATGAAAGAATCAGTTTTAGGTAAACTCCTCCTAGGTATCACAGCCAGTTTGGAGACTGGCCAAGCCACATACCCTTTGGTATCTTCTTACGTGGGGAAGCCAAATTTGCAATTTGCTTAAAAAATATGTCTGGGATTTAAATATTTTCAGAGCTACTTAGAATGTCAACTTTTGGCATGTTTATACTCCAGCTGGGAAACATAGCATAACAGTCAAGTGATAAAAATGGTGAATGAATTAGACAAGTCTCTTTGGTCACTAAATAGACTTTCAGACAATTTCTGACAAGCTAAGATTATAGATTGCAAGTTTTTTAATCCCCTTACTGCAAGCAAACTCCTTTACAAATCCACTCTATTCTTTTATCATTTGCCTTTTTTTTTATTTTTATTGTTTGTACATGACTGTGTCTCTGTTATTTTACTGATTTAAGTTTTGAATCATTTGGTTTAATTCTAAACCATAATTTAACAGGAGTAAGTAGCTTTGCTGTCCTCAGTTTTCATAATTTCCATCACACACTGGTAAAACTTGAGGCATCCAAAAATATATTGACTCACAGTCTAGGTATTTGGTAAATGATCTGCATCTTTCCTTTCAGTTTTTCATTGCCTAGGTATGTGTGACCATTCTTCACATAGCTGTCATTATGCAACAATAAAATCTTTAAAACGTACAAATGAAATGCCAAATGAAAATGATCAGATGAGCAGTGTTTGGAAGGTGAAGTGGCTATAGGAAATTTTCCTCTATAAAATTTGCTTTTGTTTTAATGGTTCCATTTCACCATGCTAATGAACAATTTGTCCCTTCTCTTGAAAGGCAAGTATGTAGTGTAGAGACAGTGTGTACCCCCTTAACCTCTACTCTTAGCAGAATGAGCTTTCTTTGCACTGTGTGTGTTTGTTCATTTTGCTCATGTATGTAAACTTCAGTGTTCATGCCAAAATTTAAGACCAGGCATCTTGGAAGGAGAGCAGCTGTTTAGAGACACAGAATGTGTCTTGATAAATTGTGGAATTCCAGCAATGTAAAGTAAAATTTTTGTGCTGCTGCAATTCAACCAATGCACTGGGTAGTGTCTAACTTACTGCTGTGTCAAGGAACTGTATTTCCATAAGAACATAAGCCAAGCAGGAGTTTGTTTATTCTGATGGAACTAGTAAAGACATAAAAACTACCAACAAAGTAGTTATAATGCAAACTATTAATATTTCACCCAGACACCCAATTTGAACTAATAATCACATGCTAGCAGGCATTTTAATGAGATGCTTATGGTGGTCTTACTTAAACAGATTGGACAGTCTTTATTGATTTGGCTTTAAAATTGATAATACCTCATCAATGTTCTTGCATTAGTGCTAGTTAATACTGATCAAACTGAAAGCTAAGATTCTGCTAAAAATGAATTTACAGTTGTTTGCTTTAGCCAATTCCAAAAGACGTGTCCACAGGTGACTTTTATCCTAGACAGCTTGAGTTACTTTTTTGATGGGAGTTTTTCCATGTTGGTTCTTTTAGTCAATGGAGATACAGAAGAAACTTCAGAAGTGATTTATCCTATTCAAAATCAGTTTTGATGGAAAAAAGTGGAATGAGTTAGATGCTGAAGATTCTTATCTTACTCTGCTGACTGTTGAGAAGACATAGACCCAAAGAAACTAGTAAAGAGAGAATAAAGGTTTTTGAGCCTCCAATCCCACTCACTAGTATAAAGAGAGATGCACATCTAGACAGCCCTTACCATACCAATTTTAGATACTATCTTGGAAGATCCTCTTTGTTCTCCCTATTTGCTCTAGAGGTTGTCTAGTTGATAGTTGCAAAATAGATGCCTAACTTCTAGATGGTTAAATTGAGTGAGATGAATCACGCCTTCAGTTGTTTTCTGAAGCATCATTAAGAATGTAAGTAGAATTTGGCTCTCCCTGCTCATTAGCATAGGCTTCTGCTTTTAGTCTGCAAGATTATGAGGTGACTGTTTTTCTTTGTAAGCCTGCAAGGAACTATGGTTATTACAAAGGCAACCAAAGCAAAATGTGTGTTATTCTCTTCCCACAGGCATGATGACTACTGTTTTGGTTTTCACTGATTTAAATATAGTGGTAGGTTAATCCACAGAAATTCAGGTTCTAACCACAAAGATTTCCTCATGTAAATCTGAGCTGGCATGTGTCAATGTGCAATGGTATGGGATCCCATAACCAAGAACACCTTGTGCCTTGGTGACCAGTACCAGAATGAGAATAGAGAAATGGTAGAATGTCAATTAACTGAGGTAGTATTACCCTGTCTCCATACAAAAACTGTCATCCATTAGTTGTAGACAAATTCAGGCTATATATAGGCATTGAATGTCTTTTCCTAATTCCTGGCTTGCTTGAGCTGGAAAAAGTTGTATGAATTCATGGGCTGGATCGACATGTAAAGCTGGAAACATGTGACCCCACATCTGTAATGTGCAAATCATCCTCAAATTAATAAACTTCCAAATAAAATAAAATAAAATAAAATAAATAAAATGAAATTTCACAATGCTCAAAGTAGTTTTCAAAGAATTCAGCAGGCAAAATTTCACTGGAAATTGTAAACTTTTTCATTCTGAATAATTTATACTTGGATTTTTTGGTGTCAGATAATGTTCTCAGAATTCTCATGTAGCATAACCTGGTAAAAATTGGTAAGATGAGTGTCCCCTCATGAAATCCGTCTCTGTTGTGCGTTGCAACGCTGTCTGTGGAGAGACCCACTGAACACTGTTATATAATGATTGATGGCAAGTCTTGATGAAGTGATCAAAAATGCAAAAAACTCAAAAATGCATTGGGCCATAAAGGATTGCTGAAAAAGCTCAGGTAATCTCAGGAATGGGTATGGTACAAGTTCCATCTATGGTGACTGATATTTCTCAAATACTAACATGGAAAATAGGAAGCCAACAATGATCTGCTTTTATGGAAAACTATGGACCATGGCTTATCACTTCTCATTCAGTTTTGCCTCACAGATGGAGAGCTAAGAAAAAGTTTCACTTGTCAAGCAGATATTAAAGTCTTTCAGTGTGAGATGCTTCAGCAGTGAAGCATACAGCACTTACAGTGGGCTGTGTTTCCAAATGAGTTGATGTGATGAGACAATTAAGTTAGGTAGACACACTGTTCTGGTTTGGGACTAGAGACCTTTTAGAAAGGTAGATGACTTTCTTATGGAAAGCTAGATAAGGAAAAAATGTTTCTTCATGCAGATGAAAGAGTGAATCTTTAAAGACATGGTGGAAATATAAAGGAATGACTGAACATTAAATACTGTTAGAATTACTTTGTTAATTCACTCACTAGAAATTGCAGTGAATTTAGAAACACTTGGTGCAATTAGGCCCTTATTTAGGTAAATATGAAAGGGAAAGTATTACTGGGTTAATTATTTATTTACAAAGAACAGATAAAAAGTCAGATCTTTCTAAGAGTATGGTTTTATATATATATAATTTTAGTATACATAAATAATAGAAAGTGAGAACATTAGTGACTTGTGTGACTTCTATGGCTGTATTGTTCATTTAAACTTTACTTCCGGTAAGTAATTTGAAACATGGAATATGGTTACAAAGAAGCTTTTTTTCCCCAGAGATTTTTGAACAAATATCTCAACTGTTAAATCATTGGAGAACCAGAAGGAATCACTCGTAGGCCTACTGACTTTGTCTGTTTGCTTTTTGTTACTTGGTTACACTATTTTTACCTAAAGAAAGAAATACTTTTCCAAGACTTTTTCTTGATTCGTTTTGTTTTCAAAAGAAGTGAGACTTTTTCTATTTCTTTATAACAGTGATATCCAGAGGTGTTTGTTCTGAAGTACTTTACTATTATGTTTAGCTTCTACATAAAGAGTCTTAAAATAAATTTCTAGACAATTTTTTTTATTGATTCACCACAGTTTTAGACATGTACCATATCCTCAAAAAATTTCCAAAATAAAAATCTTTCTTGCAATGGTCAACCAGGTATCATGTAAGGGGTGAGAGGGTCCAGATATCAGAGACCATTTGTGAAGTTGGCTTTTATCTGTTAGCTAGAATTCTCAGAACCCCTACAATTTTCCTGAGAACTCTTAAGACCAGAAGGTGATCCAGGACTGACACCTGATCTTTACTGAGTACACTGTGATTCGAGGAATCCATGTGTCTAGGATTCATGCCAGAATCTGTACTTCTGCATAGTCCCTAAGTCCTCCTCTTGCTGAGGAAGCTAGTCTTAGAGGAATTCTACTCTTAGAATTCCTCAAAATAGTTGGAACATAGACTTCTTTTCCTCTAGACATTGTGATTATATATCTCAACACATTAGTTTAGAAGCTATTTGCCAGTCAAAAAATTTGTATGATTTCCTGTTCTCTGTCAATTTTTGAAAAAATGCTAAGATAATTTTAATATGCAGTATATAATTATTCCATATTTAGTAACAGTTAATATATTTAAAATATTATTTATAGATCTAGAAAACATATAGTACATTATTTTTATATGAGTGTACTTGCATTCTTTAAACTTACAGTTTAAAATCTGTAAAGAAATCAGATTAGGATTTGCAGTGTTGCAAAATTAATTATTATACAGAGGTGCTTTGAATAAGGACACTATATAGTTTTTATAGTATGCTGATATTCGTTGGTTTTTAAGAATGAGTTGTCAAATAAAAATAATTTCTAAAAAAAAAGGAGAAAAAATCATCAAAAATGGTGACAAAGTATGACAATGTTGTTACAGATTTCATTTGTCTTCCAAAATTTTTCCTTGCACACTTGAAATAAGGTGATTCTCCACACTGCTATTTTATGTTTGACTTACAAGACATTGTACTTTACTAAAAAGAAACTCATCTTCTTGACTTCTTGAAAGAAATTCTTGCAGCTATGCTACTTATTAGCAACCCAAGCATAGTCTTTTTATGCAATGGTTGTTTGCTTTATCACTGATTCCAAAGTTAAATCAAAGTTCTTTCCTAATTTGATAATCAGAGAGTACATGCAACAGGAGCCGAAGGAATTGTAAAATTTTTTCTTTCCGTTTGCATGCTTCACAATCACCTCTATTCTTGTCGCTTCACATTTAAGGACAATCCAAACTGGATTGTAACATTGTTTGCAATATTTCAATTTGAGGAAAAAAATTACTAATAAATATTTCAAAATATGTTCTGTGTTTGGCACAGATAGGCAGCTGTCAAGTTTTCACTTGGTAATATGCATCAGAAAAGAAGGATCAGAACCACAGTGAACAGCAAGAGGCCTCAGCATCTCTTTAATGTAAATTTTATATTTGTTTTCTCTTCAGATTTTTTATCCTTTCTGCAACAAAAAAACCCCAGATCTCTTTGCCTTTCTGCATAGATTTTTGTATTTGCTGGAACAACAGAAAATATTCAGAGAAATACTTCATTGCATGAGCATGTGTTCATTTGGACTGGGTGGAACCAAGTCACATGTAACTATTCCTCATTCAATGCTTGTTCTGTTAACTCAGGATATACTCTTTGATCACCCTTGGATCCCTGATACATTTCTTCCCTCTTTTCCTTTTGTACTTAAAATATATTTTTCTTTAAGGAAGATAGCAGAAGTATGCAGGATTTCAGCTCAGGTGCACTTCTTTCAGCTCTGGAAACATTTTCCCAGAGAACACTTGGATTGATATGTCTTTTCGACGTTGCATCACATAGTCTTTCTCATTCTGTTATTGAACAGTGCACTGTTTCTTTAGGTCTTTAGCAACTGGTGATTTCTTAGCTTATAGAATCAATTCCTTTTGCATTTGTGTTCAGGACCTTTCATTTTTTGCTGTTGACTTTACACCATTTCTGTTACTCCAGTCCCAGAAGTCATCCTTACTCTGCATTTATGATGGCTCATAACCTTGTGCCAGGCTTTTTCTGCCAACACAGATGAGACACTGTACTTAAACAGTCCCTAAGGTGCTACTTTAGGAAACTCCCTTGTACCATCCACTGCTCCTCCCCCTTCTCTTAAGTAGTTAATTTTTCACCTAACTTAGAAATCTAAACCTCAAGGTATAAGGTCTATGCCTTTTGCCTAGAAAATTATATACAGAGTTTTCCATCTGAGCTAATAATTGCACTGCTATCCAATGCTGTACTGAGTTCTAATGATATGTGATCTACTTTATTTGCGGAGAAAATAATTTCAAAGAAAGGCTCTGTATTAAGTTTGGTCTATTTTACCTTTGGTGATGACATATTTCAGTTTATTCTATCTTCTTTTTTCATCACTTGTATTTACATAATCTTTCAGAATTTTTAACTTTGGTTATGACTGAAATGAAATAAAATTTTTGTCAATAAAGCACAGGCACTATGTTATCTAGTCCTATAAATATGATTACTTATCACAAAAGTTTTAGAATTACTGGGGTTTCTTCTGTAGCTGTAAATAACTTCTGCCTGTGAAGGGATAGTCTTCCCTCAAATTGTGATTTTGCTAAAGAAAGTCCAAGACTCCAGGTAGAGATGAACTTCCTAAATGGAAAATTCTATGGGACAATCTGTCATCTCAGTGTGCTTTTGGCTGTGTGCTGTCACACATGCTGTGCGCTGTCACAAAACCTTTGTATAAGATAGGAGAGGGAGAGTCCCAAGGGATTAGCAAAAGCCTCAAGGTACTGTTTGCTACAATACAAGCACTAGCCTTCAAAACTGACCTACAATGCAATGTAGTCAATTATCACTTAAATGTCTCCAGGGGTTTCAGTTAAAAGTAGAATTTGGGTCCCTTCCCTGCTCCACAGAATCCTCCAAAAGATAGCCTAGTCTCTCCACCTCCCCACAGCAGTAGCTGTGTTTCAGTAGTGAGCAACGTACAAACTCTAGAGAACAATATAATACTATGCTGCATAAAGGTCACTATTGATCATCAGGCACCGTGGCTTAATACATGGTATAAGCAGCACATACCATCAGTCAAAGTTTACAAGGAAAATAATGAGACTAGATATACATTCCAATTTGTTAAAGTTTAATGTGTGTCTGGTTGTAGGAAATGCCTGGATTCTGCCAGAATTTAACTTTTTATTTTTGATCTCCACAGGGGGATGTAAAACAGTGATGATTTTTTTTTCCAGTGCTGAAGTTGTTAGATCCTAAATTTCCAGCTGCCTGTACTGACACCTTTTCAAGGACTCTATGAGAACAATTTAATCGTTTCTTTCAGCAGAAAAACTGACTCCATTAAATTGCAGTGGCCCAGAGGACCAAGAGCAGCTGTTAAAATGCAATCACTGTTGAGCTCATATAAATTGTTATAGAAGTTCTTTCACTGTTTCTCTATTTAAACTTGCTAAGGTACATCCAGTAAATGCATCCAACCTCTCCTTTAGATACTTGCTTCTACTAGGGTTATGAAAGAGGGTCTCTCTGTACAAGTCTTTGTGTTAGTCTTTTATCCTTGGTAATGTTCCAACAGCTCTGAAAATGGCAATTATTAATTCACTGTGAAAAAAGCACCACTTCTTTCTTGATATTCTGATTCATTTTATTCCAGTTTCTAACCTGCTGTTTCTGGCAAAAGCCTTTTTGATAAAGTGAAGGCTGAGTACGTTTGAGGCAGACTTTGACAAAATTAGGTGTTATATGTGACAAGTTTCAGTTGGTGTTTGTTTAAGCCAGGGGGTAGACCACAACGACTCCATTTGGTAGCTCAGGTTTGCATTGACAAAAGAGTATTTAGCTGCTTGACTCTTCTCTAGAGACTAATCACCGCTGGGAGTTTGGCACCTCATACCTCCAATGAGCAGGCCAATGCACACACAAGCATCGCACTCATCTGACTGAAATCACAAAACAGGGCTGGCAAGTGCTTAATAAGTTCCTGACAAATGCAGGCTATTACCCCAAACCAAAAGTTAGTCCCCCTCATCAGGCTCTCCAAGACTGCAGTTATAGACTGACCATATGGATTGGTTGCAAAACTGTATGATGGGCTATGATTTTTGGCAACTACCTAAGGAAAAGGTTTTCTTTGTTAAGACTTTAGGTTAAATTTGAAATGGCTCATGCTTCCTTTGCTGGGCAGGTAAGATACCTGGAATTGCCTGGTATTTACCTGAGGCTAAGAAGCATGGCTGGATGGTATCTGGAAAGCTGCTGACACACAGTAACTGGTTCATATACTCAGAATTGCAATTTTTATCTCTTCATTTGGAGTTTGACTGAAATAAACATAAAACTATTTTCACAGGAACTGATGGGCTACCTTCAAGTAATAGTCCGATGACGATAAAGAAGACCCATTTCTTAGGCACCAACTTTGACTTGGGAAATCCAGCACTCTCTAACATCTGCAGTGATCTTAGGCAGTGCTTTTCTCAGGTCCTCAGATGTACACATCACTGATTTTGGGCGTGTAACTAAATGGCTTTGAAAAATCTGACCAGCATGCCTCTGTGCCCAGTGCCAACTCTGTTGAATGGGTTATTAGTAAAATCTGCTGTTATAGTAGTCCTGCAGGACTAATAAGGTGCTGTGTTGCTGAGGGCTCTATGAATAGCTAAGACAGATAACCAAGATAGAGTATTGCTCAACTGAGGAGTATTTAAATGCAAAGTTTCCTTGTAATTTAGAAACTCCCAGACTGAATCCAACTGCTAGAAGCAATTCTGAAATACTTCAAGTTTCCCTCCTTTGTATCTTTCAAAATTCAAGTGCTTGTGTTACTTGTATCCTACCTCAAATTTTGATAGAGTGAATTCTGAGACTCTGCCTGATTATATTAAATGGTGGTGGTGAATTCTGTGTGCCTCTGCTCAGGCTCACAAAAACTGTTCCATTGCAGCCCTCTATGCACAAGCTATAATATCCTTATGGTATATCACAGTATTTTTGTTTGCTTGCAGGTAAAGGAAAACTTTCATATTTGTATCCTGGGGTTTATTGATAATCCCAGTGAGGCAAAGGACATTCCTGTATATGACTTAGCTCAAAAACAATTGCATATCAGTCCTTCTGACACCTGTGGGGATTGGGTTACCAGATCAAAGCTCAGAACAGATTTTGTTCTTTGTGGTTGCTTCACTCAGTCAGAAATAATTTGTAGAAGACCTTTAGGGTACCTTAAGTGGAGCACAACTGCATTGATTGGAAAGATATGCATGCTTTTGTGAGTATACCTGTGCAGATTTCAAAGTGCAAGGTATTCAGACCAGAGTTTTCCTGGAGGAATGCCAGTGAACTACGTGGGTGTACACATTCCTGTATACCTGGAGAGACATCTATGGGCTGTCAGCATAGTTAAAACAGAAAAACTCTCAATACTGTAAGTGGAAAATGAAAGGGAAAAAATGGGAATCTAACATGAAGACTATTAGTGCTGCGTTTAGTGGGTAACCAGGAGGGCACAGGACAGGACAGGGCCTTTCCTTTCTGATCTATTGATCTTGATTGTTGCTGGCTTAAACAGTGAACATTTTCAGAAGAGAAAGGAAAGGATTGGTAACAATGCGTGGGACAGTCTGTCTATTTCAATAATAGAAATCCACAGTCAGGTGAAGAGATTCCAGGATTTCCTCATTTGTTGAAATGTTGCAGTACACCTAGAAGAGCTGGCGACAAAAAGAAAGGAACTAGCAGACACCACTCATTTCATCCAGCCATGTGCCCAGTTGCCATGGACTAAAGGGAGCTATTATATCAATTTTATTAAAGGAGGGAAGCCTTCTGCAAAACTCATCAGTTTTTGAGCTTTGGGGGTTGAGAGGCAAGAGGTACTTTTTAAAGAATGGGGAATCAATTTGTTATTGTGTAGTAATTTTTCACTTATGAAAGGTATGATTTATAATGATAACTATGTATCCAGAGTTTGGTGTGAGTGATTAAAATACTCTTTAAAATGACATAATTACATTTACCACTTTTACAATAGAAATATTGTCCAATAAAATAAAATTATGGTTGTGATATGAAAGCATTGTTTATAAAAAATTCTGAGTCGCAACACAGGAAGACTAAAAGAGGAGTAGTAGAAAATTTCTGAGTAGTAGAAAATTTAGAAAGTTCGTATTTTTCACAGGACTTCCTCAAATATGAGAATGCTTAAATTACTACTCCCCCACATTTGCTGTACATGACATTCACTTTGGAAATTTCTGATTTCCTTAGCAAATGGAAATTGAATGTAAATAAAGCAATCAGATCATAGGCAATGATGGCTAGAAATAGCATTCTAAATATTTTAGTAGTGACATTCCAGAAATGTTTACCTTTGTGAAGATAAGCAGAATATATACAAAAAATGAATGAACAACAATCTGCATTCCATCATTAAAATGAACTTTACAGATGACTTGCTCTTGGACTCTGGGGCAAGTTCTTTTTTTAGAGTACAGTCTGCAGAACCAGAAAATAAAGACAAAACCAGCCTGTTTGCAACCTCTCAGGGACCAAATACCACACAGAAAGTGTTTTGTGTTTTTGTATTTATTTTTAAATGCTTAGTTTAGTTATTAGAACACCAGTTCTTTGTTCTGCTTCTCAAGTATTTTATATCAGCTCTGTGGTTTAAAGTGATACTTAAAATGTCTGCAACTTCATTACATTTCTGGAGAATTCATGCCAAAAGCCTTTTGGATATATATACTGTGTCTCTTTTATACCACTGCTGCATGATAAAGAGAAAGCAAGACACTTTTGAGGTATCTGCATTATCATTCTGAGATGCTACTTTCATCCATCCTATCCGTGACTGCAATTTTTACATGTCTGGGCTGTTGTACACCAGAGTGAGCTAACTTGATATCCCTTGGCATTAAGGCCCCTTTTATTACATTTGCTGAGAATAGAGTCTAACACAGCTATAAAATTTTATCAGCAACTGTTTCAAGGAGTCCAGACCTTGGGAAAGTACCATCCAAAGGACCTGAATCTGGTCAATGTTCTTTTCCAATGTCAGGGAAAATAAAAGTCAACAAAAGCAATGTGTGAATGAAGAAGTGAGGATCATCAGACTCTCAGGGCTCCAGCCATCTTCTAGGTGAGATATAAGACTGAATCCCTCTTTAGTGATCATTAGGCAAGCATCTACACTGTGCTGGACAGCAGCTGTCAGTGTGGCATAGATGCCAAAATTGTTTTCATGTACGGCACTACCATGCCTGAGTGACCCTGGAGCTGACTTGGTCATAACTCTGAAGATTTTCCCCAGGGAAATGGAAAATCCACCCAGTGAACATGATCCAAAGAACTGCCCCTCACAGTACAGGTGAAGCCCAGTAGCCTCCAGCTATTCCTTCTGGTTGAACAAGGAGGAGGCAGCAGGGAACACCTTGAGACCTTCTTAAAAGGAATCCTGTTCCAAGCAGCCAGCATCCACAGGGAGCCTGAATTCAGCTGGAGTTTAAGCATCAGTGTCTTGTGTGTCTTGTTAATGCTCCTAGATACAAACTGCTTTGCCCTTTGGTTTAACAGCTAAAGAATTACATTTAACCTACAGAATTACAAAACCTACATTTTACCGTGCAGAACAAGCCAATTTAGACCAAATCCAGAACAGTGCCTTGTCATCTAGCCAAAAGCAAGGAGAGATATACACAGGGCTTCAGCAACCTTCTGTGTTACAGTTCAGCCCAAAGTAGCAAAAAAAAATGAGCTGACATGAAAATATGGCAAAATTTAGTAGTGTCCTTTGAGAGTGTCCTGAAGACTATATTATTTTTCTTTCTTTTTTTTTTTTCTTTTCTTTGCTTGTTTGTTAGTTGGGGTTTTTTTAAATTTATTTATTTTTATTAACTGACAAATTCAGGAAAGAGACTATAAATTCTAACTTTGGTTTGTCAGTGAAAAAAGACTACAATACATAAAAATTCCATTTGCAATTCAAACTAGCCTGTCCTCAGGGAGACATCTGTCTGCTCCCTTTCTTGGGCACACAGTGCAGGCTGTGCTTCTCAGTGGCTTTGGATTAATACTTTCACTAAAATAACATAATAATGCTTTAGGTATTAATGGGTCACGTTAGCCAACTTCAGTAAGTGAAAGAATGAAACTTGTAATGTTGCAAAATAAAACTGAAATTCTTTGCTCTGCTGGCAATACTGGAAATAAGTGAAGTTCATAATGACTGGATATCCAAAACCCGTACAAAGACAGGCTCTGAGACACACTGCATTTTCAGCTAACAGTGTTGTCACAGTGTTTCCCTTGCTTTAAGTATCTGTATTCTGCCTCTCTTCCATGAGTCACTCACAGATCTGTACCCAGCCTAAGGAAATTCCTGAGGGTTTCCAAAGAGAGTTGCCTTTCTAGCTCTTGTGTTTGTGCCTTTGACCTTCCTTGTTGCTCGCTGTTGCCTTTCTCCATCTGTATTTGTGTGTGTGTGTGTCTGCGTGCACATGCACAAACTTCCTGCGCAGGCTGGGGGACAAGTGGCGAGGGCTGTGACGTGGAGGTTTCCTTTGGAAGGAAGGGCCACTTGCCATGGGCGCACCACGTGTGCAGGTTACAGCTGGCAATGGACAAGCATTAGCTAGCCCCAAGTGTTCAACTGTTTTGTAGTTTGCTCTTCCTGAGATGGTAGAAACACAGACTATGTGTTAAGAATTCAAACCTCCTCGAATAGACTTTCTCTTTTTTTACTTCATCTTCACACATTCTCAGGAATTGTCCACAACCACAAACAGATAGCCATGGGGCTACATCTAGCAAAACTGTAAAAAAGAGTCCTTAAAGCAATGTTGTATCCAGCATATAGGGATACGAGTGTGACAGGGTTTGTAGAGAAGGCCAACATATTTTACAAGATCCATTTGTACTGTAAAGAAACCAAAATACTAAGAGCACACAAGCCTTACTTCTGATCCACAATAGAAGGAAGACACCAAAAATTAAGTACAAGCTGGTAATAATTGCTCTGAGTTTAATTTAGTTATAGGAGTACTTTAATTACTGGACCAATCAATTAGAAAAATCAGGATATTACTTGGGGTCAGAATGAGATAGGTCAGAAACAGGGAATTACCAAAGTTGCCACCTCTTGAAAGACTGATACAAAGAAAAGTTATTGCTTGTGGAAATCTGAGAGTTTATGTCATAATTGGTCTTCACGTACTTAGAATTTCCTTGACAAATTTTCTGCTGATTTTTGTCTAAGTACATTTTCCTCTTGATAGAAAATCATGTGTTTTGTTCACTTAGAATGGTTAATTGAGAAGCACTCTAAGGAAACAGCTAAGTTCTACATAGAATCTTATGGGACAATGTAGGTATCTTAGGACAAAGTTAATAATCTTGATAGATCCACACTTTTTAATTTTAATTTATTTTGCAATATGACGTAACATTTGCACGTTCTCACACTGGATCCGAGTCAGATTTCTGATGCATTCAGGTCTGAGTTATTAATTAAGGTGCATTATTAAACATAGCATTATTAAAGTAGATCATCGTAATGTGAGCCCTAGGACAAGGAAACTCTCTATGATTTATGTACCTTCTGGTTTAAGTTACTTTTTTTTCCAGATTATCATGTGAAAGTTTTCTCTGACTCCTTTTTTTTTCACTGTGCAAGCTAAAACTTCACTTTTGCTTTTGAAGATTCTCACCATGGGACCATTTTTTACTGTAATTTGGCAGAGGCTCTTTATGAGTAGGAGGTTTGGACTTGTTTCCAGGAAAACTGAGATATTCTTTTTTTTTGCTTTTGTTAAATTTTGGTATTTTGCTAACCTTTTTGATGAGTACATAGGGACTTTCAAGAATAGTTTTTCTCATGGAAATGGAAACATTTCTGTTCTCTGCCATACATGGGAGTGGGAAGGAAGAAAATTATTCTCTTTGAAAACCAATAAGTGAACAAATGAATTTATAGAAGTGTCTGAAATTCATATCCCTGCAAAGTAATTGATTTTACTTTTATGAATTATTCTCAGATATTTCTTATTTTTCTAAACTCTCCTCAGTCATTCCTAGAAAAGAATAACGCTTCCTAATCAGTAAGAAATTTGGTATATCACACCCATGAATTAAAAGCCAAATTGGGGATAAAGTATGGAACTCCTGCCATAATTTCATTATTGTTTTTAATGCATATACTAGCAATCTCTCCAAAACAAGGAAGTAAATTTATGAAAGCATATAGATGGATATATCTAATCATTGAATGCTCTTCTTCTTGTTGAATCAGAGGTTAGGTTTGACTTCCATCTCATTGCTTGGCAATGTTACGCTAATATGACCTTAGAGATTTCTTGTCTTTCAGTCATCTCCCCTGAAAAAATGCCTGTTGAAGAAGCAAAAGTTAGGAAAAATATTTTCTAAACGGTATTGAAATATTTCTATGTAAAGTAAAGTGTATGAAATACCAGTCCGTGATACAATAAGAATACAAATAAGAGAAAAGATCCATTTCAGTTGCACAACAGAATGAAAATATTTCAGTTGGTGATGGGGTCAATAAAAGATAACCTTTGCTCATACACAAATTCCTTGTCCAAGTAATTGCACTCTGCTTAAGCTTGTATCACTGGGATCATATGGAAACTCATTCCTCAAAAGCTCAGCAAACTATAGTACTTCTCTGACCTTGTGAAGGGTGATTTTTTTTTTTCACAGCTTGATTTGCCTCAGACATGAGCAGAGATTATTCTCCTTCACTGCCCAAGACTTGCTAGATGGGATTTCAAATTCAGATGACAACAATAGACTAACTTTTAAGGTATGCCTTTATTTTGGAATTAAGAGCATTACTTTTAGCTATCATATTAAATATCATCATCCTCAGAAGAGTAGGGAATATCAAACTTTTCCTTTATTCACTTTCCAGATAACACCTAGACTACTAACACTACTCCTGTCATGCTGTGTGTTCTCTGAACAGTCCTGAGTCTCAGGTTCCTGGAGTTCACAAAGGATAATTTTAATTAGAATTTGTACATTGTTCAAATTCATATAAATTGAAATGTATTCAAACTGCCTCCTAAAAATGCTTAAGCTATCTGACTTTACCTCTAGATGAACAATAAAAAACACGAATAGTACTGATCAGAACTGAGGAACTCCTCTTCTGAGGCACTGGAGCATCAACACCTTGATCTACATTTAAAATACATACCTTAAGCATCCTTAGATTAAAGTAAATGCCTTTTCTAATATAATTTGTAGGTTTCCAGCAGATCTGTCCCAGAGAAGCTTTAATTTCAATGCAGTTTTTAAAAAGTTATTTAAATCAGGACATCAGGGTTATTCCAACACTTCTGTAGAATGTGTAATGAAATCATTAATGTCCAGATAGATATCTGAGGCAGTGACAGTACATTTCATTTACTGTATAGTGGGAAGCAGAAGATTGGAGTTTCCTTTCATTTACACTGTTAGAAACCAGAAATTTTCTATGTGATGCAGAAGAAATAATGGCAAGATAACTTCAAAGAGAATAAACTGAATAATTTCTAACAGACTAGCACCTAGTCTGGAAAAAGTAAAAGTTTTTGATGTTTAATTGAGGCTGAGATATGGGGGCAAAACTGCAATTCTGCAAATCCTAAAATAGTACAAGATAAGTCCTATATCTGAAAAAATGCATTGTAAATGCATCATTAATAATACAATAAATTTAGACATCATCATATTCAACCCTTACTGCTAAATATGCAAACTTTTATCTAAAATGGAGTGGAGCATTTTTAAAACATCAAGATGACTGAGATCTAAAATTACCTTTGTGCATTTATGCTTGGATTCATCCTTTATTGGTTATCTAAAGCATGTGCTATTGACTGCTTTCTAAATATGTTCAGAACTTGTTTCAAAGTCTTTGAGTTTGGTCTTGAAAGCTGTGTTTAGTGTAGCACACAGCATTGTCATCTGGGAGCACAGTGACTGCTGCCTGGGTATCATTTAGGTATCTGCTCTGTCTGGGCACAGCAAAGCTTTCTACAGTCCCATCCTTCTTTTTTGTGTAATTGTGAGGAGATATATTACCTGACTTATGATAACAGAGCTACACTGAAGAATCCTAGTGATACTTAACTGTTTCCAGTCATATGACATCTTACTGGAAGATGTCAGTAAATCTTTTCAACATCACTACTTCTAAAGAAAAAAATTGTATATTCTCTGAGTGACAAGAGCCCATGTGTTTTACAAAGTTATCTTTCAAGGCTGTGTGTACATTTTGCCCAAAATGTATTGCTTGGCATTCTTCAGCAAATATGCATTACTGCCTTTTCTCTTTTCTGGAATTACTTCTTCGTGTATAGTCATGAAAATAAATTCTATTATGGAGCAATGATTTTCCACTCTGCAGACTTACAGGATGTAAGAGAGGTTCTTACTTGTGAACTATGACGTACTTCAGGAATTTGGCTACCAGCACAGAATGTGTTCACCTTGGAGCTGGAGGTTTTCTGCAGAACACATCAATAAAATGATCTTTTAACAGCCACCCATTCCAGCACCCCGGTGTTCTGTACATGCATCCTGTTTCTCACACACCGGAATAATTTTGAGTACCAGGGCTCTTTCTTGAAATCGGGGCCAACCATATTAAGATATAATTTCAGGTAATTATAAATGGAAATAATATTTTTAAAATAATTAACTAAAGGTCTTGCTGCTGTACAAAATCCATGTTTTCCTACGAGATCAGTCAACTCCTTTAGTTTAATGAACCATTTGTTGGCAGATTTGTAAAGTGATACTGGTTCTGCAGGTCCAAGTAGTTTTCTGCCAAGGAAATAATTTCAGTGTTTCAGATTACAAGTGCTAAAATTCTTATTTTTTCCCAAATGTTATTTGGGAATGCCAGCCTTATCAAGTTTGCTGCATTCTGCTTGAAACACATTAACTGTGCACGCTTTATTTGCTCCAGAGTGCAACAGCTTTTTCCGCTCTCTTTTGCAGCTGACCAGCCCCATCTGTGGTCAGTGGCCGAGGATTTGTCTGAAGGAAAATGTCCTGTAATTGGGACAGGGTAACCCCTGGTATCAGCACAGGCTGGGAATGAACACATCGAGAGCAGCCCTGCCCAGAAGGACTTGGGGGTGCTGCTGGGTGAGAGGCTGGACATGACCCAGCCGTGTGCACTCCCAGCCCAGAGAGCCAATGGTGTCCTGGGCTGCATCCAGAGCAGCGTGGGCAGCAGGGAGAGGGAGGGGATTCTGCCCCTCTGCTCTGCTCTGGTGAGACCCCACCTGCAGTGCTGCATCCAGCTCTGGGGTCCCAGCACAGGAAGGACATGGACCTGCTGGAGTGAGTCCAGAGGAGGGCCTCAAAGAGGTCAGAGGGCTGGAGCACCTCTCCTATAAGGAAAGGCCGAGAGAGTTGGAGTCACTCATGGGGACAAGGCTCTGGGGACACCTCATTGTGGCCTTTCAGTATTAAAGGATTCCTATAAGAAATGTGGGAATAGACTTTTTAGCTGGGCCTGTTGGGATAGGAGAAGGGATAATGGTTTTAAACTAAAAGATGGTACATTCAGACTAGATAAAAGGAAGAAGTTTTTACTATGAGGGTGTTAAAACACTAGAATGGGATTCCGAGACAATGGTGGATGCCCCATCGCTGGAAAAATTCAAGGTCAGGTTGGATGGGTCTCTAAGCAATCTGATCTAAATGAAGGTGTCCCTGTTCTTTGCAGGGAAGTTGGACTAGATGGCCTTTAAAGGTCCCTTCCAACCCAAACTATTCTGATTTTCTGAATCTATGATCATATGAAATGTATCTGCTTGGCCAGTAGCAAATTGAGCTGGAAAACTTTTTGAATCAGTATTTGATTTTGAACAACTGTTAAAATATTATTTTAGTGAGCCTGGTGTTCTGAAGAAATATTGCTTGAATTGAAAATTGTTGTTCGTGCTTAAACTTGAAGCAGACTGTGTTCCTGCAATACTGTGCCCTTGAGTTTAGCATCACAAGATAAAAAAAACAAACAGCAACTTTGGACCACTATGCCTCTCTTTGAGACTTTTGAGTCATTGGCAGCCTAATTTTGTTTAGGAAAGGAAAAATGAAGCCTCGATGTGGTTTCTAATTTTTCTACTGAAATATAGACTTGACTAAGGGGAAAGATTGAACATTTTCCAGTAAGATAGGGTCTAATTAATGATCACTCCATAATTAAGACATTAAAGCAATGCCAGAGAATGGTAGATCTGAAGTGCATATTATTTTCAAATATTATCTTAGGATTCATGGCAGAAAATTCCTCAGTGACAAGCCTGACCAGATATCACACGTACAAACATGTTCACCAGGCAGTGAGCGACACCTCCCTGCCCAGCAGAAGCATGAGAACCACAGGAAGTGAGTCATGACTCACTTTCCAAGGATCAGTATGAGACAAAAGGGCCAGCAAGTGGGGTTGACAGCTGCAGCTATTAATGTCAAGGGCCCAGAAAATTCTTCTGTTTCCCAGGATGGCACACTGCTGGTGTTCTTTCCGCTTCTGATGACTCACATCTTTGTCTTCTGATGCTTACAGATTTGATAGAGCCTAGACACAAATCAAATATTTCAAAGCAGCTGGGAAAGTGAAGATGTCCTAGATTTGATGTTGCTGATACCTACAATTACTTGGAAAGGAAAACAAAGTAAGCCAAAGATACACCTAATCGTAGTCACAGAAGTAAATCCTATCCTCTGTCAAAACCACAGCATACCAAAGACTAAACAATGCTCCTGACAGTCTCCTTGCTACACAGTATTGTATGAAATGTTGGACTTCAGTACCAGACAATCCTGAGCCTTCTGTATTTTGTTACCTGCCAAGTAAGAATGAATGAATGAATTTGAGCTTCTTGTGTCTTAAGTAAATTGTTCAAAAATACTTAGGTTTAGTCCTGCTGAAATTTTTGTTATTTTAACTTGTAAATTTGTAATCTCTTGCATGGAAGAAAATATAAATATGAGATGTTTGGTCCTGTATAAATGAATGTTTTACATTGGTGAAAATAGATTTTCCTTCTTGGATCTAGTTATTACACTGAGTTCCTGTAATAAGGGAACAAACTGATCCAGGTCACAGTACAGTTGGATATGCTGGCATTGTGACCATTCAGTGTTAGCATAGAATGCTCACATTAGTCGCAGAGACAGCCCAAAGCAGAGCTGGTGAGACAGAATGGAGACAACCATGAGAGTGACTGCCAGCCACATCTTTAAGAAATTCGTATTGAATTATTGTGATTAGATTGATTAGATTTTTTTCACAGATGACTTCTTTCAACTTTATCTAACATTAGTTGAATATTTTAGAAATGAAGCCTTCTGAAAAACAAACCCCAAACCAAAGCAATGAACCATACAAAATAAACTAACCAACCAACCAAGCAAAAACCATAAAACTCCTCCATGTGGTTTTAAACCCTTATATTTGTAAAGAGTATGGAATGGCTGTAACAGATACAGCAGTACTTTCCTGAGCTGGTCATGTGCTGCAGCTCTTGGTACATGTTCCAGTGGATATTTTTTCATCTATTTAGCTGTGACCTAATATTCCCATAACTTTGTTAACCTCACTAGTCTTTTTAAACAGCATTCCCAAATATGTTTATTTGGAAAATCCACACTCTTCACAGCAATATTAAAAACTCTTGATCCAGATGATTTCTATAGCTTTCTGTTTTGCTTCATCAGCCCAGGTAGTTTGTTGACTGTAGCCAGCAGTCCTAATAATCAGGATTCATTCTATAAATTAAGTTTTACTTAAAACTTTCAAGTGCTTCCATTAACCATGTATCACAGGAGGTATTTTGAATATAAACATCTAGGATGTTTGATTTGGATGTTTTTTCAAATTAATGAATCCATTCATTTGGGATTCATTTTGAAGTCTTCATATTTCCTTTTATTACAATGACCCAGTAGCAACCTATAATAATGGCTTTAATTACAGATGTAAAAACTAGTATCTTAGTGCCACCATAGCATTGATAACTGTAAAGCATTCAAAAATTTAGGATTTTTTTCAAAAGCATAATTCACTGAATGGACTGGACATCCTAACTTAATCCTGGATCTGATGAGAATGTGGGTTTCTGAGAGAGTTTTATTTGGACTGCCAGTTGTTTTCGTGTCTGCTATTGGCTGTTTTAAAAGACACTTCTATTCCTCCTGATATTAAGCAATAACAAGTGATTTTTCGGTCCCTATTAATCATTCTTTTTGTTTTCCCAGCCTACTTAAAAATTTTAGAATATAGGCTTACTGAAGGCAAAGTAAAAAGTGTTGGAAACATTTCTATAATATATCTTGTTAAGGAGCAAGTTTGAAATATCAGTATTTACCTAAATTTGGTACATGCAATTTAAAATATTTCTGAAGCCTTGCAGGCATAGAGGGAGTATAGCATTTCTTGCCTGTCCTTTTTCTCTCTGGCATCTCCTGTACTTCTTGTTTGTACCCTTTTGCCTCCAGCTTGATTTTCATGTTCAGGAGCACAAAGATAATTTCAGTGCTTTGTACACTTTTTTGAGCTTGGGAAGCTAATTATGGGCCTTTCTACATTTCACATCAGGATGTAGCAAGGGCTGTCTGCTCCCTGAGAGCTGGAGAGCTGGCAGCTGAGAGCAATACCACGGCCAGCTGGGCAGAACTCAGTGAGGCAGTGCCCGTCCCACCACCACTGGCAAGAGAGCAGGATAGACCTAGAGGTGGCAGACAGTTCCTGTCCAGAGCTTGGGTCATCTCATCCAGCAAATGTGTGATGATGGGGCAGGTCTGAAGTCTGTAAGCCAGGAAGGCAAGCAGCAGGTCAGGGTGAGAATCAGGGCTGGTGGTCACCAGGTGGAATCACAGTGATGAGGTGGGTCTGAAGTCAAGAGGAGTGCCAGCCTGTGGGTAAGATCAGTGAATCCAGGGCTGAGCAAGGCAGGGCTGCAAGAAGCTGGAGCCCAGCACTGCTGGGGCATCACTGGAACAGGGACTGATGGTCCTAAAGGGGTTAAAAGGGATTGGGCTGTGGGCCAGGTGGGGGCAGCCCCAGGCCTCCTGTCAGTGCAGGTAAGGTTTGCTGATGTCCTCCAGACACTGACATCACTTGCTTTAGCAGAATATGGTAAAAAGGGGAACGAAAAGTCTAAAGAATCAGACAACTCTGTAAGTGTCCTATAAAGGCAAGAAAGAACACCTGGTTTTTGGACAATTAGTGACTAAGCATTCCTTGCTGACCAAGCTTGGAAAAGAAGCCCAATTCAGGAAACTAAGTAAGGATTTTTCCAAACCCTTTCCTTTCTCAGGACCTCTCAGGAACTCTGGTATCTTTGCCACCCAAGTTTGCCATAAGGTTTTCTCATTGCCCAGTGTTTAATAACAGATGAAATGAGTAGAAAACCTGTGTGTTCCATTTGGAGAGAAGACAGATGAGAGGATCATCTGGAAAAGTTTCACAGAATTATGAAAATAATTAAGATGTAACAGACCTGGTCACTTATATGTACATAGCAGAGGTCTCTCAAAGGAACAGTAGGAGACTGGTTTCAAGTAAACAGAAAGAATAAAAAATACTTCTTTACACTGTAGGCACTAAACTACAATGACACCACAGTCTGTTGTGTGGATACAGAGAGCATTAGCTGGTCTGTAAATGATCAGTGCATATGTGGAATATGGAGAGGAGTGACAGGGTCGATCCCTGCTTTATCTGCTCTGGATATTAGGACATTGCAAGAGAAATGCACCTCACAATATGGCATGGTCACATCCCTTCCATACATGCTCACCCCTTCAGCCACAGCTTGGGGGAGACTTCTGTGCTTTGTCCAACAGGGCACTTCTTATGGTGATGCTTTGACTCCTTTCCTTAACTCTTTCCTACTACAATTAATCTGAAAACTTCAGGTCCATTGTCTGGATTTAAACTCATCAGGGAAGTCAAAAAGAGTGTGCACACTTGTAGCACCGGCAGAATATCATGGAATGATAGAACAGTCAGGGTTGGCAAGCACCTTAAAGATCATGTGGTTCCAACTCCTCTGCCATGGGTAGGGACACCTTCCACTAGGGCAGTAGAAGGTTATTTTTACGTGATCAGATGTCCACACTGAAACACTGTTGTGACCAACTTTCACTGCTCTTAATTCTTCCTAAACTTCATACAATGACTGCTAAAGTGACACTTACAATGACCTGCTGGAGCTGTGTTCTGGGTAGGTACTTCAAATCTAACTCTATTCATATATCCATAATTGTGTGAGACAAATATTCATGACAGAGAGCAGATTACAGGTGCAAGAAAAAAGATGTTAAAGGAAGACTTGTGAACTGCAGCAAAAAAAGAGGCAAAATGAACAGATTTCATGGAGGGTAGAGTCAAACAAAATGAGGATGATGAAGCAGGCAATATTGCCCCCCACTTCTAGCTGAAGCCATGGGAGACCCTTTCTTCCTAATGAGTGTATAAGTGTCTCTTCCCTACACATTCTGGCTCTGCATAGTGGAAGATTTAGCCTTTTCCGTCTTTTAACCCTGAATCTGTGGGAGGTAGTGTTGGGGTCCCTCCCCTGCCGTGTAGCCCTGGGAGAGGGGCCCTGAGGGCACAGACACGGGGCTTCCCTGCCCCTGCTCAGCCTCGTTCCCATGGGTTGGTTTGTGTTCCCTGCGCGGGCAGAAGGACCCTTGGTCCCGTGACTGGGACAGTTCCTCCGCTGAGCCCCGGCCATGCGGCTGGAGAAATAAACATCTCTGAAACATCTAGCAAGAATCTGTCTGTCCATATATATTTCCTTTCCACGGGACTCCTGGTTTGATATATGCGTGTTGCAGGATCCCCACTGCAACAAGGTAGGATTATACAGTGGCCATCATATATGGGCTAAGCAGTCCTGAGATAGGAACAGGACCAATATCCAATCTTTGTTCTTCTCATTATGACAAGTGGTAGTTAAAAAGGTTCACCTTCTTACAATTATTTTATAGTAAATAATGCTAGACTAAAATGAAACCTGATGAAGCAACTATTAACTCCTTAAAGGACAGTTGTTTTTATGGGTTTCAGGTAAGAATAATAACTGCATCTAATCATTTTATACAAAGTACAGTCTGTGCAGCACTGTTTTTGGGGGAAAAGAATCCCATCGCAAACCAACACCAAGAAACCCAAAGAAACAGGAAAAATTAAAGCTTTTAAAAGTGTATTTAATATGGACATAGTTTTTTTCTTATTTTAAACCATTTTATTAGGTTGTGTGTTTATTGATTAGATAGAGGAAAATTTGATGAGTTTGTTTTCTTAATTTACTCAGATGGGTAAGTCAATGAGTGAACAAGTAACATGGTTGCTTACTTTCTCAAACTCCCTTCAGCAATGGGCCAAAGTGGGCTTACTTTTGGCTGAGGGAAAATATTTGCAGAAAGTATCAGTGGTCAGCCACTGCATGCAATACCAGGAGTCAGCCATCTGGATTTTGCATCAGGTGCCCAAAGCAAGAAGAGAAAAATTCTTTGTCCTCCATAAATCTCCGGAGCAAGTTTCATCCAGATCCTCAGTCGGATGTTGCTTTGGATGCCACAGAAAGCATACCTTCAGTTGTTTGTTAGTGTTACCCGCTCCTGGATTTGCAATGATCCTGACATTCTGTTCCTATGGTTAGGGTGTTTGTTTTCTCTTCATTTGTCAAAGTAATAATGTCAGGAAATACTAACCTTCAGTGACCTACAGACATCTTTAAATCTTTCCTGTCAAGCCATACACAATCTCAGAGAACAAAGAACCCTCTCTTCAGTCCCATGCCTTTGCCAGAATATTTCTATGTTTTCTGGGTGGGACCGGCAAGATATTCAAGGAGAAACTGCCAGATAAGACAAGCTGTCACTAAACACAGATCTCACTGATTCAATCAGAAGGGAGGATTTCTTTTGTGTCCGGTAGAATTGCTGCTTTCAAATCAAAAGTTTTAATATCATCAGGAGCTACTGTCCAAGAGCATCCACTGAGAGATTAAGCACTGAATGGGGACAGTCCACTAAATCATTAATGCTGCCAGACTCTCTGGCCATCATTCCACAGGCACTGGTAAAATAAAGTTCAAGCACTATAACAGAGATTCCTTACTAGGACAACAACACAAAAGTATTTTTTTCTAATAATATTACCAGAAATAGCTGAGTTATTTTTATCTTTTTTTAAAATGCCTCTAAAATTATGCTAAAACCATATGACTTAAAGAATAATTGCTGTCTTTTTCCAAATGCAGTTTATTGAAATTACCAGTATAACTAGGGAACACATAGAGTGCCTGTTCCTTGAGCAGATGTGCACGCTTTTTAAAAATTACTAATTTATTTCTCTTTTCCTTTTCAGAGATAGAATGGAACATAAGGCAGATAAACAGTGATTAGGAGCCAAATTTTGTGTAAGATTTTGCACTGCTTAAGCAGAGAACAGACAACCCTATTGAGTTTTCACATCTGTGTGCAAATCTAATTTCACACCTTAAGATCAAGCTGTACCTCAAGATTTTATGTGTATGGATATATGTGTTTATATACCAATTATTACTGTTTTGATTTCCAAACTGATAATCTCTCTGGAATGTTAATTGATGACACTCTTGCTACTGCAGGCCTAAGATGATCTTAAAATGTAATGGATTTTGCACTGTTCTCATGTATAACCATCCACAGAATACAAGAGATATATGACTATGCTTTCAAAGCCCTGTAGTGAAAATATCAGAACTTAGAATAATCACAAGCATAAAGTTAATCATTTGTGTTCTTGTGTACGGCTTGAAATCTGTCTGCTTTTCTGGAGCAGGTAAACAGCTATAAAAGAAAAAGCATCACTTTTCAAGGACCCAGGTTAAAGTTTTTTCTTTGAAATGTATTGTATAAAAATAATAATTTTCGTATTATACATCTAACATTTCTTTGGCACAGTGCCAGTGCATAATGTCTCCCTTAAAAAGACTATCAATCTGGACATCTATTAGAAATCTCTTTCCCGAGTTATTTACACAGGTGAACAGTTATTTTTCTTTTGTTTAGATGGGTACATGCATTTTCAGTGTTTATAAATGTAATTCAGGGCTGGCACAATTGAGTTTTCCACAACTAATTACTTCGTAGTACAGTAAGAAATGTGTGGTTTATGTAATGATAATACTCTGTAAATGAATCCTAAAATGGAAACTGCAGTCCATCCTCAGAAAGGCATCATATGCTGCCATTGAAGTAAGACAAAACAGTTTTCATGCCAGCTTTGTACTGTAAATTTATTACATCTTGGTTAACTGAGATTTCTTCCCCATTCTGTTTCCATCTATGAATTGCAGAGCAACCCACTTTTCACACATGAAGAGCAGAATTACATTAATTTAATAATCCAAATCTATACATATGAAATATCATTTGATCCCTTGTTGCAATGGTGCTTCCAATAGCTCCCAGTAGCAGGTAGTCAGTGAAAGATAAGAAATTGCAAGGTTCTGTAGCATAGTGCTTTACATGATGATTTCTCAGAAAGATCAAACATGCCAGATGTTAAACTAATATCCATTGAACTATTTCTTTTTGAGAACACTTAAAAGATCAGGCTGCAGAAATAATTTACATTTCCTGTAATATAATTTACAATGTATAAAGTAATGCTAGAAGCTCACTTTGAGCTGAACACCCAGAAGCAAAACTTTATTGCAGTATGTTTTCAGGTCAACCAAGGACAAAAGAATAAAGAAAGCATGCTCCTAGAAATAATGTTCAATACTGGGCAGGTCCCATCTTGTAGCTTTTTTCCCTCAACCTAACTTAGAAGCAGTTGAGGCAAGTGAGAGAGCAGAGGATTGCCTGTTTTGTTCCTTATAATTACTGCAGTGTGGTTTGCTACTCTGTGACAGGAATATACTGTCCATTCTGACTTTCTCTTGAGCTCAGACAGGAGGAAGGATGGGTTCTTTGCCATGAGCACTGAGTTGTAAAAACATGACAACGCAACATATTACACATTGATTTTGGAAATGACTGTCTATGACAATCACATGTAATTACTTGTTCTACATGCATTATCTTGTTCTGTATTCATGTTAGTGAAGTCACCAATGTCAGTCACTGTAGTTGCAGCGATGCTTTGGAATTTAGGCTTTACTGATGCCTAACTACATAAATTTTCTCAGGTATGCATTTCCCTGAACTCTGTCACTGTGTGCCTCATGTAGATGTTGACTTTATGGTTGCTTGACAATAACCATGATTGAAAATCATAGGCAAAGCAATACACATTTAGTGGGTGAGAATACATGGAATTTTTTCTCCATGACATGGTTATTTTAGAAAAATGACAGCATGAGTTGCAGTGTTTATTTTCTATTTGTTTCTGGCTCCCATTCACTTTTATGCTTAAAATGAATAAATTCCTTGTTCTGGGCAGACACTAAGACATCTTTCTCCTCCCAAATCCCCCAAATCCAACATATTCTTGAAGAGATTGAAAATAATTATTTAAAGCCACAGAGATAGGAATTTCAGGCTGCTGAAAATTAAACAGTATGAAATATTACCAAAAAATGTCCACAATATTTCTAAATACTTATAGGGAAGTATTTGTCCATGAGAACTCAGAGGATGTCTCTTTTTTCCTTCTCATGTCCCCTCTAAGTTGGGCACAGGCAACATGGAGAAGGAAACGTATGTTGCAGAAGCTGAAGCAAGCAGAGACTGGTAAAGATTTAGCAGCAAATCGATGCCTGGGTAGTAGCTGGCCAAGATGTCTGGACCTATGAATTAATGGATGAAATGTAAGAATGGAGTGATATTGGTCCTGGAACCTAGAATTGACTGGGCACACACACCTGGGATGAGGGTAAGGTCGGGGAAGAAAGGTAAACAAAGAGACAGGAGAAGAATTTGAAAGAAATGAAATGATAAAAAAAAAAAGAGAGAAAATTCTAAACTGAAGTGAAAACAATAAAAGCGAATGGGATGACATGAAGTGCAGGGAAATGGACTGAAGCTTGCCCAATTGATCCTCATTGAAATCACAAGATTTCATTTCAAGGAAATGAAATCTTGAAATCAGAGAACATCAGAGAACAATACCTCTGGACAGGAGATATGATCAAATAAAGTGCAGTTGGAAAAAAAAGAGAATTTGGCAATGGAGTGACTACAACAAAATGTACTGAGATGAAATGAGGTGCAGTGAAGAGGACTGAAAGTTACCAAAATTATTTACACTGAAATCCTGAAATCAGGGAAGAAAGGTAAACAAAGAGACAGGAGAAGAAATGGAAGAAATGAAATGCTAAAACAAAAGAGAGAAAATTCTGAACCCAAGTGAAAACAATAAAAGCAAATGGGATGACATGAAGAGCAGGGAAATGGACCAAAGTTTGCCCAATTAAACCTCATTGAAATCTTGCAATTCCAATGGGAAGAAATGGCAGAAAAAGGGGACAAAACAAATGAAAGCCAAATTTGAGTTGCAGGGGAAGAAATGTCATTCTGCGTGTCTTGTGTTGTGACACCTGCTCCCAGCTGCCTCAGGCTCCCCATTTTACAGATGTTGGAGTGAAAATGGGGATCTAACTTAGATTTTCTTTCCTAAGCCACATGCCTTACTTATAGCCTTTTAAGTGACAGCAGGAATATCTAAATTTCATCTGAGCCTTAGTGCTGAAACAAACGTTACTCAGCAACCTTTTGGCAGTGGCAGGGATAGAAACCCATTCTCCTGGGGAATGTGCAACTCCCTTAGTCAAAGGACTTTATTTTTTTAATTTCAACACTTCTGGCTCCTTTCCCAGTGTTTCTTCTTCTTGATGACAAATTATGCAGAGGGCTCTGGATATGAGATGCTTCACTTGTGACAGTTTAATTCACTTCCTTCCTCCATCCCCTGCAAAAAGAAATCAGGATTTGTCTACAGGTAGTATTGGGGGGTAGAAATTGCGTGATCTTGTAAGCAAAGTCTGAATCCTAATAAACAGGATCAAATTAAAATTGTACAGTCAGATTTTAAATTTTAATTTTTTTTTTTAAATATAGGTTTACAACTTGAATTAAGTGATCTTGACCTATGTTACGTGCAAAAAGGCTGGGACTTGGTGAGGAACCTCAAAATGCTGATACAAACCTTACTACATACTTTATATTGAATCAAAATACTTGTGTCCATTTATGTGTAGAATTGCACCTTTGCTGTAAGAATGAGCAAAAGAACCATCACAACCAAACAACTACCTTGATTATATAAAAATACTAGTGACACAAAATTTCCTTCAACATTTTACTACAGAGGACTACATCCTTAATTCTACAAACCACTCCTTCCCTGGTGAGGCTTATCTCGTGTTGATAGTGAAAAATAGCAAAATGCTAAGTGTGAAAAGATACAATTGCATCTACCAATGTGTAGCTTAGATCTATATGCAAAAAGGTAACTATTTACAAAAAAATGTTTGTTGTGAACTCTGTAAGTTTAATTCTGTGGGTTTTTTTATGACATCCCTTTGATAATATTCATATTCCTTTAAAATATTTTTATTACTCAGATTTTTTTTTTCCTTTATAATGTGTTATCTTTTCCATTAAAAAACCATTAAAACAAGCATTCAGCTTATCATCTAGTTTGTAGTGCCACTTGGAAAATACAAGAAGGATATTTTACTGTTTTCACACATGTCCCTTTTTCATTTTCCTGCAGTATACTGGAAATCTGTGTCAGAGTCTGTGTCTTTGGCTCACCGCCAGAAAAATTCCATTAATATGTTCTGGTATGGAAAGATGAAATATATCTGTGAGATGAATGAAGCAGTAGCGAGGCAAACCCCTGAATACTTAAAAAGAAAGGAAATCAGAGGGACTCGTTCTGAGACTGTAAGACATTCTTTAATAGTCTCGGTGCTTGAATTATCTCAACATATCACAGGGAGTTGCAAATATCCTGATTATTTTCATTATTTTAATTTAGTGCTCCATATACCAGAGAATGATCAGCCATGTTCCACCATGCAGACTATATTAACAACTTCTTAAATACATCTTCTATTTGCAGAAGTTCTGAATGCAGACTGTGTTCTTAAGAGTTCAATTAAAGAGCTTGCCTGTAAATCAAGAACAAAACCAACGCAAAAAGCACAACTCAGCTTCTGTGAAGGTATGCTGTTGCCAGCAATAAATGTGGAAAAAGCCATTAAAATGGTTATGGAGTCAAATAAAGGCTCAGGATTACTGGACTGTTTGCACTGGCTGTACATACAGTTTCAACAAATCAGTGCCTACATCAAACATGCTACAATTAGGCTTCAAAGAGTGTTTGATTACAAAGTAGGTGAAAAACCTGTAAGTTTCAGTGCATTGCTATTAGTTTGCATTTTCAATTTCTTTGCTTGGAAAAGTGAAGCTTGTATAGCTTCTGATTGAATTATGGCTAAATTATTTTAACTCCTAAAATCAGGTTTTAATTCCAAATCCACATGTTTACATTAGAGGTTATTTTCTTTAAACAATTGTTCAAATACTCTTACACTGCTTGTTTTCTTTGTCAATAAAACACTTAGCTATATTATCATGCAAAAATGGTCATGCATGATCAAGGAGAGCCTACTGACCAAGCCTTCTTGCTCCAGCTACAGGAGGCATTGTGCTCTCAGGCTCTCATCCTACTGAGGGACTTCAACCACCTTGACATCTACTGGGAAAGAAGCACGGTGAGCTTTAGGCAGTCCAGGAGGCTCCTGGAATGCATAATTTTTGAGCCAGGTAATAGACAGCCCTACCAGAGAGTGTGCAATACTGGATCTGTCGGTCACAAACATGAGTGAGCTGATTGGGAATGTCAAGATTGGAGGCAGCCAAGGCTGCAGTGATCACGTGCCAGTGGAGTTCACAGTCCTGAGGAACATGGTTCAGGTAAGGAGTAAGATTAGGCCCCTGAACTTTAGTAAAACAGACTTCCAGCTCTTCAAGGAGATAGTCTATAGGATTCCTTGACAGACTGCCCTCAGTGACAAGAGGGTGTAACAGAGCTGGCAGATTTTTAAGGAAGTCTTCCATAGAGTGCAAGGGCTAGCAATTGCCAGGAACAAGAGATCAGGCAAGGGAGACAGCAAACCAGCATGGCCAAGTAGGGAACTGATGGTCAAAAAATGTGCAAGAAGCAAGTGCATAGGCAGTGGAAACTAGGACAGGTAACCTTGGAAGAGGATAAAGATGAAGTTTGGTTGTGAAGGGAATGGGGTGAGAAAGGCCAAGGTGAAGCTCGAACGGAACCTGGCAAGGGATGCAGCAAATAAAAGGAAGGGCTTCTACAGGTATGTTAACCAGAAAAAGGAAGGTCAAAGAAGATTTACCCACCTCATAAACGATGCTGGAAAGCTGGTAACAAAGATGAGGAGAAGGCTGAGGTACTCAATTTTTTTGCCTCACTTTTCAATGAATCTCTTCCCAAACCTTTTGAGTGAATGGACAGCAGGATGGGGACTGGGGCAACAAAGTGTCTCTGCAAGTATAGATCAGGTTCATGACTACCCAAGGAACCTGAATATACATAAGTATATGGGACCTGATGAGATGCATCCCAGAATCCGGAGGGAATTGCTGTAGTTGCCCAGCCACTCTCCATGATATTTGAAAAGTGATGGCAATCAGGTAAAATCCCAGGTGACTGGATAAGGGGAAACACTGCACTCATCTTTAAAAAGGGTGGAAAGGAGGGAACTACTTGGGAACTACTGACCTGTCAGCTTCAGTTCTGCCCGGGAAGGTCATGGAACAGATCCTCCTCGAAGCTGTGCTAAGGCACATGGAGGACAGGGAGGTGATTCAGGAAAGCCAGCACAGCTTCAACAAGGACAAGTCCTGCCTGACCAACCCAGTGGCCTTCTGTGATGGAGTAACTCCAGTGCACAAGGGAAGGGCGCAAGCGTCATTTATCTGGGCTTCTGTACAGCCTTTGACATGGTCCTCCCCAGCATCCTTCTCTCTGAACTGCAGAGACATGGCCTTGATGGGTGGACCGTTGGGTGGACCGTTAGGTGGATAAGGAATTGGTTGGATGGTCACAGCCAGGGGGTGGTGGTCAACAGCTCAGAGTCCTGACAGACGTCAGGGACAAGCAGCGTCCCTTGGGGTCCATACTGGGACCAGGGTTATTTAGTATCTTCATTAATGACATAGTGGGATCGAGTGCACCCTCAGCAGGTTTGCAGATAACACCCAGCTGAGGGTGCAGTTGCCACACCTGAAGGATGGGAGGCCATCCAGAGGGATGTAGACAAGCTAGAGAAATGGTATCACAGGAACCTTGTGAGTGAGGTTTTAACACAAGTGCAAGGTCTTTTGACTGATTCAGGGCAGCCCCTGGTATCAGCACAGGCTGGGGATGAACACATCGAGAGCAGCCCTGCCCAGAAGGACTTGGGGGGCTGCTGGGTGAGAGGCTGGACACGACCCAGCCGTGTGCACTCCCAGCCCAGAGAGCCAATGGTGTCCTGGGCTGCATCCAGAGCAGCGTGGGCAGCAGGGAGAGGGAGGGGATTCTGCCCCTCTGCTCTGCTCTGGTGAGACCCCACCTGCAGTGCTGCATCCAGCTCTGGGGTCCCAGCACAGGAAGGACATGGACCTATTTGAAGGGCCCCCTCCCCCCCCCCCAAAAGAGGGCCACCAAGATGATTAAAAGAATGGAGCACCTCTCCTGTGAGGAAGAGCTCAGAGAACTGGGATTGTCCATCCTGGAGAGAAGGCTCCAGGGAGACCTAAATGTGGTCTTTGAGTACCTGAAGGGAGCCTACAAAAGAGATGGAGAGATACTATTTACAAGGACATGTACTGCTGGGACAAGGGGAAATGGTTACAAAAAAAAAAGTATATTTAGATTAGATTTTAGGAAGAAATTCTTTACTGTGAGGGTGGTGAGGCACTGGACCAGGTTGCCCAGAGAAGCTGTGGATGTCCCATCCCTGGAAGTTTTCAAGGCCAGGTTGGATGGGACTCTAAACAACCTGGTCTAACAAAAGGTGTCCCTGCCCATGGTAGGAGGGTTGAAACTGGATGATCTTTGAGGTCCCTTCCAATCCAACCCCATATAAAATGGTATGGTATATATAAAATGGGGATGATGTGCAATATTTTTTTTTTTTAAGGTATTTTGGGGGATTTTTAAGACACTGACTGGACTTAGGATCCTGACTGAGACCTGAATAAAAGATGCTACCTACAACTCTGGCAGATGCAGGCAAACTGGCAGCACTCCATCGGGGAATGAGAGGATGGGGAAGTATGCCAAATGGTGCCTAGCAAATCCCTGAACAGTGCACTCAGTGACAAATTCCTAAAGATGAAACACATTGATATTGCTAGCCATTTGCAGCCCTTTCCTTTTGCTATAATTTTATTGGTCTGTTATAGTTTTGTGACTACCTTCAGCAGGGTTTTACGTGGCAGCCATGTCTAAAGTGTAATCCTTCATCTCTATGCAATTCTGCAAAACCTTTTGTAGCTTCAGTTGCACACTGAGCTCAGGTTTCTCCCAGACATAACAAGGAGGTTAAAAAAAAAAGGTTATTTGAGACAAACCCCAGGTGATTTACCTTAAAAGGTTTTTTCTTTTCCAGAAGATAGCTCATCTAAGATAGAATGACATGGGTGCTGAGTCAACCTGACGATTTTCCAGTTCAGCACAGGCTCTTATTGTAACAGCTGTAACACCGCTGCTGTGTAGAGTGATCTTTTGGATACCTCAAGAATTTAAGACACTTGTCTCGTGCATTTTGCAGATCCTGTTTGTAACAGAGGACTCTCCAGACTCAAAAAGCTATACACATTAGCTTTTTGGCTTCAGACAGGAGCTCACTACTGCATTCTTTTGCACTGAATAGAGGCTTTTACAGTGTAAATCTGCCTTTATCTAATTCATAGGGTTACTTCCAGCCAGCCAACAAAACTGCAATTAACTGTGTAGTTGTTAAGCAGTTATTTTATTTCATCTTGAACAGGTTGGGGTTTTCTCTCTATTATTTTTATGTCCCACCAGGATAAGATGAAAGAAGTCTGGAGGCATGGGGTGTGTATAAACTCACTTAGGTCTCTCTTTTATGTGAATCCCTACATCACTGAAGTTGTTACATTAGATCTTCCCATAACATTTTGTTGCTTATTCTGGCCTGATGTTTTTGTCGATGATTGATTATACACCTTTCATTCTGAAAGAATGCAATGAACGATTTTATTTATGTAAAAGCTCTCCGTTTAAGCACCCAGTTGAATGCAGCTTTTTACTGAATGCTGAGGGTATTCCAAAGCACTGAATTACGTATTCCCTTTGCTCCACTGCTTCTTCCTCTGTGCCCAGCCACATGGACATTTTCTCACTTCTGTCAGCTCTGCCCAGTGAAAAGTTAATTCAGCTTCTGAAGGGACATAAAACTCATCCATCAAAAGAATGAAAATTTTTTCATCTGGTTTTATAAGCTAAACTGACTCAACAATAAGTCAGAGCTGGCACAAAGAATAGGACAGGACACTGCACCTACGAACAGGTCCTAACCTGATGAAGGGAGATGAAGAAGCTGAACCATCCCTCTGGAGGTGTTTTGATTGCATGAGTACTTTAGATGAGCTCAGCTGTCTAACAGCAGACAGAGGTTAATTAATGGCAATTCTCTGAGCTGGACTTGTCTTGGACTAGAGTTCAGAGACCTATGCCCTTTAATGCAAGCAGCCACGTGTGCAGCTTCTGCCTATTCTTAAAAGTAAGGAGGCTCAGTAATGCTGCTTCTTGTTAAAGCCTTCAGGCCAGTTTAACACCTTGGCTTAAATGAGAAGTTATCAAAACCAGCCCCTCCTGCATCAGTGTATTTAAAAAAAATATTTTTTGCTGTTATTGACAAATCTATCAATAAGATGTGCTAAGAAAGCAACTCAATCTGATATAGGTGTAAGTAGTGTATTATATTGGTTGCATTTTTGTGACTCCATCTAAATGGAAAGATCCATGAGAATGTTGCCTGGACAGGGTAGTGAATAATTCCAATTGTGAGCTCTGCCCCAGTTGTTGCCCCATTTCTATTGTGTGAAGAACAGTGTAAACAGAGAGAGAGAAAGCACTAAAATCTCTGTAGGCTGGTGGTTTGGCTACCTAAGAGAGTGCCCTGGGCTCTGGTGCTTCTTGCTGGTCTGCTGATGCAGATGGGTACTAAGGATCAGCTGCAGATAGAAGCCTCGGGCACAGAGGCTTGGACACCAAATTCCCGAACCTTGTCAGTGGCTGAGCTGAATTGCAAATTCTTCATTCTTGGCTGCCTACAAGCCCAAGTTCATTAGTAAATTTGGAGAGTCCTCACTTTCCCTGGCCCAGCCCAGCTCAGCCTACTGTCTGAGGATGAGTGCACTATCCAGGCAGCGTAGGCTTGGGTGCCCTTGGGCAAAAGATTGCAGTGTTTGCTACCTGGGTTGTTGCAAGGCAGTGAACAGTATTTGGGACAAAGTGGATTCAGTGTGAAGTGTCTCTGACAAAGACTGCATTAACCTGCTTCATCCTGGCATCCCTGTCTTCTCTCTTATCTTCTTTTTGTGATACCCTAGCTGTCCTCTTTTCCTGGTCTGAAACTTTTGTAACAATAGACATGAAAGTGCATCGCCTAAAACAGGTTCAAAAGAGACATCCATCTATGATTGGCCTCATCTCTCTATATGCTGTGTATATGATGCTCAGTAGCAGGATAAGGATAGTGGGACATCTCAGGGTGGGGGTGGATTAGTGTGGCACAACCACCTTATGGATAGGAAGAAATAGAACTTGATAGGCCAAGAGAGCAAGGAGCCCCAGCTTGTCTAGGAGTGCAAATAAGTCACACAGGGGCTTGTGAGCAGTGGGTGTGAGACAGCACAAAACTTCACTGAGTGCTGATGATCTGAGCAGGCAACAGAACAAATCCATGCAGGGAAAACAGCTACAGTCAGCTGAGTAAAAGGCCCTTCATTCTTCCTAAAACTTGGGGTTATTTTTGTCTCTGGATGTTCAATTTAACAGCATCACTTCTACCTCACCTTTTTACAGTTAGCATAGTTACACACGGATATACCCACAACCTAGTGAGCACTGTGGTTACAAACCCTCTTATGGGAGATACAGAGATGGAAATACGGCACAACTGGGACAATTTATCTCCCAAAGAGGAAATTCAGGAATCAGGGGCATGATAAAGTCACCATGACATAAGTTAGTACCTGCAGCTGCTGGTGTCTGTCTCTGTGACTGCTTCCGGCCAAATCCTCACATGTCAGACCCTACATGAAAAAGGCTCAAACTGTGGTACATCATGCTACAGCCAAAGCTGTCTGAGTTTCTAAACAGGGATAATTGTTTTCCCTTAACTTACAGATGGCAACTGGATAATCTACAGTTTAAACCCTGACCAAGGAACTCTCGTAGCCCTCTGCAGGACCTACCTTTTTGATAAATCTCTAGGCTTTGAAAGGCTGTGTGTTCATAACACCTTGTGACTAGCTTGTCTTAGAAATTAAGGAGCTTTTTTCTTCTGAACATAAATACGAATATAGTGCAATTCAGTGAACTTCATTGAAGTACTTCTGGGTTTACGTTAGCATAGCTGACAGCAGAATCAAACTCTATATGTGTTGGCATGTGCTCTATAGGACATTGTAAGAAAAAACAACAAAGTTATCCTTCTTAAACCATGTTTCAGCTTGCTGGTGGATCTGAACTTTAAACACTACACTCTAGTCTAATGCCAGAAATTTTACCTTCTTTCAGATCTCTCCATTTTAAACTGTTTGCCAAGGCTTGAAGACTGTAGGTGTAAAATACAGTTAAAGAGTTTTACACTCTGAGACTTGCCAAACAAAGTTCATGTCTCCTCTGTATTAATGACTTATATTGTAGCATGTCTGGAAACCTATGACTTTAATTAGGAAAAAATTAGAAAACACTTTAAAACATAGCCAATTGCAATACATTTGAGTTGCTTCTTAGAATTATAAGTTTGGAAAGGTTTTCATTTATTCTTATCAATGGAAAAAATTTAGTGTAATACCTTGTAGAAAGTTTCAGTTCCTTCTGGTTAATCAGAGAACAGGTATATGCACAAGAAATATTTCACATGATGGAGCTGTGCACACAAATATCTTATGTAGATTTAGCCTTTGTGAGTTAGAGCCTTGTCCTTCTTTTCAGCTGAAAACTAACCATGTACCGGCCTTTACAAATAGGAGCGAGCCACAGGAATGGATTATACTCCTTTAGTCAACACTCATTAGCTCACATCTGGAACAGTGCATCCCATTACAGGCCTCCAATGCAAGAAAGACGCGGGTAAATGGCAGCAAGTTCAGCAGAGAGCCACAAAGGCTGATGGATCTGGGCTGGTTCAGGCTGCACATCTGCCTTCTAACCTACAAGGAAGCTACTGTGAAGACAGAGCAAGGTCGAGCTGCACAGGGGGAGAACAAGAAACAAGGGTGACAAATTGAAATAAGGAAATTCCTATTAGATATAAGGAAATATTGTCTCCATTGGGATAACTTTTATTGGAAATGGTAAACTAGAGAGACTGAGAAGCTGAACAACCTGATTTGAATCCAATGTTGACCTGCTTCGAGCAGGAGACTGCCCAAGAGAACTCTCTCTTGTCATTCCCAGCCTGAGTGAGTCCATGATGTTGTCATCTAATAGAGTCATTTGCATCAGTGAAAGTGGATGTAGCAAGCTACCTAAAGAAAATGGAAGTTTGTTTTGTTTGGGTGCAAATCCAAATCCATTGTGCAATTTAAAGCAATAGCAAATGTCTAGGCATCATCTTTACTTAGCTTTCACTGCTCTGTACTTACTGAGTCATTAATGTTAAGCCAAACTAAATGAGAGTAGAATGAGTGCATTAAGTTACTTCTGATTTACTATGCAGAATAAATAGCTGTATGAGCTTAAACAAAATTATATTGTCAACTGAAGGGAAAGCATTAAAAAAACCCATGTGCACAAGAATGAAGAGAGAAGAAAGCATGAAAAATGAAGGGCCAAGTTGTCTTTTTTTTTTTTCTGTGGTGTTTTAATACATTTTGGACAAATAAATGGTTTTCTCTTTTTTGGGCCATATTCAAACTTCAGAAGTTGTGTCTACACCATAGCTGCAGTATGAATTTTAGGATGCGTGATATTCCTATAGCCTGGTATCTGGGACAACAGTCTGCATTTAGCTTCAGCTCACTCAGATGGTCTAAAATTTAGGTAATGCCCGAGTTTAGGATGGACTTCAAGTATTCTGTGGGACATAATCATCCTTAGCACTTCTGCTTATCATTGCAAAAGCTGATGTAACTCTTACAGCCCTGTTTCGGCAGGGCTATATTTTAGTTTGTGGCTTTCCTACATTGTCTCTGGAATATAAGCATGCTCTACCTTGAGCAAGGTAAGCATCATACACAGACATTTATTGCAGTCTTTGGTCCACCCCTTGGCACAGTTTACAAAGCAATGCAGATGCAGGAGTTTAAACATCAGTTGGTGTTCAATATTCTTGTGACAAAATCTCTGGTCTTGTGGTATTAATATGTGATGGACCAGCTGTATGAGTAGATGAACATTTGATTCATAGTCACCTTCACATTTGATTGCCAGAATCAGTCCAATATTCTTTTAAAGTTTGCTTAGTATGGATTCAAGTGACACATCCTTATTGGTTTGAGCACTACAGAGAAATCTAACCAAGATTTTAAAACTGACCCTGAGATCTCCAGTTCTGTACAAGTGCTGTACATGGATCCCACTTCTAATTCTGAGGAGGAAAAATAGCTGTGACTCACTGTTGATCTTGTTAAGAAGAGCAATGGATAACTGGTTGGATTAACTCAAATTTCTAAGACAGAACCTTCATTTGTTGATGTGGCAATTATTTTAAAAGCAGCTAGATAAAAAGAGCCATTAATCTACTTTCCTTCAGTATTTTCAAACATGCTGCAACACAAAATGCCTGATAAAATTATTAAGGTTATTTATTTCAGTCTCATTGCCTTTACATGTCTGAATGGCACTCAGCCAGAAGTCTACTCAGTTTAGTGTTTAATATGTGCTGGCAAAAAAAAACCCCTTATTTTTAAAATTAACTTGCTAGAGTATTCTGGTTTGTTTGTTAAATCTAAATACATATATTTTGTCAATTTAGTGACAAAAAAAGCACAAAATAATAATAAAAAACCCCAAGACTATTTTCTTTTTGATTTTGTAACATCTTGATAGGTAATGTTTTTCTTTAGGTGCTCCCTGTAATCAAAAGAGGCAGAAAAGGGTGGGAAGGGAAACTGACTTTTAAAACATTGCTATTTTGGTGAAAGGTAGCAGTCTTGAATCAAAACACAAACAAACTGCTTATGTTCCCCAATATATGAGCTGCTATATAGTATAAAGCTGATTAGCCTAGATTTTACTTCTTTCACTTTGTAGGTCTTTTTGAGCCTCATTTTGCCCCTCTGGCTCAAACTGAGCTGTACCTTCCTCGTCAAGGCACACCTTTGATTCTAATTGCTCTATCTAGACTCTGTTCAGGATAACTAAAACTTCCAGAATCTGGCTTCATGTGTTATATTTAAAATTTTAAAGATAACTGCAGGCTTGATTTTAGTTGCCAAGACTTTGTAGCAAGTAAATTTTGTAACCAAGAAAATAGAAGATAAACCACAGATAAAACCACAACAATTTCTTAATTAACAGAAAACACCCTCAAGTTGTGTTTTTAAACTAAAAGGTGTTCTCTTTCTTCCTGTTTCCACCACTGTGGCTGCTTTAAATCTCCCTGTTCTGGTTACCATTGGGTATATGGCCAGAAACATACAAATTAGTCTCAGCATTGGTGCTGATAATTAAATTATAGTACAGGTTGTGATTTTACAACCCTTGTGTTGTGAATCCATGTACTTAGGCTACAATACAGTAGAATTATTTTAATTACTTTCATTTAGGATACCAGAGGTTATTTTACATTTTATGTAGTTTCTCAGAAACCTTGAATATTATAAAATTTAGAGGTCTATTTTTCAAGAGGCCCAATATTATAAAACATAGATGTCTGCATTGGTCTGTAAGATCTGTATCACTTCCTCCAAATGGAAGCCACAGGAGTCAGCAGCTTAAGTACAAGTAGTTTATAGTAGTCAATAGAAGATGCTGAAGAGAATATATCTTGTTGAGTAATTTAGTAATTTACATTGGAATTGCTCTCTGAGATTGCTTCTCAAAGCAACTCAGAACTTGTTAGGGCAGATTGTCCGGTGTCATAGTCAGTTGAACTTTGAAGGCATCCAAGGGTGGAGATCTTACAACCTATCTGAGCAACCTGCTTCAGGGGTTTATCACCTTCACTGAGAAGACTTTTTTTCCTTGATTGTATAGAGAATTTCCTGTGCTGCAATTTGTGTTCATTACATCTCATTTTTCCACTGTATACACCTCTGAGAAAAATTTGGGTCCATCTTCTCTATAACCATTCCATTCCCCTGCAATTGGAATACAATTAGATTTCCCCTAAGATCTCCAGGCTGAGTAAAAGTTGTCTCTGATTCTTTCCATATTTCCCAAATCTCCTGATAATCTTGGTGGTCTTCCACTGGACTTAGTCTAACGTGTACAAGGAAGATCACAACTGAACACAGCGCTCCAAACACAATTTTGCACGTGTCAAATAGAGAGGAATAATCACTTCTCCTGAATGTTGCATGTTCTTGCTGATTAAGTCCAGGATGGTGTTGATCTGCTGCTGGCTCCTGTTTAGGTTGCCATCCATGATGTCTGGTGATAAGTTTACTCATCCAATCTATGTCTCTAAAAGGGAGCTGTGGGACATTGTCTATGAAGCCCTGCTAAATCACCACTTTACATATACCAAAAACAATGTAACAAGAAAGGAACCCTCATCTCTCTTAACACTGCAGTGCTAATTGAAACTAAGTGTAGTCAGATACAATTTTTGTCTGGGAATGAAGCAGCTCAGAGGCTGAATGCAGACAGAGAACTATTCTGATGACTGAGAAGCTGCTTTTAATATACATTTGTGTCTCATAGGCAAGGTTCACTTAAAGCAGTAGCTTTGTACTAATGGCTGGCAGTGAATTACCAGAAAACTACGTATGTCTCAGTGTGGTGATGGGATTGTTATGCACCTATTTTTGTCAGTGTTGTGGTGTTGCATTTTTGGGCATGACTCACCCATGCAATTCTCTTTCTGGAATGAAGCTGGTAGATTACTTTGCAATTTTCATTTTAACTGGAGATGCAACGTGATTGTGTGAATTCATGAGCTATTTTTTCACCATAACAGCATATTTTTGAAATTTTTGGTTTGATATGTGTAGAAAATGCAACAAATTTCTGACAGGTTATTGTATTTAAAGGCACTATTGGTGTAGCTATTATAGACCAAGGCCTTAAGCAAGACCAGATTTATAGTTAGTGATAATACCTCTTATTAGAGAAACTGAAACACGTAGAAATATTAGACACACAAACCATACACTGGATCTACACAGATGTAGCAGATGTCAAAGTTAAATACAATGAAGTATAATTGTATCATTAATACAAACTTAGTTTAACTAAATTTGTATTAATGAGACAATTTTGGAAAATGAGAGACAGGTATCTTTTATCTTGCAGACAGAAACTCCCTACTTCTTTTTCTCCTCCTGTCCATATAACCATGACCTTGCTCTCCAGGATGAGGTTCTGGAAAAAGGAAAATTGACACAGGTGATGGGTGTTTCATATTAAGGACCTAAGTCAAGGGACTTTAAAGAGAAAGCTATATAATGATTTATTGCGACAATGAACATAGAGCAAGCCAAAGACATTGCAGCAGTAGCCAGAAATCAGTTCTGTTTCAAAATACAGATGATATCAAACTAAGATTTAATCATAATGCTCATATACTTTCTTGATAAACTAAACCCACCTAGAGAACACACAATATACACTACCCTTATAGCAACCCTGTGGTGAGTTGTGTAAGACATTTTTAATCTAGAAATGAGACTTTGTAATATGATGTTTTTACAATAGACAACAAATTGCCATTTCATGGCTCCAATTTCTTCCATTGACTGAGAGCATTTTGAAGACAACTCATAAAAATGTAATAATCCTACAGTTTTACTTAACTAAAATAAAGGTTAAGACACTTGCATAGCTGATAAAGAAATCAACATCTCTGCCATTACCCAGTCACAGCCACTAGGCAGCCTTTTGAAGAAAAAAAACAGGTAAAGAGATCGTGAATATTACACTTATCATTAATTTGCCAAGTCAATATATTAACTGATTTGGGTTGAGTTAGTGGTTGCTCAGCCAAGGATTCATGGCTTCACTAAACCCTGGGAGTAGTAGGAGAAATCGAGGAAGCTTGTAAGAAAATTCAGTTAGGCAAAGAAGCAAGGAGGAGGTCTCCTCTCCAGTAGGAGACCTTCTCTATCAGCTTCTAATGACAGGGAGAGTGAGCAGGGGAGTTAGGTTAGGGCAGGTCAGGAAATCATCAAGGGGCAATAGTTAGCTACAACAGAAGAGCTCAGAGGCAGGAAACAACAAAGAGTGAGTTGACCTCCTGTTTCCAGAGTTCTTCTTTCATGAGCTCATAGGCCAGTATTCTCATAGGTCTGCTAATGGTGAAAGACAGAAGTGTTTTTTTAGGTTAAGGGCTTTATCTTCTTTCATGTGGGTTCAACATTTTTATCAGCCTTAAGGAAAGTTTCATTCATCAGACATGAAGAGACCTGGCTCTCCCTCAAATTCCCTGTACAATCAGAAAGATATAACTCTGTGTTTATGTTAAGGACAGGGTGACAGAGTGCTCCGTGTTGTGTCCTCCTGCCTGCCCAGTCAATTACTTTTCCAGTAATTTGAAGCGAATAAAGTTAAACAAGAAAAAGAAGGCTTCCAAAAGCAGTGGCTATGCCGTAGCACTATTAGGCAGTTCAGTGATGGCCTTCTGTAGATGCATTTCAGACATGCATGTAAAATTTCTACTTTTCATGAGCAATAGAGATGAGCTGCTGATGGAATACAGGTGGGTTCTGCTGGCATCCCTTTGAGTCTTTCAATTAAGTCTATTCCTTTTAGAGAATCAGAAAGTGTTAGGCACATCCTTCCCTCAAACTTGTCCCCTACAATAACAGTGAAAAGGAGTGTCTTCTGTTGCCTGAAACGGCATCCTTGCTGACAAGAATCATAGCGTCAACATTGTTTAATATTAATTGACCAGTTCTTTGATCAGAACAGTTATTTACTGTACTTCCTCCTTCCTGCTAGTCTTTAGGCACACTGAGGTTATTAAAGAGCTAATTTATATAGAAGTTTCCTAAAAAACCTGTCTGCTTGCATGGACTTAGAGTTTTCAAAGACAATTGAATGCTTTTGAATAATTTTCCAGCAAAATTTAAAGCACTGTTTAATATCAACTGTAAAATATATGTGCAGTAAACATCTATTCCTAGTTCTTTTCAAATGTGGCAAAACTAAAAGGAGGAAAACCTGTATACAGTATGGTCCTGCGGAACTTGTGCTAGTCACACTGAAACGGAATATTGTCATGGTTTCAATTCTAAACTGAAAAGATCTTTTTTTTTTCCTCTCTTTTATTTTTTAAGAAGTTTTTCTTTTCTGCCAAACTATCAATCAAAGCTTATATCATGGTGGTACACCAGATTTCATTAAGCAGTAATTCAGCATGCATTACTATTTATGGAAAAAAATACAGTTCACAAGCATCTTTTTTCTTTCCCCCTCACTTAAAAGTGCTCTTTCTCTCATAAGTCCTAGAACTACTAGAAGTGTCTTCTAAAGAATGGGAAAACAGACAAAGTAACAGGTCTGTTTTCCAGACTTTTTTTCTGTTCCACCCAACATTGGCAGAAGTAAAGCCTTTATTTCCATGGAAAATGTTTTCAGTGAAAAGTCTTAGATAGCATAGCCTTTGTGGCTCTGATTTGGTGCAGAATGCAGAGTAGATGGACAGCAAACGAGCTAGACTGAAATCTTTCTCTCTGCTACTCTAGTGCAGCATCTATCGTCTCACTTTGGCTGACAGGTCATGTACATCTTGAAACTGGGAGGTTTTCTTTTCGTAAATATGTCTGTTAGATAAGGGAAGATGCTGTTCCTTTTGAGAACAGCAAAGAAACAAGCTTCAGAATGCAAGACCAGGCCTGTCCCTTCAAATTAAATCTTGGCTCTCAGGAATCCTGCAGCAGAGGAAATCTTTATAGAGGCCAGTGTTTATAGAGCCAATTATCTATGTTTACTGTAGCTGGCAATAAAGTCATCATGAAGTGTTTTTCCTAAAAGGAAACTCCTACCAAAGGAGTTTCATTAAGGTGAGGAGATGGAGACTGCGAATTGTGGAGGGTGTTATTACATTTCTTTGCCTACAAAAGCAGAAAACACCTTGCCAACTGCACTACTGTCTTCTCATTGGCTTTTCTGACTAGTATTATGCTACTTCTTAATCCCATTGTGCCAGCTAATGCAGAAACAAAGAATAAAATCCAACATTTTTTTAGCTGAGCCTCTTAATTCTTCTTGGTGGGGCATTCTCAAACATGAAAAATATTTGCATAAAAGAAAGATTGCTGTATGTCTTTGACAGCAATCTGAGCTGCAAAGAGAAATTACATTACCTGGAATTAGAAGTGATTTTACCTTAGACAAACTCAACATCCAACAGTCTGAGTCAGCAGGAAAACTGCTTCTGAGTTCTACACACACTAGAAAGAAAAGTGCAGATTACTCTCCAAAGAAATATAGTAATAAGGCTGTTCACCTAATGAACCCTCATAACCTCTGGAAGAAATTCTACTCCTACTGAAGTTTAGTAGGATTTTCTCATTGACTTCTTATTAGCCAGTATTCAATTCGTGCCCTGCTGTCTCCCTTCCTGGAGTGAATGGAGAACACCTGTGCAATTACTGATGTTTAGATTCGATGCTTTTGATAAAATTCAAGACATGTAAATTCTATTCTGGTCAGAAATTTTTACATCAGCTTTCATAAGTTGTTGGGAGGGTTTTTGAATGTTGACTATAGCATAGTAAGCATGCCTGTATGCTGGCTAGTTTTTCAGTAAACATTACTGCTGGAGAAGGAGCTGGATGACCCTTTTCTTACCTGAGGAAAATTAGACCACCTCAGCCTTTTCAAAATCACCAGGTTAACATCAGAAAGAAGAGAAACAAGTAATATTATTTATTGTTATGCTGTACAATTCCTACTGTCCAAAATCTATATATTCATTGATCCTTACCAGTTTTATTTTAATAACAAACTTATTGAATATTATATGTCTTCCCATTCTCTCTCTCTCACACACACATACACAGAAGTCACAAATTCAATCTATGGCTCTCTTTGAGTCTCTTTGGGAATGAGGGTCCTGTTTATGTTAGTGTCATGAATAATTTCTGATTAATGCCAGTGCTGGTATCTCAGACTTTAAAGTAAGTATGATAACCTTTAAGGAACCTTCCTTCAGGGAAAATGTCAGTTAAACTTCTCTTTAATCTCCATGCGCCCAAGAAACTCCACCTTTTCTCTCTTTAAAGAGATTTAAAATTTATTATGAAAAAATTGGATTAAGAAATAAAAATGTTTGGCTAAGCCTTCCAATCAAAACTTTTAGGTCTTTTTGAAATCTCAGAAAAGGAACATGTCTATCAGCTCATAATCTGAAATGTTTAAGTGATACAGAGACTTCTGTAGGGTTCAGCCAGATCATGGAGCTCTTCTTCCTGTGACTCCTACTGAATAGTCCTCAGAATTACTGAGTGCCTTCAACTGCCCTGAAAAAAGTGATTCAGTTTTATCCAGGAATAATGTAGCTTGAGAAAAGATTGTGTTAAACAAGCATCAGAAGATCTGGGTTTATGAGACCTCTAATGCTCAAGAACAAAACCTGGGGATATGGATTTCTGGTGTTTCATTGTTAGGAAAAAAAAAAAAAGATATTAACATGGCTAAAGATGTCTCAGTTTTCTAATCAGTAGGCAGACGGGAAGTGCAATTTCTGTGATACTGACTCTTCTGAGAATTTGTGGTTTATCCAGCTGAGTGTCTGGCCTGAAGTTGGCTAGATAATAAAAAAAAGGGAGATCTAATATTTTGGCCTACAGTATCATAGAAATTGTTCAGCAGAAACGTGAAAGCCTGCGTGAGCTGAACTGGAAAGCAAGAGGATATTGTGTAATAAATAGGAGTCGAGAAGGTGACTGGGGAATAATATTTTCCATTACACCAATTCAAAGCAGAAAAATCAGCCTCAATTTTTTTTTCTCTCTGCATATTCTCCCTCTCAGTTTCTCAGAAAGGCACTCACTATGTTCAGATATAGATTCATTTTTCATTTCTTATGCAAATATTAACCGACTGAATCATGAAGCTAAGTTCGTCATAATGAGCAGTTTCAAAGGAGCATATAACTGCCAAGAGTTCATGGTGGTTCAAGGACTTTGCTTTTACAGACTTCTGCAGAGATTAAAAGTTAGATCCAATACAAACAGCCCTTTCACTAGGCTCTCACTGGTTGTGACAATGAAATAAATTCTGCAGCAAGCACACCATTAATAATATCCTTTCCTTGTTTCCAAAAGGGCTGTCTATGTTAAATAAGATGGATGCTAATTTTAGATACTTAAAAACAAATATCATTGAGGAAAAATGTTTTTAGAAGACATGGCAGAAGGCAGTTTTCTCTCTTCTACTGATGACTCACAGCATGTGCTGCTACATAGCAATTCTTAGAGAAGAGGAATCCATCTGTTTGATTCTAGTCTTTGGAAACTGCCCATTTTTTCTGCTTCTATTTCTAGGTCCCCCCAGTAATTACAGTAGGCAGTCTCTGATTGCTCTGCTGTATCACTGGATGTAGATTGACTTTGGAGATCTACACAAAAAAGAAGATTATAACTAGCAACTCTCACAAGCCTCAGAAGTGTATTTCAATACTGAGTTGCTTCACTAGAAGTACCTACAAGAATGCCAGTCAGTGGGAGTTTTGTTTTCAAGTTGTGTGTTTAACAGGAGCAGTATTAAGGTCAGGGAGCTATTGACAATAAACTGGAAACTTAAAAAAAATATTATTCTCCCAAAATAACTAGGCATTCAGGTCACAGATGAAGCTACTACTTTTTTGGAGATACAATTCTAATTATTCCAAGCCAAGACATACTCTTTCAAGACAACAGTAATCTTCTTGCATGGAAAAGCCTTTAAAGTTCTCTCATTTAGTCCTTTCCTGTCTGGTATTACCTTGCCTTGGACTGTCTTCATTTTTTTTTATAATTTCTAAAGCACCTTGTTGAAATCTGTTAAACTAATTTTTTAATGTAAATTTTGAAAATTCATTTATCACTAAATTAATGGTGAGGAAGAGATAAGGGTACTGAAAAGTAGGTTTGCTACTACTCTGAGATTCCCAAGTCTAGACAGAATATGTTAGACCAAGGATCAGAGTCAGCATGACCAGAAAGCTGCTGTGTTTTGAGGGCAGAATAGCAGTGCACTGTGCATGGTGGATGGTGATAATCTGGGTGTCTCAAACATGACACTGCTTTATGTAATGCAGATATAGCATAATTCCCATTTTCAATAATTTCAATATTCTAGGTGTTTAAATTATTTAAGTGAATATTAACATATTGAATTATCTACAGATTAAAAATTGTCATTCCGAGGGTTCTTCTTCTTGGGAAGAGCAGGAAATGTTTACTCCTGCAGTTCTTTTGAGGGACTAATTTTTTTCCCTCTGCAGGACTCAACCTATTGATCTATAAACCAGAATGGGAGCTGTACCTGGATGTAGCTGTCTCCAATGCTGTCACAGCGCTCTTTCAGTGCACACACTGCTCTCTGCTGGAAGGTTTTCGTGTACGTGTTTGATGTGAGAGATCCTGGAACCTCTCAATCAGCCTCCAGTGCCATCCATGCTTGCTTGTGTATTTATGCCAGCAAACCATGTCTTTTAAATATGGGATAAGTAAGATCATGCACTGCTAATCCTTCTTCATCTACATCAGCTTCTGGTCTCTAGTCTGGACCCCATTTTTTATCATCTGAAACAGTAGATGGCAAAATGTTCCCAGGTGAGGTTCCTGTGACCACTCTTCTCTGTTTTGTCCATGAACGAGTCAGTTTAACTTCAAAGCGTATTGTAATTTTTATGGTCCTTCATGATCCTGTATGGATATCTCAGCATTTTCCTTCAGCTTCAAAAGTTTATGGCATGTTATTTCTGTGGAGCAAGTGACAAAACTCCTACCATTTTTAACAAACACAAGCTGATTTCCAGCAGCACTGGAAGGTTAAAGATCTGTTTCTCTTTTAAATGGTACAACATTGACTGAAGCCTTGGCAGTGGCATCTGGGTCAGGTGCTGCCAGTGTATGTAGACACACTTCTGCTTGGCATTCTTCAAGCATAACTCTGTCTCTTGAGGCTGTGAGAACAGTTCCCTCTGGGAGGCATTAGCAAAGAATGGGTTAAAGTGGCTCTACAAGAGAAAAGGAGATGTGGGAATGGAAACAGAAGTGGTTCAGTTGTTCACAGGATACAGTACTAAACTATGCCCAGAGTGTGGCTTCTGCTGCTTATTCCATCCTGTTTGACAACCAACATTTTGAAACACCTGAACTGCTTCTCTGTAGTGATGCCTTGATGAATTTTTGCCTTTTCTTTTATACCCCTGTTATACCTTTTTACAGCTTCTGTATTCTTAGTGCCTTTTGCCGACATTCTTGGACTTGTTTGTCAAGCTAGGAGACGAAACATTTTAGAAGCTTCATAGGTAGGGGTTAGGGTGCCCCAGACCCCAAGGTCCTCTCCAGAACACATTCTGTAAACTGAGATAGAACCATCCAAGGGAAGGCTCCTTGGGGCAGGGGGCGGGGGGGAGGGTTCAAGCCTCTCATTGGGGAATTTTGGATACATATGCTAATTAGTAAGACCTATAATATTATACCAGATCTTTTCGGGAGGATTGTGGTGTGCGTTTCAGTGCATTCAACCTAGACATAGTGCACCTAAAGATCCTTAAAATAAATACCAAGGTAAAATCCCTTTTTCCATCCTAACCATGTTTGACTCTTGATTTCAAGACCAAGAAAAGGCATCAGTAGAACATGATGTATAAAATAACTTTTTATATGTTACTGGCTAGTTTCATGAACCACTAGTGAACATGCTGAATAAATTCAGCCAAAGTGTCATTGCACATGCTCAGTAAGGGGAAGCTTGCTTTGTCTTGGGGCCACCTGACCTGTGCAAACCAAAGCAAGTTTCTTGATTCAGTTACTGTTCAGCAGGGGAATGTGGCATCAGCAGACCTGATGTCACAATAGAGAAGACAAGAACTTTCTGGGCAGGGTGAGACAGCAATCTTCTCATCAGTACAGCTTGCTCTTTCTGATGAAAGTTCACAACTGGAATAATCAGTAGGCATTGGCTTTGGTCTTAAACCACAGATTTCATTTTCAAGGAATTAAAAATTATTCAAGTTAGCTTCACTGCACTGACTTTATATTGCACAATTTAAAGATGCCTGAAAGTCTCTGAAACTAGAAGCACTAGTCAGTTTGCTGACAAGTGCTGAAAATATGTACAAGGACTATGGATCACACTAAATGAAGTGCTAATGTAATGAGTTTATCAAGAAAATTCCGTTTCAAGGACGTCATAAAGGAAAGGTAAACCTTAGGCCCGAATAAACTCTTGTGTTTGAAAAGCTAAGAGTGATTTTATTAAATTGTATTCTTGACTCTTCCACACAATGATACATGAGCATAAAGGCTCTGTTTAGTGGGTGCATGTATATATGTAAGTATGTATGAATAAAAATTGAAATTTCAAAACTAATGCTGTTAATATTGAAATGATATTTATAGGAATATGCCTTGAAGTAGCATGAAAGTTGTCACAGGCATCTTCGTATGAGTGCAAATAATGTTCAGTGCTATCTCTAGTCCAGTTGTCTCTGGCGGTGACATTAAAACTTCTGCTGCTTTTGGAATTGTGTCAAAAGTAATTTCTTCTTTTATGGAATTGTTTGTCACAGTGTAAAGGACATGAAAGTGCTTGTGAATATTTCCTTTGCACGTGCCCAGTCCCTCACCTGCTCATTCCTGTAAGACATCCTTGTCCTACTTCTTTGGCTGAGTCCTACTCAGACTTTAAATGCTGTATTTAGTTGTGTTCAGCAGTCACTTGGAGTATTCATCAGAAAATCCAGAAAATTTGTACCAAGCTATTTCTAGGGTAAAAAAAAATGTTAGTGATTTCCAGAAAATTAATAAAATTTTAAATACCTTTTGTATGTGTGGTAGATTGGACTGGTGGCACCATCCACTAAAATTACCCAGAAATTGCATTACAAAATCATTTTCTGTAGCTCATAACTTTGCCAAACTTTAACTATTTGGCCTGAAATTTTGCATACTGGGTAATCTGCCTCAGGCTGAATCTTTCTGGAAAATTTCAGTCAAAATTACTATTTCCAAGAACTAAATTAGGAGAAAATACATCATTCTGTCCATATCGAAATGTTCTGGTTACCTCTTTTGTGTGAAATTTTAATGACTTGAAACAGGAACATAAAATTTGGAAGGGGTGACTGAAGTATCCAGCCTGTGCTCCTTGTTGTTGATGTGGAACTGCATCTTGAATAACTTAAAAAAAAAAAAGCAAATATGAAAAAAAAGAACCAGAAAGAAAATATCTCAGTCTGCAAACACTGATTAGAGGACTGTGAGGCTTCTGAAGACACAGCTCTAAAAGGCTGCTATATGTACTGATGGGGATTTCAGCTTGAAGTGAGATGGGCTTTTCTTTGGAGATAAAGTCATGGACTGGTGCCAAGAGAGTGCATGTGCTGAAACCTCAGCGCTGTCAGCTCCAGGTGTCCTTGCTCAAGCTGTGTAAGGGACAAAGCTCTCTATTTGCAATACATAGATGGCCAGAGATGATTGCAGGAGGAGTGTGTTAGGAGAAAGAGTGTGGTGGACCAGACTGACTTGAAGCATCTGTCTGTAAGGAGGGAAATAGAGATCACAGGAACTAGGATATAGGGAAATAGGGCTGTGGGGTGACTCAGCTGGGTGACCCAGATGAGTCCTGTGCAGGTCTAACTTTTTGGACTGGATGTTGAATACCAAAGGACCATGAAGGGAACTTGAAGGCAAGAGTCCTGTGAAAATAGTACTGTGCAGTCCTGTAACTAAATCTTGTAGTAATGCCCATACTCAACAGTGCTGCATTACAAATACAATTTTGACATTTACTAATATGGGTAAGCTTATTACTGGAATGGGTGTTATATTTTTAATGCTGTATTTTAGTGTGCAGTGTAAATGTTATCTGTAGTTTCTAGTGGTAGGCTCTCATGACCTTCTAGATTTGAAAAACTGAACTTTATGCCTCACTGGAAGACTGGTAGGGTTTCCTTCTGATTTATATAATGTTCACATCATAACCCATTTGAGAGGCAATACATCAGACTTCATCTCACTCATGACAGAAAGTGCTATCTTGGGATGAAATTCCAGGTTAATATTGTTTCCAAAGACAAAAGCTAAAGAAATGGGTTCTTTTAAAATTTAAATTGAAAGGCTTTTATCCAGGCTAGAGTAGTGTTTTGCTCTGGTGGAGGCAGTTCATTAATATGGAAAGGACTCCTATTGGATGCAAGAAGTTAAATGTGCTGAGATACGTAATTTATAAACCTCTCCTGTGGGCAGCAGGTTAGAACTGGATGGAAAAGTAAGTCGGGTCTAGTTCCATTCAACTGCTGAAATTGGTTCCTTCACAGCCTGGGCTGAACTGAGCAGAAAAGAGTCTAAACCAACTTTTAACTCAGCAACATTTATAGAAGAATTTAGGTTTGATTGGAGATCATCTGGTCCAAACCCCTGCTAGAAGCATGTGTTAGTAGAAATACAAGAAACTAAATTAGGTCCTTATGCAAAAAACAGAACAAAAAATTTTAAGACGTTTTAGCTAAATACTGTTTTTCTTATAAGAAATTACTCCCTTTGCAAGAAAAACACATTTTTGAGGTCAGCAGATCAGTTTATATCTTATGTCATATGAGAGCAAACAATGAGGGAAGAATTAGTAAAATTCTTAATAGAAGAAGCACAAAGTGTGAGGTTGTTGAAAACAGCTGTTCTGCTATTAACATTCCTCAGACACTGAATGATTTTCAAAGTGGCTTTAAGCCTTGCCAAGTTAATTGACATTGTAGCTGGGTTGGTCAGGACAAAGACTATTGGAAAAGGGGCCTTATTTTTGTTGTTCACATGGGTCAAATGAGGGCAAGTCTTAACTGATCTGTGACCTGCAAGGTTAAATGTTTGACTCCATCAGATTGTCAGATTGGCAAAGAAAGCAATAGAGACAGAAAGAGCTGCTGGGTTAAGCAGCAGTAGTTCACCCATACTGTCTTTCACGCAGTTGCACAAATATAAACATAAAGGGAAGAATTTGTTTCTAAGGTATGATAAAATACCATCTGAGGAGAAGTTTTGTAACAGACACAGGCTCTGTCTCAGAAGTTGATCATATCATCCAAATACTCTATATACGGAGACGCCTTTGCAGAATTTAAAAATCCTTCACTACTATTTGCTTCTGATTTTTGTTTAAAAAGAATGTTTGCAGCAGTATATAAGCATCAAATGGTTTAATATAAATATCATAGCATACAAGCCTTCAAAAACATTTAACTGTTAGCAATGCTTAAAAACAAACTCCTGATATGACTTACCAGCTGGCCCCGTAGCAAAAAAATGATGGGATGGCTTAAAACTCTCTTACCTTTGTGCTAACCAAAGGGGTTTTTTTAAAAATGCAAGTACAGTATGCTTGAAAACAGACATAAACATGAAAGTTTATGCTGGAAATTTCCCCAGCTACTTTCATATTGGTCAGATACAAATAAATCAGTGTGGTCCATGTTTTTAACATGGCTGATTTTTGGACAATAATGGATCTGCATGCATCCTATTCTGCTGCAAATACTCCACAGTTTATAAAGTGGGAATCTGGGTTTGTGTTATCAGTGGATATTGGACTGCCATGATGGGATTAATGTCATCTAACTTCATCTACCTGGGATACATCCATTCAGCCTAGGATAATTCTTTTAGCACTTTCTGCAGTCATGCAAGAGACGTGCACAGCTCCAAAGAATAAGTCCTTCAAAAAATCTCTGAGGATGTCTGGTGGTCCCCACTGGATTCAAATGAGCAGATGAAACTGTGGCCCTTATTTTTAAAACTTTTAAACCTATGTGAAATGAAACTAACTCTGAATATATTTTTTTCCCCCTTTTGAGTGCACAGAGACTTACAGAAAAGTCCCCTAAACTTGGAAATCTGTTTTGTTCTTGCAAAAGAATGTAATCTTACATGTAAATACAGTCTGCTAAAAAGATCTTATGAGTGCATAGCTTGGATCCAAAACCTGGTCTATAAAAGGCATTGGCCTTAGTCAAAGTATTATCTGTAAAAAGGAGATGAAGAGTGCACGTGATAGGAAGAATGAATAAATTGTTGACAAAAGGCAGAAATTCTGTGGATGTAATCTTTCAGGGGGTAAAAAATGTAGTGGCCTCCCTGTTGGCCGTGAAATGTCACTTGTTCCACAATACTAGGTTAAATTTCTATTGCAATTGATAATATATTGTTGATGACCTGTTCCTTATCACTAATTCAGGATTTAGTTTGCAATTTTTATTTGTTCTCTAAAGTTAACACCATAATTTCATTTTTAAATTTCATGAAAGAAAGATACTTCTTATGCTAATTGATGTTCATGATTACTAGTTCCATTACACAGAGGACAAAAATAAGGTAAAGTTGAGGAGCTAATTAGTTTGCTAGTTGAGGAGCTAATTATTTTGCTGGTAAGCCTCAATGCTACATTACAGAATACTGCCTTGAAATTGCATCTTCAGCAATTTTATTCTCAAACTGTCTACCTAATACAGGCATCTGAAAAGTGAAGTTGAATTACAGGGTAAGAATGACAAACTTTCATATTCTCGGTTCATTTGGGTTTGTTTAAGGCATATTTGACATTTTAATTTATTTCAATATTGTAGTGGTCCATACCATAGCAGGGTTTTTGATGAATTACTTCTGTGTCCAGGACAGTCCTTCATTAACCATTCCTAGGAAAAAAAAGTAAAAAGGAAACATTTAATTTTAATCAAATCATCAGCCTATTCAGAGCTGCAAACATATGTTTATTTGTAAAGGCTAAGGAGTGATTTTATTTAATAGGATATAGTCTGTATCATAAACTGACAGCCCCTCAGGTAAAAAGATGCAGGTACTTTGTTCAGCAGACTCTTGTTTAATAATGCAGTCTTCTGCCTTGTTACAAACATCACATAATTGACAGCCTGAGGCCAATGGGCCCTTTGTCCAACTTGTGACTGACAGAAAGTAGTTAAAAAATAGCTCCAGCTTATTGATGCCTCAGGACAAGGACCCCCAAAAAACCCATTTTTTATCAAGGAAATTTCTGCTGCTTATGGATTCATAGGACTATATTATTAATCTCTCATCCTCTTTATTCTCTTCTTTTTTTACTTATCAGTCTGCACTCATGTGCATGGATCTTGCTCACTTTTTGAGCTTGCATCAGTCTAAATAATTTCAACCAATAATCAAACATGCAAACTAAAATAAAATCATTTCATCAATAGGAAAATAGTTACTAAGGGCAGTATTATTCACCCAATTTAACTTCAAGAAGATTCTTAGACAGCTAGAGTTTTACTCACTTTCTCTTTATTGGATTTATTGCTCAGGCATCAACATTTTGTGCATTTCACAGAATCACAGAATGTTCTGAGTTGGGAGGGACTCATAAGGATTAATTTCAGATTTAAACTGTCATTGAAAAACACAAAGTAAACCAGCATTTTTTAAAAATTTGTTTGTTTTCTCGATAAGTAAGTGAGACTCAAGGACACATTTTTAGATTAGAAGCATTCATTCAAGCATTATGAAGTAAGGGAAAGCAGGTATCTGAAGCTAATTATTAATGTAAGCAGGAGATTGGAAGTGTTTCATATTTTTCCATGTGATTGATCAAGATACAGAAATAGATTTAATTTATATGGTAAGATTACTTTTTCCAAATAAGTACTTTTAGTCAGAGATATTTTGGAATAATTTTCTTGTCCGGCAGCATTTTCAAGTGTTCAGACTAGTTCCGTATCCTGGTAAAAACGAAAGGGGATTAAAAAAAAGGATGTTTCACCCATATGTAAACCAACACTATCCAAGCCACTGAAGCACGGGTCAAAACCCATTAAATTTCAAGTCCCCGATTCAAAAGACCATACTGGGTCCGTGCATGCTGGCAGGCCCTGCTTGCCATGGGTCCTGCCTTCCCTGGTCCAGCCTGGGAGCAGACACAGCTCCTTCTGAGCCAGCACATACCCGTCTCACCTGGAGCACAAGCCTGAAGTGCTGCCAAGGGCTGGAAAGCAACTCCTTCTCTTGCCTGTACACCTGGGTCTGCCCAGGAGATGCCTCCCTCAGTGTGGCCAGAGGAAGCAGCTGCATTCTGTAGGATGGATTAAACACACTTGGAGGCCGGGTCTTGAACCTTGGGTGACCAACCAGTAAAACCATGTTTAGGCTTGCAGAAATAGTGATATTTTCCAGGGTTTGGATTAACAACAACTCTTGCAATTCTCTTACCAAGAGTATCAGATGAAAGTTTGGTTTGTGTTATTTCTTTGCTGGACTTGGTTCACCCAGCTGCTTGACATCTGAATATCCATTCAATATCTTAACTTGCTTGGAAAGTGATGGAGCAAGTGGTGGTGAGTGCCAATGAAGTGCACTGCTCTCCACTGGAAGCAGGTTCTTCAGGTGAGATGTGTTTGTATCTATCATGCGACTTGTGAGCCTAAAGTGAAGACTCCTATTATCTCTGCAGAAATCTGAATTACTTCTGAAATCCTGAATGACAAATTTCATCCTGAAAAGGAAATGCATTTTCACAACTATCTCCCTTTAAGTTGTAGGAGGAGGGCAACAAGGATGGGGAAGAGTCTGGAGGGAAACTCTTAGGAAGAGCAGCTGAGGTCACTTGGTTTCTTCAGCCTGGAGGAGACTGAGGGGAGACCTCATTGTGGTCTTCAGCAACCTCACAAAGGGAAGAGTCAGAAAAGGTATTGATCTCTTCACTGTCGTGAGCAGTGACTGGACTTGAGGAAATGATATGAAGCTGAGTCAGGGAGGTTTAGCTTAGATACCAGGATAAGGTTTTTCATCCAGAGGGTGGTTGGGCACTGGAACAGGCTCCCTAGGGCAGAGGTCACAACACCAAGCCTCCTTGTGTACAAGAAGTGATGGGACAATGCTCAGGAACATGGTGTGACTCTTAGGGTGTCCTGTGCAGGGCCAGGAGTTGGACTCGATGATCCTGATGTATCCCTTCCAACTCAGTATATTCTATGATTCTATGATTCTGATTCTAAGTTTGTGTAAGCTGACAGTCTTATTCTGAAGGACAGGCTGCATCCTCAAATTTGTGTGAGTCACTGTTTTCCTTAACCCAGGATAATCCAAACATCCCTATCCGATATCCAACAAACCATCCTGTTGCACAGGAAGGTGGGGAATTTCAGCAGAAGATCTGTTTGGTTGAGCAAGGGCTTCTTAGCCTGTCAGTGAAAGGGATCTAAATGCAACCTGCAATTGCCAAAGAGGAATTAGGAAAATGTCAAACTCTTCTCAAATAGTGACAGTCAGCATAATAAGAGAAAACTAGCACAAACTGTAGCCCAAGAGGCTCAGAACAAATGGAATGGGGAACTTCTAAAATCAGGTAGCACAGCCCTGGAACAGGTACCCAGAGAAGAGGAAGCAATCTCCCCAGAGATTTTCAAGATTTGACTAAAATGCAACAACAGCCAACATGAACTAGGGCTGTGAGAAGAAGATTAGAGTAGACAGGATTCCTATCATTTTAGAAATGTCCTTGGACAAGTAAAGAACCCATTTCTCTACTTATCTTTCTTGAGACTTGAATTTAGCTAAGCTGGGGATTTTGATGCTGAAGAGGGAATGGGAATGCCCTTCTGCCCCCTTGGTTCTGACTGAGCTCAGCTTGCTGTGTGAGACCTAGAGACCAGCTCCCTATCGACTCACTGTCCAGGCAGAGGCTGTGCTGAGCGTGCAAGGGAACCGAGTGTCAGGCAACATGGGGATCTCCATTGGTAGGTTCTTTTTTGGGGGAAGAGATGCACAGTGGCTTGGGGCTCTGTTTTGGAAAAATTCCTGTAAATGCCTAAGTGTTTTGGTCTATCTAGGCCAAAGGCCCTGCAAGGGACAGTGGAATGGCTGCAACTCTGTAACTCCTTAGAGCTAGAAGTCTGAAGTCTCTAGGAAAAACAAGTACGCTAAAACAATAAACAGCAACAGCTACATATTTACTTATTACCAACATTCATAAAGGTTAAGTTTTTCACAAAATTTTAACATTAAAAATATTCTGCATGTTGCCTTTTCAAAACTCCATCTTTATTAGAGCTACTCTCACCTGACAGCTCAAATTTTTTCTCCGTTCAGTCTCTGATTTCTGACTGTACATTCCTTCATTATTTGCAGTACTTGCTAATTAAGTGCTATCTGCAAACTTGGATGTCTTTGCTTTCCACATTGCTGTTACATTATATTTGCGTAAATATTTAAAATCTGGACCTGTAACACTGACTCCTCTAACACTGACTCCTGTCATCTTCTACTACTGACATTTTAGCTTGAATACTTTCCATTTATGACTACAGTAGATTTCCTACTAATGCAGCCAAATTTATGTTTAAGCATGCCAGTTTTCTTGCTCTCCTCTGACTAGGGCAGAGAAACTTAGTAGCAAGAATCAGCTAGATTTCATGCACTTTTAAAATTTAAAGTGTCAAAACCAGCAGGTTTTTAAGCTGTATGCTCCTTTACTTCTGCTAAAGGTATTGATTGCTTTCAAAGGATTTCAAACTGAATTTTTGTCATATGAAATACATTGTCTTTTTGCAATTTTTCTCATCAAGTTCAGTATTCTAAAAACTTTTTGTGATATTTCTTCATGCATAAGATCATATTTCCTTTTACGTCTCAGTATACACATCTGTGTATGTTTCTGACTTTATATGAATACATACACAGCACATATTCAGGATGTAATAATATTATTTGGAGGAAATATAGCTGTTTTTTTCTTGGAAATTCCCTATCATTTAAATGCATATCTTGAAGTTTCAAGTTATGAAAATAATCTTACTTCCTCTGAAACTCCCTACCATGCAGCTGTGCTTGTGTATATGCCAACTGATCCATCAGCCTTCCTTTCAAACCACTTCAAGAATCTGCACATCCCTAGGGATCTGTGGTCTTCCTGAAAAGGTGCAGTTTTACACGCGGATCTTCTTCATGGCCTTGCTTTGTGTTAAACATCCTTGTCTTATTTATGCTTCTTCTTCAATATTTGCCTCTAAATATACTTTTCTTGGCTTCATTTTAAGAGTGTGTTTCTATATTTACATTACTAATGATTTATGTTAAATACAAAAATTAATTTTCTTATTTGGAGCAAGTATACCTGGTTTTTACCATGTAGGGATATAAATTAAATCCTTCAGAAGTACTGAGAAGTTTGTAATTTGTCATTAAAAAAATGGAATTCACTAGTCTTATGAAGAAATAGAATTATTTTTTATGAAGGATTGCCAAACACAGAATATCATAGGCTATCCCAAACAGTGTGTGAAGCATCACTAAAAAGAATTCTGAGGTGTAAGTACTTATGTATGTTTTATATGTTGACAGAAAGACCTAAAGGTACCTGAAAGACAAAGGACAACAGGATATTTTTAAGCAGCATTTTGAAAGAAGTGTTGGAGACAAAGCTCATTTAGAGTATTTAACACATTCAGTTCACGTTAAACATGAATCATTCTGTCAAGCAAAAGCAACAAATTAAACAGTAATTTTTCTTAAAATATCCTTTAACAAACCAAAACCATGTTCCTGGAACTGCCTTAACATATAGTAAGAATATATTATACAGAGAAAATAGATTTAATTGCTCCTTTTTCTTCCGCATAACATAGTAATTTACACATAATTCAAAGGTCACTGTCTTGTAAGATTCTCACTAACTCACTTCAGCCAAATATATATTCTCATGAAGAAAAGAGTTTTTTGTGATCATTTGATTGTCAAGTCTGGCCACTTTATGAGCTGTCTGCCAGGTTATCTCTAAAGTTAAAAGATGATTCTTCAAATGAAGTTATGAGCCCTGGAAAATAAGGGATCTTCACTGTACACTTCACAGTGTGTGAATTAGTTAAAAGTTGTATGAAATATGCTTGCTGCATGAATATCCTTTTGCGTCTGTTCTTTAGGAGAGTAGTATAGTACAACTGTGCTTCACACTTTTTGCATATCATTACCAGGTGACATCACTGGGTCTCTGCTTGTATTCGGGTCATGTTCTCAAGTATGTTTGTCATTAAAAATAAATAAACAAAACACATATGCAAAGCTTAAATTGAAAAAAAAAAAAAAGGAAAAAGGTCAGTTTTCAGAAATATCATTGAGTTTTTCCTTCTGACCCACCACAGCAGTCTGGCTGCTGGAGGGCTCCCAGTGAGGGGTGTGAAAGATGATGCTGGGTACACGGAAACAGCACTGTTTCCACACTGGAAGCAGCATGGTGGCCTCTTCAATGTCAGCATGTAACCACAAAGTGATTCTGAAGCCTCAGCTTGGATGTCTAAGCATGACTAACACCTAGATAAGGCTTTTGACTATAATCCAGGTCTGTTTTCAGGAGCCTATCAGGAAAGCATGGGAAGACACTTCCAGTTAATATGAGGACTGTGTCTTTTGCTACCGAAGTATTAGCTGCAGAAATATCCTCTGAAAGGTGTGTGTGTGGGTAGCACACCTTAGCCCATTGTTCTCCTGTCTGCTTCTCTGGTTTATACAGCTGTACACAGTGGCTTGAGCAGGCAGAATTCACATGGCTGTTATCTATCAATAATCAGCATCACTCCTTGCAATTACATGAGAACCTGCTGTCATGTGGACTTGTGGGACAGCTGTCCCCTAAGGCTATGCCCTAGGGCTAAAGAGAGGTTATGTCTCAATACAACTCTCATATGATTAATTTAATAATGTATTACATGCCATGCTTCCTGAATGTTCCATTGTGCTCTCTTTTTTTTCCTATCAAAGAGCTATTCAAAGTAAACAGTGATCTCATCAATACTGCCTGAAACTTACAGTAAATGGAAGCCTTCCAAAACCATAATAGAAACCATATTTCAACAGATGTAAAAAGCAAGATGAGGAGTGAGACTTAATTTGGATATGAATGTTACAATACTTGATACTTGGCTTTGCTCAACCTCATCTTTTTGCTAAGTGCATTAGGCTTTTTTCATGTGAGGATCTAGATTAAAAAAGAGCAAGAAAATCACTACTTCAGCTTTCTCTGCAACATTCATTGCTTGGTGAAGAAGAGAGAAGGAATTTTACCCCAGAAGATAAAAAAACAAAGCAGAAAAAATTTGTCCTGCAAGAGGGAGGAACATGAGTACTGTCATGATTGAGATTTTCAAAGCTGCAAAGGTGTTTGAGCACACAATTTTTTTTAAAAGTATTCGTTAGCCTATTCATTCATGACCTTTAAAATGCCACCTTTCAAAAGCATGCAAGGATTGCTAGAACAGGAACAAAGCTGCTATTCAGGCATTTTTAGATTGATCACAGCCCACAAGCCAAGTGAAATAAAAGATCCTATCAGAACATCTTTGTATTAAGCTGCAGGTGCTTGATTTCCAGCTTGGAGAAACAGTTGTCTTTGCCTTGCTGATATATTTGGATTCTCTTAATCTCTGAAATACAGTAAATTTTCCAGGCTACAATTATTTTCATTTTCTAGATAGAGAGCAACTCTTACTAATTTAAAGGGAAAACATCAGAAGTTTACACTTTGCCTGGGGATCTACACATTCAACAAGTATTTAAAAAGCAACACTTGCTTAAATAATAAGCAATTAGAGGCTTGAATTCCAATTGGATGTCTTTATTTTGGTTGGGTTTTTTTTACCTGTAGATTAGCATCTCATATAATAAATTCTAAGGCTAGCTGCATTTTTTCTTGCAGTACTAATGTGTTCAAAATACTGAACACAATACTGTGATTTCTACCACATTAATAGAAATCCCCTGTCCAAGTTGTTCATCACTGCTGTAATATCCTGTCATAAAATCTGTCCTGTTAGGTGATATAACAGTGCTTACATCCATTAGGAAAAAATATGAATAAAAGTAATATACATTAAACAGGTGGTACACACAGCAAATCCCTTGTTTTCAGCATTTTGGCAAAAACTCTGACTTTCCTTATCTAATTTTAAAATCCAGAAGCTATAAACAATTGACCTGCAGAAAATAATATATAAAATTTATAAAGACATAGTCTAATATACAGGAAAAAGTGGTTTTATTATATTTGCCTGTATTACTATCTTCATATTTCCACCATATGTTCTATATCTGACAGAGAAACACAGAAATTCTAGGTGGATGAGATTTATCCCTCAGAGTGTGAAGAATGTCTGGTAAGTATGCAACAGGTTCATCACATTTCTAGAAGATGTGTATCACCCTTTAAGAAAATCATGGTTATTTATTATATTGGAAGAGTAGTATTTTTCTTCCTTTTTTTTAGAAAATAGCAATTAAAAATTGAAGAAATCTCATTAGAACATGTGTGCTTTGTTGTCAACTCGTGGTCTGCTTGCTGATGTTTTTATCACATCTACAAGACATAATCTTTTATGGACAGCACACTCCCTCCGCTGGACTCTGTACTCTTGAAGAAAATGCTAGCTCTGGTCTTAGCAGAATTTTAATTTTAGAATAAGATAAGAAGAAAGATTTCAGGTAGGTAGAGAAGGGTGCAAAAGAAAGTTTTGTACAGAGTGATAAATAACAGGATCTGCACAGTTAGCAGCCATCCTGGAACAGAAGGCTGTAAGTGCTTCTGTGTAAGTCTTTCTGTCTGTTGGCATTATTCACAAAAATCAATAGTATATATTCTTCTAAATAACAGTTTTCTTGACAACCTGAATAATACTAATATGCTAAGTAGCAAGATCTTGATTCAATGGAAGTGCAGTTATTTTAAAGCTGTATAAGTTCACAAAACTGTTCTCAAATTATGGGTTGGAGAATGGGAAGAATTTTGTTGTTTTATTTAGGCTTCACAGCATGAAAGCAAAAAGCTTTTTCTTGGAACAGCTCCAAGATGGTGTAAGTATATGGTACTTTATGCCTTTATTCCATGTTTTTCAGTATTTCCCCCATCCCAGCTGTGTATCACAGGATAAGTGCTCTTCTTCTGTGTGTAGGGGGTCTGGAGGGGAGAGATATGCCAAGCTAGAATACAAATTGGCAGATTTCAGTAAATAAACATTACTTCTTTATTTTAGAGTCTTCATTGGTTCATCCTGTGGGGTGGCTTTTTCCTCCCACTCTGCATTGCTAAGAAATTGAATAGAAACTTTCCCTTTGTCCAATTCTGTCAGCATTGTTTTCTTTCAACAGAATGACTCACTGTTGGTCTGGATTCCCTGTGTATGGTATCACAGCTCTGTGAACAAACTTGCTCTCATGTTAGCCTGACATCATCTTTATTACGTCTTTCTTGTCACTGACATGAAACAGGACAGGCCAAGGGAGACTACCTGTGTCTCGTCATTTCAGCAGCACTTCGACAGTGTGCTTAGCACACTTTCTACCGCATTGTTCCTTTGACCCCATTCCTCTTCTGAGAAAGCTATATAGTAAGTCAAGCACTTCACAGGTATCAATTTTCTTCAGTTAGCTCCAGTTAGGATTTATAGCCATCACATTTCAGCTCAGATGATCTCAGGGCACAGAGGCAAGATATTTGCACATCTATTAACTTCTGTGGAAGAAAACATCTCATCTAAGTAATGCAACTCACAGTTAAACTTCTTTTCTCTTATAAGCAGGACTGCTTTTACTCACTGTCATCCCTGAGCTCCATTGTGCACGCTGGTCTGGAGGTCCATGCTGGTCTGAAGTCTCATTTGCAGAAACCAGCAGTTGATCCAGTGTAAGTTACTGTAAGGCAAGGAACCTCTCTTTCAGCTTCATCAGGATCGCACTGGGATGCAAAATGCCTTTCACAAAACTGCCTCAGTAGGTCTTTACCATGAACTTCTATGGTGCAGTGTAGCCCTGCTTTAGACACAACCACTGGTCCTGTGGTGACTTGTCACTCAAATTACAGCTCACCTCAAGCAGCTGACAGGAAAATTCATGAAAAACAGCATAGTGAGCACAATAAAAAGAACTCCTGGCTATGAAAGATATAGCAAAGTAGTAAAGATACCAGTTTGGGTGAATTTAGCATATTTCCACCAAAGCCCAACCTCACCCCATCACCAACTCCACCACCTCTAGGGAGACCTCAGTGCTTTGTAAGGTTTGACATGACATAGAAGAGGCACTGAATTGTTGTTAGTGGTATTATTTTTATCCATCCCAGGTATCTAATAAAGGTTTACTTAGGAGGTGAGTGTCTGAACTCCAGGGAAAGTGTTCAGACCTTTCCCCAAAATTTTACACCTTTTTTTCTCTTAATATCTTGAACACAGCTCCATGGCAGGTTGACAGGTTAAATCCCAGTCCTGCAGGGGAGTGGATGCACATTTTTTGGTAAAAGAACCTAGCTGTTTAGTGAAAAGCAGTGGATAGGGCACAGTGTTCTTCACTGGGCAAGAACAGGAGACATTAAACAATATTATGCTCACAAAAGAAAATAAGTCTGCTGTTATGTGGGTACCTCAAGGGAGGATGTCTAAACTGGTAACACTTTGTCTTCACTACAGCTTCAGCCCCATCAAATCTAGGTCCTTACTTGAAAGATACAACCTGACTGCTTACTGTTCCCTCTCCACACCTCCCCTCCCTATTACTTGGAAAGAGATAAATGTGATAAAATGCATGCTGGGAGCACTGAGTTCTGATTGTGTCAAGCAAGCTACATATGTTAGCAATTTAGCAATTAGCAAGGTAGCAATTGCAAGGCAATGGGGCCCTGTTTTTTTAGTCTATCTCAGTTTCTTGCAACTCTGATCAGTGTCCCACACTAAGAAATCTATAGTACAAGTTAAAATCTGTTTCCATTGTGACCTTACATCCACTGGCCAACTCAGCAAGGGATGATATGTAAACTGTTGTTGCAGACAGCAAAGTAATGCAATGTGCATTTTGGGAGAGCAGCTCCTGCAGCATCTTGCACTGAGATGTATTGTGCTTTTAATGTATTTTCTTCTAGTGTTCCCTGTTTTGTGACTGGTTGTTTTGCTCCCAATATACATCTTACAGGCACCATATATTACATATATATTATAGTAGTTGGATAAGAGCTATGAACTAAAAATATTTTTTTTCTATCAAAATATGTGACTTCCCATTCAGAAAAAAAAGAAAGGTCCACAAACTAAAAATGGATAATATATTCCTGGAAACAGACAAAAGACTTCAGGAGCAGGAGATGATTTTCACAGCCCCATTTATTTGATAAAAAATGTAATCTCCTATTTTGAAAAGTTTCATCTTAGTATTTTTAATTTTCTAACAGAAAATAAAAGGATTCCATTAGGCAGTCCATAAGGAATTTTGCTGGGTATTCCAAAGATATGTGTACTCTACACTCTATTGTTCTTTCTCTGTGCAATGCGCAGGTTAAAAAGAGCATGGAAGGAAGGCTCTACAGGCCAAGTCTGGCTTGCATGCTTTATATCTGCATCCTACTGGGCCATGCCAGTTTGCTAGTGGTGAGGAGGAAAAGCATATTTAAATTTTCATAACCATCACTCTTATATAACAATTAAGTAGCAATAAAGAGTTTGCAAAGGTATGAGAATTAGTTTCATAAAAGTTGTGTTTAATCTTTTTTTGGTACACTGAAACAGTTCTCCTTCACCACTACAAAACAGAAATTCTTGCCATATATTACACAGTCTACTCTGCATGATCAGGGTTCATGCGCTACCTGCCTGGCCTGGTCCAGGCTATTACTGCTTCTGCCACAGACTGATACCTTTTCTGACATGATTCCTTCTCAGAATCCTGTGCCAGTGTGGAAGGTGTTATAGGCAATTTTGACCTTCATTTAAGTTGTTTAAGAAGGAATTCTAAAGCAAGAGGAAATTTCTTGGGTATTTTATGGTTCAAAGCTGGGATGGAGATGATCAGCACCAACACCCTCCCACCTCCCCTAATACCCAAATGACAGCATTTTTACCCAGGAGTATGCTACACACAGCACAGTAATCTCTTTTATAGTAAAACATAAGCCTTTAATTACAAATGGAAGAGACTGGAAAAGTTCTGACAAAACATTTTCTGGTAGGAATTTGCTGGCTCGGGCAGATTGAAATCTTTTTCTGAGATGCTGGCATTTTCCCCTGGTTCCTGCAGAAGCCTGGAAGCTGGGGAGCTGCTATGGGTCTGGGGCTCCAGCAGCGGAAGGGGGCAGATCTGGAACAAGTCCATCAGGAGCAGCCTTCAGGGCAATCCCTTTCCTAACCTGTCTTAAGGAAAATTAGCACTCACACAACCAGTTCTTTGGAGAAGCCCAGGGGCTGACCTGCTCCCACACTAAGCTTCATTGCCTTTCACAGATAACTATGAAATGTTTGGCTTTTGTTACCAAGTGGAACAAATTCAGATTTCGCAATAATCAAAATCCTGTGTAAAAGTCCATTAGTTTTCTCTGCAGAGCTGAAACTATGACCACATACTTCCCACTTTTAACACCTGCATGAAGATGTCACTGCTGAAATCCTGGCAGTTCTAGTGAGGTTGTGTTCAACATAATTAGACATCAAAGTCTTGAATATAATCTGTTTCATTACCTACTAGATGTAAAGGTCCTGTAGAGCTCCCTGATGCTAGAAAGAATAAACAAGGATGACACTAGATATTAGATGATATTTAACATGATAACTTGGAATTTTCTTGCATTTAAGGTTTCAAGATGTGGCATTATTGCAAACATGAATAATCTCAGTGGGAAGCAAGCAGAAAGATTGCAATTCTCTTCAATGAAATAATGAACTTCACACTTCTGTAACCTTATATATGCAAATACATCAGAGCTAAAAAAAAAATCTGCAATCAAACAGTGTTGCAGTTTTAAAAGAGAATTCATAGAATCATGGAATTGTTTGGGTTGGAGCGGACATTAAAGGTCTCTCAGTTCCAACCCCCCTGATGTGGACAGGGATGCCTTTCACTAGACCAAGATGCTCAGAGCTTTATCCGACCTCCAGGTTAAACATCTCCAGGGACAGGACATCCAGAACTTCTCTGTGTAAACTGTGCCACCACACTCACAGTAAAGAATTTTTTCCTAATGTTTAATCTAGACCTAACCCACGTAGTTTTTTAGTTGCTATCAGTCTGAACTTTGGAGAGAAGAGCTGCAGATGGTAGCCTTGGTTGGTGACCATTGCCTGGTGGTGGAGCGGTCTGCTCTTAGGCCGGTTATGAACAACCTGTTTTCAACAGATTGCACATCAGCTCGTGCCATCTGCAAATGCCTTAAGTTGATACATGGAAGACATAGTAGGACAGAGTTCTGTAGAATAATTTTATTAAAATCACTCTATCAAAAGTAGGAAAAATGCCTCACAATTTCATTGTTTTTTCTGGAACAGTTCATTGAAACCTATAGAAGGAAGATCACACTGCACTAAATACTTGCAGTTTCTAACTTAGACAGCTGAACTTCAGTTTCTAAATGGGGCCTTTGTTCCTGAATTTATCTGGTCTGTGTGTGAACACTACTGCATCTTAAAGTAGTTCCAGTTCATTAACAGGAATTATGTTTTGTTGCTTAAATGATACAGTTAAAAATAAGAGTTGATGGAAGATCCAGGTAAATATATTCTCCTTTATTCTGTGTCATTTTTCTCCTAAAGGCTTTTGTGGTATAGATTTTAATTTTTGTATGAAGATAACTTTAGCAATGTTCTCTTACTAGATTTCAAAACAGCAAAGCAGAACATTAGTACAAAAGTTGTTTTTATATATCTGAGAAGTAGACTGATACAGATGTTACAGTGATTAACCTCATTACTCAATCAGTGACCCCCTGTATTGAGCCTAGAGAGCAGAATTAGGTGTTCTCATAGCACAGTAACACTCCTGAAATATATGGAAAACTAATTCTGGCCAATAAGGAAGCTGAAATACTGTATTATAGTGTGTAGGAATATGAAGCTATATTTCATTATAGAAATCTCAGAATCCTGAATGCAGCTTAACCTACTGTAAGAGACGGTCTGAAAATCCCTCATCTGCCTCACGATCATCGCTGAAGACAGAGACTGAACACAGCAGTCCTGGCCTGGCTGAGGTGGGGTGTCTGCCAAGTGTTGCCTACGGGTGTGCCCACTGGGAACTGGTACGCATTCCTGAGGAAAATTAGTGCAGGTCACAATGGACTGTGCCATTCTTGCTGCCCAGGCGGGAAGGACTGCGCCGAAGCGGAAAGGAATGACCTGTCCTGTACACCTCTCCGGTACACCTGTCTTGTACGTCTGTCCTGTACCTGTTTCCCAAAGCAACGGGCCCCATAAAAACGGCTGTAGATTTCCCGACCTCTTGGCCAGTTGCCCCTCGCTTCTGAAAAGGACTATAAAGGGACCTTCTAAAATAACCAAGTAGGAGATCTCCCCACGGAAAGAAGACGAGTCTATTGGCGGAAGACCACGAGGACTTCGTCTCATCCGTTGGTAGCTATTGCCCCTCTTTTTCCCCCTCTCTACTTTGTTTTTCTCTCTCTCTCTCTCTTACTCTCTTCTATTGCATTACTGTGTTGTGGGCACTTAATAAAGGTGCACTGTTTTGATTAAAACTGAAATCTCTTGTGTCCTTTTACACTCTGAGATCGATAAACGAACCATCACGACCCCCGCTTGCATTAGCGGATCGTGACACCTACTAAATTTTGATCTGCTATTTGAGCCCTAACTTCATAAAGCTACCCATCAGAAAAAGTGAACCTTAGAGGAAGTGTACTGAACACACACAAAATATGTTTTTCTAGGGTGAATAAACAGCAACATTGTTAGAAGGTTATTTTCATGCTTCCTTCTTATATGACTAATGATTTTTTTTTTTTAATTATTGAATGGGGCTTTCATATTTCTCAAGATATTTAAGAACCTCCCACTCTCAGAGCCCTTAGAGATTTGCAGCCAGCTTTACTCAGAGGACATTCCAGACTTGTCACTGCACAGCTGCTCTTGGCAGTCAGCCCTCCATGCAAAGGCTTTGCCAAAATGTTGCTTGGACCCCCCAACCACTCTGCTGAAACAATAGTTAATATTATGACTTTTGTACAACTGCTAAATATTTTTTGGCCTTAGAATTAATTTTATTTACTTCAGTTATAAAATGTGCTGTATCTTTGACATCACAGGATTTACTTCCCCAGCCTACTGTGTTAGCTGACTAACAGTCAGCCAGGCAAGGGAGGGGATTATCCCGCTCTGCCCTGCACTGGCCTCACCTCGAGTCCTGTGCACAGTTTTAGGTGCCAAATATAAGAAAGACATTAGGCTATTAGAGTCCAAAGGAGGGCAGCAAAGAGGATGGTGAAGGGTCTGGAGGGGAAGTCTTATGATATCTTGTATTCCAAAAGTAGGCTGCTAGGTAGCATAAGCTTTAAAGTCTGGGTTGGTGATAAACAAGGTTCATTACATTTGTTTAGCTGCATGCTTGCTTTTTCCACAGGGAGTTATCTACTTCAGAGAGCCTTCTCTTTTTAAGTCTTCAAAGTGCTTCCTTCAACTATCAATGATGTAAAGAAACAGAATAATAAACCTTACCTGAAAGAGGTTTCTTTTCCTCTCATATTGAATTCCACTGTGGTGATTCTATGTGTCTGGTCCCAAAGTATTTGATTCCAACCAGTGAAAGCAGAAAGGTGTGTATTTCTTTTTGTCCTCCTCTGGGCTGCATAGAATGGTTTGAGTTGGAAGGGACCTTTGAAAATCATCCAAACCCGTCCTTCTGTCATGGCAGGGACACCTTGCTCGAAGCCCTATCCAAGCTGGCCTTGAACACTTAAACTTATAAACTTCCCATTCTGGTGAAGGCCAAGAAGTTTGATGCAGGTTCTTATAAGGCATTTAAAAAGAAACAAAACCAACAAACCAAATTAGATTGGAAATTATCTTTGAAAAAGCTGTGCTGGGGTTGGAGGTCTTGGGCATTTCCAACATCTATTCTTTGTAATTTTTAACATCCTCTAAGGCTGGAGCATTTGGAGCCATAACACTAGGGATTCTTCCCCTACAAGTAAAAAATGCCCTGTAAAAAAGTGGCAATAATGCTTAGAGAATTTTCAACATAGTATAATTACAAAATTTATGATAGATTCTGCTTTTTTTAGTACAAAACAAATTTTCTGGTTTATTTGTTTATTTTTATTTGTTTTAATGTTGTCCAAGTGAAAAGAGACACCAGAAAGACCTCAGAAATCTTTTCTGCCTCTAGCAAGAAGAGCACAAGGCAATAACACTGAAATCCTGCCCCTACCAGTATTGGGTTGAGAGATTATATTTGGCCCTAACTGAGCGACATCCCTCAATGCACTATATTATACTACAGTAACTATGAGGATATGCCTAAATGATGGGAGGGAATCCATATTTGTCTCTTTTTTCCTTGTTTCAGTTGTCTGTTTCTCTGCCATGGGTTTCATCCATGTCCTGTGTTCTACTCAAATAGTAACAGAGTTTTTTTAAGGCCAAACTCAAGTTAACATTTTAGGAAAAGACCAATTTTTATTGTGCAAGGATTTTTTTATTGGTACTGATTTAAACAGTTGTTCTAGGGGTTTTCTTAGACAATATTAGTGTGCAGTAAATGTTTTTAATGGCAATTACTGGAATATATGTGAGCTTCTGAAGCTGGAAACTGAAGTTCAAGTTCTTCACAACTGCTAGAAGATTGCATTAGACCTTTTTTTCAATTGCTATGGTACCACTGTCTTCATTTGTTCTTAGTACCTTAGTATCTTGCATATGTTTTTTTTAGTTTCATGAACTATGAAATGTAAACAAATTCTAAATCTGATGAATTCTTCAAACAAAATATACTATTTCATTGAATTTTTACTTTTAGGCATGGACCTAATAAGGCTTACCTTCCAGTAGTACTCTGGCTGTGTCATTTGGATATTACCTAATCAGCTTTTGAACTTTCCTGTTGTAGTAGTAAGATCACAAACCTGGCATAAAGGAACGGATTATTTTTATTTCCTTTGCTCAAATTGCAAGTGCTATAAGTTTATTCCCTAACAATCTCCATGTTGTCAGCTCTAGTGCCAATCCAAATGGAAAATCATTATGTGAAATATGAAAAGACAAACAATACCAGGCACAAATTTCTCCAAAACAAATTTTAGTTCACTTAGAACAGGATGACTCAACCTTCCCTGATAGAAAATTTAGTGACTCTTTCACAGGGGAATCAGAAAATTCTCAGAATGCACTTTTGTACCACCTCCTGTAATGTAGGAATTTTTTCCTTATACAACTTGTCCTGTTTGTCACTCATAACTTCCAACCCATGATTAAATACGCTTGTTTATTGACTCAGCCAGAAAGAAATCCACGGGCCTGCTACGTAAGTGACCTTTTACAGCTGTGCTGATGTCTTTGTTGTTCTGACCTCAAGTCTGAAACACAACAGATGTGTACTGGAATTCCTCTTGTGCTTTTTTATATTATTGTTATTATTATTATTATTATTATTGTTATTATTAATATATCATTTGTCTACGAAGACACTGAATGGAATAACAATCTAAATCACAGAAGACTGGAGACTTATCTGAAGAGTTGCAAACTATTCATTTTTAATGGAAAAGAACACAAGACTAAGGCTATTTTGTCTATTCCAAATCTTAATTGGTTCCTTTAGGCTTTTAGACAGGTGCAGTTGGTTTCTCTTTTATATGTTAAGAATCCATAAAATTCTAGGCATTATTGACACATTAGTTCTTACAATTTTTTAAGAGCGTTTTAGAGAGCTGACCCTGAACTTGTGCAGGATCTGCTGCTCCAAGTGGATCCCTACAAATCTATGTGGCCTGATCTGAGAATCCTCAAGGAGCTGGCTGATACCATTGCAAAGCCTCTCTCAATGATTTTCGAGCATTGTCCCAATTTTCAAGAAGGGCAAAGAAGGAGGACCCTGGAAACTACAGGCCAGTCAGTCTCATTTCAGTGCTTAGTTTAATCATGGAAAAGATTATTCTTGAAAGTATTGAAAAACACCTGGAGGACAATTCAGTCTTCAGTCACAGCCAGCATGGCTTCATGAGAGGAAATTCCTGCTTATCAAATCTGGTTTCCTCCTACAACAGAGTAACCCACCTACTTGATCTAGGAAAGCCAGCAGATGTAATATTTTTGGACTTCAGCAAAGCTTCTATTATTTTCGGTGCTATCTCTCACAGTATCCTTCTGGACAAGATATCCAGCACACAGCTAGGCAAACACATCATTTGATGGGTGAGCAACCAGATCTAGTGACCTGTCACTAGTGGGATTCCACAGAGCTCCATCCTCTGCCCTGTGCTCTTCAACATCTTCAACATCTTCCTGACCAGTTGGAAGCAGGACTTGAAGGACTATTAAGTAAGTTTGCCAATGACACTAAATTGGGAGGTGCTGTCAACTCCCTGAAGGGCAGAGAGGCCCTGCAGAGAGACTTTGACAAATTAGAGGGATGGGCAATCACCAACCATATGAAGTTTAGCAAGTGATAGATTCTGGATGGGGCAACCCAGGATGTACAGACAGACTGGGGAATGAGAGGCTGGAGAGCAGCCCTCTGGAAAGTGATCTGGGGATCTTGATCAATTGGCAGTATGGGTCAGCAATGCCCTGACAGCCAAGATGGCCAGCTGTGCCCTGGGGGGGGGGGGGGGTGCAGCACTGCCAGCCAGGCAAGGGAGAGGATTATCCCGCTCTACCCTGCACTGGCCTCACCTTGAGTCCCGTGTGCAGTTTTAGGTGCCAAATATAAGAAAGACATTAGGCTATTAGAGTCCAAAGGAGGGCAGCAAAGAGGATGGTGAAGGATCTAGAGGGGAAGCCTTATGAGAAGCAGATGAGGTCACTTGGTTTGTTCAGCCGGGAGAAGAGGAGACTGAGGGGAGATCTCATTGTGGTCTTCAACGTCCTGATGAGGGGAAGCAGAGGGGCAGGTAGAGCATATTCTATTTTTCTATGATATTTTGGTTAGGCTGAAGTAATAGGAACTGTTGAAGGAAATCTTCATATTATCAGGACCGTATTAGTGACTTTGCTATCAGTAAAATACAGATGTAGCTACAAAACCAGTGTTCACCTACTAACAGGCAGAATTAATAGCAACAACAAACACTTAATAAAAACTTTCAGGGGGCTCATGGCTAACAGAAAGTAATCATCTCTCAACTTTCCCATACAAAGTTTACTAGTTTCTATATATATATGTGACCTGAATGGCTGTGGCCTGCATTGAAATGCCTAATCAGGTGGGCTGGGGTAAAGTTCAAGCAAATAAAAGAAAAAAGTTAATTTGTCTTAATCAATTACAGAATTACAGAATGGGTAAAGTTGGAAGGCACACGGGAGGTCATCTGGTCCAATCTCCCTGTTCAAGCAGGGTCCCCCCCAGCATGTTACCGAAGATGCTGTCCAGATGGTTTTTGAGTATCTCCAGTGAGGGAGACTCCACAACTTTTCTGGGCAACTATTTCAGTGCTTTGTCACCCTCATGATAAAGAAGTTCATCTTCCTGTTCAGGTGGAACTTCCTGTGCATCAGTTTCTGCCTTTTCCCTCTTCTACTGTTGCTGTGCATGACTCAGAAGACCCTGGATCCATCATCTTAACACCTTCCCTTCAGATACTGATAGACATTGATGAGGTCCCCTCTCAGTCACCTCTTCTGGCTAAACAGGCCCAGCTCTTTCACACTTTCCTCATGACAGAGATGCTCCAGTCCCCACATCATCTCTGTAGCCCTCCATTGGACTGTCTCCAGTAGTTCCTTGTCTCTCTTGTACTGAGTCCAGAACTGGACACAGCACTCCAGGTCAGGCCTCACCAAGGCTGAGTAGAGGGACAGGATCACCTCCCTTAACCTGCTGGCCATGCCCTTCCTAATGCAGCTCAGGATCCCATTGCCCTTCTTGGCCACAAGGGCACTGCTGGCTCATGGACAGTTTGTTGTCCACCAGCAGCCCCAGGCCCTTCTCCACAGAGCTGCTTCCCAGCAGGTCAGCCCCCAGTCTGTGGTGGTCCATGGGGTTATTCCTCCCCAGGTGCAGGACCCTGCACTTGGCTTTGTTGGATTTCAGACAGTTCTTCTCTGCCCATCTCTCCAGCCTGCTGAGGCCCTTCTGCAGGGCTGCACAGCACTCTGGGGTATCAGCCACTCCTCCTAGCTTTGTGTCATCAGTGAACTTGCTGAGGAGGCATCTCCCCTTCATCCAAGATATCAATGAATAAATTAAACAATACTGAGCCCAGTATTGAACCTTGGGAGACACCACTAGTGGCAAGCCTCTAACTAGACCCTGTGCCACTGATCACAACCCTCTTAGTTCTGCCGTTCATCCAGTTCTCAATCCACCTTGCTGTCCACTCATCCAACCCACAGTTCCTGAGCTTGCCTGTGGGGATATCACAGGAGAGTGTCAAAAGTCTTGCTCAAGTCCACGTAGACAACGTCCACTGCTCTCTTCTATCCAGTTGTCCCATTGTAGGAGTTAATCAGCTTAGTTAAACACAACAGCTAAATCTCCAGGAAAAAAGTCAATCATCTAGGCAAATGTAGGATGTATTAGGAGAGGCACTTTCAAGGGAATGTATTATTATTTTTTCCACACAGCCTGAATTACATATCCAAAATGAAAAATGTGTACAGTTCTGCTCTCCCATGTTTGTGGAAACTTAGGTAACTGTAACAAAATTACACAGTTTATCAAATCTAGATAAACATAAGTAGAGAAGATGGACAGTTCTTTTCTTGAAACACAGCCAGAATAAGCATCTGTGAAGAGGAAAGAGACATACAACATGAAGAATAAAGCATGAATTTAGACTGGAATTTAAAAAGTTTCTCACTCTCAAAGAAGTGAGTTTCTGAAACAACCAATGAGAACACAAGGAGAATAAATATGATGCAGTTGCCTTTACTGCAGTTACATAGATTTGCTGAGCTTTTTAACTTTGTATTTGCGGAATATAAATAGAAAGCAAGGAAAAGGTTAAAAATGAAAATTTACGGGAATGTACCTCAGAATTTTTTTAAACAAGCATGCTTTATTTCTTAGGAATGAGGAGTAACATGGAAAAGCTTTATGTAAATATGCAGAGTTAAACACTAAGCCAGTGGCTGTTTCTTCACTGGAAACCTGAAAAACTGTGAAATTACCATAAATATTACCTGCAGGAAAAATGTATTAATCGACATTTATACAACACCCTTTATTTCAAAGGATTTTTAAAATCTCTTTAGACCTTACCAAACTAAGGTCAGCTTGTGTGAAAACCTAACTATGGTTTCTGTACCCATGAAGACAAAACCATTCCGAGTGTGCAGTCTATAAACTTTAAAAACCAGTTTGTGTACTCTTTTCTTCTTTATTAGACTTCCTACAATCCTGTAATCCACTTTTTTTGAGATGGAATATGAATATTTAATCAAAATGTGTAAGGTGAAGTTGTGCCATTACTTTAGACCATAGACTTGACCATGCAGTTAAAGCTCTGAATGTGACTGCAGAGACTTATGGTTTTCATTGCAATTTTTCTGTTTTCCCTTTCCTTTTCACTCCTTGTTTGTAAATGATACCAAATCAATTCTTGTTTGTCTTGGTATTCAGTTAAGCCACAAAACCAGGAAGGATTCCAACATGGACCAAGGTTCCCTATCTATCTATAATACTCGATACAAAGCACCTTAATGTCTCAGATTTCCAGTGTGTTCTAAATTCTGATTTAGATCTAACTCATAAGCATTTGAGGCTTTTAAGAAAAACTTTAAAAAATGGCAGCTTGTTTTTGACTCACAATGAAATATATGTACACTATTTATTTGTTTAGCCATGGGCTTACCTATGCTTCAGTAGTCCCTGGGAACACTGGTCAGATGCTAGCCAATGTATGTAAGTAGAAAACAAGGACCCAAACAACTCAGAAGTCAAGGGGTGGCAAAAGAGAGGCTGTTGAAGAGAGATTACTGGAGAACTGAAGGGGATCTATCAGCCAGTATCAGGACAATGGCACAAAGTAACACTACCTAAACAAGCAAGACGTGTTCCATGGCAAATGAGTTGCCATGAGTGAAGAAACACTCTTAGGCCAGGCAAGGTAGCTGCAAGTTAGGAAAGGTGGTAAGACAGTATGGAAATAGGAACAGGAACGGCGAACAAGGGAGGATGTGGAAGGAAAAGTGTGAAGTCAAATAATGTGAGAAGAAGATAATAAAAGAAGGGTATGGAAATGGGATCTGAATGTTTGCAGCTGGGAGAAGACAGGATGATTCAGATAAAAAAGCAAGAAACCATCAGGCTTAAATTCCACAAAATATATGGAGACAGGGAGGAGAGAGTAATGAAGAGGAACAAATGGGATCGGTATGGAGAGGAAGACAGAGGGAGTCTTTAAAAGACTGTCCAAGTAGCAGCTGTGGGAAGTGTCAAAGGAATATGAGCACACTATGAAAGTTTTAGAAACTGGACCGCACAGTAAAGACACTCCTGTGCAGACCTGCTAGGAAGCTGTTTTTCAAGCATAATTTTCCTGTCCATGACTGAATCATATTTTTCCAAGTTGAAGAGAAAAAAACCTGAGATGTTTTCTTGAGACTCTAACTGATGACAACATATTTACTGAACTTCTCACAAAAATCATCACATAAATATTTGACTCTGATTGTGATTTCAGCAAGTTTATTTCCAAGAGTTTGATTTATAGATAAAATTTCATGTACTGAGACTCCAAGCAAAACAACAAAACTGAGATTATATGAGAGGAAAAGTTACTGGGCTTTGTTGTAACATTTTATTTGCTGCTACTATTTTTTTTATTTTTAGGATATAAGTCACAGAAACTAAATGAAGCTGCAGAAGATCCTTTCAGTTTTAGTAATTTGAATTTCAATATTAAATTCTGCTCCCCTGATAAATTCCTTGCTGCAGTTTTTAGGTATAAAGTTCTGCAAAGCAATGCATAATCTGAATAGTGATGAATTTATATATTTAAAGTAATCCAAGACTATTCAGGACAACATAAATGTAGAGTACCAGTTATAGTCTGATTTATGCGATTGCATAATGCTGAGACTTTGTTTATATCTGTGGAGTAAATTCCTGACTTATAAAGGAGAACAGATTCAATTGAAACATTTCTAACTTTTTCCACAGTCATATTTTTAGAGAATGAACTGTTGGCCATAACGAGGAAGGCAAGGAAATGAACAGGTTCCATCTTCCATCATCACAGAGCTGGGCTGTCTGCTTGACAGCTGAGCTCGAGCTCAAATTTTACTCGTCAGTGAACTTGATGAAAATAAGTGTAAAATATATTAACTCTTTTGTTTTCTACTTCTTTTGGATCAAAATCTCATTGCTTTAAATTAGTGTTACTGAAACATTTTGAAATCACAAGCCTGTAATACTTACTGTGTCCTTGTTACTTGAAATCAGTTCTAATTCTAGCAGCAGCTGAAAGAAGTGTAGTTTCAGGACTGTGAACTGGTGCAGCTGAAATTATAAACTGGCACCATACATGTTCTCTCTAGTGCCTGAAAGCCAGTTAAAGTTTTCTCTGGCTAAGGACATAGTATTCAACATGTCAGGACCTCATCCTGGCTTTGCTCTTTGTGCATTTTGCACATTCTTTTTATAAGTTGCCGCAGAGCATGTATGAGGATCCTGCTCTTTCTTAAGGATTGAAGAAACCTTTCAAACACTGTTAGTAGGCTATATGTTTTCCTATTTCTTCAAGTCATCTAATTTTAATATAAAGAAAACTTCTTGTAACTTGTAGGAAATAAAGGGTGATGATCTGTAAGTTTTGCAGCCCTACCATATAGGAAGCAGTCAGTTAATATGAGAGGTGAGAAGTTTTTACTCTATTGCTAAATGAAAAACAAAGCTGGGGGAAGTCCTTGTCCAGACGCTGGACTGAACAATATTTGGGAAGCAAGCTCTGCATAATGTAAATTGAATATACTAATGTACAAGCTTGGTAAAGGAATCCTAACTGTGTATATAAAATATTTCCTTGATGAATAGTCACCAGCTCTGGTTTCTGTTTAAATTCCTCCCTCCACAGTCATGCATCTAGGAAACCAGATTGGAAAAGATTAATTTCTGGCATTACCGGATTTACTGGAACAAACAGAAATACATTTACTGTGAAGAAACTCTTTCTGAAAGAGGCACTGATGGTGTCATGTCAGATGGGGAAGATGCTATTAGTCTGTATCAGACCCTCCAAAGATAGGGTGGCTGAAAAGGTCAGGATGCACTGAAGAAGCATGACATTTTGTTTTCCCAGAACATACCATTTGCTTAGCATGAAAAATTACATCAAGCTTCAATATCAGACGTGCAAGTGGCAATGCTTGATCATTTAGGCACCAACATCTGATATATGTGGCATGGAAATGTCCACAAGAGCTATTCCTGTCTTGAATGAACCCAGAGGAACACTGCTCTCTACAGGGAAAATAAGGGCATAGAATGGCCTTGACTGGTGTAACTACAGTATCCTGACATGTCTGTCTCATTTTGCCAACCTATTTTTAAAAATAAGCAACACATCATCTGAAGAAACTGGTTTTGTATTTAAGAGACTTTTTTCTTCTTAATAGTCAAACAAAGAGGATGAAGTTTTTAAGAAAGATATCTAAACATATCCATTAATTGATGAACATGCTCACTTTCTTGCTTTCAAGACAATAGACAACTGCTCATTGAATAAATTGAGTAAAAGGAGGGTTTAACTAGGAATTGCTTTTGTGTGAAGCTGTAGTTGTGGTAGTGGAATAAAACAAATTCTTTGAACACACAAAAAAAGAATTAGTCATTGTCATCTAAAGAAGAAAAAATTTAGTTAGCTTATTGAAGGCATTGTTAAATGCCACAGTTTACCATAAAACATGTGATATAAAAAAGAAAAAGATGTGATATAAAAAACATGTGATATAAAAAGAAAAAAAGCTTCAACAAACCACAGTAAAAGGGAGATAATTTCTTACATTACAAACCTCTGGAAGAGATCAGCTTCTGCTTTTTGGGAGCAAGTATTTCCTTCTCCTTCTTTAAGCTTCTGGTAGGACAAACATACTGCAAAAATAAGTTAGATAAGCAGCATTAAAACAGTACACAATTTCCTGACAAAACATAGGAGAAGAAAGAGAGACAAGCTTGGAAGGAGATAACATGCTACATCAATGTAACCTGCAGTCACTAGAATAACAGATGTTTTTGCTGTGCATATTTTCTCATAATTAAAATAATACTAATTAAGACAGACTAAACCAAAAGCCTTGAGTGTTTTTGTATTTCCATATAATGTCAAATTTGGGAAGCATTGCTTCTTACCTCAGGTGAACAAAGGAGTACAGAACCTACATCCTCCTAGAAGCTATGCTAAGGGACATGGAAAATAAGGAGGTGATTGGTGACAGACAAAATGGTTTAACTAAGAGAAAATTGTGCCTGACAAATTTAGTGGCTTTTTACAGGTGTGACAGTGTTGGTGGATATAGAAGGTAACTGATTTCATCTGCTTGGACTTGCATTTTAAGCATTTTAAACTGCCCCACATGACATCCTTGTCTCCAAACTGCACAGACATACCTTTGATGGATGGACCAATCAGTGGATAAAAAGTCTGGATGGTCACACTCAAGGAGTTGTGGTAAATGGCTCTAAATCCAAATGGAGACCAGTGAGGAGTGGATGCTCCCCAGGGGTTGGTACTGGGACTGGGGCTGTTTAACCTCTTTGTCGATGACATGGGCAAAGGGACTGAGAGCACCCTCAGCAAGTTTGCTGGTGACACTGAGCTGTGTGGTGCAGCTGACACACTGGAGGGAAGGGCTACCATCCAGAAGGAGCTGGACAGGTTCAAGAGGAGGGACTGTGAAAACCTCATGAAGTTCAACAAGGCCAAGTGCAAGGTCCTGCACCTGGGTCAGGGCAAGCCCAAACATGGTACAGGCTGGGTGGAGAAAGGATTCAAAGCAGCCCTGAGGAGAAGGACTTGGGGGCATTGAGTGATGAGAAGCTCAACATGACCTGGCAGTGCCCATTTGCAGCCCAGAGAGCAAAATACATTCTGGCTACAGCAAAAGAAGCGTAGCCAGCAGGTTGAGGGAGATGATCTTCCCATTCACCTGCTCTCGTGAGACCCCACCTGGAGTAGCATGTCCCACTCTGGAGCTCTCAACAGAAGGGCAACACGGATTTACTGGAGCATGTCCAGAGAAGGGCCATGAAGATGACGAATACTGAAACAACTCTCATACAAAAACAGGCTGGGAGAGTTGGGTTAATCCAGTCTGGAGAAGGTTGAGGGGACACCTTATTGGTTCTTCCAGTACTTGAAAAATTGTACAAGAAATCTGGAGTGGGACTTTTTACATTGGCATGTATGGATAGGACATATGGGAATGGTTTTAAACTGGAGGATGATAGGTTTAGATTAGATACTAGACAGAAATTCCTTACTAATTTCTGTCTAGTATCTAAGGGTGGTGAGATACAGGCACAGGTTGCCCAGAAACATTATGGCTGCCCCATTCATAGAAGTGTTTGAGGCCAGGTTGGACGGCGCTTGGAGCAACATGGTCTAGTGGAAGGGGAGCCGGGAATTAGATGATCTTTAACGTCCCTTCTGAACCAAACCTTTCTATGAGTATATGTACTTCAGTTCTTCAGTATGAAGCAAATTTTAGTAATGAATGGGATCAGCAGCTATTTGAAATCTACACAGAATAGTGGAGCTAATTTCTAAAAATATGCATTTGTTTATTATATCTCAAAAATACCATTTTTATACTCCTTATTTCTATATCATTGTTATCCTTCACTGAGTAATATGCTGGACGTTATATAAATGTCACTTTAATATTGAAACCAGATATATGTATATAGATGTTTTTATTAGATGTTGGCTACTATATATTTATGGCAAGATCACTTATATTTCCTAGAAATAAAGGATAAATGTATGGAAAACTCAACACATGACAAAGGTTACCTTTGTTCTTGGAATTCTATTCATTTTTGCTTTTGAGCAGATAGAAGAAAAATTCTGACTAACCTTCAACTCTGGGTAATTCTGGCAATTTCTGGAGTACAATCGCATATAAGAGCAGATGTTTTATAGTTTTTTGTTATCTTCTAGTAGTTTTGTACCCAACCACCAGTTAAAGGCTATAGCCATTTTACTAATCTGTGTTCCAGACATTTTTGTTTTTGTCTTTTATGACATGAAGAGAAGCAGCCAAATCTATAAAAGGCATATAACAAACTACTATTCCATGCCACTGTCTAAGATCATCTGGATTTCTCCCATTATTAGTTATCTCAAACATTCCAAAACAATGAAAAAGTTTATTATTCTACCTCAAATCAGAATAGATTATTTTAGTTCTCTCAGCTGGAGAATGGATAGAAGTATTTCAGAAGCCCTCAGTTTCTATACTGTAGAATGGATACTATTTTAATGCATGTTCTGTTGAACAAGGCAAAACATGCTTCATCTGGTACCAGGGGATGCTGATGTTACGTGGTTTGTCTGATGTTTTGTTTTTTAACAAACAATATATATATATATATAAAATTATATATATATATATATATATAAATATAAATAATTTTCTATATTTTTTACTGTTGGCTTGGATACTACTCCCGGGGACAAACTAAATTTTTCGGCCTTTTTTTACCTATTTTCTATATTGTAGCTCAGAAGCAACATGACAGCAGTAGCAATTTCTTACCTGTTTTACTCCTCATTAGTATTGCAACACTTCAGTCATGATCCTGTGTTCTCTGGATCAGCTGACTATGGGAAGATAATTTACTGTTTAATACTATTTACAGAACTGGTCTGACTTGTAAGCGCTCTTTAGATTTAAGGATGCCTTACTGATGCTGCCAAAAACTCCTGTACAATGAGCCTGCTCTGAGTACAATGGACTATATAGATTCCGGACATCCTTTCCAGACTATATAGTTCTGTGTCTCTTTGTTCATCTTACAGTTACATGCATAAGTACTTATGGTGTGTGTAGTCCTATCTTTAAGAAACCCTTTGGAATGACTTTCAGACCTAGAACCATTTCCAGTGTTACTGTTCCTGTCATGCCACTTGTTTGCTGTCTCAATTACACTAAGAATATTTAACAATCCTACGGCACCTCTGGAGCAGCTGGAATCTGTTACCTTCTCTTTGTTGTATTGTCAGCACAACTGACCCAACACGTTGGGAGGGTGCGAGCTGGATGAACGTGTAGCAAAAGCAGCCCAACAAAAACACTGGCACCCTGTGCAGTCATACAGTTAGCATATGGGTGAAAGCAAAAGCATAATCTCTTTTCCTTTGGCCTGCTCATCAATGCCTATGTGTATAGAACAAAGAAGACAACGTATCTTGCCAATATACAGAATCAGTATCTGACCTATATTGATCAGTAGTCAGGAGCAGCTGACTGAGAAAGAGAATACAAGAATAAGGTGCTTGATACATGTGCATGTCAGTGGAGACCTGAAGAAGATGAACAGACAACTCTTTCTCTTTCCAAATTATAGGAAGATGGTTAGATTTTCAACAGCCAACTATTGTACATATGAAAGTCACAACTTGCTCTCACAAGAAAATGGAAAATGAAGCAGCACTTCTCATTCTCATTTCACTTTATGCAATAAAAATAATATCTGGTGAGACCTTTGAAATTTATCAAGAGGTAGCAGAGATAGTGATGACACAATTTATTACTCAGTTATTTTGGTTTCCTGCAGAGTTACCATGTTCCATTAGAGTTTCTGCAAAATAGTATGTGGTATTTTATCTTTTCAAATCATTACCTTGCATTCTTTTCTCCTACTCGAAAGTGGAGACTATTAAAAGAAAATTAATGAACAGTGTTTAATCGGGATTTGTACTGTTATTTGGCAAAGGATGATGGCAGAGGCTGCCCTCCATTTCAAAGACATGTCAGTCTTTTTAATTACATGCTAGTGGTAATATTTCAGTGAGTTTCTAAACCAGAAAATTAAAAACACGTGAGACTATTCTGCTATAAAGGAGTGTGTGTTAACTATTCACCATTCTATTAAGAAATTATAAACTGCATTAATTTCTACCAATGAAAAGAGAAACAGCAAAGATGATGTAACCTGGCTTCTATTCTCACAATTCAGTAAATAAAAAATATCATCTCCATAATGCCTCTTTTTGGTCTGTCAATCTAAACAGAATTTAACAATAAAGGAGTATTTGATTACTTCAGTTGTCTGGTTAGTGAAACTTAGGCCATTCATGGCCTACTGTCCTACTTTCTTAGAGGAAGCCCAGTGTAATCAGAAATTGTGCATAAAAATCCAGCCTGGTGAAGATGAGTGTGAAATACATACTTTCATCCCAGGAGTAAGAATCATTTTCCTCAACATATAGACCATGCAGAAATTGGAGCTATAATCTCTACAGTCAATATATACATACACATGTGTTTATTTATATTGTATTTTAATATGATGCTGCTGACCAAAAGCCAAAAAGATTTTTTTCATTTGTATTTGGACACATAGACACCTTTTGTCTAATGGGGAAAATGTCTGGTTTCCGGTCAAATTATGAGGAACTGACAGCATACCAGACCAAGTAAAATAAAGCTAATTCTAGGTATCTGAACATTCACTGAAGTTTTAACCCTAGGTCAGGTATTTGGTCATAGTTTGTATAAGCAGAGAATACTATGTAATGCTTCTATGGCAAAGTAAAAGCATCTAAAATGTCATATATCGCCTTTCAGCTATACTCTATGCACAGAAAAACAAAACCCACATGTGCACAGTCACAACCACACATCTATGTATAAATGTAGGAAATAAACTTATGTAAAGGTGTGTAAGATTTCCACAAGTACATCTGTATGTCCAGTTTCTTCCCTAGGTAAAACTTTCTTTTAGGATTTGAAGAAAACTTCTATCCCAATAAAACTGTTAGTGCTCAACTATAACAAGATTTGCTATGTTTGAACCTTCACTAGGCAAATGTGGGCTCTTTTTCATGTTTGGCTTTTTTCTTGTGTGTGTGTGTGATTCAAAAGCAAGGGAGGAAACACCTGAATTTGACACAAACTTAGAAGTTGCAGAGTAAAGAAACAAAAACATGCTACTCTTCAACAGACAGCTGTGGTGGGAACCCACTTCAGTGAGTATGCCTCTGCTCTGCTATACTATGCATATATACCAGTTGTCAACTTCATAATTACGTATGCATTCATGCAGAGATGATGATGGAGTACTATGTTTTTTAAGGAGAATCTTGTCTTTTTAGGCTTAGGAATATACTTGCTAGACACCAAAAACCATGAAGACTGAATACAAACTTCCTATCTTGGTAAGAAACAATATGCTAGAATTCCATGCCCCATGAGATGAGAAAGGAGCAATGTGTGTGCACCTCACTAACCACTGCCTTTGTGTACGGTCTTAATTCACAAAATCTCTCGTGGATCATGCCATCTCTGAAAAGGACAGAAAAGCTTGTTTTTGCCAATAGTTCTCTCTGTGTCCTAGGCTGTACACTAGCTGCTGCAAATGCTTGAACTTGCAAGGTGCCAAATCTTTGGATAATTTTGTAGATAGTTCATATTTACACAGGATTAATACCACTGAAGTTATTAGACTAGTGCTGTGCTCAACTGCACAGCATTTACAATAGCAAGCCCTGAGCAAGCCAGAGGAAGGCACTTTTGTTAGACACTGAAAATTTTTTCGTATTTCTTTGACCACCTTTCTAATGCAGCCCCTTAAGGGCAGCCTCGAAATTTTACTTCTTTCAGTAACTTAATCTAGCCATTTATCAATACAGACATTTATTTAAAAAAACCCCAAACAAACCCCAAAGTTAAAGGTTTATGTTTCTTTTCTCACTGTCAAATCAGATTCACATTCTGAATGGACTGTTACTGGGAATCAGAAGCAAATTCGTAGTCCTTCTTCATTATTGACTGTCTGTCACTTTGCATTTACCTGCCTCATTTATTACCTTGCTTGTTTTTAACAGCAAGCCAGTAAAATTTTGGTCTTTAAACCCATGACTGCTTATCATTCTGATCTGCCATTCCACCTAGATGACTGTAAGAAGAAATTGTGACTATTGCTAGACTCAAATATATCAAAATTATTTCAGAAATACATATCAGCTACAGTGGTGCCAAAAGACAGCACTACCTTATATGCAAAAAGCAAACAGAAATAGATATGCAAAAGCTGATCTCTTATTTAGAGGATTTTATATAATTGAAACAAATCATCATCTACCCATGTAACTAAGAAGCCCACCTCTGTTCTGAAGAGACCCAAATTGCTTTGTTAAGAAACTTATGCAATTGCTGACGTGTGACTTTAGCCAATAGCTTCCTGCTGAATAAATGCTGAGGGCATTCCTGACATTCCTCGAGGGAGGTTCCTGGCCAAGCTCTGGCGGCTGTGTCCATCCCAGTTTTGTACTGAGTGCTGAGCTGCACCCACGCAGAAGCCGGCTGGTGTCAGCACACGCTGGAATTTCCAGACATATATGGACAACACTCGTGTGAACAGGGCATTCTTCACCCCCATGCACAAACCGGGACAGGAGCGTGCTGAGGTCTCATGTTATAGATTCCCAATGAGGCAATCACATGAATCCAGTGCTTTAATTTGGTACTTACATCACCAAGGCAGGGTAGATGTCATTTTCCTCTGTCTGGTTTTTTTGTTTGTTTTGTTTAGTTTTTGGGTGCATTTTTAAAAATTAAATAGAGTGGCACTTCTTTCAGTAAGGTGGAACTTATTAAAAAAAATTCAGCATTTTATTTTTTTTTCTAAGCTTTTGATAGAAATATTCTGGGTTTGCAATAAAGTTTATTTTTTCTCAGGAAATTGTCTAAAATTATCACTCATTTAACAAATTATATCTTCCTCAAAATGCTTTACCTTTACAAGTCTTACTTAAATGGAATCAAAAAAATAAAATAAGCATTGATTGTACACCTTCATCTCACGTGTCTGTGGAATGCTATAGTTCTCACTAAATTCCTGAGTAATCATAAAGGTGTATTTATGACTTCTTCCAGCTCAGAAAAGTGAACATTCCTATTCAGAGTCCCTGGTAAATTTTCTTCGGAGGGCAGAAATATCAAATGTGCCTGAAAAGCTCTTATCAACAGAGCATATTTGGCAGCCAGTTATAAAGGTGTTGACACCCTCTTCTTCAACAAGTACTGACTACCCATTTCTTTCATTCCTTCCCAAAGTTCTACCTTCTCTGAAAGTGCATTCATGTTACTTTGAGTAAGGAAGGATTCAAATAACAAAATATGTCCCTCCTGCCCCACTTTCACCTTTTGCCATCTCAGACCCACTGTTGTTTCCAGTCATGTTTTGTTTGTGTATAACACTCACCTTGTTATTTATGCTCTTTCCCTACTCTGCACTGACAGTATTTGTGCTGAAGGTCACTGCCATTTCCTTGGTGTTCTTCCAGGGATTTAACCGTTTCTTAGTTCTTTCCAACAGCAACTAGTATTTGCATTCAAGCTCGAGTATACATATAAATTGCCACTCCTTTTTTACACTGTCATGAGGTCCTTGGGACCTCTTGAATTATGTTGCATAGGTGGAACAGGCACGACCAATAGGGTGGACTCTTAAGTATGGAATAATACTGAATGTTACTAGAATTGTTTGCTGCTGTAGGTGATCCCAGTCAAAACATCAAGTAAAGAAAATGAAATATTCCAGCATGGACCCAGCCTTGTCAAATTGGAAGACATGCTACAAATACTAATTTTTCTCAAAGACATGTCCTGGCACTATTTGCCTCAGGCCATTACTTTATAGGCAGAAGCATCCAGCTGCATATACATGCTAGCTAAAGGAGAATCAGGGGGTTTACATAGTATGCGAAAATTTGTAAATTACCCATGAAAAAAGTACCATTAACATGACCTATTTCTTTCTCTGTGTTCTTTATGAATGGCTCATAAAGAGAGTTTATTAGTTTTGATAAGAAGTAAAACAGAAACATATCAATAAGGTATATATAAAAGATGTATGAGACATAGATACAAATTTCACAAATACCCAGAAAAAGTCCAATGTCTATGAAATATGGCTTTAAAACACTGAGCTTTTTGTTACATCACGAAGTATTTAGGAACTATAATTTAAATTAAAAATCTGAAAAATCAACATACAAAATGGTGTAAAAACAGATTAATTTTTCTTATTATTCTTATGCAATAAATCCTAATTTTTTGGCTTTTTCTGAACTTGACACAGCTCTAAATTCTGAGGCAGAGATTTTCTTCTTGCTATATTTTTATTAGTACTTAGCATAGCCAGCCAATGGCTAAGATCAGGAGTCCCTAGGAAGACCAACAGTACAAAAAATTAGTATTTTAACTAAATAGGGAGAGGCAAATGAAATAATTCTTTCTTTTGTTATATTTGATTTTCTTTTATCAAGGATATTTATGCATGAGTCACTATAATGTCCAGCACAAATGTGTATAACAAAACATATACCAAGCTACTGAAAAGGGAAATGCCTTTTCATTGAAGTGTTCACTTGTATAAGGTAGGATAATGTGGATATCTAAGAAAAAGAGTGAAAACAGGATAAAAATAAACCCCTTGGATTAACATGGTAATTATAGAACATCCCTTGCTTACTTTTGGTCTCTGTGTATTTCTGCTAAATGGAGATGAACAAGTCCAACCACAGATTAAGTGAAACCCAGCAGAATATCCAAGAATTGCTTTTGAACTACATACAGTTCTAAAAACTTGAAGCTTCCTTATTGGAAAACGTTAGGAATTGTTCAATATCAGCTAATGTCCTGGTAACTGTATTTTTCATTAAGATACCTCAGGTGACATTAAAACTAAGAGTGTTTTCTGAAGCCAGAAGCTATAACTTGTTATTTAAGCATTTCAAAGTACTCTTAATTAAATAAAATTTCATCAAAATGTCCTATTTCATCAGATCCAACTTTCAACACCAATTATTTTTTGTGACAACTTTGGCCTGAGGAAAAAACCATCAGTGCTGTCTCTCATTCCATTATCCAGTATAACTACTCTGCTGTTTGTAATCTGTTACTATTGTCACGGATGTTTCTAAACTGCTGTTTAGCTAACATATATATTTCCTGTGTATATTTTCTGGTTCAGCCAGAGGAGTTTCTTTGAATCTTTAACACATTTTGATTTGTCTATACACTCCCGGCATGTTTACTTGATGGGCATTCCTGTGAATATTCCACAGAATGCTTCAGAGAATTTCACAGCATCAGAGAGATGGCATAGGTAGCAGAGAGAATAAGTGACTGTTGGGCAAGCAGAGCTAACACAATAAACAAACATGGTAATACTTCACCTCTCTTTGTGGCCATAATCAATAAAGGATCAATAAACTTGGCATGCAAAAGTGGTTATTGTGCTTTTCCTGTATGTTTTTTTCTGTAGCAACTCTATCACAACGTTAAGGAAGAAAAATCAATGAGCTTACAGGTCAAGGGTCTCCAGCCATTTGAAAACTTAAACAGTCCTGGAAGATGATGACACATGAGACTTTAAACAACTAAAAAACTGATGTGAAATGTTCTATCACCATATCAATCTGATCTAATTCTGTTATCCTATATCGTCCACATAAACAATTTGCCCACAGTTCAGTAAGGTGTTACTGGTGCAAAACTAGGGCAAATTACCTTTGGCACCAAATGGCTTTCTCCCATCCCCCATTGCATTCTATGGGAAAGCTGACAATAGGTAACATGCTGATGGGAAGGTCTTGCAGGGGGTACTGAAGGGTGAACAATGAAAAGTTCCTGCAGGAGGTACCTCTCAATAATGAAATCCATAGAGCGGAAATCCTCTTGCGTGATAAGAAGAAACTTCAAAGTTTTTGAAACAGTGGGAATGATTTCACAGAACCTAATTCTTGGATCCACATAAGGCTTACTATCAATGACCAAAAAAACCTCATACACACCTGAGAGTGCCTGTTCTTCTTAAGATACTGTCTTTTATCTTTACCTCTATCCATCTGCAGAAATTTATTCCTATACTTTTCTTTCGGAATCTTTCGTGGCTGTGTACAAACTTGTCAGGAAACGTGGCTGCATGTCATAAGGCATCTTTCCAGGCTGCAGTGTCTGCAGTGCCTGAGGCAGGGACACTAACAAGCTCATGATATATTATTTTATACTTATACCAGACATTTTTACAGAGAAAGATGAAAATACTACTGTTAGATATGCACTGTCTTTCTAATAGGATTTTGGAGAACATAAATAGGCACACTTCTTTTGCAAGAATTGCAATACAGACAGAAGAACTATAGTGCTTCTTGAAGGCAAAAAGATGTAATAGCAAAACTTCAAGACGTGTAGCCAAAACTAGATTTGTATTTTTTAAGTACACTTATTCCCAAGATTGATATGATTCTCATTTTAAAAAAATCTTAGATCATATGAAATTATTTATTTTCAGTTTTGGAAAGGTAATAAAAAGAAGCTTGTGTGAAAAAAAAAATTAAATGGATCTGACTGTAATCCTAAATCAGTTTGTTCCTCAGTTTGGCAGGTCACAGGGTAACTTAGCAGTTGTGTAAAATAAGTTTGGCTCCAAATCTGTGCAATATGCAGAGTAGCCACTAAATTTTTAAACAAGTCTGAACACAAGATGTTTAGACATTGACATATCTTTCCTTTTCTCACGCATCCTTAAAAGTAGTTTTTAAAATTACATGTGTGTAAATAGGCGCATAGTAAAGTCTGTGGAAAAAAAAAAAATTCCCTCATTGAGTCTAAATAATTACAATAATTGATTCTAAATAAACATGATCACCTACGTTTCATACAAAGTATATAGAAATTACTTTCTTCCAGGAACATCTCTGATTATCGTGAGATCACATATAAGTAGAGAAAAGGTTCCTTTACACCACAGTTTCATTCCTCAAGCCTTCATCTTCTGCAGATTACTTTGTCTGTTGAACCAGATATTGCAGAGTGCCAAACGGTGGACAACTGTGTGAAGAGGGGATGTTTCTCATTCCATAACCTTTTCTCACTGGCATTTACATTCAGTAAATGGAATGTGGAGAACCAGTTATCCCTAACAACTAATTGAGACTCAAGAGCTCTTAAATTTAGTATTCCAAAGAATGTAAAGGCCAAATGGCTGTCAACTGAAGCAAGGTTCAGCTTGGAAACAGGACAGAAGTTCTTAACGGCAAACACAACTTGCCACAGTTCTAACCATCGGGTGGAGACTTCTGTGTAAGAGGTCCTCCCCTTGTGAAAGATAGGCTCTGATTCAACTGCAGGTTTTGGGGCTTAATGCAGAAATGGCTGGGTGAAACTGTGTGGCCTGAGCTATGCAGGAGGTCAGACATCCTGTCCAGAACAGACTCTTCTGAGAAGGAAATTTATAAAAATAATAACAAAAATATGTAACCCAGTTAGTGTATCAAGCATTTATTTAGGACTTGGGTTCAAAATTCTAATGTGCTTTTCCCCCACGGATTCCTAGAGCCATTTATAACAGGCCAGCTTCTCATGACTACTTATATTTATAGTTTTTCTTCTTGGTTGTCACTGGTCACATTTTCAGGCTTTGCATTGCATTTTAAATAACCTGAGTCATTTCATGTTCATGTTTACCACTCTATTCCTTATTTTATGAGATTTTTCCACGAGTCTGAAATGATAAATGTCCTTTCTTCCTCTCTGCTGAAAAGTCACAACCACAAGTCATCCATCACAGCTCAAATTTGTCCCTTAAAATTTTATCAGATTGCTCACAGGAGAGGTATTTCCAAGCTAGAAGTTAAAGCTCAATTTTTCTTTAGTTCTCAGAGGAGATGAAAAGAGCTTGCCCTTCCTCCAAAAAGATTGTTTCTACTTTTTTCTTCAAATTCTGCACGGAAATTTACTAAATGAAAAGTCTTTTCATTCCTGGCACCTCAAGCACTTGCAGTTCCTTTTAGGGTTTTTTGTATGCTTTTTATACTGGCAGGAAGAAAACTGAGAGGGAAAAGGATATGCTGCTGTTGTGTCCATCACCTCTGTCCCTCATGCACAGTTCACTAGCTTCAAGCTTCAAAAAATAAATACTTCATGCCCAGAGTGCAAGAAACGAATATCAATTAGTGTGTCCAGAAACTTTCTTTAAAAGACTCAGTACATTCAGCTCTATGTTGTATATCATCTTGCATCTTACTCCGAATTTATGAACAGTCTCAAATCTGACTGAGATGTATCATCTAAAGCATCACTCGCCCCCAGTGTAATAAACCTGCTTCCTTCAGCTTTCTGCAGATAGGAATAGTCTAGCAGTGCCAGGCTATTACATACATCTATGATGCCTGGCCAGCTGTAGGGTTCTGTGCTGGGGACCTCAGTAAGGCACACGTGCCTCCAGCTTTCCTGTACTTTGGCAATGCTGTGGCCCTCACTTCCAGTATGGTAAGTACATGAGTAAGGTTTGCGGTTCAATCTTTTGGTTTCTACATCTTCACATTTAGTTATTAGTTTTAAAGGCAACACACTGCAGAGGGAATAATGTGATGTGTGGAGCTGGCAGTAGAGATTTTTTCCCCAGTGTTTGCGAGGATCCCATTTCTCACAGATATTACTGCCAAGAAAGAGCCTCTTTTTTTTTTTTTTTTAAAGGAAATACGGATTGCTAGCAAGAATCTTCTGCCTGAAGTATTTCTCCATTCAAATGCTGACACTACTCTAAAACAAGAAAGACTTATTCAAAAATACTTATTATTTTGAGTGGGAGAAGAAGGCAAAGAGGTCCAATATGTGGAATTGAAAAGATTAATCTAATAGCTGTAGAGGTAACAACACAACTATCTTGCAAAAGACCTTGGAGAAGCGGAGGGAAGGAGAGAGGGCAGACACCTTCCCAAGGAAAGGGTCTGTTGCCTTTAATATTCAGCTGCAATAGTGGGAAATTTCAAAGCTGTGTGTCCAAGAGCAAAGCCTGAGCTTTATTAAGCAGGCAATATAATATTAACATACATACTCTTAGAGACCCATAAATGGTTGTATCATGCCTACCCTGTTTTGTGTATTCTTTCATAGTCTTTCTTTTTAACTGATAGGCAGAAAACATGTTTCCTTAAGGAAAGATCAAGCAGGATGCTGAATCATACACTTTTATTCCTCTGGCTGCTATTTAGTGCATTAATAAACAAGAACTGTAAACATCTATGTATGTCTGAGGAAGAAGTCCTCTGCTGCAACTACTGATGAGAGCTGCTGACAGGGAAACCAATACAGGGCACTGCACAGGCCCTGGCATTAGGAATAGGAGGGAAGCACTCAGCAGAGCCTGCTTCCAGTAGGTTGAAAGGACAAAGCAGGTTTCCTCCTGACTGAACAACTGTCAGTGATCACACAAAGTGAAAGGAAGTCAGAAACCAGAGCAGCATGACCTGTTGGGATTAACTACAAAAGCTAATTCAGAAGCCCCTGCTGCTGCCAAAATTATGAGGACAAAGAATTTGGCTTAAAGACACTTTCTTTCTCTTCCTTTGTAACTGAATAACTCCAAGGTGGTGTAGAACATAAACCTGCTAGAAAAATATGGAAGCCTGAAGGTTGTTTTTCATAAACAGATCTGATACAATTACTGGTAGCAAAGAGGAAATTGAGCTAGAAGCTATGAATCCCTAGGCAAACCTCCTGAAAATTAAGCGTGTGTTTGGGAGTGAAGGTTTTGGTTGGACTTTCCCCTAACGGGCAGACAGAATGTGCTAAGTCTGAGTCCAATTCCATGTTTTTCTTTGTTTTCATTGTTATGATAGTCATGGCTACTGCTGCAAAATTAGGCCATTAAAAAAAAGGCAAGCAGCCCATGCCAAATGGTTCCCATTTGAGCTAAACTCCTTGGGCTCAGCAATAGACAGAAAGGTACCTATTTAGGACATGTGTTTTCTGCTTATTTCTGCCCTTGACTTGTTTTGGATGATACAGTGAGTTGACAGATGAAATTTCCTTCCTAGGGAAAAAGGCTGATATTTTCCAAACTATTTTCATCCCAAATTGGCATTTTCAGAGACCAATATGTTTAGGAAAAAAATCAGTTCAGAAATGTCAAAATATTTTTTTTTAAATCTAACCCAAGTATTCAATGTTTCCCAAACTGTTTTAAGTTTGTTCACACACGAACTGGAGTCATGTTGCCTTCCTAGGGGGTGGCAAGGGCATTATACGTACATTTATAACTACACAGTAAATATCTCATCAGATTTTGAGCTAATGGAAAGCTGCTCAGAACTAGAATCAGGATGGGAGACTTGCACCTGTGCTAAATATGCAAAGAACTGGCCAGAATGTGTATCCTGGACCAGCACTGATAGCTCCTCACAATGTGAAGATCCCAAAGCAACCTAGCTGTATTATCATGGCACAGAACCCAAAAATGCTTGATTCTTCTTCTCAACCAAACAGTGCAAAAATTCCCTGTGACTTTCATCTGTTGATGTAGAGCATCTGTGGTTCACAAGACAAAGTCACAATCAAAAGAGCAGCTGAACAACTTTAGCATAGACCTACTAATATAAGTTGCACCAGCACTTACAGTACTAAAGAGTAGGAATGAAATGGTCTCTCAGGATCTGTGGAAATGAGGGATGGTATTATTCAGAGGGGGTGAAAGCAGAAACATTTAGATCTTGTCTCCAGAAGAATTTATGGTATTTTCTACAAGTTTCACATTTGTCCTTTAGTCTGAGATGTGCTTTTAGGAACATTAACTGTTACGTTTTGACTAAAAAATGAAGAATGTTCCTTTCTTGCTCCTTTCCCCGCCTTTTAAAAGACGTTGTGTAAGTGTAATGTTCTCGTAAGACCATTTAAATGAGAGAGAAGTATAACTATGTTGTCTTGCAGACTTCATTAAATTGTGCTTAGAACTCATTTGCTTTGTTGACTCAAGTTATGGAATGAATTCTTGTTGTAGGGATTCTTTATATGTCCCAGAACATTCATAACTCACTGAGTTCAGCCATGTACAAGTGTTTAATTACAGACTGACTGTTTCATGTAAAAAAATGTTTGCCAGCAGTATTTTGGCATAGTAAGGTATGAATTTTGTAGATCTGCTCATGAGCACCGGCAGCAGAAATGGGGAAAATTAATTCTCCAGAGTTTCTTGAAGATATAAGTTTCTGGATCTTGGCATAATTGGTTCCTGCTGGAACTGTGCTAAATTTTGCCTTAAAATTTATTGTTTTCCCCACTTCTACAGATAGAAATGTATGTACATTTAAAAATAGCACATGAAAATGAAACTCACAAGACACCATTGTCTAAGATGTGAGCTCAAACTTTGTCCTGAAAGACAGAGAGCATCTAGGCTTTGAAAATACATATCATTAATATGCTACTAAAGTGAAGATGCATCTCACAATTCATAGGCTAAAACCATAAAAATGTCCTGCATTATTTCATCCCTGAACTGATTATTTTGGATACTTGAACTGACTAGAGGATGGAGGTTTCTTTACATCCATATTTTTAAATGGATTTTTTCATCATAGATTTCTATGCAAAATCTTGTCTTGCAGTAAAATGCTGAATTTCTCTGATGGAGTGCTGGTAGAACTAAACCTGAAGATTTGGGTTGAAGAAGACAGATTATTTTTTCTTTTTATTTTTTTTTCTCTCTCTTTTTTTAAAACATTTGGAAATGCCATTATCTTGAGACCTGGGATTTTTATATAATACCTTATCTCCCCTCTCTCTGCCTTTGAGGGCTATGGCTGCAGCTGCTGTGCAAAGCAGTTTCCTTTGAATGTCCATGTCTGAAGAAAAATTTCTGCTATTCTTAACTGCTGAAGTTTGAGACCCTGTATCAAGCCAGCATACCTTATTGCAACCTCAGCCTCCTCTACATGAGACGGCGCTGCCTCGCCTCAGTGAAGACCATGTGTAATCCTTTGTTGGCAGACATTAGATAGACCAAAATATGTGAGGACCTACTTTAGAGAGTGATGTTGCCTCACTTCTGTCTGGAAGACAGAATACAAAATTGAATCAGGGAGAACTTAAAGAAAACCGGCTAAGTTGTTTCAGTACCTGAGGACTAGGTGAGCAAGTTTTATGTACTGCAAGTGGAAGTTTTTTGGGAAGGTGAGGAGAAGGGTTTCCCAAAGCTGCAACGGCAAGCACAGGGAGTCTGAGTGAAGCACCGCCAAGAAGGTGTCATTTACACTATCTCTCCATTTCAGCACATGTCAACTGGAATCAGTCTTTCCATTTGCATTTTGGGCTCCCAGATCCTGCTCCTCGCTGACCACATGAGGGGCCATGTCATGCCTGTGAGGGGTATTGACAGGGAGGCCAAATGTCCAGGAGGCCCAGAGGTAGCAGGAGCTCTGGGGAAGGCCCTGCTTCACTGCTGTGGGGGTGCCCCAGGGGAAGGGACAGCCCTGGGGCTCCTGGCATTCCTCCTCCACCCTCTTCCAGTAGGTGGCTGCCCATGATGAGCTGAGCTGGACCAAAACCCTTGGGTGGCAGTGATCAGCCACGGGACTGTGGGTGGCATGTGCTGGGGGGCTCTGGGCCGAGGGACCCAGTGTCCCCTCCATGGCCCCTGCCAGAAATGCAGGAAAGTTCTCGTAGCAAGCAGGCAGTTATGCGGTTTCACACCTAAGCCCTGAGCCAAAAGGGTGGAAGTGGCATTTTCAGGCTCTCACCAGCCAACCAGCTGGAAGGCCAAGGCTCATCTGTGAAAGAGGCTGAGGGTGAGACATTCCCCTCTGGCAGCTCCCATTGTGGGCTCTGTTTGCTCCTCTCTAGGCCCTGGCTGTGCTCCGAGGTACCTTGAGGTACACAAGTCCTTGCAGCATGAGCTCATTTGTTGTCATTTCCACTTCTGGGAAAAAAAGGTCATAAGAAGTGATCATTAAATGTGCAGTATTCATACAGCATGGCCTCTAACACAACAGGCATGTTGCAGTGTTATCACATCCAGGAAAACAGCAGCAGGCTGCGTAGCTTCAAAATACCACCCAGAAACTCTTGTTTGGAAAGGACAACTCAGAGCATCAAAGCCCAAATATATTTGCCAAACCATACTTTAACTTACTGCCAGGACACCAAATGTATCCCCTTATTAGCAACAATCCACTAGGCAACATGGTGACTGCTTCTGCAAGGTGGCCATGGGTTTGCTTCATGGAGGTCAGCAATATAAACAAAGCCCTACACATATTAATGCTTCGTAAGAGAGGTGGGGGGTGTTCCAAGTGAAATAAGCCAGGGGACAATTTGTTAATAAGCAAGCCTCAAAGAAAGAATACAACAAAATCAATATACTGGATAGTTGTAAGGTCGAAGGAAATTAATGAAAATTTTAAGGTTCAGATTAATCGTTTCAGAACAAAAACAAATTAGACATAAGTGTCTAATAGAAATCTGATTGAGGAAACAAATTAGAATGCAAGGTATATAACCATACTTTAAAAATCCAGAAGGAATGCCTTGGTTTCTATCTTGCTTTTTCATACTGTCCTCATCTGCAGTCATTTATATGGCAGGGTATGTGGAATAACTTCCTTCTGTATCTGCAAAGAGGGAAAAGGAGGGAAGAGCTGTGACTCCCTCTTCCCTAACTGCTCCCCTGAGCCAGTCACAAAGAAAAGTCACCTCTTCACATCTGAAAGCCCTGCAACAACACGCTCTGCTTACTGAAACACATCTCTCCAAGCCACATCAAACTTCTGACACGGCATGCATCCAAGTCAGCTCCTGTCATGACTGTAATCATGGTATCTACTGACACTCTGACTGTGTCCATGGCTGTGTGTATGCACAGGTCCTGAGGGAAAATTCTGAAGACTGTGATATGCCTGACATAGCCCTACAACGAATGTGTGCATTGTGTTTGCCAGGAACTCTTTGTGGGAGACAGAGGGACAAGTCATGGCAGCAGTTTGCTTTTGTAATGTTGTTTTGCTTCTTTTCTTTTTTCCCAGAGATGCATTTTGTACTCTGCATGCATCTTTCAGTCCTTGTCCTTGAACTCCTGAAAACAAAAATCTAGAATGTCAAAACATGATAAGGGGTTTAAACAAACAAACAAAAAACCTAACCACAAACTGCATGCAAAATAGATACTTCAAATATATATAACACATACATATTTTACATAGGTACATGCATATATGTCCCATATGAAAATATACATGTACACATGAAGACATGGCATTTAAAATGTGCATACACACAGGCAAAAATCCTGCAGAACCACACCAAACTGATAGTCTTGTTCAGAGGGGTACTAGACTGGTTTTGCCTTTTAATATTTTACCATCTGAACTCGGGATAATAGCAAGCATATATAATTTCAGAGTTTAGTTATCTTTCTTACAAGTATTTTGACTCTTGGTATCTATTGGGTAGTAAATGTCCATATAAACTTCTAGGAATCACATACATGTGAGCTTGCACATGGAACCAATCTCTTCTAGGTATAACTAAAAATGTTTTTACTGATCAGCAGGTCCTAAAGCAGAACTCACTGTTTTTTTCCCTTTGACTTCCTTTACTCTGATAGATCTTAAATACCATGTTCAGAGTCTGATAACCTGAAAGGGCATTGCTTAGCATAAGGGTGAAATCAAGTTATTTGTGATTTGATGGCTATTACTGACTCTCATATGGGAGCAAAACATTCTGTGTAGAGAACTCATGAAATTTATGTCCCTTTGATTTATAAACTGTTCGCTTGCAGGACATAGGATTCAGATTTATGAGGACCAGGAAGGAGAGGGTTGTAGTTGTTCTATTCCTAGCCAGAAATGCGGGTGCTTGCTGATTTAATGGTGCTAACCAACCGAAGAATATTTTTTTTCCCTAATATTTCTATATCTGTGCTCAAAAAAAGATAGCTACATTTTAAATCATTTTCAGCTCATAAAGACATAGACTTTAAGGAGACTTATCACACTACAACTTTCTGAGTCCAGAAAGTCTTACAAATGCCTAATCACAGTTTTGTGTACTCAATAATGCAGAAAAGTCCAAATTTAAGGTCCAGCAGTTGAAATGCTGCTATAGAAGGGGTTAATAACTGGTTTCAGCAGTTATATGGGATAGAAAAAATAAGGTGCTGAGCTGGTTGCAAGGACACCTGCAACTGGCACAGCATCAGCACCCTCTCTCCAACATTCTGCACCCACATCAGTAGGCTGGGAGAGGATAACCAGGACAACTGACCCAAACTGACCAAAAGGATACTCTATGCTATCTGCTCAGATATAAAAAAAAGGAGGAAGCATGGCCATTCATTATCTATATTTGTCTTCCATTGTAACCATTATTTCCTGGGAAGTGACTGGATATTGCTTGCTGATGGAAAGTAGAGAATAAAATATTTTGGTTTTTATCTTTGCTTGCTCATGGGCAACTTTTGCTTTTGCTTTATTAAACTGCCTTTTTCTTGACCCATGAGGTTTTTTCCATCTTATTTTCTCCCCCTCCCCGTCCTGTTGAGGAGGGGAGTGATAGAGTGGCTTGGTAGGCAACTGGTGTCAAGCCAAGGTCAACCCACCACACATGAACGTGGATAAGTTCCACCAGCCTAGAATGATAGCCATCCTTAGTGAAGTGTATAACATTACTTGTCAATATATGCCATAGTACTGACAACTTCCTGGAAACCTTAGCAATGCAGAGGTTTGAAAGAAATGGAATAACCTGTAGTTCATAAACAACACAGGCTAAATAAGCTGCTTCTAAAAGCATCAGAAACTTTTGCTCATAGATTTATCCTTCACTTCTAAAACTAACAGTGCTAAAAAGTGGCATGACTAAAAAGGCAGTGCGGCAATAAAAATTCCAGTTTCACTCTAGGGATAGCTTCAGAGACATTGTGGTTAGAATTTTCTCCATTATTTGCAAGTTGCCAAAGAGGAATGTTCTTTATTCTGGATTGACTTTGGGAAACCTATTAAGATTTTTAATTGCATTCAAAAATATACTTATGTTTTGAAACCTAGTCTGAAGGAAGTTTAACCTTCATTAAGGTCTCTGAGCGTGGCTGAGACTTATGTACTAGGAGGTACTTAGCTTGTCTCTGCCCGGTAAAAATACAAGGAATAATGCCAGTTTGTGGAATGAATAGAGCAGAAGGGAAGGGGGGGGGGGGGAACACAAGTTATGAGCTGCTTTGGTCTTCGTACTCAGGAAGTACCTACCAACTTCCATTGCCTCATCTCATCTCTTCTATTAGAAGGCCTTTATAAATTACAGGAATAAGTCACCCATTGCAAATAACTTCACAATGGAGAGCAACCAAATGGGACTGAAGCAGGATAGGAAACTCCCTTCTCCTACTGCAGATAGTTCTGAGTTTTTTGCATTTTTTCCTCTTGGGTAAGGATGAAAGTCAAAAATCTCAATAATTTCCACAAATTGAAAATCAAAAAAATGTGTGAGCTGAGTGCAAATGGAGCACTTAATTTCAATAGTTTTGTAATATCTTATTACCGTGCTGATCTTTCTTTAATAATTTTGTATCTAAATTTGCTAATATTTCAAATATTTTAGTTTTGTAAAAAATTCCGTCCTGAAGAAAATGAAATCTTTTTAATTCAAGAAGTTGAAACAGGGCTATTTCTAATGTTTCTCATAAGAATTAATAATTAAAGAGCAAAGGGAAATGTAGGGATCCTTTTCTTAGCCATCAGTCTGAGTCATAACTCAGGGCTGTAACAGACGCTCCATATTTTGGTGTGATGGTTCTTTGGTGACTAAATCTTTTTCCTATCTGGTTGACCGCAGCAGTATTTGTATCAGGCCTAGAAAGATGGCTCTCTTAACTAGGCCAACACCAGAAGAAGGCTTCACTCATGTGCTGATAAGTCAATGGAACATCAAAGAGAAATATTCATTTTTTTAGCCAAGAACAGTGGAGCTGATCACAAATAGAGTGTATCCTTTGGCAATAAAAATTTTCCTCTAGTCAATTCCATGACTAAGCCAAAGCCACTGCTTTGTTCCTCCACCTGTCTCAGTGAGTCAGAAATGGTTTCCTCTTGTTTTCCCTCCAAATGGGATACCAATGCCCTGCCTGGACTGCAGAGGCACAGGTGGTGTGCCCACATTTGTGAATTGCTTAGCCTTTGCAATCTTGGCAGTCTGTCTGAGCTCTGGCAAGCTTTTTTACTGAATGAGAGAGCAAATAGAGGGGAAAATCCGCTTTTCACGCTGCTTACCCTTTTTTTACTCTAAAATTCAGGAGTTTGAAAAATCTCATCAGTGTAATCTGTAATGTTTAGAACTGTGACTAGCAAAACTTCTAAATTTTGTTCATTAGCAGAAGTACTGAAATGTTTTGGAGTTTAATTCCATGGAATTCTAAAAGTTGGAAATGAGATATACATGTCTGAGACAAATTTTCACATTCAATTTGAGTTGTACTGCTACTCCAATGACTTCACAAGCATAGGTAGCTTTGTAGCTGTGAGTTATGCTGCTGTAATAGAGACTTCTTTCATTTACTGTATATATTTTAGCTTATCTCATAACTGCACTTCACAGAAAATTCTCTCTATTAAAGCACGTAATTGATGGCTTTTGCCAAATGTCATTCCAAAGCCAATATGAGTATGAACAACATGAAGAGGTGCCACCTATACAAGTGTCATGTCAGCCCGGGCAGTGTGCTTCCCACCTAATCATGGTGGGAAAGAATCTGTATGACTCATAAGCAGGAAAAGGAAAATAAGCATCAGACCTCTGGACTGAACAGTCAGCTTGCCAGGGAGGAGAGCTGTCAGAATTCTCCTCTGCCTTATTCGATGGATTGTAGATCTGTGATTTCTGTCCCTATGGCATCCTTCTTGTCCAAAGAAACAGAGTTCTGTACCTGGCCATCATTGTTTCAGTGACAGCAACAGATTCAGACACTTTGAGGAATGGTGATGCTAACACAGCCGTAAGAACATCAGTAAACAAACCAACCCCAAAACCCAGAAGAGTATGCATGTGCCCACTGTGTGTGTGTATAAACTTCAGACTGACTCATCTCATGCCATACTGATGAGCAATATATTCTGGCTGTTCTTTTCCCATGCAGGCTTAGCATGGCTGATTTGTGTACTCAGCACTGAAACCTACACTTTTCCCAGGACTCATCAGGCCAGATTGCCCATAACCTATTGCTGCTTTGATGGCTCTCATCCTGCTTTCAATTGATGTGGCAGTGCGTGAATACATATGACCAAAATCTTGATATAAAATTCATTTGTCTAAACACCACCTATTTATGTTTGATGGCCTGAACAATTATTAATCCTGATTGGAAATATAAGTCATTGTGTCTGCAGTATCCTGTCACAGCATCCCTGTTAGCTCCCCTGAGGCCAAATTCTCTGACAATGCACATAGTGTCCGGTTCTTTCTGCACACAGTACCATGCCCTAGATGAAATCCCAGGGAGGAAACCTCTTTTTCTGTATGCTCACTAGTGTGGATGATCCCCAGGAATTTTCCTGGTCTGCCAGTGTATATCCAATAAGACAGGAGACAGACCCTGCACCACTGTGTGCAATAATTTTCCACGCTCTCAAAAATGTTCAAAAATGCCTACGATGGGCACAACCTGTATCCTTCCTGCTAGGCATGAGCTTCCACACTAGTCCTGCATCTGGTAGAGCCCTGAAAGAACTGGAGCTTCCTGTAATCTATAAAAAGAGTGGAAAGCTCCAGACCAGGAGGCAGGCCTGCTCTTTGTGTTGAAAAAGTGATACATTCCTCCTCATTTCCTGCTTTTCTCTGAATTCGCTGCCTTACATGAAGACTCTGCTCCACCATTGCCAATGAAATACCAGCTTCTAGGTTGTCAGATGACCTAATCTGCCTAGCAAAGAGTCACATACAAAACCCAGAACAGCAGGCACCAACCACCCTGTTGCGCTGCTGGCTGGCACCACACACCTTCACCCAATACTATTTTGTCAGTAGTTATTCTACACAGCCACCATGTGCCAGCCTGTGCACAGCACAGTGAAATACAGAGGTGGGCCTGGACCAGCCGCTACCAGTTACTGATGGGGTAGAGCCAGGCCCTACTAGGTTCCCAATGCTGCCCCATGGCTTCTCTCTCTCCCAGTGCCACCCATCCACAATGCTGCGATGTCGTAGGGGAGCCCCATGGCAAATAACCCTCCCCAAACCCACAGACACGTCTCTTTCCCACACCAGGAAATGGCTGACAAAACCAGGGGAAGCAGATCAGATGCACATAGCTCAGCTATTGTAGAAAAGCATGGTTTGGTTTCTGTTGACAAATATCCCAGGACTGTTGAGCATTTCTTTGATCTGATGCGGTGGGAGGCTTCTCGGCAGCCATGGACCTGCAAATGTTGGTCTGCAGGGACTGACACTAAGGGTTTTGCTTTTCGCACACAAATGAGGAGAGCAAAGCACTTACTTCACCTGTCACAGCATTTTTTGTGTGATTCTTGCAAGAAGTAGGTGTCTGGTTTTGACTTGTGTTCTGCCTCCCAGCACAGTTCACTGGGGAGGATCTCAGCTCCCACCTTCTCACACATGCATGCACACTACAGGGCTCTCTCCTCCCAGATTTCCAGGCTGAACTGTGCCACACCACTGCAGATCTCCAGGATTCTGGAGCAAGTTCCTGACTGCACCCAGGGAGAGAGCACGCTGAGTGGCAAGGCATAAATAACAGAGTCAAGTCAGGCAGGACTGTTGCTAGAAATCTCTTGCTGGATGAATGGGCGGGAAAGGACAGGAGAGAAGTGCAGAGCAGATCCTGTCCAAAGGCACACCAGGCAGAATGCAGCACAGACAATCCTGGATAACTTCAGAGGTGGCTTATGGATCTGCAAAGTAAATTAAAACAGGATGTTTCTCAATTATCTGTGGATCTTACTGGGATAGTTATTAGAAACACTCTACCAGTGAATTGCAGTAATGCATACCAGAAACATTGATTTCGATGTTCAGTCTGGTAGAAGAGCATCATTTCAAGTACATCATTGTAACTTCATTTTGACTTCAATGAAGTATTCTATTTTCTATTAGATGACAACTTTGCCCTACGCATAGAAATATTAAGGCTGGGGACAGGGGGATGTTTTTATTTGGTTTTCTTTTTTTGTTTTGCTTTGTTGTTTTGGGGCTTTTTTTTTAATGTTGAATGAATTAGAAACCCACTGTAAGACTATAAATAATACATTAGGTCTAGCAGTTAAAATTTCTGGATCTTAATCCAAAAGGGACTATAAGAACCATTTGATCAGACCTCCTTGCCTGAAAATCGGCACAGACCGGAATGAAGGATCATTGTACCTCTGGGTATGTATTTCGATATTTCCTCTAACAGTGACACCGAACTGAGAACATGGAAGGTTAGTTGCATGGCAAACAAAGAATTGTGCCATCAGTTGATACTCTTGCCTTTCATATGCATTCTACTGCAATGCCCCTTTCATCTGCTTACTGTGAATCAATAAAAGGATATAATCTTCTGTAAAGAATACAGTTCCGGAGAATCCAAAAAACCCTTTACTCAAAGAGTAAGCTAAGTTTCCTTAAGGTCAGAATGGAAACGCCTACAGATTTTCTGTTCTTTTTTCCATATGCATCATACACTCATTTGCTAATTTTGCTTGCATTTCCTCTAAAGAAAATTAAAGGAATTAGGTAAATTCCTAAAAGACAATAATGAATCAACCAGAAAAGCCACAAATATGTTTTCGATTCTCCCAGTTGTTTTTTCAGCCTCATGTTAAAAAAGTGGTAAAATATTATATCCAGAATATTCTGGATATCCTATCCTGTGAAAGTTACTATTATTACCTAGAACTGCACACTGCATAAAATCAGAGAATTTTAAACTTACTTTATAGAGAGGTAGAAGATTGCCTTTGATTTTTTGTTTTTGTGATTTCTTCTGAGGTTTTGGTGTTTGGGTTTTTTCATTGGTTTCGTTTTTCCCATTTATGAAACAAAATATTCTGCTTGGTGAACTGGTTTGATGATGGAATTGCTCCTGAAAGTTATTTGTCAGTAAAAGGAGTAATGAGAACATAATAGCTAATCCCTGAAAAGTTCAGCTGTATTAAAAACAATTTGAATGCTTTTTTGGAACCAAAAATAAAGCTATTTGCAGATGGTCTTCATTAGAAATACTGGTGGCAAGAATTATTTCACAGCTCTAATAGAATGTCTAGTCAATATCCCCTAGGCCTTAATATTTTCAGTTTCAGAGATTAATATTCTTGCTGTAGTCATCTGCTTGCATTGAAGAAATATGCTCACCATACACACATATAGATATCTATATATATACACACAAATATTATCCCTTTAATGCAAGCAGATAGCTATATATTAAAATATTTGCATATATTTATATTACAGGAAAAAGAATTAAATAGATTTTATGTTGAGAAGCCTACTGCTTCAGATTAATTTTTCTTTTTTTGGATCTGAAACTAAAGCTAAGAAGGTTAGCAATTTATTTTATACGATACTGGCAATGTCAATTACACATTACTATTGCAAAACCAATTTCCTACCATGGAGAAAATAGGTGTACCCTGGAGAACATATCAGCCTCTATGTCACCCCACTGCCTTGACTTCAGCTATAGTGCCACACACAGGCAGATAGTTAGATATATAGTTATCCAACCTACATATATTATCTGATTGGCATGTTCACTTGCTCCTTGACTGCCATAAATGAGTGGCTGTGCAGGTGCCATTAGCACATGCATCTTTTTCTGAATGCACCATTGTAGGAGTAGCTGAAAAGCTGTTTGTACTACACAGTCAGAAAGTTGGCAGCAGGACTGGATGAAAAATGGCAAGTATGTTTCAAGAAATATTCAAAAAACTTAATGTTTACTGTACACTGTTTAATCAACTACTTTTCAGGTTTCGATATTACAATTATTGGGTTTTCTTCTTCTTACCTTTTTTCCTTTGATTTTTTTTTCTACTATTTTAATTTCCTGCCCTTCATTTTTAATGACTAAGTAGAAGAGAATAAAGATAAAGGAACAAAATGAATGAGACGGAGGAGGAAAAACTACCTATGAAACTGTAACACTCTTAGTAAGTTAGTTTAATAGAGATGTCTTTGTTTACCTGTCCTAAGGTAATAAATGTGCCAGTAGGTGAAGCTCAATTTGATAGAAAATTATTTGGCTTGCTCAGCTTGTTTCAGTGGTTGTAGATTTTGACCCTATCCGTTTTCTCACTTAAAAATGGAATAGTGCCTTGTTAGACAACACTGTAAAAAGTTACTGCCTCCTTTTGTTTCATGGTTTGGGTGTTTGCAATTTATGACCTGAATCAGCAGATACATATGTTTCGTGCATATGTATAACACTTTTGAAAAGTTGGCAAGAATAATCTTTGAGTTAGCAAGGAAAAGACTTAAAAATTTTATGTTTACAAATCTGGGCTTAAGCTGTTCCTCCATCTCAAGATTCATGTGTTTGCTTTCCATTTCAGCAGCTGCTGGAAGCACTCTTCAATAGGAACCAAATAAATCCATACCACCTGTCTGTCTGAATTGGAGGCCAAATCATTCTGTTATTCTACCTCAACATTTAAGAAGTAATAAAGCATCTCAACCTCAATTTTCATGCCACGAAGAAAACAAACCAGAAGGGGAATAATAAGACCTTTGTTAGGCAATTTACAGGCATGTGACTTGGAATTACAGTAAAATCTTCATCATTGCTCCAAAAATTCTTTGCAATCTGAAGTGCAGTGTCTTCCTCTCCAAACTTGGTAAATGCTGATATGTTATAGCTTGAATTTAATGCTGACCTATATCCATTTTACTACAAGTTACAATTTTAGGTCTTCTGGTATTTAGCCTCTCCCCCTGTTAGGTCTCTTGGCAAGGTGGCTTTGAAGAAACTTACAGATTTGTGAGTATAGGAACAGTTATATGCGAAAAACATCAAAATTCTTCCAGAAGCACATGGCACGTTTATCCCTATAGACTTGAAAGTTATTCAGCTCTAAACTCTGCAGGTGTCCCACACAATGTTCATAAATAAAAGCAAACTTTGAATCCCTGCCTTTAGTCCTAAATCCCAAGGTAAGGATTGACTGGAATATGCTGGAACAGATCTTTAGGTTTGGACAAAATTCTAGTCTTAGGTCATCGCCATGCCTTTCAAGCACTCAAAAAAACTACTGTAATATGTTATTTTGGTACTGGGCCATGCAAACCTTGCCCAAATTTTGAGTGCACGAGCTGTCAGCAAAGAGCTGTATAGTTGTAGGCAGGAGGTACTCCAGTGCACTTCAAATGAAACCTGTTCCCTCATTTTGCTTCAAACCAGCTGATTAGGAAAAATACATCATTGTGCCAAGATAAAAACAGATAAATCAAACTACTAATTTGTTTTTCCAGTGAGAGTTTCAGACAGTTTATTAAATAGGGAATCCAGAGCAGTAATCAACACATTCACTGGGGTGTTAATGGAGATATGGTAAAGCAGTGTATGACAGCCAAAGGACAGAGTGCACTTCTTACTCACTCTCTCCAGCCATGAAATCAGTAACTCAGATAATTTGTCTTAGTCATCTACTATTACTTTGGAGTGAATCAGTGCACGGACGTTTAAGGACATCCCAAGCAGATTTGTTCATTTAACAGGGAAAAAACAAAACAAAAATAACAACTGTTTTATTTGAAAGCCAGGACCAAGAGAGGTTTAGTTTAGCTAAAGCAATATTTGACATTAGTTCAAGTTGGGCAGGAGTTCAGCCAGAAGTTATCATATGACTGGGTTTTGGGGTTTCTAGTTTTTTGGAAGTCTGTGTGAAATGATCTAGTAGTGGTCTGAGTCCAAATTCCAAAACATAAGTGCCTCCGTTCCTCGCAAAACCCCACAATTTGCAACATTGTTAAGAGTCTCTAAATAGAAGGAAAGAGACACAACCCCTAGTCTGCTCCAGGTCTGCTGTGCACATCCAAAATAAAGAGACTGGGGACATGAAATGACATCATTACCTTTGATCTCTTGACAATCCCTCATTAGGAAAAAAAATCACCGAGAAAAAAAAGAAAATAATTACTAACCACACCAGCTACTCTGTTAAGGTTTTTGTCCTTGTCCTATAGATCTCAGCAAGCACTTCTTGGCATTGTCACGCTGTTGTTGAGCCTGATTAAGAGTCAGCAGGGTCTACACAGTGAAGATGAAACAATTTACTATGAGTTCTTTTAGAGTAATTTGAAAAGCATGTACCCTAAAATTTATTCAAAGTTGACTTTTCAGTCATTTGCCTTCTAGGAAGTATAAAATAAAATATATTAACAAATACAGACGTTAAGAAGAAAATATAATGAAAACCACTGGCGTATTTCAAACATATGAAGTCTTCCACTTTTAAGGAAAGTTTTCTTATGTCTATCACTTAGGCTTCACTGCAACCAATAAAACACATTTAGTCTGCATTTAAAGTAAATATCCCATGAAACAGTTTCAATAGTAAAGGAAATAGTTCAATGTAGAGGAAAAGTTTTCACTAACCTCTCACATACAATGCAGCCTTTAACTTTGCCCATTCCTTGTAGAGTTTTTGAGAAGATGTTTCTTAGAGGATTGTAAGTAAAAAGGTAATTTTCTCAGTACTATTGTTGTTGGCCTCCTCAGTAAACCAATTATATTTCTAAGAGTATATCATGACAATTCAGTACTTAAAAACATTTGCAAACCAATCTCCACTAGTCTAAAAAGTAATGCAAAGCGCACAAAGACACGGGATATTTTCTTTGTGAGCATCAGTCATAACACAGCAATAATGATTATATACCACCTCCCCATCTGTTAGCTGCATTGTTTCATCTCTCTTCCTCCGCCTTCTTCTACATCTCTCCTCCACCTTTCCAAATGAAGTTGTGGGCTAAAAAATTATGCTTGTCACTCAGGGTTTCAATTGAAAATGAAATTTCAAACTTCAGAATGCATCTTCAATTTCAGATAAATGTGTAGAGTACCATAAAAACAAGTGTTGAAATCAAGAGTAATATTCTATAATGGTTTTGTTATATTTGCTGAAACTTTAGAGTAGCTAAGAGTGTCTTCTATCCCGAATGAGCTTTAGCAAATCGCACACAACCAGTTTCTGAAATGAAGAAAAACTGAAAGTTATTTTTTCTACGCAGTTTCATTTGACTTTTTCTCATTTTTGTACTGTACTGAAAACAACAGATTGGGCTGCAAAGGTTTTAGTCGTATTCTATGTCTGTTCTATTGCAACATGCCATGAAGGCTTTGTGGCTGCAGCCTATTTTTGATTCACATCAGTTAAACAGGAGAAGAATCAGGCCTATGTAATCATATGAATCAGGCCCCTGCAAGGATTGCAGAGATATGGTTTCTTGGCATTGATCACAACTGTTGGATAATGGCTCCCCTCAGAGGTAGTATAGGAAGCGTGCGCCAGTCCAGTAGGTCTTGCTACTCCATGTCAGGAGGAAAGAGATTGTGCATTTTATGTGAGTGTTTGCAAACGTGTATTGCAAACTCCATCCTACAATGCAACAGAGTTTACCAGTTCAGTTATTTTCTTTTGTGGGAAATGACTATAGCTAATGAATACAATGTGTTACAATTAATGATGGAAGTATATATAAGAAATTAAAAATGAAAATGTGGTATCAAGGATTGAGATTCATTTTACAAAATATAGTGGGCTTTTAGGTTGTATTAGAGCCATGCAAAAGGGAAGCTTTCCTGTATATTTCCTAAAATTTCAGCTTCGCAAAACTAAAATGAAGGCAAAATAATGAATAAAATATTTCTATTGATTTTGCAAGCTAGAAAGGTGAATGTTTGTCCAAACAGATGTTTAGAGTGACCCTGTGCCAGGCTCAGTTGTGTTTGTGAGAATGCTCTTTCTCACTAGTGTCTCTAATAGTGTCCCATAGTGTCCTTTAAATCTTACAAGGAAATTTTCTTGCCTCAAAGCTGTTAATTTAGGATAACACATCACCGTGTCCTCTGTCCTGTACTTCTTTGAGGGAATCTTTTAAGAAACATGAAGATGACTCCGTCCAATATTATTTCCTGCCACTTTTATGAGTTGCATAAAAATGTTATTAAACTGACTTTTTAAAAAGTTCTAAATCCTAAAATATTTCTAAAAAATTACTTACAGTTTGACCATCAGATCACTGTGGAATGCATTAGCTTGACTTGTTTATTAAACAAGATGATAGAATAAAAGGATAATTTAATGCATGAACATATTTTTTTGAGGTCTACTCATTTTTCAGATTTCTCCAATACAAGAAATAGAGAATATCAAATGAAACTAGCATGTGGCAGATTCAAAAATAGCCATGGGTGAGTGGTTCTTCAAAAATGAGGGGAAAAAACTCCAAGTATATAAAATCGGGATTTTCTGGGATGACCACCATCAGAGGAAAAGTGACAGACAGGAAAAGTGTGGAAGCTATAACTGATGTAAGAACTAGAAAAACATCATCTCACTGCTCAGTAGCAATTGAAGTAGCAAATAAAATGATAGAAATTATTAGGTAAGGAAAAATGACAGAGAAAGAAAAGAACAGAGCTTTTCCCCAGTGTAAACCCATGCTGCATTGTGAATCCTGTGTCCAGGTGAGTCCCTTGCCTCCAAAATAGGTACAGTGCAGCTGGGAGAGGTACAGAGAGGGGCAGCAGTACCAACAGGATGTGCAGCAGGTGGCATACATGGAGCAGTTGTGTACCTGGGGCTCTCATGCCTGGAAAGGACTCAGCTGGGCAAAAATATGACAAAGCTTTATAAAACCATGAGTAGCAAAAAAAAAATAAAAGTGGATGGGGACTGAACGGTCATCAACTCTCAAATATAGGAAGTATAGACCATGAATGAAACCTAATGGATGGCAAGTCCAAACCAAGCAGTGGCAGATGTGTCTTTTGTGAAGGCATCACTAAGGTGTGGAATTGCTCACCTACTGTGTGATGCTTAAGTGAGATACACAGGAGACTGGAGAAATTAGTGGCTGTTAAATATGTAGATTCCATGTCTAGCTCAGCAAAACCTTTAGTGACAAAGTGCAGAAGGCAGGGAGTATCTTATTTTAAAAAGTTCATATTCTGTAGATAAAGGACAAGTCCAAGTCAATTTTTGGTCTCTAAAGGAATTCCATATTTAAATATAGTCCTTAATGAAAAAAGCCACACAGAAAGGTATTTTATATTCTCTTAGAGATAATGAAGTGGCAAGCATCACCTAGAAAACAGAAAACCAAGACTAAACAATTTCTCTTCTATCAGTCTTTGCATTGGTAATTCTGAAACACTTTTGCACACATGCATTTTTCTCACCCTGTTATAAAGTTGTCCAGTAGCATCCTGCATTTGTTTTTAAAATGGATTAATAAGAAAAAGAATGACTGCAACACTCTGGTTTTCAAAGCTTTGGTTCACCCCTATCTGCCACTGAAAGGTAAACCTGTCCCTATAGTTGTGTCCTGGTTCTGGGCAGGACAGGGTTAATTTTTGCAGTAGCCAGGAAAGGTATGGCCAGGACCCGGAGGTTATTCTATACCACCGCACATCATTCTCCAGGAATAGGAAAGGGCTCGATTCTGAGTTGAGGTCTGCTGTCATTGGTATTGTTACTGTTCATTTTCTTATCTCATTGTCATTTCCAGTAAACTGTTCTTATCTCAGCCCGTGCTCTTTACCTTTTGTGCCTCCAATTCTCCTCTCCAGCCACTGGCAGGGGGAGGGGGAGAGGGAAGTGAGTGAGAGGCACATAGTTTCAGTGGGAACACTAAATTGGAGAATACCCTTCCTAAACCATGATAAATTGTCAGGTTACAGTGGACGGCAAGGGGAGAGCAAAAGTCTTATTCAGTAGGTATGTCTGAACATAAACCAATAAAGAAGGTGTGAACAGTCCTAGCTAAAAAAAGAACAACAAATAAAAATTTCCCAACACTCAGGAAAGGGGTTTTTTTCCCAAATGTAAGTGATAAGATGTGCAAAAACTGATTTGTGCATCTTCTGTCATCTGAACAATACACTGATTAATTTTCTAGCCATAGAAGCTGAAATAACCTAATATTAATTAGTGCACTACAAATTTTAAGAGCCAAACACAAAACACCAGGACAATATTTCACATTTCTTCATTCCCCCTTGTTGAACAGAATTTGAAATTGAGAGACGAAAAACTGAAGAGGCTGTTCTGTTTAATACTGTGTCTTATGCTAATTAAACATAAGATCTGAGATGCCAGATGTAGGATTCTTCACGCACTTTCCATAAAGAAAACAAAACTGCTGTTTTTGTAGGCCAGTGAATTTCTCTAATTAAAAAAACTAACACCCAAATCTCAATATAAACTTAGGACAGACATTTAACTGAAAATATTACTGCTAGAACATATGTAACAACTGCTAAACTGTTTGCATGTTCTAAGTGTCAGGATATTGATAACAGGATTATCTGAGATAATCAAGATATCACTGTGGAGTCTGAGTTCAAGAAGGATGTTTAGCAATTCCTGAAAATCAGAATCCTCTACTGTATTTCAAACAATGGGCTATTAAGCCACAGCTCTGAAAATCACCTCGCCTTTCAAAAGCCTTAATCTATGTTTTGAGTAGGTTAAAAATTCACAGAAGTTCCCAATACAAAAATGCACCTCAATGACAGAGTGATAGAATCTCACTCTCCAGGAGTGAAATATTGCTCCCATGAGTGAATGAACTAGTGCCATATGATCTTCTGTCATTTAGAGATCTATCCAGTATAAAGAGAATTAAGACCATTATCCAGCAAATATTCTGACAGCATCATTTGCTCATCACTTTCTGTCACCTCTCAGTACATGACTAGTTCAGCCTCTATTTTGTATAATTCAGAGCATAAAACCTCTAGGAGAAAAAGTCTACCTGAGCAGTTTTGCATTCTATTCTATTCTATTCTATTCTATTCTACTCTATTCCCACAGCTAAAAATCCAGTATATACTAGGGAGCAAGGGGAGAACCTGGAATGCAAATGAAGGCCATATTCTTTCAAAAGCATCTCCATGTTACTGACTGCTCCAAAGACATCTCTCTCACTGTAAGCATGGAGGTGACATGCAGTGCTGGCCACACAACATATGTGTCTTTGTGCAAGCAGTGCCGAAGCAAACCCTTCTGTCTCACCAGGGGACACTCTGTCTCACAGCTACCAATACGTTAAAGCTAACATTTCTTCTTAATAACATATGGAAGCAGTATATATATATATATATGTATGTATGTATGTATGTATGTATGTATTTACTTTGTATGTAATGTGAGGTGCCATTTCTTCCCAGAAGTCAAGGGATGGAGGAATCCAGTACTGTTTCTCTCCAGTAAATGTTCTCACATGGCTGTTGCTGAATATGGCCATTACTGGCTTGACAAATAATAGCTTCATGTACCACATTATAAAAATAGAAATTAGTCAGTTTTCCAATTCAGCTGGCAATTTTTGTTTTTAATATTTTTATTACCACAGACATCATCGTCCAGCCATCTGCTAAAGATGAGACAGACAATAATTGAGCAAAACTGGAATGAATTTTGCTGTTTCTGCAGCTGGGCATTTCATTACTGTATTCTGATGGGGAATTGATGGGGGGAGGTATTTCGTTCTTTTTTTAGAGGCAATCAAAATGTGATGCACAGCAACACTTCAGTGTGAAAAAAGATACTGTTTTTTACAGGAAGACTGGAAGACCCATATTGACCTTTGTTTACCACTCTACTCACTGTTGTGAGACAAGCAGCAAGCCTGTCTTGGTTCCTCCTTCCATCATTCCTGAGGATAATCTGATCACTGAATTATCAAGATTTTAGCAAAATTGAGAGAGGCATTAGGCTAATCCACCCCAGATGCCACAGCTCTCTTGTATCTTGCTCTAGCTCTTCATGCTTCTTTCTCTCTCCTCCAGAGCTAGCCTCCAAAGGCAAAACCTGACCATCCTCCACTGCAAAACCTGGCAGTGAGCAGGCTCTTCCGTCCTTAAATCCAAAATTACTCCAGAATAGACAATTAGTGTGAGTAGCTTTGGCCAGCTATAGACCATGTTTTTTATTAAAAGGGCAGAATACTCACACTGAGGTAAGTGCATCATTTCTATGTATCAAAAATCTCTAGGAAAACCTCTTTTTTTTTTAAAGTTTTGCAGAAGTCAAATAAAACATTGCCTATTAGGGTTAAGTCCAAGGTGGTGGATGAGGTGTACTCTGAAAGCACAGCAGCAGCTTTCTGCATACAAAAGTTGAAACTGAAACCTTGAAGTCCCATGGCAGTTTTCATATTAGAAGTTTCTGGGGTTTGGTGGTCTTTAGCCAAAACTGTTCCTACACAGTTATCCTGTTGATCTATATCCTCTCATTACAAACAGTTCCTTCTCTTTGTTTTTTCTATAGGATTGTTAAATAACTGGAAAAACTCACTCGATTAAAAGATGCTTCTAAACACTATATTTGCCACTTGTATAGAATTACAAAGAAATAAAAGAATTACCTCTATCAACTTCAACAAATCTCAGCATGAAAACACTGTAGAATAAAAGAATGGACAAAACACAGCTAGAAGTAGGACATAAATGAGCCCTGATCCACTGCCCATTGATGTCAGTGGAAAGACTTGCACTGACTTCACCAGCTGAGGCCTGTTGTGAAGGTTCTAAAAAATGCTAACGATATCTTTATGCAGGATATTTTCAAAACAGAATGGGAAGGCCTTTTTTTTTTATCAGTGGGTTTTATAATATGGCACTGCTTTACAGAATATCTCTGTCCATAAGAAATTATAGCAAGGAAAAGCAGAAGATGGAAAAATCTTTTTAATTAGCCTTCAATTAGTCAGAAACTTATCTATGTCAAGAAAGAATATAACAGAGGAAAATATGCAGTAACATATTACAGCTGTTCATTTCGGAAGAAGCAAATAATAATTTAATTGTTGTCTTCTTACATTTTTACTTCCTCCTTTATACCATATTTCTCTTTAAGAAATCTCTCAGCACAGTTAAATTGGAACGCTATACAGGAATTCTTTCTCCTTTTTATTATTTTACCATATGAGGGTTTAGGCAGGTTGTCAGGTCATTTGACCTCCTTAAGTGCATTGGCAGAACTCTGATATTCATGGCCAAGAAATTTTCCTTGTTTCCTTTTCTCCAAGTTGTTTAAATGATAATTTGTATTAATTATAGAAAGTGCATCCTTAATTAACTGAAGAAAGACTTGTTTTTTTCCCAGGCATCTTTTACATTTTAGCTGATGAATTCAATGATGAGAGAGATGGAAGCTGACTTTCAAGCTGTTATTTGGTCTTATTTATAAAAGAGATGGGAGTGATGAAGCAAGAGGTAATCAGTACACAAAGAAAAGATCAGACATGCAATTGCAATTTGAGTCCAAGAATAGCCATGTTAATAGGAGAAGCTATGAGAGCAAGCTTCAAAAGAAAGCTTTTATGGTGAAAAGTGATATACAGGATCTTGATTTAGAAATTATTCTGCCTACTGTAATGACTAAAAAAACCCAAGCCAAAATTAATGGCGATGACTGTTCCAAATGGAAGTGGACACAAACAGACCTGAGAGCATGCATTTTCTGTAATGTCTATTCACACCAAAGGAAGGTTGTATCAAATTGGTGCATATAAACCTAAAGAGAGATGCCCTTTTATTATAGGAAGTGTGCTTCCAGGAACAACAGGATGTTATTAAATGTAAATGAGTATCAATTGATTACCCAGATAATTCTTCAAGCTTATAAACCTTTTCCAGCAACACTTTTTAAAAAACTTTAAGTGACAAAAATCAAGAACAAAGGGCATATTGCAAATACAAAATAAAAGCATTTTTACAAATCCAATCAAGAGCAAACACGTATTTGAAATCAGTTTTAGATAATTTACAGCCACTGAAGCAGTCAAGCTTTTTTATTTGGCTATAAGCTCAAGATTTCTGAGATTAATTTTTTTCTCACAATTAGGACTTTTTTTCCCCTTGGATATTTTGGGTACATTTGCAAAAGTGCTTATGCTATTTAGGTGGTTTTCATCAGCTAAAGTTCTGCATTTATGGTAGAAATCTTAGAAAATTGAAAGTGAAAAGCATTCAATTTGCACATTCTGGAGCTCCATTAGAATAGCCTACCTCAAAGCACCAGTCTGACAAAGCACTTAAACCTGTTCTGAATTTCTCTGTCAGCCATGATCTTCCCAATTTCTGTAAAGCATTCACATGCTTTAAGACAAGAACTAGTTTTAAAACTTTGCTGAAACAGAGCTGAAAAGCTGATTTACCCATTCAAAGTACCAGAGCAATTCAAGTTTTCACCCCCTTTTCATAGGTCCTGTGCACTTTGCAGCCATTGTGAGCTGCTGTTCCTCTATACTGCTCCAACCTTCTGGAATGCACCGTGCACAGACAGATAGTATCTACCAACACTCCTCAGAGTGCCTTAACACTTCAAAAGAATAGCAATTTTCCAAGTCCAATATATATTGCACATTCAAATTATGAAAATAAATTATTGAAATATTTGTCACATGACATTGGAATGCATGAACTTTACCAATGCAAAGTCAAAAACGGATTTTAGAATAGATACACAATTTTATTAGTCAGGGAAGCAAATTAGCCAGATAGAAGTGGGGGAACGCACAAGGGGAGGAGAGCATCTGCCCAACTCAGGTGGGAAAACTGCTCGAAGACATCTCATGTCCTAGGTAAGGTTTCCCTTTTACACCCATCAATACTTCACCTCTTCAGTTACCATCAGTGAATTATCACAAGTTTCGTTCACCAGAAGGTGGTTGTTAAAATGAAAAATATCTGGAGATATAAAGGGCATGCATACACCCTGCCAGGGATGAGAAGCCTGGTAGAGAAAACTTGAGCATTATCTGCCAGAAACAATGAGTGTGGTATTCCACAAGGAAAAAATGGGCTGCAATTTACTACGTGTGGCACTTGGATCATTTCATGTGGCTTTTCACTAAGGTTAAGAACTGGTGTGTTTCCCTGGAAAAAGCTGAGGAGACATCCAGGCACTGAGAAATAAAGCAGGAGGTTCACAACAGCTACTCCCATAAGAAAATGATAGGCAACAATCCAGAAGCTCTCTAGGCTGGAATCACAAACCTTGTCAAAGAAGATAAAGCCTGGGAAAGGGAAGCAGATTAAAAATATAAGCATTCTGAAGAACTGTTCCTGTATTTCTTCTCTGGAGAGCTAATATTTCCTGATCAAACTGCCATTCCTCAATGGAATGTGAAGACCAGGAAGGGACTGCATACACTAGTCACCCTAGAAAGTCTGAATACAAAGAGATAAACCACTAAAAGTGACAGAGGAAATTAGAGGATGCTGTATCATGTAAAATAATTCTAAACATTCAAGTATCCTCCATTTGCACTAGGACTCTTCAAAGGACAAGCTGAAGACAGAGTCTCTAGCACATCTCCCAGAATAGCACATGTGCTCCCTCTGATATGATTTAAGGTGTCTGAGTGTCATTTATGGAAAACAGTTTTTCACTGAACCCAAATCTTCAATTATTGCAAATGCGCTTCTTACAGTTAAATAAATATTAAAAAAATTACAAACCCTCTTTGGTTTCATATTTATATCAGAACATCCTTGTGTATCTGAAAGTCATATACTGCAAGCAGCTTTGTGTCTGAGTTTCAAAAGGAAGTTGAAATCATCGAAAATACCTAGAGGTAGAAAAGTACAATGTGTTTTACAATGGTTACAGGGAAAAAAAAAATCTGTGAACTGTGAAGGATTTTTTGGGTTTATTCCTGATTTTATCAGAAACTGGCTTAAGACATATCCACCTTAGGTGTTTCAACAGCTAGAAGACGCTTGGCCACAGCAAGACAATTCACAGTGCCAGTTAGGCACCTTTCTCCTTAGTCATTTAACAAAGAGATTTTTTTGGGGTATGTGTATTGCCAGGATCCCAAAACAGTCAATGGCGACTGATAGGCTGCTTCTAAGAATGAGTCAGAGCAAAAGCATCAGAGAGTTATTCCTGTAATTGCACTCTGAAAGAGCCCATCTCTCACTGTCCACTACAGAAAAAGTGTCTAAGAAGTATCACTGAGTTTCTTGGCATGAGCTCAGTCCCAGGGTAACCAATCCCTCCATGTTTCATATGAAAGTGCAGCTGGCTGAGGACATTGTCGCATCAGCCACACCATGTGGCCTTCCATTTGAGCCCCAGCTGCCCTGATCACTCAGGTGGCCTCTCTGCTGGCTGAGGCTGATGTAGGCTTGGAAAGAACCAGCAGTCTCTGCACACAGAACCACCTCATAATACCAGCCTGGACCTCAGTTACATCTCCATGATTGACAGGAGTGTGCCTGACCTGGACCATTTGGCCCAGGAAGTCCTATTCAAGCCTGGTGACCACACTGTGCAGGCTGGAATCGTGGGGACATAGAGACTAAACCAGAGAAAATTCTCTATCTCAGGTTTTATGGCACGCAGTGGTAACAGGAAAATACTGAGTTTCTGCTGGAGCAAGTTTCTGACATGAATATGGTTTTTTTAAAACTGTTCACAAAAACAGAATCAAGCATTTCAAAATTAGATGGTGACTTGGTATAACAAAACTGTCCTAGGAGTTACCTGGAGATAAAGTGGGATGGGCCTTTCTTTGGTACTGACATTTATATTTCCAGGTAGTCACCAGTTTTTTTAAAAAAATCATTGAATAAACAGCAGGACCTAATATGAAAGAACACTTAAGTATCAGAGTTATTAGACTGCTTTTAAACTGTGATTTTAATAGTCTAGATTCCTTCTGATTCAGAATAATTTCTCTAAGCAGTGATACTTCTTCCTCTCCTCTTAGCTTGTCTCCTGCAGTTCTAAATATTCCAAAACATGGATTTCAACCTCCCATCTCTTGTCTAAACTATGCACTTCAATTTCTCAACTATTGCTATATGAAGGGGCTTGAAAAGCAGAATCACTACAGCTGCATGCACAGGGGCCAAGTATTACCCAGCTGTGCTGCTCCATGAGCTGTGCTGCCTGAGCCGCACCATTCCATGTGGATGGCAGCTTAACAGCCTCTGTTACTGCACTGTCTTGCTTTCTCTGCATCTGGATACCACAGAAGAATGTTTTATGTTGCCACATTATTCATCTTCAAAAGCTACAGTGACTTGCATATAATATATTTTCAGTGCTTTGAATGTGTCTGAGGGACTTAATTCACTTGTTTGGGTTTTTAGAAGACACCATTTCACAGTCCTGTGGATTTAAGCATTTAGGAATCTTTGGATTTCCATTTATTAAATCAGTAATCTTTTCTTTTTTTCATATTTTAAGACCCATACAAGAGATTTTTTCATTAATTATCACCTTTTGCTGCTAAAAAGCTAAGGGTGAGTTACACAAAAAAAAACGCTTTCTGAGTAGTGAACACATCCAGACGGTGCAGAACTGCATTCACACCAATACAGCAGCACTGATATTGATATGTATATACTGTATCTTCTGTGCAGTTAGACTACTGTCTGGAAAGTTCTCAATGTAGGCTCTTTCAAAGGCATCTACAAAAAAGAATCTATTTTGAAAAATCCAATTAAGAAAAATATTTGCTTTTCAATAAATTAGAAAAAGAAAAAACCAGAACCGGTTAAGAATAAAGAGGGTAAGCTACTCTTGAACTGCTTGAACTCTTGAATTTACCAATGAATTATGGAAAATCTGACAGACAAACCTAGGTAAAATGACATAATTTCATTTCTCCTTCTGTGGGGAGAAGAGGAAAGGGGGAAACAATTGCGGTTTTGAAATCACAACAGAATGAACTCACTCTCATTCTCTGACTTACTCCTTTCTCAATACTTATTTTTATAGCTCATGTTATGAAGTTGTGTAATGATAATTTATAGGTCAGCTGGACAGAACCAGGCAGGCAATACTCAACATGATCCCTACTGTTCCTGTCCACAGATACAGCAGCCTATATTACTTCTCCCCCAAACCATTTGAACTTTCATCACAGAGGTGTGTAATGAAAAATACATGAACAAAAATATGGAACAAAGGGAAGAAAGGGCAGACTTTTATATAATTCATCCAAAAACATTTCTAAAGCCTAAAGAGCTTGCAGCCAGCAAGGATGCCACATTCCAAAAGCAATTCAGAGAATGCCTACAGAGTTGGTGCCCACAACACAGACAGATATCCATTTTTTTCTGCGTTTATGTCTAAGACTCTGGGTTCAGCATTTCAACAGCTCATCATAATGCTTCCAGCACAATATGAGTGTGGCTTGCCATGAGTGCAGAGCTGATAATTCATCCATCACCAACAGCCACATGCAAGCCTGCCCAGACATAAACACACACGCCAGAGCAAAATGTGGTTCCTATGTATAGGAAATTCTATTTTCAGCCAATAGGTTACCTAAAAATAAACTCTTAGTCAAATGCAAGGGCTTCCTTCAGTCCATTTTATTAGCAGCATTAAAATACAAAGGACAATTTTGATTTGAAATAATTATTCCTACTTTAGCAGTGTCAGGTGGCAGGGTTCCAATATTGTGTGAATACACTTTACATTTTTCTAAAGAGGTGAGCATTTTTCAAAGGGACAGAATTTATATTTTGAAAAATATCCCTCAATGATTTTCTTCCAGCTGAAGTATCCAAAGTGTCTGCCCTCAAGAAAGATTCAGTGCTTTTGGCAACATTTGCAAGCTAGTCTGTTTTTTCCAATCCAGAAACCTTTTCTTTGCCAGACAGTCATCTGAAATAATGTTCTTACACAGAAAGTACATGTTTGGTATGTTTTGCATTTATACACTGCAAAAGACAAGGAGTTTGGAGGTCCTAGAGGCTAGCGCTGAATTGCAAGGCCAGTTATGTTCAGATTGACAGTGAAGACACTGGAAGATGGCAAAGGTGGTAATAAAAAAGCATTGGGATTTCTAAAACCATGACTAGAACATTACTCCCAGGCTTGCAGCGTCATGGGGCCATGATGCTAGAGTAATATAAGGTTACCCAGTAGAGAATTCTGTGATAAAAGGTCAACCCCTCACTGAGAGAAGGGGAAAAGCTCAGCATCAGGTTCGTGATGTTCGGCCATGGGGCCCCGGCTGTGTAACTGACATATACGCCCCAGGTATTTCCAAGGTGAAAATGCTGAAGAAATGTGATGTGGTGTGTTGTGATGTGATGTGATGTGATAGAAACTCCAAATTTTAAATTACAAATGTTTTCCTCCTTGTTCTATGGGACTTCCTGGAGTATGTTTTTTTTATTTTTTTTTTTAACAATGGGCCATCCTAATAATACAAATAACAAATTATATTGTTCATTTTATGAACAGAAGTTCCCAAAAAAATAGGTTTTGGAATCTACCATGATTTCAGATTTTGAGGGATCTGTGGGAACCTCTCACAAGCCATAGTCTGTCTCCATTAGAAAAAGGCACAAATTCAGAGAATTTAGGCATGTGAAAATATTTTCAGATGTGAAAACGGTTCACAGCATTCTAAAGGCTTGATCAGACACAGCTGGATATCAGACTATGCCTGACAAATGTAGTTGTTTCCCCAGCTGCCTATTATGTTCTCCTGACAGAGGTTATAAACTCTTAGCAGAGCAGGACTGGCAAGCATTCCCTATCTGCCTCTCTGTAAATGTAAATAGCTCATAGAACATAGACAGTAGGCAGAGGCCTATGCTGCTCTTCTACCTCTTCTGCCCTTCGTTCCAGAGGACATTCAAGTGCAGGGCCCAACAACTTGCAGACCAATCTGTCTATAGTCTAAAACATCATCACATTAAAATTTATTAAGAATGTGTCAGCATTCAAACCATATGACAGCTCTAATATTCTTCAGAAATAATATTTTTTCTGGAGCAGCCTTTCCTTTTAGGTTTCATGATGACCTTGGTTTTTCCTTCCCTCTCTCTTTTAGGTAAAAGAAATACAGTTTTCTGAGTACATGAAAACAAGCACTACAGAAATTAAATACCCACACTTCCCACTGGCAGGCTTCTAGAGTTGTTTTTCTTTGTTTCCTCTTTGGTGCCCTTTTTTTTGTTTGTTTGGGTTTTTTTTTTTGCATGAAAATATGCTCTCAGAGTTTAAAGGATTCATTAATCAAGCTTGATGCCCAAATTCTCACAGAGAGCCTGGACTTTTTTTTAATCTGCTCTGAAGGTGAAGTACAAAATTTGACATAAATTGCCAATATGTATGTTTCAAGAAAATCACCTACTCACAGTTATTAAGAAAAATATTTCTCTGTATATATTTACAAAGCACATAAGCCTTTTGTTTTTCTTCTCTGAAAATACCTATGTGAAATGCCATGGCATATATTATGTACAAGAGCAAGTGAGCTAGTCAAATGGTTTGTCCAGAAGGCAGTTCACAGAAAGGAGGTGTTTTTAACATATATTTACAAGAACTGCTCAACATCTAAGCGTGGCCAACCTGACATTCCCAAGCCAAGGAGCAGATACAGAGCCTGTGCCAATCCAGTTCCAACACACACAGTAACAAATAGCAGTCTCTGAGGTGACGGCAAACCATCAGCAAGCCCCTCCTGGGCCATCCAAATATATTTTTAATATCACATAACAGACATAAAAGCCCAGTTTGCATTCAGCCTGCAGAGACGTCATACAAAGACCATGGATGACAACAGGGGTCCTCATCCAGAGCTGCCCTGCTCCTTCAGGGCAGCTCCAGCACAGCTGAGACCCCCAGCCCCAGCAGAAGATGTGCTGCAAAGGCTTTGTGAGGATGGCTGCTAAGAGTGAACGTCGTGCTCTGCCTTGGACAAGGCAGAGTGTGTGTCCTGCTGTCTGGTCAGGCAGCAGCCACGATCCCAAAGGCAGCCCTCAAACAGGATCCTTGTCCTGCTTAGCTGCTACAAGCTGAGGGCACCTCCTGACAGAAGGCTGGCTAGGAGGCACAGACCACCTGGAAAAGCGTGACGTGACAGTCCTGTATGAACACTACCCTTGTTGTCAGTGCACAGTTACAAGTACACAAAGCCACACTAAGGACCTGTGGAGCCCTTCCTAGGGAAATGCTTTTTAGGCTCTTGCAGCCTACCACCCTTTGTGCTTTTATTCCAGTTTCCCATTTTACATGTCACCCTTTGAAAACATTGGCTATCACAGTTTCTATTCCTCAGATTCCACCTACTTGTCAAACTTTTAGCAAGTTTTCTCCAGTGTCTTCCTTGTGTAACAGATTTCTCCATCTCAGAGTTGTCTTTCCACTGCTTTTTCCATCAGTTTTTCAGTTTTTGCTCTCAGATTGCCCCAGGTAGAGTCTTAAAATAGCCCTGCTCATTTCTTTCTCTTTTACCAATTGCTAGATCTGAAAGAGTACTTCTGGGAGCTCCAGACATTTTCTATCATCTGCTAAGCCTTCCCTCCCTTCCTGAGATCCTGCCAAAGGCAGCAGAGTGATCACTGAACTTAAAGGGTCAGTCACAACGTACAAAGGTTTTGTTAAATAAATTTTCCTTAAGAATAGACTGCCCAGCTCTACTTGTGACAGTGCTCTGATATTTTTAGGATCTTGACTTAATAATAAGAAAAACAAAGCTCAGATAAATTCTCCTTTTGATTTTTAAACCAGCCGTCTGAACGAGCATTTCCTTCTTCAGTGAGAGCTGAATTGAGTTCTGACTTTTGCTTAAGTTCTCCTTTGGCTTCAGTATTTGGATAATGCTTTGTGTTTTAAAGCTTGTTTACAAGGCAGCTTCTACAAACACTCATCACTATACTCTTTCTTTCAGTGGTATACACTCGAGATGGCAGATTTACTAACTAATCAGAATATCTGACATCAACAAGAAAAATACCCACTGTCTCTTTTTAACCAAAGAAATACTAGAAATAGCCTAATGTGGCATTACTTACCCAAGAATTAATAGTAAAAAAAGGCTTAGTCCTTGGAACTTCATGTCAATAGCTGTGTGCTTCTGCATAGCAATCTATTCATTGGATTGCTTTACTGCAAAATAATAAGGCTTCTTTGACATGCCACACAGCTAACAGTCTTTAAAAAACATAATTTTGTCACAGAACTAATTCTTAATATGATAGACCTTGGTTGCTCAGTCCTCTAATACAGTGTCACACAGAAGCTCCTGCTGGTCAGATTTAATCACGTTTCTGTAGTGACTAGCCCTTGGGAGACCACGGCTAAGATTTTCTTCAGTCCATATAACCAAGTTTTTATGACTTTATTTGTAAGTGTTGTTTGAAATTAGACAATCTGTCTTTCTCCACGTTGGAATATTTTAGCAGTAATTCTAAACTGCCTCAAATACGTGTTGTAAAATGTTCTGCATCTGTGTGGTTTTTATATTCCAAATTTTTGTTTCCATATTACAAATGTGCATGGCAGAATCTAATAAATCTAATGGTTATTGCATTTTTGCCCATTAATATTGTGACTGTAAGTCTAGGCAACAGGCAATATTTTACTAATTCTGAGTGTCACATTATACACAACCATCATGATTGCAGGAAGAAATGGAGTGCAGCAGATCAGTAAATTAACAGGAGGGTGCTGTGAAATCTGGGCCCAAGGCTACGGGTAACTGAGCCAGAGAGCTATAGACTGGCAGAAGTGTGTCCCGAGATCTGGGGAAAGACTCGGTGCTATTTTTTCCATCTTCCCCCCATGTTAACAGCAGCACTACTGAGAGCAGTTGTACTGAAGTATGCTGTGGTATTGAGCGAAGTGGATATCTGGACAGATGTGCTGGTTTTGGCTGGGGTAGACAGTGGCTGGTACAGGGTTAGGTTTTGGATTTCTGATGCACACAGAGTTGATAATAGAATGGTTATTGCTGAGCAGGGCTTACACAGAGCCAAGGCCTTTTCTGCTTTTCCTATGGCCACACTGGTGAGGAAGCTGGGGGTGCATGGGAGGTTGGGAGGTGACACAGCCAGAGCAGGTGACCCCAACTGACCAAAGAGATATTCCAGACCATATGACAGCATGCTCAGTGTACAAAGTGGAGGGAAGAAGGAAGAAGGAAGAAGCAGGGACATTTGGAGTTGATGGTGTTTGTCTTCCCAAGTCACCATTACAGATGACGGGGCCCTGCTCTCCTGGAGATGGCTGAACACCTGCCTGCCCATGGGAAGTGGTGAAGGAATTCCTTGTTTTGCTTTGCTGGTGTGCATGGCTTTTGCTTTCCACGTTAAACTGTCTTTATCTCAGCCCATGGGTTTTCCACCTTTTACCTTTCTGATTGTCTCCCTGATCCCACTGGTGGGGGAGTGGTTGTATGGTACTTGGTTGCTGTTAAACCCCAACAAGAGGTCATAGCAGACAATGCCATGTTACCAGTGAATGTTGAAACAATCGTCGTGATAAATTATTTCACAACACCAGAGTCAGTGAGTGCTTTAACTGTTCAAGCATTTAGCAACAAAGGCAGCCAAACAGTTATATTCACCATCAATACTGAAGTTACACGTGGTAAAGGAAGGACAGAAGAAAGAGAGAAAGAGGAAAGAGAATGAGGGAAAGAATGAAGGAGGGAAGAAAGAAAGGAAAAAGTGAGGGGGAGAGGAAGAGAGAGGGAGAGAGGGAGAGAGGGAGTGAGACACTTTGGAAGTAGTTTTGAATTTACAGAAAAGAAAATACTAAACAAGCACACAAAAGGGATCAAAATAAGAAGAAAAGCTTAAAAATATAAGGCTAACTGCAGCACACAATGTTTCCTGAGACTCCAGGCTCACATATCTAATTCACACACATGAAATATGGCTCTGACCAGGTCCCACAAAATACAATGCAGTTATTCAACTAAGTGCTTTAATGCTTCATGGAAAATTTTTAGGTGTAGGAAGCCACCTCAGAGTGTAGAATGGCAATGCTTCCATTCTTGAGAAGTAATTTGTATACCCAGGAGATAATTTACAACTCCAGAAAAGCACAGTGTGAAAATGAAAAATATTTCTAGTCAGTTCAACAAACCAAATCAAAACATTTTTCTTTGTCAGTATTAGGATATGCCATTTCAATTTAATAATAAAAAACATGACAAGCTTTGGTCGTTTTTGCATATCTATTTTGAAATATTTCATTGTAAACAAAAAGAAAAATTGTATTTCACTTACTTGCTCTGATAGGAATTTAAATGAAGCAATGAAATGTTGATATTTCCTACTGAGTGGACATTCAAATTTGTATTGAGTCTAGAAGACAAGTGTTTCTTTTTCAAGGAAATATCTCATTCAGCTAAGCAAAGGTTATTGAGGCTATCATCTCTGACAGAGATACTTAGAGGCAACTTCGCTTGTTAAAGAAGGGAATACTGTAAGTGAGTTTACATAATCAATGAAGTGCAAATGCCAAAAACTTTGTTGTGCAATTATTCTTCTGTGCAAAAATAAAAGATTATTGGCTAGAATATTGGAAGGCTTGCTATCTCAGTGTTTTGAAACACAAATAAGCCACCCTTGAGCAGATAAAGCATGGCAGCAATCTCCACACCATTTCTCCACATGACACTGAATCATAAACATGCAGTTATTTACTTATCTTCTACTAAAATCTTTCATGTTTACTGCCGAATAAGACTGTGCAAACAAGCAGAACAGCTGAGCCACAGTAATGTTTCCCAGCAGTGAATTTTCATATGTCAAATTTCTCAATAAGCAATAATTACACAAAAACCTCTTTTTTTTTTTTCCAGGTGCTGCTTCCTCAAAGTTCACAGCTAATGTGCATTCAATGACAGTTGAACACTTCCAAGTGCTGGCAGCCGTAATAAACAAGAACATAATTTTGTTATTGTTTTGCATTGAGAAGAGCGTGACGAGGGAAATATTTGGAGACAAGTGAGAGTGCATCAGGATACGAAGGAGCTTCTAGGGGGTTTTATTTAACTTGTTTATTAAGACTGGAATTTAGCTCAGTACAAAACTTTCTGTGACTTTCTGGAAAAAGTTTTTAGTCAAATGTAGAACAGCTGTGCTCTCCTGCAGTTGCATTAAACAACATCTGTTACAGAGTACTAGCAAAAAGAGTTTATTCAGTTGAATGCAGTTCTGGGGATAGTGGGAACCTGCAGAATGTATCTTAAAATGATGCCATTTTGGCATATTGTTAGCGAGTCAAGAAGGAACTTGTATCTCATTCCCCCCATGTATTCAAAAGACCCTACTGCAGTCAGGATGAGGCTGCCCAGCTGTAGTAACTGAGAAATAAGCCTGTGTGAGTTTTCTTAAGCCATGAAGATGGCTCCTGCTTGCACAGTGCAAAGTATAGAGGAATAGAACAGGCATGGTTAAATGAAACACTAGCAGAAGCTTTGGACTGAATCCCAGCCACATGCAACATTAGGCTTAATAGAACATATCCCAGCATTGTTTGAATGATAAGATGTGGAGCTACCTAATGTAGTCCTTCCCAGAAAATAAAAGAACTTCTGTCCTTACTGGGGAAACAAGAATTCTGCTAGAGCACAAGGAGACTTCCATTACTTGAATTTCACAAATCAACTTCTGTGCTGTTAAGTGGTTATACCAGCAGGTGATTAATTTTTCATTAGAGCAGCTCTTGTGAAGTCAAGGTCTGAATCAGTTCAAAACTGCTTTAAATTAAGCATTTTGCTTTTAGCAATCTGTTGGAAAATGTGCCATGATCAATACCATTTATTCTGCTACTCTGCCAGGTCCTATCAGCATCCAAACAACATGAACAAAGTTTATATGAAATTATAAAATTTCTCCTTATGATGTTTATCATTGGTATCAAAGTTTTACAGACCAGACATAAGATGTTTTACGTTTTAATTTATAGTCTGCATGCAAGAAATTAACAGTTAAGCACAATGGCTAAACCCCCAGTCTGAGATATTAAAACCTAATCCGGTTTTATTTAATGCAGCACTACTCTCATCCCTCTCACCCAGGTAAACAGCTCAGAGTTTACGCTTTCATCTGGAATTTAGAAATGCACAGTTGATCCTTTCTTTGCATGAACTGAATTAACTCCTTGAGCCTATTTCTCCTTGGTCCATGTGCACATTTTAACCAGGATAAACAGGTGACCACTTTGGTTACAGCCATTGCATTTTATGATGAACTTGTCTGAAGCAGAGAATGAAGAACTGAGAATGATTCCATAGTGCCTTACTGCCTTGCAAGTCCTGGATTCTTTCATAAGCCTTAAAGGGAGAGGAAGGCTCTGAACACATGACATTATGATCTTAAAAGTCTCCTGTTCCTGGATTTTATACAGTTTGTTATGCTGGCTGTTTGAGGGGGATCTGCAGAGTCTTCAGGTTTACATTTGTGTATTTAAAAATTCAAATAATACCTAAAACTGGGCTCTACTAATTTCTGGTATATGTATGGGCACGAACCTAGATAAATTACTACATTTTGTTCCCCCCTTTCTTCTTCCCCCCCCCCCTTCAAAAAAAGAAGAAGGTTTTAAGAGAATTAACAGATAGGGACAATATAAAAAATACCAGAGAAATGTGGAGAGAGACTGAGAGCAGTCTGATATCCTATCAAAGGGGTACTTGGACACAGAGTGTGATTATCTGTATTTGAATAAAATTGTGACTGGAGGTCCTTTATGTATAAATATGCTCAATAAAGATGCAAAATCTATCCAGTTACTTGAAAAAGTGCTAAAAAAATTATATTAGAACTCAGATTCTTATTAAGCAATGAGGATAAATACCTAGTAAATTACCTGAGGTTCTAGCAGATTTACTTTTACTGTATAAGTCTGTTTATTTTCTTTTTTCTAAACTAAAGGCTGCAACTCAAATGAGGATTAGTTAGGATAGTGCTTTGTTTATTTTTTTCACTGGAAAATTATATTCACAAGAGTCCCCCTAGTTTTGTACTCTGTTCGTCAGTTAGATATGGCAAGGGTATTAATAACTCATGCTCAGTAAATTTGTAAAGCATTTCAGAAATCAATCACAGTCCTCAATTTTATCACACCTTTGTGTAGTTGACAGTTTGACTACATTAAGCATTGAATATGGTAGCTGTTATTCAGAGAATCCCAAGAAATTTCTTCTTAGACACAAGGAAATGCCAGTTGTTAATACAGTGGTGTTAGCAATGTGCACTAGATGTTTTCATTCAAGAACAAGTCAACATGGCAGAGACGTGAACATAGTTTCCTACCACATCTCTAGTGTTACTGTGCACAAAAGAAATGTCCATTTTGGGTGGCAGGGTGTTTCCCTGTAAGATATTTTTGGGGTTAGACAAATTTTTTGGGCACCAACACAAATGATGGAATCAATCCCAACTCCTCTTTTCAAGCTACCTTCTGACCTAGTCAAAACAGTCATGGAACCGATCTAAAAATCAGAAACTGCAGCTTTAGTTAGTACTTTGAAAGAGAGGGGTTAGAGACATAAACCTACATTGGTTTTTTCCTGAATCCAGGCAATGTTGTTTTTAGGGATAGCTGCTTGGTTTTTTCCAAAGATAGCCTTTTCTTTTTTTCCTCGTCTTAATTTTTCCTCCCTCCTCATGGTGTTTTGTTTAACCATATTCTTATGCATACACACTTCAAACAGACGTGCTTTATACCACGGTCACTATAATAGCCCATGTAACTTTCCAGTAACTGTACTGAAAGCAAAAAACAGGGGAAATAAGGACACACCATTAAAAGCAGGGTTCCTATAAAGCTCTGTCTTTCCCAGCTAGGTGTGATATTGTTTATGAAGCAGCAGGAGGATACTCATTTTCTGGCTTGCAACATTCTGTCTGCCCTGAGAAATTTAATCTAGGTAACAGTAGGCAAAAATATTACACTTTGACCAGATTTCACATACCGTGAAGAGAAAAAGGGTTGGGACATATCTATTTTTAACCAAAAAGTTTCTAAAAATGATTCATTTTTGTGTTCCCTTTCAGTAAAGAAAATTAAAAAGTATTACTTTTTGTGGTAAGCCACACAAAAATAAAAATCTGTTGGACTTTGATTGGAAAGGAAAAACAACATGGCAATAATACACCCAGTAGCAGATTCAAAACATAATAAATCTTATTTTCTCTCTTTTATTTTTACTTTTTATTTTTGAACAGCAAGGAGTGTCAAATTCTAACCTTTTGCCTGAAGAAGCTCAATTGCCTTTCTCCCACATATTGACATGGCAAGAGAAAGAATTAGCTAACAGTATAAGGGCAGTTTGGTTTTACACTGCTTTACCTCCATCAGTTAAGAAACGTGATAAAGATGCCATTAGACCCCCAGGTTCTCTCCAGTTTTTCAGCAGGCTTATGTATGAAAGCAAGACATGGAATATAAGTTCACCTCACTCAGTGTATGACTGTGTCACTCACACAGAAGGGACTTCTAGAATTGCTACTGATTGAGGATTAGATTTACGTGAGTGACTTTTATTATATTGATGTATCCTATTTAGATGGGTTTGCTATGACACCTACCAGGATGGCACCTTAGTGCCTGTGTGGCTTTCTGCACATTACATCGTCTCTTGTCCCTCCTGAGAAACAGAATGCAAGTATCTTATTTCTATTGTTACTTGAATGTCTTCACAATATTTTCCTTGTATGATCAAACATTTAGAAGCAGAACAGCCTAATAGACTTAACAAAGAACTGAAAAAACAAGAATTCATGTTCAATTTATCACTAAAGGAATACTCAGCCCTTGGCAATAATGACACTTTGTGAACATTTCCCAGCTGTGTCAGACAGAGCTCTATCCAACAGTATTAATATTAAGATTACTTAATAGGCCTCATTCTCTTCTTCCTCATCTACATGGATTATTTAGATTGGACTACAGTGCAATCTATTTCCTTATTTCACCTATATATGATATAGATTAAAGCTTGATAAGTTTACATGAAACAATGCAGATGCAAAGTTCTAGCTGAACTCCATGTATTTTTAATGTCCTAAATAGGACTGTCTATATTTGAAGCATGAGCAGAATTATGCTTTAAGGTCAGAAACACAACAAATAATTTGGAAGCTTGCAAGCCACGATGGAGCTTCCTTGGCAACATATTCTATAATTGTGACATACCACTAAAAGTCCAAAGATCATGTAGCTTCTATGCTAGATCCTACATCAAGTTATCCTTCCTGTCATCAAGAGATTTGTTTTCAAACGAGGTGTTACACCATATTGTGGCATTTGTGACAGCAGCAAGAAAAGGATATTGTTTGTTCTCCTGATGTGGTATGTTACCCTACTTGTTCTATAAATACGTGTCTACAAAAATGAAGACTTAACCACAACCTGTGAGACTTTAGTGGCTGTATAACATTCAGCTATGGAAAGCAACAACAAAAAGGCAAAGTCTTCAACAGGAAAAAAGTGCAGTCTCTTCTTGTAATAGCCTACAGCAAATCTTCAGACAAAGAAGCAGAAACTTTACGTCTATCCTTATGAAGTTCCTACATTTATATAAGCTGCCAGTAGCAGAAGACTTTCCAAAGCAGGATGTAGACTGAAGAGTGATCTATGTTTAGCATTATGAATGACATTTCAAAATCCGATTACACAAATGTGATTTTTTAATAAAAATGCTAAAGTTAATCTGGGAACCTTACTTTTCCTACATGTTCTGCATATTCTAGTGACAAAAATATCCTGCAATACTTAGATTTCAGATACTTCTGAATTAGTGGTAGCTAGTATGGCACAGCTTTTCAAAATAACTTTGGAAAAAAATTATTTCTGCTTAATAGTAACTGATCTATAAACACCTCCCTAAGACAAAAGAAACACTGCCATATTATACACTTAGAACAAGATCAGTTAATCCTTCTTTAGATTATTATGTATCAGATTGAACACACAAAAAACATACATTTCCTGGCAAAACCAACCATCTTTTGGTCACTTCCAACCATATCTGAGAAATGTCTAGGATTTCCCAGTACCTTCCAAAGTCAAGACCATGTTTTGTTCAGTTGATCCTAAAGTAGAACAACAATTATATATCAACAGAAGAGGAAGAGAAAAAAACCCTTTGGATGATAAAAGCGTAGTGCAACACCCAGATAAAAAAGCAAATTTACTTTTTCAGATACTTGAACAGTTCTTCACCTGATTACAGGTAAAGCACAGAGTTTAGGAAAAGCAGGACTTCATTACAAACACAGATTCTGTCTTCTCTGTCAGTTGTACTGGAAAACCTCCAAGATACTACAATCAGCATTATTGGTATGTGCTGGCTAACATATAGACAGATAGGGCCTCTGCTCAAAAGCAGAGACTGCTCAAATTTCTACCCTACCCTGTGTTTTGGATGTGACAGATATGACTAATAAAATACTATAGTGCTTGATTTACCATTCATTATTATTTAACCCAAATGAATCAAGCCCCACAATTCAATTTTAAAATTATATTTGTTATCTACAAATAGATGCCCTTGTAATGGAAAACCTGAGAAGTTCCAAAAACTTAAAATTTGGTTTTAAATCCCTCTATTTTTTTCCTTTCTTTTAGTCTAGTTCTCTATCCTTTAAATCTGTTCCCAAGAAAGCCTCCTACTCTAGAGACAAACCCCCAAAAATTTAATTCTTGTTTGCATGAGAGGGTTTCACATTCCTCTGTAGAGCCAGACAAATAGTTACAGTCAGATGCATCAATGAGTTGAATTATTCCATGCCATAGAAATCCAGAGTTCAACCAACATGCCTTTTACATGGGATGTGAGGCAGTCTGCATCAGAATAGTTGGCAAAATCTCAGTAATTATTGAAAATTACCATTTACTGAAATGTTACTGGAGGTTGAGAGAAATGAAGTTCAGTCTGGCTCAGCTCAACAGACCAAGATGCATTACAGTTGGAGTCATATCTGCAACTCCTGCCAAATCATTCATGGTATTATACAAAGCCCACTACTGTGCCTGACTGCATGGAAAGTGGCAATGACAGCTGGTTTTCTGTCTGACTCTGTGTGAGGGCCATTTTATGTTCTAGCGCATTAAACAGTAGAAGTAGTCTTATACATGTTAGATTTTCTTAGAGGTATAGAGGCCTAAAGCTGACCTCTCATGCACTATATGCTGGAGTGCATGAATTCCAGCTACTACCTGGCTCAGCCAACTGAGTCAGATCTAGGCTGGATCTGGAAAACCAGAATTTTGAAGGGATGGGACTGCTAGGTTTCTCTTCATTTGTCTAAGGGGAAAGGTTGTATACAATTTTGTTTGGAAAAAAATATTTTTGGTTAAGGCTATCTTTCATTTCCATTTTGTTTCACTGTTCATGCAGTACTGTTATTGAACATAACCCAAATTCTCCCTTCATTTGTATATGTGCATGCCTTAACAGCATGTAGGCAGCCCCAGGTTGCCTTGGTTCATTGTAAGCCAGTAGTGAATTTGGCCAAGTTCTTTTAATTCATAGAGACAAATGTTAATTATTGTAAACTTGACTGAGTTACTTGTGAGTTTAGTTCTGGAATACCACAAAAGTATTGCCTTCTAGCTCAAAGCAAATACAGTACAAGAACTCTTGTAAATTATTTCAACAGGCCACTCAAACTCTCTCTGGCCAAGGAGCACAGCAGACCAAACTACACAGTTCAGGAAAACCTTGGTTTTACTGGCACTTGGGCAAAAGAGACAATGCAAGCCTTAACTTGTAAACTTTGAAGCTGTCTGTATCATATTAATTTAATTTTTACATTTCTGAAATGCAAATAATAAAGGCTTCCTCTTACATCCTTACTAAAGGGAAGTTTTACAAAGTCTGAGTGGGAAAAAAAAGAGAGTGATGTGATTGTGGGTCTGGTCATTATCTTTCTTGGTGCATATCATAATCCCACCAAATGCAAAGTGACTTAAAACATAAGAGGATTTCAGAATCAAGGCTACTCATTAACAATGACAATCATTATGAATAACTGGTAGTGATTTGATATCAAAACTCCCCTATTCTAAGCAACTTTATTAGTGTATCTGTGTTTCCCTTAATATGTTCTAATTTTATCAGAAAGACAACTAATAGGCAACATAGTAAGGGGATAATATCAGGTGTACGGACTTGTACCAGCCCAGTCACAACAGCTTAACAGAAAAATACAACTCTAAGCCTGCATGACATATTGTGATGACACTCTGTCCATTTTCTGGCAGGACTGACACAAATCAAACATATTTGAGATGTTCATGACTGAATCCTGAAATAAAGCAAGTAAATAAATTTGGACATTGCTGTGGCTGCTACAGGACTGTACAAAGTGCTTGTGTCATAAAGCTCTCCCTGTTAATCATCTTGCATTTCCAATCAATGGGGTTTTGGCAATGTTTAACAGTGTGATGGGTGAAAGTAAGCTAAGAAGTTTCCAAAAAAGATAAGAATGACTTATGCTAACACAAGCTTAAACCATCCTGTGTTTTTCAAAAAAGCTTGTTTCTAAGTATTAACACTTTTCTGTTCAATGCACTTAGAGAGAAACTCCCAATGATAAAGGAAAGCAAAGAGAGAACTTTCCCTAATAAATGAGCAGGGAAAGCTTTCCCTGCTACATGAATGAAACTCACCATGCATGATGTGGTTAGGTAAAAAATGAGGAAATTACTTAACTCTAGAAAAAAGACAACATATAAGAAAGTGGACATGAGGCAGTATCAGTAACAAACAGCAAGCAATTATTCTGTTCAGGTGCAAATATGTCACTTCATGACTGGGTCAGTTACAGATCTACACAGACATCCATGGCAGAAAGTTCATGACAGAAAGAGACATTACTCGGTCTCCTTTGTTGGAATCTACTTTACTGACTCAGAGGATCATTAGGGCCTGAAAAGTTTGAATAACATCCAGATACAGGATTTTGGCAGGGGCCTCTGAACATACACTTGGAGAACAGCTCCGGTTTTCAAGCCTTTCAGAGAAAGTTTACTGGATACATGCCGTTTCCCAGAAATATCCTGGGTTTTCAATGGGAAATGGCATCCATGACTTCAGACTGTCTCACAATCCCAAAAAACCATCTATTTCTCATTCAAATGGAGGGTTTCTGGGTAGTTCCAGACTGAAATATGGATTCCCTATTTGTGAGGGCCAAGGTTCCATCCTGCTCATAGGTTGTGTAACAAAGAGGAAATGCACTTTCTCTTAGAGCTCCAGACACACAACACTTCACCTTGGGATTTCAACTCTTCAAGGATATAAAAACATAGACAGAAATAGGCAGACTCTTCACAGCAATCTGAAAAGAAATGGAGACAGAAGACTAAATAAATAGGTGTACATAGACATGTCCTTTTCTCTGCATTAGTTTCCCCACTAATCCAGATATATTTAGGCTCTAATCAGGGCAAAGATGCCTAGGATTCCTCTGCCCCTTTCTTGTACTTTTAGTTATAACTCTTCTATTCAGAGTTTACATGCTTTCATTTACCTTCCTTGATTTTATAGCTAAACTTTCCTTCCTCCTGCCATTATAATTAATATTCCCATGTCCAAGCTACCTTATGTTCCAAGACATATGCACACACATATCCTCCTAGAGTTTTAAAGACATGGATCAACATATTGCTCTTATGCTGTTTCAGACTTTTCCACCTGAAAAGAAATTAAGGTTCTCTTCCTCACATCTTTAGTCATTACATTGTCCCAACGTAATTCTGTCAAAGCAGTTCCCTATTAAGATTCTGCCCATGATCCTTTTCTTCATCCAGTAGAGGTGTGCAGCAGCCAAAGTTAACAAATGACTGACCCTAAATTTTCATATCCTTGAACTAGACTATGTCAAAAAAGAATGATTGGTGGAACTACTATGACAGTCATACCAACTGCTTCTTTCTAGGCAGATTTCTGTGGAGTGATCTCACTTCCTTTCAGTGTGGGCTATTGTGAGGAGGAGAGAGATGGGCGCATTTCATGGTTACTGTAATTGCCTGTATCAGGTTTGCATGGCAAGGTTTTGGTAGTGGGAGGGCTGCAGTGGTGGCTTCTGTGACAAGCTGCTAGAAACTTCCCCTATGACACATAGAGCCAATGCCAATCATCTCCAAGACGGACCTGCTGCTGAGACCATCAGAAATGGTGCTTGTGCCTCTGGGATAACATATTTAAGAAGGGGAGCCTGCTGGAACAGGTGTCTGGAAGAAACTGTGATTCTGTTGGGAGAGGAGCTCAAGTTGCAGCAGAATTTCTGGCAGGACTCATGGCCCCTGTGGGGGACCCACACTGGAGCAGTTCTTGAGGAACTACAGCCTCCTGTTAAGTCCCATGGGAGGACTCCTGTTTAGAAGTTCATGGAAAATTGTCTCCCGTAGGAGGGACCCCACATTGGAGCAGGGGAAGAGTGTGAGAAGACAATGAGTGATGAACTGACCTCAACCCCCATAGTCTGTCCCTCTGTGCCACTGCAGGGGAGGTGGTATAGAAATTATGATTGAAGTTGAGCCTGGGAAGAAGGGAGGAGTGGAGGGAAGGTATGGAAGGAAAGTGTTTGAAATGTTGGCTTTTATTATCTCATTACTCTACACTTGTTTGATTGGCAATAAATTAAATTAATCTTCCCCTACTTGAGCCAGTTTTGCCTGTGACAATAACTGGTGAGTGATCTCTCAATATCCTTATCTCAGCCCAGAAGGCTTTTGCTGTATTTTTCTCCCCTGTGCACCTGATGAGGGAAGGGATAGACTTTGGTTGGCACCTGGCATCTAGCTAGGGTCAAACTGTCACATTCTCTTTTTTCTTTTTTACTGACATGAAGGGACAGTTAACTAGCTTAAAGAAGTCAGAAATGGATTTCAGAGGGAAAATAAACATAGCATGATTTCTATTATATTCTAGAGTCTATGATTTAAAAGGAGAAATTTAAAAAAAACCCAACCAAACAAAAACGTTTCTTTAACTAACAAGCTCTTGGGCAAGAAATAAAAAAATATCTTCAGTAATCACTCAGAAAAAATAGTTTCAATACAGTAGGAACGATAGCAGCAGACTTCCCAAGAAAAGAAGGGCGAAAGGGTAGAAATTACCTTCCCACAAAGGAAAGAGACCATAGTTCTTTTCTAACCAATACTTAAAGAATCAAGGAAGGTCACACCATGGTGCAGCACAATTTGTACTTTTAAGGACAGGACTGCGAACAGCATTCACCGCTGCAGAATGCTTTCTCTGAATATGATTTATTTGAACACATAGAACAAAATGTCTTTCTCTATTGATTACTGAAACGGAACAAAAATCAGAGCAGCTATAGCACTACCAAGAAATCATCTTCAGGATTACATCTGACTGCTAATTTTTACTGATGTTGATGGACTTGTTCCCAATTAAATCAGAATGCTCACTCAGTCTCTGTTCTTCTGATGGGAGAAGGATACAAGCTTTTGGGTGAGTTCTTCTGTAAGTAAGGGAAAGAGATTTTTAAGAGAAATTTTGGAATCCTACAAAATTTACGTACATTAATATCTGCATGTTCCTTGTTAATGAAAATGCAGAGCAGGTTAATTTGTTGATTTTAATTTTATTCTTAACGAATCCATAATGGCTAGAGGTATTAAAGAAAAAATTTCTAAAAGGAAGCCATTTCCATGCTGGGAATTTATACTGATATTCACTTACAAACTCTTAATCTTTTTTAAATCTCTGAGCAAATGTTTCAAAAATTTTGTGCTAAAATTATAAATAGAAACCAGTGTCATAAAACTCATGAATAAAATTGTGATAGTAAGCCAGTCTGCATGAGCAATACAAAAGAACAAATATTTGGTCCTGCATGTATTTCTGTTCAAAGCATCCAGGAAGATTTTACAAAGTGACTGTACAAATTGTTAGCATATTTTCTAAGTAGAATAGGAACTGTCAAGGAATTTCTCATAATATTTCTAGTTATGCATTCCTAAGATACAAATAAAAATTGTTCTGCACATCACTCAATTCATTACGAATGTTTCCCGTTGAAGGCAGAGATAGTTTTTGCCTTTTATGGACAGATAAAAGCTGCACCTGTGTTATTCTGCTTTATGTCATAAAAGCACATTAAAACTTTTTTCCTGCAGTGAAACAGGAACAGCCCATTTTTAAGGGCTTGAATGACAACTAAAAGGCCAAGCCTGTCTTCTGTTTCTGGATTTGCTTTTTTGGCATTTGTTTTATAAAATAACCTACTACTAGCAAAATACAGTAGCAAGTTTATGTCCGTTAACCAAAAAAAAGGGAAATTGTCTAGAGCAGTGATTTTCAGCTAAATCCATTCAATCTGTAAAAGTACTGCTGTTTCCACTAGTCAGTAGTCCCAGTTTTTTGCTCCCTTACGTCAGCTATGCCATTCAAGCAAGTTTCCTGAAGATCTGTCTTGAATCTCTGGTACAGTATTATTCCTGTGTAACACATTCCTAACAAATGCTATCAAAATATAATTTGCCACATTTGATGAAGACAGAAAGAAGACTGAGACCACCAAAGTCAAGACTTTGGAGAATAACATTTTTGTACCTAAATCAATGCACCAAAGCAGCATGCTTCTACAGTAATTAACATCATTCCTTGTAAGAAAAAAGAAGCATTTCAGTATTTCCTAGAGGAAGGATTTTAATCTTGGATAATAATAACAATAATAATACACTTTGGTTTGGGATTATACTGAGGATGACATTAAGTGAATAAGCTATCCTATTTACTCCTCTCTCCACAAAGTAGCGTGGGAGGCAGCAAAGTCTGAAGGATACTCTCAATAACCCAGTGAGTTCTGAATGTTGTTCTTTGTCCTCCACTGCAGTTCAGACATCTGGCATACCTCAGGCGAAACTGCTCTGCTGCACAACTAATCCCTTCCATTGCCTCTTCAGTTGCTCAGTGTTTGTGGAAGGCCATAACACCCTCTCACATTGCTTTCATTAGCCTTTAGCTTTAGCAGTCTCTTACCTTTTCCTTTCTCTATTTACAGCTCTCAGTTCTTTAGACAAACCAGTCAGATTCTGGACACCATTAGTGGAGTAAGAATGCTTTTGAAAACAGAGTGAACATAGTCAACTGGAAAAATGCACAGCTTGGTTACATTGTTTGGAGACAAGATTTCCCAAAGAAATCAGAACTACAAAAGTGCTGGTCTACCACCTATGCCTAAAACCACCAGTACATGGACATTTTTCTGGCTAAATGAGTTCATAGCACAACAGAATGTCTCTTTGCATTTGTGGCCCTGTACCAGACTGCAACAAGCAACAATCTGTTTGGGCTATGTTCAGGTTTTGAAGGAGTGTGAGGCAGGTAGAGGTAGAATAAGATGAGTCTGTGTCAGTTTTAAACAGATATGTGCCCTTCTGTATAAAGAGTTATGAAACATATGAAACATAGCTGTGACCAACCTGTACACACATACTTCCCTCCAGCAACAGTGGGCACTATTCATTAGGACTAATTGGTTGAACACCAAGAATTTTCTCCCTTCTTCTTGGAAGATATGAATGATCAGTCTACCAACATTCAAGCTATCTTAATTCATAGAAAAGCGAGCTGTACAAGATTCAATTCAGGAAAGAAGGATCCATGAGTTTGAAAAGAAAGGGAAGTACAGAGTCATGCTACTCAGGGATAAGAGGAAAATGAGACAGACTGGAAGCATTAATTTCCACACTTCTGGTTCTGTGACTGCAATGAATCATCAGAGCAAAAGTAACTCTCAGAAAATCTGAAGTTTCAGGCTTCAACTCCCAGAGTTTTTTCCAATGGAGAAAAGAATTATGATCTAATTTTCAACAAATATAATTTAATTTAATTTTTCTGAACATCATACATACTGTAAGGTTATACTAGCAAACTATTTGAGACACTCTTTATAAAAGGGAGAGAGGCAAGTCCAAGTCTAGTCAGCCAATGTTTATAGGGCTATATTGTTTTAAACAATTTTTGGAAAATGCATTATAGCCAGCATTTCAAACAAGTCTCATGCTCAGTGTAAAAGAGGCTTTCCTGTATTAATTCAAAGCATTCTGAAGCCCAGACACAACAGTCAGCAGCTCATAAATTTGTCAATGGATGAATTTAGCTTAAGAAAAATAAGCTGCATGTATTATAGGTGTGGCAAGGAGCACCACCTATATTCTTCCAGTTGCTTTGACCCTTTCCAATTGGTTGTAACTTGTTATAACTTTGCCAAATTCTAACTTCCAGTTCAGTTTTTTTCTAATTATAGTTACAAGCCTTCCATGCAGTTATCTGCTATTTGAGCTATTTGGGGAATTTTCAGTCAAAACAGCTCAGCAATTTCTGAGGGCAAGCGAGGGGAGAAAATCAAAAAAGCTTTTCATGTCCAAAGTGATAAATTCGTTTGCTATTTAAGATGCTGAAGGGTTGCCTTTCTTTGATCCAGGATGTCCCATTCCTAACTGTTCAAAATACATACCGTGACCAAATGACAAAAATTTCAGAAGGCACAATTAGTACACGAAACTGAAGCAGATATTTTCTGGTTGGAAAATGTTTCCTAAAAGCTCTGCCTACACTGAATGTGCAGCAGCTGTGTGCTGAAAAAATGTTAGCCTTTTAAATGGGGCTCCCATGACACTCCTATAGGAAAATCAGTGCTGCTGGGATGCAGTAGGGTCCAGCAGCTCCATGGGGGCAGGAGCTGGGGTTGCTGGGGCTCCCCAAGGCATGGCCCAAGGCAGGGCTGGGTCCAGGGTGGTCTCAGCCCTAGCACAGGGCACCTCTCTAGGGCCATGCCAGGACGTGGGGCTGTGCATGGGCACAGCTCGGGGACCATGGCCAGGCAGAACAACACCATGGGGAGCTGGAGACCAGCCCTGCTGTGGCATTGTTGTGGCAGGGTCTCATGAGTGATGGATGGGCTGACACGGGGCCCTGGACCGTGGGCAGGGACACAGGGCCTGCTGGTGCCCTCAGAGCTGGCAAACACAGTGACAAGGAAGGGCAGCCTCACCTGTACACCCAGGCTACAGCTGGAGTAGGTGTGAGCTGATCAGAAAGGGGAGACTTTATGTGGAAAAGACACATGAAACTGTCAAGGATAAAGGTGAGAAGGATAAGCGTGAGGAAAATAGCTGAGTCAGACAAAGGAAAATGGGGAAGTGGGACAATAATCTGGAGACTGAGATGGATCTGTGACACAACCTTCTGGACAGGCAGGACATAAGAGAGCTCAGCCAGCTCATGTTTCTTTGCAAGAAAATGGAAATAAATAAAAAATTGCTGAACCTAAAGATGTTTTGACTCCCAATAAATGCCTGTAGAATTCACACCTCAACTGCTACTGTACAACTGCCATGATATTTTAGTACTTCAATCAGGCACTCATTATTTGAGTGGTGGAGTTCTACATAGTGAATCTAAATCCTCCATCCTGACAGCAATCAGGAGGTCTCAGGATGATAGCCCACGAAAAGCTTCTGGCTGTTTCAGTGTCCCCTTTCAAATGCCTGGTTTTAGTGTAGCAGGGTAGGAGATGCTCTGTTTGTGTGGTCCTAGATTCCTTCAAAGCCCTCTGCTCATCCTGAGTACAAGAAGCCCACCTTGGGATTCAAACAAAGCTTTTGACTGTGCTGCTAATAGACTTCAGCAGATTATACATTATACATTTTGCAGATTACTCACATCAAACATTTAAAAATGCCATTCTGTTGAAGTCATACTGAGAAGTTTAGTATTAATACCTGAGGTGTAGCCACCATAGTAATAGCTGGAAATGTGGCTCTGAAAATGAATGGCCAATGAAAGGAGATAAAGCCACAACAAAATTCTTAGGTATATGATCCAAAGTCATTAACAGCAATGAACTTAATGAAAAAAACAACTGAATATTGGAATAAAATATGTAATAGGTTCCTCAGAAATTGCTAGATAATAAAAAGACAGCTGTATTTGGGCCTTTTTTGAGCACTCAAAATGCAGTCAACATTAATTTTAAATTGTTTTATTTTTCTTTTATTTCTATGTCTATGTGGGGCTGTAATTCACAAAGATTCAGAAGTATTTTGAAGTGATGAAATTCAGTTTCACCTGAAATACTGTCACTTCTGGAGCAAAAGACCCTCCCAAATAGGTTTTCCACAACAGAGAAATTCTGTAATTAAATTAAAAAGGAAGTGAAGAATAACTTTTGCCAATTGAAAACATGTAAGTAATTTACTTGGGCTAAATGCAATGACCAGAACTGGAATTTTTAAGGCAAACAAAAATTAAACACTGTGCTGCTACCAAACATTCCCTGGATTCTTTTGAAGCCACAGGGGACAGATTGTCAGTTTTCCATCTCCTCTATTTTACTGGGTCGTGTCTACAAGCGGACTTGTTGCCTCCATGACAGGAAGGACCCAAAAGCTTAACCACTTTTTTAGCTATAGATGACAGTAGTTTGGTTCTCAGTTTTTGCCAGCATTTCTTCCTTTGGCCTATGATTTTTTGGATGTCTCTTCTCCATCCTTCTCAATGATCCACTCTGAGAGTATGCCTCACACTTTCAGACTTACCATCAGTTTCCTGCCATTTATTCACTCTGTTTGAAATACGAGGATTTCTCATAGTGAATCAGCCCTTCAGATCTCATAAACAGAGTTAGACTGATTTACTAGAGAAGAAAGATTACTTTTGACTTCACTCATTCAAATTGGAAAAATGTTTCCTGATTTTGGGCAATGCATCTGGACTAAAACCTCTCACTTATATTTCACAAAGTTTTAAGTTTAAGTAAAGTCAAACGTTCTTAGGTCAGAATATTAAAATTTTTAACTATTACAGAAACATAATAATAGATAGAATTCCATATTTTGTAACTGAAAAATATAAACATGCAAAAATTTGCATCATAAGACAATGGTCCAGTTTTATGGATTGTGTAGAAATGGAAAACTGGTAAGAAGGAGGAGTTACCCATCAACTGGTATGGTCAAATGTGTTCTTCCATTAAGCTGTACTGCAAAGTGTGATACTCTCTTCTTTCTTGCATTGCCTGACTGTTAAATGATGTTTTTCATAGCAGCTCTCACTCCTTTTTCCCAGGATTTTTGATCTGTAATGTTCAAAGTAGCTCACCAGTTGCAGTGATTCACAGATGAATTAATATGTTTATTGTCTGTGTAGCTTGGTTATATCCAAACTGTCCATGTAGTTCTTAATTAGTTTTTGATGCCACTTAAAGGTTTTACTCCTTCTACAAAATCAATGAACAGGAAAAGTATCAAGGCAAAATGTGGGAATTCAAGTATGATTAACAGAAAGAGTGCAACGATATCAGGCTTTTCCCAGACATATTGTGCGTCTTAATGTCCAACAGAGGTTCCTATTGCTTCTGCTGGTACTGGCTCCTGATTATTCCTCATACCATTCATCTGATTCATGAAACAAATTGTTCAGAACTCATTTTTCATCTCAGTGCTACCATTTCTCCTTCCACTTTCACATCTGAACAACTAAAATTTTCAGTTAGGGAAAATGGAAGGAACGAAGTAAGTGTTTCATGGATGTTAGAACAAATAAGATCCTAACACTCAGACCTCCTGATCATTATCACACAATTTTGTGACACTAAACTGAACAAAATAAGTAGGCAGAATGAAATTTTCAAATTAAAAAAAAAAGGAATATTGTCCTAGAAAGCTCAATATATCTACATGTATATGTGGTGAAGAGCTATGATTCCTATATTCTGAATGTCACATTGACTACAAATGAAGTGAAACACTTGTAAGAAGCATCTGAGAGGTCCACATGTTAATATCTGTTAATAAAATTCTCCCACAGTGGCTTTTTCAGAAACAGAAAATCAAAATTGCACATATGCTTGCACACACGTATGCATTCATGTCACAAAAATAGGATATACCCTCATATATATACAAACGTGTGTATTATGTATAAATTGCATGCATTCATTATATTTTTGGTTGGATTTTTTATGCATATGATAGCAAAAACATTCCTTCAGGCTGTACTGCTATGCTAGTAGGCACTGTGTCAAAACCAAACAAAGAGCCAGTTTAGCAAGTTTGCTCTATAAGCTGGAGTGTACAGAAGTTTCCCCATTTTCCTCCACAGGTGAATTTTGTAGATCTACCCTCCCTCTGCGTTCTGTGGGTCCTTATTAGTTACAGAATTGAGGACTCTCTCTTAAATGATTGCCATTTTACCCTAGGAGATCATGGAAACCTGGCAGTGAGAGGCTTGGCTAGCTGCACCACAGAAAAAACATACTGCTATGTTTTAGAAACTCAGTGTTGTAATACAGCAACTATATCATAGGGCTTTTTTTCACATCTTTCCAAATTCTACGCTGTGTTTAACATTGGCATGATAAATATGTCTGAAAAGGCAAGGTTTGAAAAGTCCTTTCCTAGTGCCAGTTTACTGTTTGAAGGATGCACAGACCACCTCAGAAGGGATAGAAACACTTAATGCCCTCCATTTTTGCTCCTTTCGTTCAACAAATGGATGTCCCTCTAATTAGTTATGGTTCAGAAACTGTTGCAGCTGCATTCAGCCAAAAATACATTCAAGAATGTCTTGACCAGGATTTGATCAGGTAGCAAAGTCATGTCTTCAGACACACAGTCCTCTAGAGACAACCCTTGGAATAGCAATATTTTTCCATCCTATGTTTCACAGAATAATTATAATGACATATCCTAAAAGAAATTTCAGAGATGGTTCCACAATGCTGACTACCATACTTAGTGACAACTTATTCTTCTTGTACCTTCTGATTGAGTGTAAAATATTCTTTTCGTTTTGTAGTTAGGCAGAACAGGAACTGGGCGGGGACTGTCTGGCTACAACACATGAATAGTTGCCATTCTCCATATATTGTCCGCTCATTGAACAAATACTTAATCTACTTGCTATTTTCATTAATATTTAACTGACAAAAGTTCATGTAAGATACTTGAAATCGTAAAGTAATTATTTTATCTGTCACTCTACCTGATCATTTATAAATAACATATTAGAAATTGTCTTTCATATGTCCCTTTTTTTGCTGGGTTTGGACTAGTCCTGAGTTACATTCCTCCAAAGCCTCTTTGTTGTAAATGTTGGTGGGTATTTTCCTTGTTTAGGCAGCAGTATACAGAGAAGAGGCTGTTGAGTAGTTGCTGATTTTTTCAGTACGGCCACTTCCTATTTCACAGACACAAAGTAGCCCTGTTTGCAGTAGGGCATTTCTGGTGGACCAAATGATGGCTCTAACAGATTTAGCTTTTGGCAGTAAGAGAATATTATTCCTAATACCCGCTCTTCTTTCAAATGGCAATCATACATATAAATATGTATGTATTTCAAACAGAATTTCCATATGCAGACTAAGCTCTTGGGGGATTTATTTTAAATATCTAAATAAAGCATATTTTAAAGTGCAAATATCTTGCTTTAAAATCTAAATTTCAGAGGACTCCACAAAGCTGTCAAAGTACTTTAATCTTCATTTCAAAATCCAGTGTCTAAGCCATCATTTTCTCCAAAATCAGATTCTTTAACTTTTATTTATGCATGAGATATCAACACAAATAATTCAGATACAGTTGAATCTGAAGATCTACTTCATTCAAGTGCTAGTATTCAGCAGGATACTTAAATACATGACTAACTGTGACCTTTAGAGTTAGCCACGTGCTTACACCCCATTATTAAAGAAATATGCTTTGCTTTTTGACCAACATCTCAGAATGGTCAATCCAGCTGGTATAAAATAAACTGAATTGTGTTGGTTCCTGTTGGAATTGTAAATTGTTTGTGACAGAGTATCTTTTTCCTATATAAATCTATCAAGTAATGAAAACATTATTAGTTCTCTAAAGAGAGGGACTGTCATGAACAATCATAGTGCCAAGTTTTATAAATATGTTATCAGAACATGTTCAGTAGACATCACAACTGAGCATGTATGTGCTTTAAGTTTCGATAAATAGTCTCTGAAAATTTCCCCAACAGCACTTACCCTCATATATTCTGAACAATGATTATTTTTCTCCATGGTTCAGACATTTTTGGTTTCTGGGACATCTTAGGCTCCCATTAGACCGGATCCTGATTGAAATTGAAAGAATACAATTAACATTAACAATGCTTTTCTTGATATATTCCTGCTGAGATCTGAAAGGGAGATGACAAACCACATGCAACAAAAATTATTCTTGTGCTGTTGGAAGTACAGTTTTACTGCCATGCTGTTTAATGCACATTTTCTTGGTCTCCTGTAATCCCATAACAGAAACTGCGCAACACAAAACAAAAGGAGACTTGCGCACCACTGGTGTTGGCCACACACATCAACAGACAATTTGTAATATTTAACTAGAAAAGTTATGTACTGGTCTCAATCTTTTATTATTCTCTTCCATATCAGGAGCAGTGACTTTTAAAATTACTAGTAGTAGTACTTCTAGTAGTAGTAGCATTCTTCATATTATTAATATTAGGATAACAGATTGAAAGTCAAGCTAATTTCTACTTCAGTAACTGTTACTTTTACAGAGAGACCAGCTGGCATAACTAGGACTCTACCCTGCCTGCAGTAAAAGAGGCAGGGCTAACCACAGTTTCCTAGGCTAACTGATGTCAGGAAATCAATTATTTATTTGCATGCATGAGAAAGACTGAGTTTGGTTTTTTAAATTCATATACAGCCATGAGTGTGCATGTGATCATATTTTCTTAAGGGCTGCTATTTGTTTTCTTATTATTAGGTAAGATGTTGGACAGCAAAAAGAAGCCCAATAGCAAAGGGGAAATTAAAGAAATCTGTGCAGAATATTCGGCCCTGCCCAGGACAAGTTGCTGAAAGCATTTGTTTTCAATCTTATACCAGCAGTGCTCTGTTTAGCTTTTTAAGTGTTTTCTCCATAGTTGTGTATGTCCCTGCCTTCTTTTCAGAGCTAAAATTATTTTTGCAATTTGTTTCAGTCATCTTTATTTTTAATAGATGTTACTCTTATGTGATTACATTGTGAGTGGCAGAAATAGAATGGATCAGAAAGGAATCAGTGTTATAACTCGAGATTTCCTGACATTTTAGTCTCTCTGTTAGTCAGGAATTGTAAACAACACGAAATGCATGTTAACACTTCTATTTTGAGATCGTGCTCAATATTTCCAAGTAAATTTAAAATAAGGACCACAATAGAATTCTTATTACAATTTTTTTTCTTTTTTCCCCTAGATACTGTCACTGCTTTCATGTCTATGTCATTATACTAAAATGGTTTTCTCATTCATAGCACAATGCTCCATCTTTATAGTAAAGTGTATTCATCTAATTGGCTTACTGAAATTTTATGTACCTTGATAAAAAGGAAGAAGAAAAGCAAACACAAAGTCTTTAGTAACTTTAAATAAACCTATGCTTTATTGCAGATGTTATCATCAGTACTTAATGATACACAGATCGGAGGTTCAGTATTAAAGCAGAAAGGTTCAAAAGAATTTTGGAGAGTAGTCAATAATTTTCAAAATATTTTGTTCCTAGAAAAAGGTAGCCCTTCGGAAAAATCTGAAAAAAATCAACTTGAACTACAACTTAGGGATTATTTGCAAATTTAGGGAGCAAATATCCTCTGCATTTTTAAAAGAAAAGTAAAAAAATTCTACAGATTTTATCTGGTCTTTTCTACAGTTTTAACTAAGCAATAATGAAAAAAAAGTCCACCTCTATAATTATGGCTATGTAATGCCTGTGGAGTTAAAAAGAAAACATATACCAAATCTGTCACAAGAAACAAGACAACCAGGTCTTTCTTACGTTTCCTCTGTGCCTACCCCTAGCCTTATTTTTATGTTGAATTGTCTTCAATTAATAGCTAAATTAAACCTTTAGAAGTCATAATTTAGTTCACTGCTGAAGTTTCCAGAATGATTTGTAATTCTGCAGCAACAATGAAGTGTGGGGATAATTTTTGTTTCCTAAAATGTTGTGTGGAAAGTGTGGAAATTTGATGGAAAGAATCCTTTCTGGCATTTCTGGAATTCTAAGTTTTAACCAGTGACAGTTATTTTCTGTTTTAATTTTTTTTTTGTTGCTGCTATCATAAAAAAAAACCAAAAAACCCCCAAAAACCCCAGATGAATGAAAATTCTGTAGAGAGCCAAAGTAACCAAGATGTCAGGGTTTTTTATGAACTCTGCTTGAGTTTTGCATTTTTTCAGCTGTCTAAATTTTTTTCTTACCACTGTATTTGTAATTACTGTTTAAAAGGAACCATAGTACTATTTATATACCAATATTGGATACATCTGAACAAATTCAATATGCTTGCTTTTCAACATTTTTTGTGTATGTTCTAGTTTTGGACCACATATATTTTTACCCCCTTGGGCTGACTTTTAACAAAATCAAACTGTACTGTAAAATCAGGTTTTATTTGAGTATGCAAAATTTTAACCTAAATTCAGAAAATTCCAACTTTACCACCAAACCACTTTTGACTAAGTTCAGGTTCTTAGAAGTTTGCAAAATATGCCTAAACCATAGGAGAACCTGTTCCACTTTTTCAAATTAAGTAATAACCTTGACTTTGGGCTTTTCTGTTAAAAAATCCTGCCTTACATCTTTCCAGTTTCAGAGTCCAGTTCTAAACTAGAATCACACTGAGATCAAATTTACAGGTCTTAGTGACTGAGAATACTAACTTTCAGGTTTATGATCTGGCTCAAAATTACAAAAACATAGTCAAGAAGAGAAGGATGTGTTATGTGCTCCATCTTCTGCGAAAATGTACTTATTTCAACATTATGTTTTCCAGAGCTTTATGGAAGTTCTTTTTAAATTACTCAGACAATATGCTTCCTGTTTTCTCCTTGGGAAGCTGTCCCACAGTCTAATATATTGCTGCAAGTAAGTGATGTTTTCCTTATAAGCAGTCTAAATTTGTTTGCTTTACTTCATCAAGTAACACTGGTTACTTGCCCTGTGAATGCACATATGAATATATCAGCTACAAGGGTCATTATTAAATGTTACCATTCCTCCTGCCGGTTTACCACACTGTATGTCCACATGCCAAGAATGCCACATACTACAAATAATGACTGGAACAATAGCTGACATTCCCTACATATAAAGCTGTGGTACGTGTTCCCACATTATTCTCATAGAAAGCCTTAGCTTTAAGTTTTTACTAATGAAAGACAAGGGGTTTAGTTGCACCTCAGTAATTTTGAAAACAAAACAGACCAAAACAAGCTAACAAAACCAAAACAAAACAATAAGAAGCAATCTGTCATGTGTTGGAGTGAGGAATTAGACCTGACCTACTACTTTTACAGCTTCCCACTGGACTGTGTAGAGTGCAACCACTTATCAAACTTAATTCTCTGTGGCCTATACCAGCCCTTAAATTAAAGGTACTTCTGGAACAGGGCTTTTCATTAGACTGCTGTTTATATGGATGGATGCTCCAGAATATGACATTAGATCATTTTAAGAAGTTACTTTCCTCAGTTTTTCAGTGTTACTCTCCTGTGCAACCTATTCCCCTTACAGCAACTGACTTTCTAACAAATTTCAGTGCATCCTTATTTAAAGCACTGCTATCTGACATCACAGCTGGTTCCAGTCAGGTCAACAAATGGTTTATAAATACGTAAGACTTTGGCTAAAGGAAAATTTTACGCATGCAAACAGCAGACTCCAAACAAATACTCTCTCAACATTTGGGAGCAAGTAATATGTCTTGTCAGAGATGCATCCTAGAATTAAATATAGGACTCAGGGGCTATCAGGACTGTTCAGGTTTGTTAACTATATTATATTAGTATTTACACACCCCTCTCAAATTAACAGAGAATTCTGCTGAGAAATATTGCAGTATATTCATTGGCTTTGTCTAACTTCGGTCTGTGTTACTTCTGTGGAAACATTTTTGTCTTTCCACAATGGAAGGTGTAGGTCAAAGCAAAGGTGTAGCTGTATCATCACATTTAAAGCCTAAGATGCATAGTGAAGTCTAGTCTAATGAAACAGTCTTCACTGAGAGTTAGTCTGGCCCCAAGCAATGAGTAAGTACCTTAATAAGTACATGTAATAAGTATCTTATTATTGCAGTGAGAACAGAAATACAAATATCTTTTTTAAAAAAAGGTATTTTTCTCCCCTAGCCCAATTTATTTTGCCCAGAATGCTTGCAAACAAAAAGGAGTGGGTGCAGGTCTATGATTCTATGCAGTGTGAAAAGGTGATTGTCTCTTTAACTCTTTGGAAGTTTCCAAGGGACACTTCATTTTGCAGTGGCCATACTCAGTTATTTTCAATAAATGGTTTCAGAGTCAGACACATAACTGGAGGATAATAATGAAGCAATGAAATGGGGGCAAGGAAGGAGCTGCTGACACATTGCAGCATCATTTGTTGAACTTTTGATCCTGGGGATTTGATGAAACTATTAAAGCATCACTCCTAAACCCTTTGTGAAGAAGAATCATACCTTAGACAAGTCCTCTGTCTGGTGGAATGTTTTCACACAGCTCTCAGAAGGCTGAATGGCACCTGTCAATGTCAGCTCAGTGGACAGGAGATGTCTCTCGGGGGAAAAGGCTTCAGCACTCTAGAAATGATAAGAGTTGGACAGTTGTTTCTCACCAGAAAGAGTTAATACATATCACAACTCTTTTTCTTACACTTCAAATACAATTGAAGGAATAAACAGGTACAAGAGCAAAGCTGAAGAAGTTGTTTATGACTCATTCAAGCATTTCCTTTAATACTTTTTGTCTGGTTCAGTTCAATGAATTTGAAGTGTGTCCCTTAGTTATATGCAAGAAAATTATATCAGACCAGGAAACAACCATACTAAGTGTGATAAATTTCAATTCAGTATGCAGAAAATAATTTCTCATATATGAAAGTTCAGCTAAGGCAGAGCTAAGCACAGAGGGAAGATCCCTTGGAACGAACATGCTAAAGGCCTTGTACTTGGATTGGCTGACTGTATACAAAAGCTTTGCTGCTCCCATAGTCAGCAGCAGCATGTGGGAACAGAGATGCTAAACTTCCTGCACTATGTCACAGTTGTACAAGGCATAGGCTGAGAATAGTGTCACATTGTAGCTATTGGTCGACAGAGGAAATGTAAATTCCTGCCTATTTCACCTTAATGAAGGCAATAACTAAAAAGTTTCTGAGATACCTGTGTTCAAATTTCTCTTTGGCTGGCATCAAACACAGCATGTGCCCATGCAAAGAAGGCATACCACAAGTACTGTCCATGATCCGTGAGAAATCTGTGAAGCTATCCTGGCCGTATGTTCACTTGTAAAGACGGAAATTAGCTCATTAAGATGCTGGGCCAGAACTGTTAATACATATAGCTGCAAAAACTGGCAAGTACTATGTCACATAGAAAGCCTAGGTAGAAGAGTGAATGAGTGGAGGAAAGAGAAAAAAACAGAGAAGGGTAAATATTTCTCATGGCATAACAACAAAATATTTAGTTGCAGGCCAGAGCCATCGATTGGCCTGAATTTTAAACAAATACCTCTGCCAGCTGAATACTGGCCAAATGGCAAGTGGTAACCTCTCCACAGCCTGATATACATGCAAATGAAAAGGTTTTGGGTGCCAGACACCAGGAAGCCAGTGCTTTTAACACTACCACCCTGTAATTTATAGCATCTTGGTTTGTGCTACTGCAGTTAAGGGTCTGTTAATGTTTGTTTTCTGAATCCTAATTCTCAAGGGATTATAATTTGGCCATTAACATGCTCTCAGTATCAAAACCTCGGCACACATAATGGCTAGCCAAGAACAGTTTTTAGGTAACTTTTTTAGGAAGAATGTTAGTTGGTTTCCAAAATATGAGAAAGGAAGGAAAGAAGGCAGGAAAGAATGACTAGTTAAAATAGTTAAAAGATTATAATTTTGTGTGCTCAATGACTTGAAATATCTTGCATTTTAAAAGATGAGTTATTGCTATGAGGTGGTATTATTTTTCTTGCTTTAAAACACTTTTTAAATGAAGTATTTTGCAGTAACCTACTGTTTCAAGTGATTTTTGAATGACAATTATTTATAAGAATCTCAGCCACTCAAAGGGCCATGGAATCACAAGGATTAAGAAGTACCTTACTGAATCCCACCACTATAATTTTAGATGCAATTAGTAAGAACAAGAAAGGAAAATACATACTTGGGAGTGGTTTGTATCCATTTACAGTCCACATTGTTAAACCACTGTGAGTTCTAAAGAACTTACTTCCTCTGAGTCCTTTTGTGGCTGGATTAAATAAAAGAGTTTTAGCATAGACAGTTCCTGTCCAGCTACAATGAAATCACATCCTTCTTTTTTTGACTAAGATACAGAGCAAAGAACATCTATGGATATCTGGGAGTGCCATAGTGGCCTGTGCAACCTACTTTGAGTCTTTTTGCCTCACTGTACTGTAAGGGATGGGAAGTGAGAAATAGAAATCCTAAGCTAAAAATCAAACAAAAAACTACAGTTGTTCTTTACTTTTTTACTTGAGCAAAGTAAAAACTGCAGGAATAATTTCAACTTCTTGCAATTGGCTTCAAGCTGCTAAGTCTTGATTGGTCATACATTTTAGCAAAAGTTTTGGCTAGGATGACCCTTAATTCTCAGCATGTAGTCCATACTCCTGAAATCTGAAGCTGTTATTATCCTTTGAAACAAGGACATGCTGTTTAATTCCTTTTTAATTCCACCATGTCTACCTACGACACTGCCTGCCATAAGGTGCATAGAGCTCCCTAATAAAACTCTATTACATAAATATATACAGGTACTATGTTGTAAGCATCAAGTATTTAAAAATGTTCTATACAAGGTAATAACTTATTAGTCTCTAACTGAAGGTTTACACCACTGAACAGAACAAATGATCACAACAGTTTGCATTTTCTAGCATTGCCTGTTAAGTACGTCTCAATGTACATGTCTAGTTATGATAAAAAATGCTTAAAATTAAATTAAATGAGCATAAAATTACAGATAAGCCTGTCAAAAATTCGGGTTTGACACTAACAAGTTTTGGGGAATTTCAAGCCAAAAGCTGGGTTTGGCTTTTCATTCAGAGTCATTAGATAGACTATAGTGAATCAGCAGTGATTAGAAAACTAGAAGGAATTACAGAATCACAAAATCCTACAAATTCACAGAATGCTTTGGATAGGAAGGGACCTCTGGAGATCATCTGGTCATTTAAGGTAAATGGTAAAACAAGGTATTCCAAGAGTGGTGACCCTGAAATCTTTATAATTGTTCCAGATCCAGATCACACAAAATTTGCAGATAGACATAATATCTTTTGACAGATAGCTAGAAAATATGGACAAACTTGTGTCTCTCTAGCCTGAAGAAGATTTTATATGCTTGAAAGCCTGTTTGCTTTACCCAGCTATAACATTTACTCTAGTAAAAGATTTTACTTTTATCTGCAAGCCTGGATCAACCAGCATTCATTGACCATGAACACAAACAAGAGATAGCACCACAACCACTGGCTCTCCAGGAAAGGTCCCAGAGAACCCAAAAGAAAGCACTGTGCCCCATAGAAAATGTGTGAGACAGATTCACCACTAAGGACTCAGAAGAAGTCTCTTGTAGTGGCTCATGATTATGTGCCAGAAGGTAAAGAGAGGATGACTGAATCTAGAAGTTTTCTTTGAACAACAAAAGGTGGGACATAGCTCCAACTACGTTTTTCAGGTTATACCCAGTTGTATTGCAGAGTCCACAGGCAGTGGACTGCTGTTTAGCTTCACATCAAGTGAACAATACTGATTCAAGGTGTGTGAAGAAATATTCAGGAAGTCAGGCAGAAGATGTGAATAGAAAAAGACTCAAAATGTGTGTTTCAATTTAAACAAGAAGGTAATGTACTCTTCATGAGACAAACCACAAGTTTTGACAAAATGTCTTTCTCAGACTGCCTTTCAAGGCAGCAGTCATTCTGGTTACATGAAATTACTTCTAAGTGAATGCCCAGATGTATGTTTACCATTTTAATTCAAAACCAGACTTCCTTGAAAATGAAAAGATAGTTTTACAGTTAGCTATTTTTTCTGACCAAACATTGGTAGGAAAGTTTTAAATGAGTTTTAAAGGGAAAAAAAGATAATAAAACAATTTACTCAAAGTTTTGATTGCAATGTTTTTTCTTTCTGAAGGTACATCTGAATTCTCTGCAAACTATCTTTTTTATAAAGGCTTTATAAAAATTAATTGAAACTCTTTAGGGAAGGTGATTAGCTGGCAAAACAACTGTGTTAGGCATCCACAAAATGCAAAGAACACAACACGCCAGACGGCTATCATGGTCCAACACAATTCTAGTCAGGACTTTGCTGGAGAGCAGATATCTGAAATGTCCAGCCAAAAAAGGACATACATTATTCTGCTTTAGCGTTGCAGCAGTGGAAACTTAGAACTTTAGTTTCTGTTTACAGCAAGGACTTACAGAAACAGCTGGCATACATGTGAGTTTCTCTCCACAGTATGGATCTCCAATGCACAGGGCTGCTCAGAGAGAGAGAATCTTCTCTTACTGCAGACAACCAGTATTAAGACCTTGAAGTACTGCTCTGCAGTCCACTTTTCTGGGCTAAGTACCAAGGTTTGTCCTTTCACATTCAAGAAATACTCCGAAATTATTTTCAATAATAGAGAAAATAGGGATACTTTTAAAGATTATTTGATTTTTAAAAATTATTAGCTTGTTCTCTATCACTGCAGAGATGTCATAACTAGATTTCTATTTAGCAAGCCTGTCCAAACTTTTTAAAATTCAATATGCTTTTATATTCTACTGATATCTTCAGACCATTTTACTAGGAAGCAAGAATTTTTCAGTCATATCTAATTAAAGAAATCTATCTATCCACCTGAAATCATACAAAGGAGGTTTTTCTCGAGGTTTATTTTGTTTTGGTTAAATTTATAAGTTAAGCCCATAGAAAGGAATAAATCCAGTGCAATATTAGAATGAGAAATAAATGGGACACCCACTATTCTTTCATATTTTTCTTGTGTTGACTTAACAGTGCTCATAGCGCGCTACACTAGAAAAGTAAATCTCACCTGTTCCATAGGTTATTCAGAGAGCAGACATATTTTTATTTATTTATGTTCATTATAGTGAGGCCATCTTCTTTTAAAACCTCCTTGTACCTGGTTTAAAATTTCCTGAAGAAAAGGCTGAGAAGACATGCCAAATGGAACAGAGGTGTCTTGCTGTGGGTTTTACAGATGGAGAGAGATTCACGTGAAGTCTGCTATGTGTCTTCATACATCACGTTGTTATGATGTCTTTCAGCAACCGAACCAAAGAAGCTAATTTCCTCCTATTTCCAATGTATTCAGAGGCCCAGTTAAATATATTTGCTCTGATGTAAGTGCAATGTGTGCAAGGAATCTTCTTCGGAGTATGGCCTGCAAGCAATTACCAAAGGAACGTCTAGCCATACCAAATTTGCCTCAGGGGTGATGATCCTTACATTTATACTGAGAAAACATTGTATCCAAGATAGTGAAACATAGATTCAGATCATGTGATGTTGTTTTTACAAAGCTGATTTTCAAGGTTAAAACAAGACTTTAAAACAAAAGATTTCCCCTTTGTGTCGAGTTTCCTAAAAGGAATACAAATTCTGAATAGCGGTATACATGGGTGGGACATCCATGCTTAATTTGAAAGCTATATGAAACTAATGACACCCATGTGACTAATCTCCAGTAAAAGCATTGAACACTGTAAAATAATTCAGCAAGCCTGTAGAGAGGCAGGGTGCCACTTTGTTGAATGTACAGATTACATTCCTTCACACTAGAGTTACAGGAGTGGTTATTTCATTCCTATGTATTTTATCCTGCTGGGAGATAAATAAAAAACCACACCATGCAAGAATAATAAATCTATTGGTGAAAATAAATCTGATGTTTTAAAGCAGTTATAGTTCATTATTAGTTTGAACAAAAGCTGTCTGGAGGGTCTACGTCCAGTGAAGGTCTGCCAAATAATATCAATCGTGAAACTTAACCCCTATGGGTTCCAGGCTATTTTCATTTAATTTTTCTATGATAAACTGCAACCACCTCAAGAAAGAGACTCTAGTGCACATCCTCAGGAGATGACAATCACAGACAATCATAGCTGGGTATTAATCTTTCTTCTGCATACTTTGTTCATCTGTTCTTATACGCCTACCAAGTGACTGAACTTTAGCAAGAGCCAACACTTCACAACACTAGCTAGTAAAATTGTCAGACTTCTTTCAAAGTTATTTCAGCCATAAAGATTTCCTGGAGTGGCACATATTTTTAAAATCCTTTGGGTGTGATCTAAAAATGTCTGACGGAACAGTTCAGTACAAGACAGCACTCCCAAGCAGAGCACAGTGCTGGGAGGGTGTATGTACATACTTGGTACAGCTTCAGCTCCCCACCTTGTTATGCCTTGGGCTCTTCAGAGTACATCTCTTGGTAATAACAGGAGAATCTAGTGTGACAAGCATCACTTTATAAATTTAATTTTGTCACTCCCTCAACAGAAGCACAGTATCCAACTGAGTAGACAGGATCTGTGTAGTAGATTCAGTACTGTAATACTGAATTCAGTGGTGATCAAGTACTTTAGACCCAGAGTGGAATCTGTATCTAAACATTTCTTTTCTTTTTATGAAGGTTCAGTACATGACGTGGTAATTTTTTGTCATGTAATTATACGTATTGTTCTTTACACATTTTTACTTGATATTCAGGTACATTTCAGAGTAAAATTGAGCATTAAAACAATTTCTTGTAATTGGTATGACTTCTACTGAAAATTTGGTACAGTGTAGATGTTAAGTTGGTACTGATGGGAAATAAAATTTAGAATAATCTGAAATCATGTGAGATAAGAAGAATGAGGAACTGTTGAATTGGTTGAGATTGAACAAAGCTTTACTCACCCCTTGTACTAAACATTTTTTTCCTGTTTTTTCATCTGTACCTATTTCTGGGACACCAGAAGATGAAAAAATCAGAAACCTTGTTTCATTACAACATGAGCTGTTTTTCATTTCCTTATGAAAGCATAACCTGGAAAGAGCAACTCATTGCCTAAAGCAATATTTTGAGTCAAAGAAATTAATTCAGAGAAAAGAGCTGCTTCTCATGATAAATGCAGACATTAAGGACACAAATCTTTGCTAAAAGCACCTAAAACTTGTGTGGTTAAGTGCAATGGGACAGTCACTCTCTGGTGGTGAAGTAGGAGTAGCACACTCATCAGGTATTGAGCATTCCTTTGCGGGACCTACTTGACACATTTTTATCAATGAGGGGATTTATGACAACGTAGATGACTCCTGGAAGTTTCCCTTGGGATTACAGAGTGTGTGATTTTTCCGCCAATGTTTATCAAAATTTGTCTTCTAGTTTTGAGTTGCTCGGATATATCCATTTCTAATTTGCAAAATAGAAGCTGAAGTGAATAACTAAAGACAAAAAATGTCCTCACCTCTGTATTTTTGCTAGTCATCTGCTAAAAGTACAGGTTAGAATTTTGGGATGATTTTTTATTCCAATCAAATTTTGAGCATTGTTTCTGGTTTTGTTTTGTTTCTTCCAACAAGTGTGTCCAAGTACTGTGGAAATCATAAACAAAGAACATTCTCATTGGTTACCACAAAATTATCACAGATACATGTCCCATTCTAATTGCAGGGGAAACAGTCATGATCTCAGATGTTTCATGTGGTAACTGCTGGCAAATGGGAACGTTTAATGGTAACCATATTATATTTATTTCAAGTCACTTGCCTAAGTAAAATGTGCTCTGTGCAGATAAGTTTTGAAGTGAAATTCCAGCTATAAGCTCTTTTAGTATGTAATTTAAATGTATTTTCAGTAAATACTACTTTCGCCTTGCAAACAGGGGCAATTTTTTTCTTCCTGTGTTAAAATCTTATTTTTTGTTTGATTTGTAAATTATTTGGCTAATGCTGCAAAATCTAACAGAGGAGTAAGAGACGTTTTCTGTGTTAAAACAGCATATAGGAGTCAAACTCCTCAGAGGAATCCAGATTTTCCCTGAATTAATGCTCTTGTTTTTTAAAACATCTGGGATAATGTTTCGCTAGTATAATTAATTGTTTAGGGTTTTGGAGGCTCTGTGATACATTATTATTTTGAATATGCCCAATTATTCACTTGTAAAATGGAGAGTTACTTTCATCCTAATGAGTTCAATTGTCCTATACTATGTTTTCTGATCTTTGAAAAGTTTGAGCAATTACTGCATGATATAATCTATAGCTAAACTATAATTTGCATGTTACATTGGAAGGAAAAATGAAATTTACTTACTATTTTGAAAAAAACCAGCATGCTAAAAACACTACAAAAATTTGTTATAGATACACATTGAAATATCTGACAGATATAACAGATTCAGTGTTTTTACTTGAATGTAGAGTACTTATAAAATTTTGTTGCATATTCATCCAAGTTGTTCTATGGAAATAGAGCAAATGCACTACACAGAGCTGATGATTGTAATTGACTATACATCTTAATGGTCATAACACTTAAAATCTGGACCAACTTTATGGCAGGACTTCCCTTGACTTCAGTTGGATGAAAATGTCTCACTATCTCTAATATACAGGTAGTGTCTTGACAACTGCTCCAAAATAAAACTAGCAAGCTTTAGTTCCTCATGCTTTAGCTGCAGCCCCAAACCATGGGCAGGATGAGGTATGAAGAATATTGTGTCTTTTTCAAATAAGCCTGGAGGGGAAGTTTATGAACACAGAATTAGTTTTTCTAGATTTGCTTTTAGGCAATGTATTGAGGTTAAAAATAATTTATTTTCAAAAACTAACCACCAGATCTTTATTTTTTTTTCACTGATATTTACTGTTACCTCTGCATAAATGAAAATCTGCTTGTAGATTCTTTTCCTGATGTGGTCTGCTGGAATATTGGCTTACATTTATTTAGAGGAAAGACTGCTTGTTGCTGAATTACCCAAAATTTCCCTTAGCAACATAGTGTTCAATGGAAGTCTTTCACCTATATCTTCATGTATCTCCATTAGACCTCTCGTAACTTCTTTTCACCATTTCATGAAGACCACAGGGAGAGGAATGAATTGTTGCTGATACAGACACAACTAACCTTCAAAGGTGCAAAGCAGCTGCTGTGAAAAGCTGAACTTTCCATTAACTTCTCTGGGGGAAGGGGGGGATATGCATTTGCTACACACTGAGACCAAGCCCTAACTTCTCTTTAACCTTTCACTTTTCTCCTAACAGTCTTTCAGGAGATGATGAAAACAAGCTGAGAGACAGAGTCTAATAATCACATAAAGTTACATGGAATTTCCTCTTGGACAACCACAAGGTTATACTATCCAGGGACCTAGCTGTATTTATGGAATACAGGAAACCTATATCTCCTTTCCTTCAGGTTTTAAAAATAAACAGTCTTACATAAAAATACACAACTGCCACACTGTGCCTCACACCATTTTAAGGCATCTTACCTTGCGGTGTCTGCAGCCAAAGACGTTAGCAATGAGGAAGGGAACCTTCTGTTTCCCTTAATGTGCCTCCTCAGGCACTGTCACCTATGGAGCACAGAAGAATTCTGTATGTATGAAGTGCTGAGTGCTAGATTGTGAGAATTTTGGCAATATACAGTGGTTCACTGATCATTTCACAGATTTATTTCATAGAAGAAATTTACAAACTACATAAACCTTTTCAGTAACAAGCTCATATGCTTTTCAAAGAGAAATGAAAAGTATCTGAACTAGTTATGGTACAGGTCAGAAGTTACCAGTCAAGACACATGAAATATACAATTTCTGTGAAAAGAAAAAAATTAAAAAGGATTCTATAAGTCTTATTTTTCTGGAGGTGGAATGTCTCTAAGAGACTGCTTACTCCATTTTTTTTCAGGAGTCAGGAGGTTAAGAGATCATATCAGGATGATTTTGTTTGCATCTGTGAGGGGGAACTAAAATAGACCTAAATTCATGAATATGCAATCCAAATAGTCTGAGTTTTAAATATCAAACACAAATAATGGACTACTAGAAACCAAGCTAAAGTCAATTATTATTCCAAAATCATATTTGATTATTTGCTTTATGAGAATTGCAAACTGTTCACTGACAATATAAAAATGATTAATATTAAAGTGCATCTACAAGTTATTTAAATAATAACAATAAAAAGTTTGAAAAAAACCTCACTATTACTCCAGATTTCAAAGAGGTATGATACAAGGGTGGTCTTCCAGTTACCTATCTACCATCATTTCATCTGAGGCATCTTCTGAGACTGCCAATTATTATTAAACATAATAGATGCTTCCAATATTAATAATAATATCTATGTCCATTAGGAAATGGGTGATAATTACCATGCAGTTTATTGGGCTGCTAAACAGTTGAATACCATAATGCTAAATATTTTGTCCCCAGATAGATGCCTGCCTCCAACGGTTAGAAGTCCTTTTACAGTTCTTGGAATAATTCCAATGCATTCAATGGTGCAGAGCCTCATAATGCCTTGGATGCAACATCTGAAGCTAACAGTAAAACTGCAACAATGAACTTGGGTTTTTTCTTCCTCGACATTTACAGAAAGCGATGTCCTCATAGTTCAGGGACACAAATGAAAACCAAAGACTAAATTCAAGCTGCAGTTTTAGCACCACCCCAACCACTATGAGGTTCTTTCAAAACCTTTAACTCACAGGAGGCCACATGATCCTGGGTAAGATTTAGCTTCCAAGAGGTAAGCAAGAATTTCTGACATTCATTGAAAACTGTGCTGACTTTTCCAAAACCAAACACCATCACTTGGTATTCTTAAGCCAAAACAGTAAACCTGAAATATCATAGACCTGAGGATGATGGATAATGTGCCTTCAGCTCCTGTGGCAACAGGGAAGGCCACATCTACATTACCTACTCCTTCCAATAACAGGGTGGGAAGGTGCAGTAGCAGGACTACTTTACTGGTTTTCCTAGGAGCATTCCCTCATTACCATTACACTGTATTTTCTCCTTCTGGCCACCACTCTCTGACCTTCATATCAAGCCATGAACCATGGAGTTTTAATCCAGATCTGAAACAGAACCTGCCCAGAATTTCAATAGGGATAGCTTCACTGTTTGGCCCTTTCTATACAGGTGTATGCCTTTTCTGTATTGAAAACCTACTTCTTTTTTGCTAAGTATTTTAACTGAGGGAGCACACAGGAAGATAAATTCCATATCCCAAACAGTTTACAGTAAACCTGTATGTAAGTTGCAATGAGTTCACATGCAAGGAATCATAAAGGAAAGAAGTGAGGTGGAGCATAAGAATATACTCAAGAGTATAAAACATCCCTTCACTGCTCACAATGGTGCATGGCTTCTCTTGAGATCCTAATAATCACATTTCCATAGCATTCTGCTCATTTTTGCTGCTCTCTATGCCCCACTCCCTTTTTCTATGATTTGGTGCAAAACAAAGTTGTTAATTCTATTCATAGTTTGACCATAGATTACTTAAATGTTATTGCTTGACAGAAAGAGTAAATAAAAAGTAATTGAATTATTGTTTTATGCTTCAGCACAATGACATTCCAAAACACTATTTAGAGGCAGTATATTAAAGACAACAACAGATTCAGTTGATGGAGTCACAGTGTTACTATAGCATTCTTTATGATTGCATACAGTGTCAAATGTAACAGGGACAGTGTCTGATATCTTGAAAAACAGCCATTGTGATAAGAAAGACTACGGTGAATAAGTAAATTCATTAAAATACTCTATTTTGCCATTTCTTGATATTTCTGCACTTACAGTCTTTAAATCCTGGAGCTGAATATTCCCTCGTAAAAGAAGCTTTTTGTTCTCTGTCTGTAAAAACAAATGAAATGCAATGAAAACATAAGCCTAATCTATTCAGCATGTTTTTGAAATGTATTCTTGTTTTCCTTCCTCAGTCATGGTTAGAGAGGTGTCCTTTCAGCCTAAACTCTCCCCTCCAACAGGATGTGCAAACATGCCTCTTAGAAAGCAAAATTTCTGGAATGGAAAGGGAGAAGGTTAAAAACCATCCGTTTTCTGTATCTCATCACTTCCTCTTCAATGTCAGACATTTGGGGATGTATTTGTGTATACAGCTTGTGTATTTAGCAAAGCCCCATTCTCCCACTTTAATGAAATTCCCTTTAACCAGTCTCCAGAATAAATCACTTCCTTGGTTGTTTATCATTTGTCCAAACTTCTTTGCAGTTCCTGCAATAATTTAAGAATTTATGGTCATTTTTGAGCACACGCACAATACTTTCATGTTAATACACAGATAGTCAGACATGTTTTTTCCCCAACCTTTTTCAAGGCAGGAAACAACTTTGTATCTTACTTTTGAGCTGCATGAACAATGTGGAGAAACACATTTTTTTCCTATTATGTTTTTAATATCAATACCTCACAATTATTTAGTGCTTTTTTTATCAGCAAAATCAAAGTGAAATGGAAGACTAAAATTGTCACTGCTCACAGTCAATGTTTCTGATTTATAAGAAACTTAATAATTTTGATTTATCTGAGCATTAAGTGCATTTTACCCCAAAAAATAATCCATAACCAGTAACTTGAATATGTAGAATGAGGATAATAAGAAAACATGCTGCACCTCCATTTTGTAATAACTTGAGCCTGTTCATAATACAGGAATGGACTCTGGACCCATATAGGTACTCCATGTCTCCTTTTTTTCCAGTATTGCCTTGAAGCTGTTAAAATAAATATAGAAATGAAATAAATACTATATAAAAGAAGACTTTGGTATCAAAGCAAACAGGATAAGGATTAGAAGTCTTAATCCAAAGCTCTAAAATCAATGCGAATGTGGCCACTGGAATGGAAGCTCCAACCCTCTAGGAAGGATAGTGTCAGTGACGGCAAAATAAGGTTGTTTTATAGATTTTAAAGTAACTAATTTTCAAAGTCAATATATTTTAAATACAATCTCAATGTCTTCTATGCATTATAAAAGTCTCTTTTATCAGGGTTCCTTGAAGCTAAAGCAATGTAGCAGAGGTAAGTGTTGGAGGAGATTTCACAAGGGAATTGTGCAGAAAATAAAAGGTGGTTCACTGAAACATTTAATTCTTTTCCTGTCCTTCTGTCTGAGCAACATCAACAATGGGCAAGCTCAATATAGATCTTTTCTGTCTGCAGATCCCACCTCCCCAAATATTGAAGTCAAACAGCATCTTTAGACTGTACCAGACCTTCAGATTCGGCCTGTCTTTTACCACCAGTCTCTGATCTTCCCTGAAACAAGAAACAGGGATGCAAACCAGTTCCAGCAGATATTATCCTTTCCACATTATTGTTATCTGAAATGACAGGGGAACTTGACTTAGCTAATGTGTCATTAAAAACTTCTATTGTCTCCATGCTGTGTTAACTTTATACTGTGCTGTTGAAAGTAGAGGCTCTACATTCTCCTAAGAAACATCACACAGTGACCCTTTGCAGTCTGAACCGCTCCAAATTGATAGGGCAACCTTAAAATCCTAGTAAATCTACTACATAAATCGCAAACCCAGGACACGGAGATCCTGTGAAATCCAGTGGTTACAAATTTATTGCAAGGCTGATAAAGGCCTAGTCACAGATGACATTTCTGTGCTTCACATTCCCCTGATTTCAGTGAGACTATCTCATGAGAGCAGGAAGATTTTACAGGATTCTCTTATTAGTGATTTATGCAATTAATATAATTTATACCTTTATATAATCTTTATAATTTTCAACAGTTTTCTAAAAGCATCCATTTTATTAGCTGTAGCAGAATTACTGAAGCATAACAGATGTTTAAACTATGTGCAGCCCATCAACCTCAGTTGTCTGATACAAAAGTCCAAAATATATGTTACTGCTAACATATGATACATGAAATAATCCAAGAGTAAGCAGAGACGTACCAATAATGCAAATGGTGGGATAACTTATTAGCTGGAAACAGGTACATCTTTTCAGCAGGACTGCATTTCCAAGCACGTAAATTGGGCTCCATGTTTAGCTGGTGTTTAGAAGTATCTAGGAGCATTGCTATGGCCTCTCTTATAATCAGACAAGCACTAAAATCCACAGTCATTCTCTACTAGAAAGAAATTGAAGAGACAGCATACCCTTCTGGTGCGGAGCTTCAGGACAGTGTATAGGTAAAATCCCTCACTATTTGAAAAAAATCATTTAATAAAATCATAATTTTAATACATGTTTTAAATTATTTTGCATCATTCATCTGTGGGTTTGATACTTTCTGTATCTACCTTATTAGAATTTGTAAGATAAAATGATGCATGTTTTTTCAAAGAAACTGTCATGGCTGGTAAAATGTCCAAAGTAAAACTTTTTCCTATATTAGCTAGTTTAACTAAGGCACTGACTTCTCCCTACAGATCTATATTCATTTTTATCAATAGAGACTCATGGTGACAGCAATGATTTGGTTACTTGTCTCAAAACAATGATACAGGATTTATTTACAGAAATTATCATCTAATTAAACAAATGAATGCATTTCTCGATTTCATCATGAAACATACCTTGTAAAGTTTGTCTGGTGATCAGGCTATCCTTTTTGAAAATGTACATTTTTGCATGCAGAAGAAAAATTAGTGTAAATTGCTAGGAGGATTCTACAATAAAAGCATAATTTCTGTTCTGCTGATCTAAATTTTAATACTCATGCAAATCACCTGTACATGAATCACCTGACTTGAAGGAAAAAAAAAGCCACCAAGAAACTCAGGACAAACTGCGTTGTCTCAGACTCTCTTAATTAAAGATGCAGAACTGGGAGATGCCAGCCTCAAATACCTCAAGAATGTGGCCTCACCTTGAATACTGTCTTCATTTTTGGTTACAACAGCGTAAGAAAGATATTAAACTATTACAGAACCTCCAAAGAAGGGACAAAAAGATGGTGAAGGGCCTTGAGGAGAAGTTGTGTGAGGAGTGCCTGAGGTCAGTTGGTCTGTTCAGCCTGGAGAAGAGGAGATTGAGAGGAGGCCTCATCACAGTCTACGACTTCCTCATGAGGGAAAGAGGAGGGGCAGGCACTGATTTCTTCTCTGTGGTAACCATTGACAGGACCCGAGGGAATGTCCTGAGGATTTGACAGTGCGGTTTAGGTTGGGTATTAGGAAAAGGATCTTCATCCAGAGGATGGTTGGGCACTGGAACAGGCTCCCCAAGGAAGTGGTCACATCACCAGCCTGACAGAGTTCAAGAAGTGTTTGGACAATGTTCAGGCACATGGTGTGACTCTTGGGCTGTCCTGTGCAGGGCCAGGAGTTGGACTCAGTGGTCCTTATGAGTGTCTTTCAACTCAGCATACTTGGTGATTCAGCAATTTATCTTCAATGATTGGAAGGCAATACTTTTTCCAAAATGGAACCACAAGACTCAGTACTTATATAATGTCATAACAAAAACACAAATTCAAACATTTCCCGTGGAATATATTCAGATCGTATATACTACTACAGAGCACTCAAAATACTCGGGAGGTCAGGCACAAACAGCATTAACTGGTTCAGATTGATTTGATTTGCCTGTGACCACAGCATCACTGACACATGCTCCTCACAGCTCCAGCCAGAGGCAGCAGGCAATCCACCTGGTTGGTCCTCATCATAATGAACAGAAGGAAACCACAGCATAAGAATTAATGAAACTAAACACAAAATCTACAAAATGTTCTTACACATAAAACAGGCAGATATGGGTCCCTGTTGAAATCAGTGACTCATTTAGATTTCTAATTTGCTGTGAAATATTCTTGGATAATGCCACATAGAAAAGAAATGATAGATGGGAGCAGGTGTACTTCCGTGTAAATATGAATCAGGAAACCAGGACATAGTTGAGGAATGTTTTGGCTAGCAAATTCAAGTTGAAAGAGAAGGAAAGAGGTAGTGGTTCTTTCCTTGGTTAAAAAATAAACAAACAAATAAATAAATAAATGTCTAGTATTAGGAAAAAGCAATTCTGTGGTTATTGTCATACAGAGGTTGTGTTATCTTCACACATTCCCAAGAATATCAGACTCCATTCATGGAGAGGGATGAATGACTTCATAAAGTCAGCCTTATTTCTTGAGTTCTTCAATTTTCATTGCACTGCATTGCAAAAACCTCATCACAAATGAAATAAAGGACTCAAGTCACTCATCAGCATTTGTCTTACTACTTGGCAGAATTCATATCCCAAAGCTGAATCCCTGCATGGAGCTGTGGAAGAAATGGGTGCCTCCAGGTGGCACAGGGGAAGCCATTGTGCTGGGACAGATCACTGCGAGATAACCAGTCCCTCTCCTCTGCAAAGGGACTGAAGTCCCTGACCAGGGAGTCTGGTCAGACTGAAGTCCCTGTAACCAGAATGTATTCCAGCACTGCCAGAACCTACAGGGCTCCGCAGCAGAAATGCTGTATTGGTAGAAAGGTAACCGTTGGGGAAATTTATGCTTCTATAATTCTAAGCAGCAGCTGCTTGATAGTTTTGTGACTAAAAAAGGTACCTTACTACTAAATTTACACTCATACATGTTGTTATGATTCCAGCTCCTGATGGTTAAATTTTGGCCCTGAAATAATTTATTAATATCAGTGTTGCCAACACAATCCTTCTGGAACTAGTGAATTATACATTCTAAGTAAATTCAATTAAAGCTCCTTTAAACCTAACAAGAAATAGCCAAGTTCTTGAATAACTGACTGAACTGGACATTTAAACTCTCAGTCAATGGGATCATGTGTATATTTTGTTTCACACAATCTACTTCAGCTTCCGAGAAAAGACAAACTACATGCTAAGAAATCCCTTAATTAAGTTAGTGATAGAGAAAGCAGCCCCAGTGCACTGCTCTATGCAGCAATGTGTGGATTTTCTATTCAACACAGCAACAGTAGGCTATTTATTCGACTTATGTGCATAATTAGTAGTAAAATTACAGGGATTTTTTTCTTTTAGCATACAGTAGTTATTCTTTATGGGTCTGGATTCTGAACAAAAATATTTCCTTTAGACTTTGAGTAATGCTTTCTTCAGGTGAGCTCTGGCAAATGCCATTAAAAAATATAAATCTGGAAACCTAGGATGTATAGAAAGCGGAAGGAAATTTATTCAGCTTGGCATGAGGTACAATATTACTCTCTTTAAATAAAATGTATCCTCTGTCCTTAGGAACCCCTTACAGGTTAATTTAACATTTCATTGTACTCTGTCACTTGCCCTTGGCTTGCCAGAAACACACCAGGCAGCTGATATTACAGTATCTGGAGTTACAAAGAGCTAATGTTCACATACACTTTTTTTTCACTTCTTTATGAATACATGGTTGATTGGCACCTTTCTGATTTATTCATAAATGATTTTTTTTTTTACTTACTAAAGAAAAATAGCACATAGTGGCATGTGCATTACTAACAGGATTGTAGATAAATTTAGAGGGTATCATACACTTGTCACCAAAACTACAGTTTAACTGGCTGTATTATCACGTTGGCTACTTTTTTTTTGCACTCAGCTATTCTTGTCATAAGATATTCACCTTTCTCTGAACTCTTCACTTCTCTGTGCAAGTAACGAATTGTCAAAAACACTCAAGTGTAAAGTTGATCTGACAAACTCTGCTGAGAGTATGTGTGGCTTAATTTCACTGAATCCTCAGCGAGGACAGAGAGTTGGCTAAACTCAAAGGTTTATCAAAACATGGCGATAAATCCCAGATGCAATCTCAGCTTTTCGTGCTTTTTATTTTGTTAAGGTCTTGAAAACCACTCATGGGATTTTTGTTGGGTGTTTTCTTTTTTCCCTCCCTTCCACAAATTCAAAGTAAATTTGTCTGGCTTCTGGTACCTGGCACACTGGCCCGCTTCCTCTTAACAACTGTAAGCCTGTCTGAAAAACAGAACAACATCTTTGAGATGGGGTGTTTATATGAGCAACATTCAGCCACTGTAGTGAACATAGCCACACCTTCAAAGAAACTCCTGAGCACTGTTCACCTGATGAAAGCATTAACTGTTTTTGGTTGACTTGATTTACTTGGAAGCAGACAGTTCATTAGCTGAGCTGAACCTGAAGAAGTAAATGTAATGCACATGCAGATGTTTCCTAGATACTTATGTCAATGTTGCTGCAGCTTTCCTCAGCGTAAGAGTACAAAGACAGCAGTGATAAGGCTTTGCAGAATCTCCCAGCAGCTAAAGCTGAGGAAACTGTTGAAAATATTTTTATCAGGGATACTTAGGTCAAAGAAATTAAATTAATGTAACCAAATCTAAGTGGTTAATATATGGGATGATACTATGCACTGCACACAGGACTGCACTATACACATATTTCACAGAAGCAATAGTTTAATATGACCAAGGGGTAAATGGAGGGCCTGGCACTCACATACCAATCCCTAAGAAATCTACACTTTTTAAAAAGTCTTTTAGGTTTCTACGCTTTAAGTAAAATTATACCTAACTATTTATATAATTAAAGCATCTCCTCTAGGAGCAGTCTTTCAGACTTTAAACTTGGATAAGCTCAATTTCTCTGGTCACTAAAAAAAGAGTTCTTCCTGCTCAGTTGTTTTTCAGACATTGCTCTTTCCTTGAGTAAGAAGGTTTAAAATAATAGTCTAATGAATATACAAAAAGGTGTTCACAGTATGCGAAAAAATATTTCAACCACAAAATTAAAATAGATAAACTTTAATGAGCAATATGGAAAATGTTTCATACTCATCAGTTCTTAAATGTCAAAGTTACTTTCTGCTATCTTTCACTCACAATCCTAATTAAAATTACACCTCAGCATCGTTTCTCAGCTAGAAAGCCCAATAGTAGCTCCCTATTATGGTTGTTTTTCTTGGCTTATTATCAAATCCTCACCACAGTCATAACAGCTACAGATTAATCAACCTGCTTTTCCTCAGTTCATTAATTTAGCTACTTTGCTCATATAATCCGTCTGTGTGGAATGTGAGGGTCTTTTATTCCTATTGCCAAAGATCCTGTAATTTGATCCTTAGTTCAGCATACGTTAAGAGTAGGAGTCTTCACAGACTGTCTGTAACAGAATGCCTCAATTATCACTTAACTTTTGCTTCTTACACTTTTACAGTCTTTGTGCAATTATTTTTTTCTTTCCTAATGAAAAATTTGTCTCATATGCTTGGACACTGAAAATACCCACCTTCTTTATTCTCCTCCTCGGCATCTATCTAAACACCTTTTTGTCTTTCTGTCTCCTAGATTAGTATTATGTTTATATTAGATTTTTAAATCAATTTTTCCCATCATTGTACTGTATTGATTTAGAAGGCAATAAAGTGAACAAGCAATAAAGTGAAAAAGGCAATGTAAATGGTATTTATGTATGCTTAAGTATATATACTAATAACCATGCACAAAAATCAATGGCTTCTCCTTCCATCTGGAGATCCTTATAGGCTTGTTTTCTTATAAAGCTGGACAGTGAAAGAGAATTTTGCTTGCAAAATTCATCACTTTGCAGAACAATTTCTATCTATGAATATCCAGGATTAATAAAACAAAATCAGAATTTGTAGATAGTTAAAGAAGGAGATAGCAATCTTGATAAAGAACAGAGCACGTCTGTGATTTTGGTAAGCAATGTATACCCAAAGGCCTTGTTTTCCCACTGTAGAGACAAGCAGTTTTCCAAAAGTCAATGTTGGTTATTCAATTCCAGTGACAGAAGAATACAGTGCCAAGGTAAAAAAAAATTTAGACCCCAAATTTCAATTCCCAAATTGGCTATTCAGCTGTAGCCTTGCAACCACTTTTCAGATTTTACATTCGCATTTAGTCAGTGGTCTGGTGGTCATAATAGGCTACTGTGCAGCCCTGTGTGAGAAACCATATGCTTTTCCCTGACAAATGCTCTTCCAGTCCTGGATGCTCAACATAAGTATTTTACATTATCAAAGAAAGAAAATTTCATTTTCCAGTGTTCATATATGGTAACTGTGCTATGTCTCTTAGCACACTGGACACTCTTTCATTTCTGCATGACAGCTTATTCAGGGTCTAACCTATGTAGATATTGATTTTAGAAAAATAAGTCAATGCATATAGTAAGGTGATTAATCTTTCCATGAGTTACTTATTCAAAGCAGTAGTAAGAAACACCCATGTCTTCACCTTCCCATTCCAGCTTCAGTTTGTAAGCACGTGATTTAATGACCTGTTTCAATGTGTCATGGAATCTTTTGTACCTGAGATCTATAAAGTGAAACCAAAAATAACTTCTTAACTCAGGTTATAGTGATTATTATGTTTCGATACTGTGTCTCACAGTATCCTTCTGGATAAAATGTCCAGCCCACAACTGGATAAACACAACCTGTGATGGGTGAGCAACTGGCTCACATGTTGGGCACAAAGGGTTATAGTGAATGAGGTCACATCAGTCTGATGACTGGTCACTAGTGGGGTTCCCAGGGCTCCATCTTCATCCCTGTGCTTGTCAGTGTCTTCATAAATTACTTGGATGCAGAACTTGAAGGTGTATTAGGTAAACTTGATGATGATACTAAATTGGGAGGAGCTGTTGACTCCCTCAAAGTCAGGGAGGCCCTGCAGAAGAACCTTGACAAGTCGGAGGGCTGTACAATCACCAACCGCATGAACTTCAACAAGGGAAAGTGCCAGATTCTGCACCTGGAATGGGGCAACCCTGGATGTATGGACAAACTGGGGAATGAGGGGCTGGAGAGCAGCGCTGTGGAAAGGGACCTGGGGGCCCTGGTCGATGGCAAGTTGAATGGCAGTCAGCAGTGCCCTGGCAGCCAGGAGGGCCAAGTGTGTCCTTGGGGGCGTCAGGCCCAGCATCGCCAGCCGGGCAAGGGAGGGGATTGCCCCTCTCTGCTCTGCACTGGGGCAGCCTCACCTTGAGTGCTGGGGGCAGTTTTGGTGTAAGTATAAGAAGGACATTGAGCTTTTAGAGAGAGTCCAAAGGAGGGCAATGAAGACGGTGAAGGGTCTTGAGGGGAAGACATATGTGGAGTAGCTGAGGTCACTTGGTCTGTTCATCCAGGAGGAGACTGAGGGAAGGCCTCATAGCTGTCTCCAGCTTCCTCATGAGGGGAAGAGGAGGGGCAGGCACTGATCTCTTCTCTCTGGTGACAGATGAATGGCATGAAGCTGTGTCAGGGTTAGGGGTAGGTCTAATATGGGTGGATCAGAGCAACTGATAGACTTGTAAAATAACATTCCAAATTAAGTAATTAGCACAAAGTCAGTTTTTATAAATGCTATTTTGTTGGCTAGTCCAACAGCTGGGAGTGAAACACTTTGTTAAAGATTTTCTAAATATATACTCTTCTATTCATTCCTTTTTTTTTTTAAGTTGAGGAAAGGAAAGAGTTGGAAAACTTTTAACTGCAAGAAATAAAGGAAGAATATCAGTTAAGAATAATGCATTTTCCTCCATGAAGACTCTGAATATCTGGGTACGTTGAAAAAAGCGTATTGAAGAAGCTGTGTATTAAATAGGCTGAACCTGAAAAATCTGGAGGATCCTGATTTTCCTTTCCTTCTTGATGTAACAGTACCACTGGCCTCTTTTGATTTACCCTGCTCTGCCTGGGAGGAATCCTCGGGCTGAGAAAACGGGGCATGAAAGGAAAGGTGAGGTGACTTTTAAAGCTAAAAGGAAGAAGGAAAGGAAAATCTGAGTGTCTAATGTAAGGGAAAAGTACACTTAAAGATTATCAGCATGGAAGAAGCAGAGAAAGTGCTAGACTGTCCTTCTGCCCTCCCCTTGGCCAACTACCTCAACTTCTTCAGCTCTCACCCATGCTGCCTATCTGTCCAATTGCCTTTTGAACACACAACAGTTATGGTTGTCTTGCTCTTGGATAAGTTTCAGCCACAGAAGAGCTCAAGCATGTGTAGGAATTTCATGTTTGTCTGAAAATCTACCCTTTTGCCACAAAGTCCAGTTCCAAAAAACAAATTCTTACATAAGTGCTACATGCATGCTCACAGTTTTTCTCTTTTTCTCTGACCAATCCTTCCTTCCCATATAGCTGCGGAGGAAAAATATTAAAACTATGAACCAAATGTAAATTGATATGATACTATGTTCAAATATTTAAGATCCCATCTGAAAAAAATATTTTCCAAAAAAATCAGGATGGAAAATTATTTTCCATGGGAAAAAATCATTATTTCATTGAGAAAATCACTGGAAAATGGCAATAAAGTACAAATGAACAAGTGTTACAAAACTGAAAACCCAAACCTCTGCTCTAATTCTGATTCCCAATATAATTGCATTAATTTTATCCATTTACAGAACTGGATCTAGCATTCATTCATTATCCTGCAAAACGAGGAAAATCCTAGCATTAGTTAGAAACCTTCATCCCAGCTTTACCGAAGGATGTATTTGTAATCACAGTAACAACTCTGAGACTGACATGCTGGTGAGATAATAAATTTTTATATTTAAATGAAAAAATAATTATTTTCTAATTCAAATGATGCCAAAAATTCCGTCTGTTAAATGCCACAGAAAATTAATATGCAACTGAAAGTAGACTATATAGTCACTCTAACCCTTAATTCACTTTCTCTATCATCCCACTTATGTCCTTTCTCATTCACTTCTTATCACCTTACTCACTACTCTAAAGCGTTTCATGTCTTTACCCTTTCACTCTCACCTTTTTTTCCTCCTTGAATTTGGACTGAGATCTCGCTTAACACATATAAGTAGTTTAAAATTTCCTTTTTTTTTGTTTAAATTTTCAACGTCATGTTGTACCTTTAGAGGCACTGCCCTCAATGAAGTTATTCATAGAGATTTCTGTGTTTGGATTTGCAGTCACAGTGCTGGCTGCTTCTCTGTCTCAAATATGGTGTGAACCAGCGGGTCTTGAAACTCTGGACAGTTGATTGTAAAGTGTTTGATGGAAGAGCTGACTGTCACCATGAGATTGCATGGCTCCTAACAGAAGTGGACTCAAAGTCACTTTAGAACCTTCTTACTGTTAACACAACAATACCAATAATAGAACAAACCCCAACACAATTACTTCGGGGGGCATCCTTTTCTTTTGCTTGAGTATGAGCTGTGTAGTGAGATCATTTTTGTATTTCATTTACTTGCTCACTGTACAGTAGTTTAGCTTGCTGTCCTAGACTATCCAATGGAAAAGCAAAAATACTGAATTTTTGGCCACTATATCACCATTTTCAAAAATTAATTTTATTTCTTTGTATGCGTAAAATAGATATAAGATGCTATAGTAATAATATAAAGAACAGATATGGCTTCTAGATGCAAAAATTAAGAACCAGGTTCCTAGCTATATTTAAAGCTGTAAAGGTTGGTCAGACTTGGGGTTTAGTTTAAGCATTATACATGCATTACATAGATTGGCACTGCACCTATGTATAACAAATTTCAATATTTAAATGCAGAGGTTTCAAAAAGCAGTGTCTGTGGGATAATGAGATCATAAAGGTGGGAAGGGCCATTCTGCACTGCTGGAAGTAGGCAGGCCAGAGCTCCTTCAGCAAACGCTGAGCCCAATACTGGAATTTAGAGGATCACAATGACAAAACACCTGTTCCTACAGGATAAGAGCCACCACAAGCCAGGCCTTCAAGCCAGGCTGGCCCTGAACAGCACCCATTTCAGTAACCCTAGCTGAAAGCTAAACTCGTTAACCTTGGCCCTACAAGAAACCAGCACAGACAGATGGTGTCTGGACTGCTGCAATGGTGTGTTTTTAGCATTCTGGATGTCTAGTAGCTGGAGCCCATCAAAGCAGTACCTGTCCCAAAGTAGCTATGCCATGACTGCAGCCATGCAGTGACTCAGTGGCAGAACTCAGGTTAGGGCATAACAGTCCTGCCTCAATTTTGTCCATAGGCTGCTTCAGAAAACCACCCTCAACATGCAGGTTCCCATAGCCAATAAAATGAAACAAATTGTGCTCCCCATCTTAGTCCTCAGCAATGTGTGCCAACATTATCACTGCAGCATGAAAGCCATTCTTAAGCAAACAAAATTACTTGAACTCTAAACTATGCTTTCAGATAGTAGAAGCTACAGTTGTAACCCCTGGGCTGGGCATTCAGTTTTCACAGATTGCAGCAGTGAAACTTAATGAAAGTCATCATTTCTTCCATACTGTAACAGCAGGTCCAGGGTAAAAATAAAGTTACATCTGAATGATTAGGATTTCAGAAATAAATTTCAAATTTACATGAATAGGAAAACACAATTTTAAATATTATATTGCATTTCCTGATACCACATTCTTGTTCTAGACATCGTGTCTGAACTAATGGCAGCTGGAATATACATCATCCACAGGAAGCCACCTCTCTGCAGCCCTCCATCACCATTTCACTACACTGGTAAAATAATACAAAGCAAACAAACATACCTTTTTTTTTTTTTAATCCATTTTTTCTCTTCCCAGTAATTTTCTCAAATTTCCTGATATATCATTAACATTATCATTATAGCAACTTTAGTATGGATTACTAGTCTCTTAATATGTTTCTGATAGATGCTGAAATGCTCAGACAAACCAAAACTGAAATGCTTTGTCCATGTCCAGAAGCATTTTTTTTTAACCTGGGGATTTCGGAAATTACATACATAGGTGAAGAACTACATAAGCAGTGACAAAGTGAAGACCTGGAAATCATTTTCTTGAATTATTAAATGCTTCTTAAACTCCAATCCCAGTGCCTAAGCTTTTGTATTTACTAAAATGTACTGTGATTAAGTACACCACTAAGAATGCAAGATTAATCACAATAAGGTATTGTAAGGAAACAAAAAATCAAAACTAGTAAGACTTGACCATTCTTAAAGCAGAACTTGGTCAAAATTAGTTGTCCATCAGCTACAGATTTAGATTACTGGAATCTAAATCCTTTTTTGAAACTAGAGGGCCTATGCTTAGTACTATCTTCTGTGTTTGAGTCTGGCATTTCAGTGATATTTACAGTGATACTCAATATATTATTGCAAATTAGCAGGACTTAATCTAACGGAGACACACATCCCATTTCCTTCTTTTCTTTAGTTTTCTACAGTGTCTCTGGTTTTTGCTCAGAAGAAACCAAAATATGCGTAATTTGGAAAAAATTTGAAGATTTGTAGTAGTAATGGCACTGACTACCTACCATAAAGCTTTTTAATGAGCTTCACCATCTCCATATCAAGTTCAGCTATGAATGCAACTTGATCCCAAAAGAGCCCTTTTCAGAAACCATGTAGCCTTTAAAGGGCTACATATAATATATTAACTCTATTTTGATGAAAAACAAATCTGCTAGATACTCAACAGACTTCATCCTGAAGTAAAAGCTGGTATATGATGTTTTTCTTGGCAAAATAGCCTCAGCCTCCTTAGAAGCTGTGATTTTCTATTACCACCCCTTTTCAATAATAATGAACACAGGGTAATCAAAAATGTTACATGTAGGAAAATACAGTATATGCAGGAGTTATGTTATTCTTCTCATGCATGAAGAACAGGTCCCTGTTGATATAAATCAAAGCAGCACCACTTAAATTTATGGAACTATCCCAAGTTATAGCAATTCAGGTCTTGCAACCGCCTTCTGTTTCCTAGAACTAGAGACAATTGTGACTGGGTATGGCACGTGTTGTACCTTATCTTTTTGAACAAGACATTTGTTCATGTTTGCTCCTGTGATGACCTATGCTTTTACCGAAGGATGAGCCATCATTACCAATGTTGAAACCAAGTAACATAAAGACTTACATTTCAAAGAGAACAGAGAGTCAGGACTGAAAAAGTAAGAGGAAAAACCCAAGCCACAAAAGCAGAAGACAGGTCTAGATTTCCAGCACCAACACTTCAAAGTTCAGAGGCATTCAGGTTTTTTTCAGAAGAGGTTATTCGAAAAATGTGGCCATGCATCTAGTATTATCTCCACCCACTTCCTTTCCCATAGATCTTGGGATAGTCAGGTCCAGGCTCAGGGCCATCTTTAGTAGAAACTGTCATCTTGAAAAGCCATATTCTTACAGAATATATCGAATATACTTCATTAACAAAGATACAGATAGAATTTAGTAATGACAATAAAAACCATATTTTTTTGTTTCCTTGCTTGGGGCATGGGACAGAGCTCTGTGTGCAGTAGCTTTCACTTTTTACAACTAACTTTCTTCTCTCTGGGATATTAATCAAAGACCAGATTGTTATTGCATGGAATAAGCAGCTGGAGAAAGGTAACTTGCCGTCCCCATTTCCCAATCAGGAGAGCAGTCTGTCAATAAGGAGAACATGCCATTAGAGCACTGTAATTATTTGGTGGGCTGCTGTGTGCAGGAAGAGGCTCACTAAGAACGTCCCCATGACAATCATTATGGTACAGGACTCTGACATTTCAAGTTGAGTTACAACTATGCACACCACCTTTGCACAGTACACAGTATGACCAACTATGCCTGTAGACAGGCTAAGCTGGAATGTTCATTGGACTTTGGGATATTGTAAATCCTTATTTCTTCTATAGCTGAATATCCAACTGTAAGCTTTGATGACTCAATATTACACATTTTTTGGTGTAAATAGGTCTTGTTCTTCCACAAACCAACTTGTGTCCCTCACACAGCAAGTGTACTGCAGGTAGACATAAACAGTATGAAGGCCTTCATATACTATGGTCTCATTTTTTCTCTGCTTTCCTATATAAAAACTCCGGGTTTCTTTCCCTCAGATAGATAAATACAAACAAAGCAGGTTTGAATGGACAGTGACCATTGCACCCTCGAACCTAATTTTCCTTTTTGCAAGTCAACCAAATGGAGAATTCCACCCTAAGGGGAGTCAGGTCAAAGAAGAGAATTGCTCACCACAAATATTGTTTAATCAAAGCATAAACACTGACCTAGAGGATAAACAATAACAAAATTTGCCTTTTAGACGTACATTTTTAAATAGTCCAGCAGCTGGACAAGGGGCAACAGGCACAGATTTAAACACAGCAAGATCCATCTGAATACGAGGAAAACTTCTACTCTTCAAGGGTGACAGAGCACTGGAATAGGCTACCTGGAGAGGTTGTGGAGACTCCTTCTCTGCAGATTTGCAACACCTGCCCAGATGTGATCCTGTGCAAGCTGCTCTGGATTAACCTGCCTTAGCAGGAAGGTTGGATTGGATGTTCTCAAGAGGTCCCTTCCACCCTCAAAAATTCTGTTACACTGTGTCATTCTGTGATTCTGAATTGTACACACACCCTTTTTCCTTCATTCCCCACATCTCTCATTTTTGGAGCTTGTCACACCCAGCTTCCATGATTAGCTTTTCTTCTCCCACTCTCATGTTGTCCCTGCTGGCTTCCATTTGACATGTTCCTTTTCCCCTTTTTTTTTAGGTGACTCAAGCTCTCTCTCTGCTCATGCACAGTGAATTTTGCACATGCACAAAACTTTTTGCACATTTTTGTTGATTTACAGGGGCCACCTCAGGTCACTACCTCTTATGCCTATAAAAACATTTCTCTTTCTTGCACCCCCACTTTGAGTGTAGGTCTACGCACATCCCCAGAGGGCCACCGGAGTGTATAGAGAGGTCCAAACTGACAGAAGAGATCCCAGAAAAGCACTCACTCTCAGGTTCAAGTCTCTAGCAAATACCTCACTGTATTTCTGAAGTTTAGTTTTTACATGGAATTTATAATAACAGGAAAGAGAAATATACAGACTTTCAGTACTTGGAATGGCAATATGTCATGTGGCTAGGAAAGGTATGTCTGGGAGTATCATATAGCTGTTACTCAGCCTAGAGACAGAGGAGCTTTGTGTGGTGTGCTGAGGCTTCTTGAGCAAGTCAGACCAAAATACAGACACATGGCTGAGGCTGTTCTGGCTTAGACTGACACAGACAAGTTTCGCACCCAAAAATAAGTACCTATTTTTTCTTATGGCAACTAAAATTTTTAAAGGAAAAGAATTAAGTCCCAGTAATAGACCCATCTGACTCCATTTTCACAATCAGACAACCTCTCGCTCTCTGCAATACTCATTCAGGCAAGGATCAGAATAGTTTCATCTCAAAGCAAACTAAAGAGGAGACTTATTGATCATGCTCCATCAAGCAGAGGACAGTTGCTCTTTCTGGAGACCTTACAAGGGGAGAAGCTTGCTTCTTTATCTTGAAAATCAGCCATTCTGAATTACTCAAGAAAATTCCATATTTTATTAGCTTTCTAGTCACGAATAATTAGATTAAAAAGTTGCAACCACTCAGACATCCAGAAGTAACAGAGGATTAAATATTTAGAAAAAGCGAAAAATGTTTGTTTCTGAGAGTTTTCAATACCCCAGCTTCCAGTGTTCTAAAAGATAAAAAAGGGAAGTGGAATTTTTGTCTTTGAAACTACAAGTTACAGAGGGTCCATTTGGAGTAGGATACTCTAGGGTTTGTTCATGCATAAAAAAAATAAGGACAATCTATAGGGGTGGGAGAGAAGTGGTTGTTTGTGAATACCTGCATGTGTAATAAAGGGCATTCGATATTGTCATTGAAAGGGAACGGATGGAAAGATCTCAATCATAAAGATTAATACAGGACTTCCTGTAAGTTGCCTCAGTAGAAGTTAGGCATTTTCAAAACCAACTTGGCAACAGTGTGCTTACTTGGTGAAATTTATGGTCAGAAAACAGCACTCTAGAGGAAGGACATGGGCCAGTTTCTTCTTTCCATGCAGTACAGAAAAACCCCACAAGTCATCAGTGGCATAGGTGCCTTTAATGTATGTTTAGGCGAAAAACAGTTGCAACTGGATATACAGGCAGCATATATAACATACTTATAAAATATATTTCTGGCATCAGAAAACACAGTGTCTTACAGAAATTACATGTACATCAACGAGTTTGAGGAAGAGATCCTCGTGATGATGAGAATGGATCCCATATGATAATCAGTGACAGTCACTTCATGTTGCACGCGATGAAGCTAAAGCAAAAAAAAGTGTGCCACACACAGTGAGATTGGATATTCCACAGAAAGGCCACCCCAAATCCAAGTCAATTTATACTAGAAGCCTAGTTTTATTACTGGCATACTACTGAGTACATTACACTGTAAGACTCTATAGTGATTTCTCCAGTGTGTGGTAATGTAGGTTAACTACTTACAAATGGCAAAGCAACTGCAGATAGTGGAGCTCAGGGGGTTCAAAATTTGGCTTTTGGAAACAGGATTCAATAATCTTCTGAATTCAGGCTCTACTCAAGCACAAACGTTTACCAAGCCACCTGTTAAACAACCAGAACAGTATATGCAATAAAATTTACTGAGCACAACAGCAGATGAGATAAGCAACCCCTACTTCCATTCCCTTAGGAAATTCATGGCTTCTATATATTGCCAATGTCTACGTAGTTCTCAGTTCATAAAATGTATTTTCTTTCTTTTTCTTCTTCTTAGTGCACGGAGTTACCTCACCACTCATTCTAGGCTTTCAGAGATATCTGCTCAAACTCAGGATGCATCATGACTCCTGTTATCATACCCAACTATTCCTCCCTTCACCAAAAGGAAATTAACACTTTCATTAGGTCCATTTTCTGAGAAAATCTAGATACCCTGGAGGAGCTGAAAGTAGGCACTATGGGGCAAATAACTATGGGAAACAATAAAAAGTAAACAAAAATATGTAAATAAGAAAACGTCCACCTGGTTGATTTGAGATATTAGGGAGATCAGATTTTCTGTTTCTTCTTGTCCAGAAATCCTCTGTTTTAGTCAAGGTTTGCACTAATTACATTCTTTAAAAATTCATCCTCTGTTGCACTGCTGCAGAACCACCAAATTGGTTCAAATACAATAGTGACCTTGCAAGCATAGGCTTAAAAAGAAATTAGTCCGCAATCATTCACTAATTTGATAGTGGCCAACCAGCAATATTACCTATAACTTCTGTTTAATATAAGATCAAAGGTCTGAACAAGCACCTGGGAAGTCAATGTCCCAATATTTTGTGCCTAAGCATTTGGTATTCTTTATCTGGAAATGATGTATAAATTGTTTTGTCTAAGACATACTCTGCTTTTGTTATTATTGTATTCTTATTTCCCTCGATTAGCATGTTGCTAATAAATTATCCTCTGCTCTCTATATTTTTCTTGAATAACCTCAAGATATCTCTTAAATCACAAAAACAAACATTCCAAGAGGAATGTAATCCATTACTTATCTGTAAGTGCATTTAAATGTTTTCAAGAAAAATAAATTGGTTATGGAGAAAAAAGGTCATTAACACGAAAAACCCTTTAAACATCTCCAGCCTAATTCTTTTGAGAAAATGGTTCTCATAGCCATTTCAGTTTCTTGCAGACCCAAAGCACTAGAGAGTCTTCCATTTATGTAAAATCATAACTGTTTCAGTACTGACTCCCACTCGGCTCCTGCAATAGCTCTAATTCTGACTGTGGTGATGTAATGTTTTTAAGGGCTGAAGCAAGTACTGCTGGTTCACAGAGGGGATGCAAACCCCAATGTCACTGGCTGTTCCTATCTCCTCTGTTTAGAACAGCATCCTCCAATTAGAGCTTTTAAGAAAAATTCAAAAATTCTCACTGGAAGATGAAATTGAAGCCTTTTGAACCAAAAATCTCTATCTTCTGGCTCCACAGCACAAAGAACTTTGCTTATTTTTTACCACTTCTTTTAAATTCTGTATACATATGTATCCATAGACAAGTAAGCAACATTTGCTCTTAGACTCTAGACAACCCTGATTAAAAAAAAGTAAATAATAACCCCATGGACTAAAAAAACCTTTTTATCTACTACACTGACAAATCTTAAATACTGTGCAAATTTTTAGAAACACTTATTTAAGGAACCTGAAGCACAGACGGCAGAACTGTCTGCAGAGACGTATTTTGTTTTCATTGTAATATTCAAGCTTTCAATTTTTTTTTTTTTTTTTTTTTTTGAAACATTGCCAGAAAGGAATTGGGTGGCAAGAGCCAAACTTTGCCATTCAAAAGGCAATCTGCTGAGTGTTGAAACTAGGAGCCTGGAAGTCAGAATGCAATTTGTCATCCCGGACTATTCCGAAACAGGTGGAAGACAACCTGAATAGCATCTGTCATCATTCCAGCCCAACTCCCTAATGACTACTCACAAAAGGAACTTAGGCACTTAGGAAGATAAGAACATTAACCTTAAGAAGATAAGGGCATTAACTAGCCATTTTATGTAAGATGAAAAGTCTGTCTAGTTCTGTCTCTTTCAAAGTTCTGTAGCAGAAAATAAAGGAAGTGATTAAGAAAAACAAAGAATGTACAGAACAATAAACGTATGCATTTACATAATTCTCATCTTTCAGTAAAAAAAAATTCAAAAAACCTTACAATATTTAAAAGTTCTTTTTACAGAAAGGTCTACTGATAAATCTTTTTGTCTGCACCAGTTCAAGGACTAAATTTATTGCTGCTTCCAGAAAAAATACTAAGTTTCAAAGAAAGGGACGACAACATGTTTCAGACTTGTTAACACTCTTAATTAATATCCAAGCATTCTTTTCAGCAGGACATGGTACAGATTTTCCAAGGTCTGGATCAGAATTCCCACCTATAAATATCAAATTAATGAGACTAATTTTTTGTCACAATTACATAATTGCAACTCTGCTGTAACTACAATGCAAGCATAGCAACATATTATTGTTGTTTATCCCTAGCTAGGCTCATGCAAAAGAGTGACTATAAGTAATTTCTAAATTCTGTGGCTCTCAGCTCTGCTGTGAACTGCTCAGCTGCATCCAGGATCTGGCTTCATTACTATTGCATCTCCTGACACCTGCTCCCCACAGCTCCAGCTCAGTCACTGTTAACTTTTTAGTCAAGATTCTGATTAGACCTCCACTAGCAATGCAAAAATACGAGAAAAAAAAGCACACTTGCACATTACTCTGTTTTTTCTTTTTGAGGCTAACCATTGTGAGATTTGAGATTCTCTATTTTAGACTATTGTGATTTTAACTGATCATGTTGAATCTTACTTCTACCTGTAGTTAAATTTGGCCCATGAATTGAGAAGACCAAAAGAATTAAACTTCAAGGCTCCTGTTTTTCATCAGCTCCCTTTTCTTGACAAGCTAAACCTTTAGAGAATGTTAGCTACAATCATATTTTGCAAAATTAGCTCCCTTCTATTAGTCTTCCTGAGATTCATTGTGGAGGTGTCAATGTCTTCCAACTGCAGCACTCATCATTTAAATTTCACGTGTGTTAATATGCAGCTACTGGAGGAAACTTCACAAATTTCTTAGGGCATGTTAAATGCCTGGAAGTTAGCCACCAGCTAAAAAAAATTAGAAACTAACTTCAAAGACAGTGAAAGAATTATTGCCAGATTTCTTTGCATGAGCACAAAAATACCATGTGATTCTTGCAGAGAGCTGACCCTAAGTCCCTTCAATCAGCAGAGTGAATACCACTGGCTGGAGACCACTAAGCCCAATCTCCTTCACATGTAACATAAATTATTTGTTAATCATCTGACGTATATGACATCTCTTAGGCAGGAGGTTTTAGAGCTTATCTCATTGCAAATATATCTATTTAATTATTTATTTGTTTACTTGCAAATATATTTAACTCTGGCAAAGGAATATGCAGATGAGGTATATAAAGCCTACTACTAACATTTGCATTTACAAGTTTTGTTGCTTTGTGCTGTTGATACCTTTATTCATTTAGTTTAATTGCTTTCTGGCAAAGATTTTAGTGGGACAGTTTTTTAGGAACTAGAGAATACATTTGCCCACAAGTCCATTAATATCCAGCAATGGATTTTACAAAAATAATTCGCTAGACCAGCAAGCACTAGTCACCTATGAATAAGACTGTCAAAGTCAAAACATGAAGTTTTCTGTCATACTTGGTTTCCTGATCGTAACAGACAGAAGAATCCCTGACTTGGAATTCTATTGGATTCTCTCAGATGGATGATAAACCAATAAAATTAAAATCTGAATGTCTCCATAGCTTGTGGGGTATCTTCTCAGAACCCCACTACTTTCATTAGATCTTTATCAGATCTAAGTGAAACAAGGTCTGAGAGACTCTTCCATGATGGTTCTGCAAAATCTCAGTAACTTTATGTGTTTCAATTCCCTAACTAACAATAAGTACTTACTATACCCTCCCAAATAAAAGCTTCATGATTTGACTTTCTGATTGATGTGTTTTCTTTTCTTGTGAACAAAAACCTCTCATTCTTTGTCTGTCTTTCCCAGCCAGCTTCAGTTTGGACATTTTAAAAGATAATGAGTTAATGGAATTTATTGGCCAAAGTCCAATAAATCTTAGTAAAATACAACTGCCTATTTTTCACATATATGTTCCAAGGAAATGAGTGATAAACAGAGTAGTAAATGTAGCTGAGTCAATGAGTGATCTGCCTGAAGAATGCTTACCCTTGCAGCAAAGACAGAATGTTTACTAGTGATGAGAAACATTACTGGAGATAATTATGAATGCAGTTTTTATCAGTTACTCTATAAGAGAAATAATTTTCCAATAATTTTCACTATTTATTTTACTCTTCAATTACCCTCATGTCTCCAAGTACCCTTTAAACAATATTGTTTGCAAAGCCAGTCAAAAGTGGCTCTTGGCTCCAAAGAAATCTGAAGAATTTATATGCCGTTTTTCCTCCTATCCTTGGAGCTACTCCCATTAGAAGCCAAATCCATAAATCTGCAATGCAACACCAGGAATGACAAGTTAATCTTATCAGTGTTGTCAAGATCTAAGTCAATGACCTCAGGCATAGGACATCTGGCAGATGCTGAGCCACAATAGCTAATTATATTTCAATTTCAATGAAAGCTCTTTTAGATTATTGTTTTCTTATGTGTTTTTACACTGAGATATAGTTCCGAAGACACAGTGAGAACTCTCAGTCCAGACTAAAATTCAGATCCCTACAAAGCCCCTGGTAAGCATCATAGTTCAACCAAATAGGTGGTAGGCAAGTCTTCAGGGATGCAGGGATTTGTTTCAGATAATCAGAATCCAAAAGCTGAGATGCTGAAGTAATCTGCAAATTCACTCTCTAAATATCTCAATTCCAGACACCTTTTTGGAAATTTCTTCTACTGAGGCTGAGGACTACCTCGGAGCCATATTTCATGTAATATATCAGTCTCTCTGCTTCTGGACAGAAACAGGAGATAGCACAGCAAAATTCATTATGAAAGTCAAAGAACAAACTGTTAAACACTTGCAAACCTTGCTGCATGTTCAAGACACTTCAATTCAATTGGCCAGTCTTGATTAAAATCATTCATATATTTCTACGAAAACCACAGAAGGCAAGTAGGTTCTCAGAAGCATTATGAGGAAGAACGTTTGGTCTCTGGCACACGCTCTCAGACATCCTGCTCCACATATCACATCAAGTATGAGGAAAACCTCAGATCAATCACCATGGAAGTAAAACAATACTTCATTCTTTCCATGATGCTGTCTGGAAGAGACTATAAAAGGAGTTTCAGGTTTATGTTGTGAAATCCTGGACCTGCTCAAATTAAAGGCCTATCTCCTGCTGACTCTAATAGAGTAAACACTTTTTCTGTGAAAAGCTGAGAAAGAGCTGGACAACCTAAGAGGAAGAAGGAGTCAGGCTCTCACCTAGTAGGTGTCTACCACATGTTCTAAATGTGTCTGTGGGTCCTTGCTGCTTATTGAAAAAAACATGGGCAGTGGCCTTCTTACCTCTAAAGAAAACTAATAGCTACTTTGGACTTCTTTGGATTCTGTCTAGAATCATGGTCCTGATCATGATGAGAAGACATGGCTTGCCTGATCATACAGCAAAAGAGAATCCTTCCATAGTGGCTGCAATACATGAAAGAAAAAATGCAATTAATTGGTAATCAGGTCTTGTTGGGTATACATCAAGAATAGCTCTTGGATGGCTGTGACTAAGAATATTGTTTACTGCCAACTACACTGAGACTGCCTTGTTCTCTTGTCTATTGCAAAGTGAATCTCATTCTCCAATGTCTCCCTAGATGCCTTTAATGTTTCAGCAGACACAGTCTGGTTTTGAGTTATTTCAGTGAAAAATGTAATTGAATTTGAAAGCACAGTACTTTCTTATCTTTGAGTAACAGAACCCGAGAATGGTTTGGGTTGAAAGGACCTTTACAGATCATACAGCCAAAACCCCTGTCATGGGCATAATTATGGATACAGTCTTTCCATTATCCATTTTATTCGTTTTTAAATATATTACTGCATATACTCTTGAAAGTAAACAACTGTAAATTTAATTGTAAATTTGAAGGATGGGGGTTTAAACTTAAGACACTAGTTACAATAGACAAACACAACATTCCAGTAAAGTATGTCACTTTCTCTGAAAATGCAGAATTATTTTGGAAAACAGAGCAAAGTTTCATTTATTTTCGTGTCTTGATACATGATTGTATAACAATATCTGGTTTCTAGATGCTATTTTAAAAAGTTTATATAGGTATAAGTAACTTAGATGTATTACAGAAGACATCTAACAGGAAAAACAACAGACATAAATGTATCTGTTTATCCTATTCCAGTCACATTGACTTAGTAAGAAAGTTTTGAAGTACCTTGAAATCCCCCAGGGTTCTCAATTCATTGACCTTAGCATTGTAACTTGCCTCTTGTATATCCAGGGGAGAAATCACTGAGGATAGAAGACTATTTCTTCCCACCAGAGAACATCTGTGCCTATGCTAGATTTAAAGTGAAGGAATTAATTTTGGTATTTCCGGCATCAGCAAGCAATTACCATCTAAATAATTGTTTCCTCTTACCACAGCTTCTCATATCTAACTATTTCAGGAAAAAACACAAAGGTATCATTTGCATATGTCAATCCTTTATGGAAACTGGCACTTGGTCAGTTTAAAGCACTATGGCTATTTCAGTGCAAAATTGTATCTCATTTACAAGAAAAAAATTCAGGAAAAGAGCAATGATTTTTAAAAGGATGAGGGGAAGAGAAAGGTGCAATGGTGATGGATTAATTTCCTCTGAGCTGAGAGACAGGCTGCGTAGTCAGGAAAACAAGAGTGATAAGTTCAGCAGAAGCAGTGGTATGTAGAGCAGAACTGGAAAAAAAGTGTTTCAAAAAAAGGTTTGCTGCATTCATCTTTCCTTCCAGAGAGATCTTGTATGACCCAGAGATCAATGTGTGTTAAGAGCCCCTTTCTGGGCTAGGTTGCTGCGGTGTTATGTTTAGCCAGTGCAAACCTAAACTTCTGACATTATTCTCCAAGCTAACCAAAAAAGCACATGTTTTTAGCATCTTTTGTTTTCCATACGAAAGGAACAAAAATGTCAGTTGTGGATAAAAAACTCTTTATCAGGCATCTGCATTGGTGAAAAAGCCATGATGTGGACAGCCAGAATCTTTCAAGTTCATGAGCTGTTCTACCTACATCTTATTCCTTCAAAATATCATATTATGTGGGGTGTGACAGAAAGACTGCATATCTATGTCCTGTTGCAATGCTAAGAAGTCACCCAAAAAATCACTTTTGTTTAATACTAGGCAATAACTTTAGTGTCAGATTTGGAAAAATAAGCTTATCCCTAAATTTAGCCCATCTCTTTCTCTGCTTTTCTGCAGCACTTCAGCTTCTCCATTTGAGCCAGAAGCCATTCTAATTCTGAGTGAGTAGATAAGCAGCTGTCATATTTCCTTATGCCATTCACAAGAAACAGGTGCATCCAGAACTGAAGCAGAATCTGAGTGCCAGATTTTATCTTCCCTCTGGGTACATATTCATTGTAGTAAAAGTGTCACACACCTCTGCTGACTGTGTTTATTACAGTAACGTCTTGAGACATCAAGAGGAGCCCTGCATTGTGCTAAGCCCAACTTCCCATTTGCTACATGTGAGTCAGAATTTTATCAACCCTACTTTTATTGTGATCCCTTGATACTGCACTATTAACAGGAGTTAACAAGTAATGGAAAACTATTATGACCATTAAAGTATGCAGAGGAATAGTAGCCAACTCATGCTTATGCATATGCCAGAAACCAGAACACACATTTTTTCCAGTTCACAAACACTAGAGAAAGGAATTTTGGCCCTGGCATTCTTGGGAAAAATCAAATGCCTGAAGGACATTTAGTTCCAGCAATGGTGAAGTTTTTTCTTGGTTTGGGAAGGTGTTGGCAAAGATATTTAAAGATGTCATTTTAAAAGTAAATAAAATCAATGCATTTTATTCATGTTTTGAAAAACACACACATTTCAGGTAACTTATTTTCAGCCAAATACTGGGGCCATTTGTCTAAACTTGCTCAGGAAAACTTATTGAAGTCAATAGGAGTTTTTCTCAGTGAGGGCTGCAGGATTTGTTTCTAAGAGTCATCAAAATAGTGTATTTATTACTGAAGCAGTAGCAAAATAAGCAGTCACTGTGAATCATCCAAAATAACTGTTTCCTTTAAAGACTAGACATTCGGGCAGATAATTCCATCAGATCTTTATGGACTCGGATAGAGTGGTCTTCAGCAGACATTTGGATAACCTACAAGAAGCATATAGGCATCTTAGAAAAAGAAGAGGCAAAGAATTAATTTCTTGTTTGAGGTAAGACCTGTGCTCTGAGTGTGAGGGGATATTAAGGACAGTGGGACGTTTCTGCCAGGATGAAGGCAGAGTGGATTTCTGGAAGGAAACATGTTTTCACCAAAAGAAAAGGGAAAAAATAAACAAGGTGGAAAAAGAAGCCAACACTTTCCACTGAAAGAAAGAAAAACTATTAAAGGGAAAGAAGAGGTAAAAGAAGAGCTGCTTTGGCAGACTTGTCACTTCCTATTGCCCTTTTTGTTTGATGGATTCAAAATCATGGATTTACTCTTTACTTCTGTATTTAAAAGTTATATTAATTTGCTCTTCCTTTATTCATGTGCTTGCTTTTAAATTCTACTTGCTTTCATGTTTCCATTGCCTTTTCTCCTATTAAAAGAGTATGTATGGATATGGATTTCATATAGAAGAGATCTTAAAACACTTCTTTTACTTTACAGCCCTCTCAAGAGACTGGGGATAAGGGTGAGTTTTAGAAGAGAACCATATTCTAGCAAATAGTCTACTTTGTCTGATATTTGGTGTCTGACATCTGGCAGTTTAAAGATGCATTTGAGGAAAGCACTGAAACTCCCATTCCTTGACAACCTTCCCAGAGAAAAATGCATTTTCTAATATTTGTTTATTTACCAAAGTTGTTCTTTCCTCTGATTCATTCCTTACACTAACATGTGTTAACTTTTCCTCTTCATTTGCTGAGTACCTGATTTATGATTGGGGCTGCTAGACTTCATCATCATACAGTACAGATTGTTTGGCAATAATTTGCCCTGTTTCTTGTGTCTCCTACGTCCCTTGTTTAGGAAAGCATCAAAATTCTGGCCCACACACATTCTATTGTAAACAGGCAAAATTCAAAAACATTCCTTTGCCAATGCCATTTAAAATAAATATCTAAATTTAAAAAGATTGGGAAAAAGTAACTTATAGAAGTCAAAATAGCTACCAAAATTTAAAAAGCAAATAAACAAAGTATGTTTGTTTTCATAGACTTGGCACTTTAGAATCACAGAATCATAGAATATTCTGAGTTGGAAGGGACCCACAATGATGTCAAGTCCAACTCTTGAACTCTCACATTATTTTTTAAATATTATTAAAAGCACCACACGTTTCTTCCATAACCTTGCATGGGATCTCTAAGAGCAATCACATTTTAAATTATAAATTCAGTAAATGTGTCTGCAAGATATTTTCATGAAGAAAGATTCATCAATTTTCATATGCAGAGTCTATCAACCTGTTTTCAATCACAGCCATCCAGATGATAGATCTGACACATTCCCAGGAGATTCAATCTGGGCAAGTATTTCTAGAGCTGAGACAAGTGCAGAAGCAAGAACACTGAACTCAAAGCCCCTCTGCTTGAGGACCCAGCTGCCCTTTTAAACAATATATTAACAGTGTGAATGCTCATGGAAGCAACCCTGAGACAGAAGGTGTATCAAAATATATAATATTAGATTTCAGACATTCTTGGTACTGTCAAAGTAGTCAGAGTAGGTTACATAGTCCTTCACTAACAAATAAGTGTCATAATTTCAGCATGTTTTTAAGACATATACAGGGTGTTTCTTTGGAAGCCCCACTCTCAGCAATACGTTGGTTATGGAACTTTTCCTACCTGAGCTATAATATCAGTCAGAGGGAAACATAGGAAAAAAAGTTCTTGCATGTAGATAATCACCAGGCATTTGGCTAAAGCTGGAATACCAGTGTAGCTACTCAAGGTTTGTGGCAACTGTGCTTATTATGGGGATATGGCCTCATACCAGCCTGTGTGCATGTATCAAGGTACTACGCAGTTATCCTTGTGCATTATCTCATGGGCACTTGCAGAGCTCAGCTTGATGGTCTCTTTGAAGCAAAAATTTGTGTTCTGGAAAGAATTACTGTTTTCCATTAGACACAGATTTCAGTGATGAATACTATACCTGGTTCAGAAAAGGGATATGGGTCATCAGACAGACACTGACCATGATAGCTTTCTACAAGAAACTCTCAGGGCAGTTATTTCCTGTCTAGAATTCCCTACAATTTATCCACATCAAGAAAACCAGTGTATTTTCAAGGTGGTGAATGGGATTTCTGTCCATAAAACAACTTTCTTTTTAAAAACTATTTTATGATGACCAGTGAGAACCATTCTCAAGCCAAATGTGGGCCTGTCCTTGAGCAAATGGAAATGTTTGTTTCTTAGATGCAGGATGTAAATCAGACAGTCCTCACACTAGAAACTCCAATTGTTCTGTGACTGCAACATTCCTCTGACTCTAAAGTGTTCTGTCCTTGCATTAAATCAAGCAAACAAGGACTCCACTTCTATTTTCCACTTCCTAGTATTGTCTATCGACTTATTGACTGTTCCAAGATATGTCACTCCTTGGAGCACTTACACTCCTTCACTGAATTTCCTTCTCTTAAAACTCAAATAAAAGGACAACTGCAAATACTTGCCTCATAAAGAGTAGAAAGATTCAGAAAAACTCAGTAGCTTCCATTATGCAGAACATTTCCCAAGCAGGTCTTTTCAGAGGACAATACCAGCCTTCAAAAAGACTTAGTTTAAGGCAGAGTGAGTAGAAAATGTTGGTCAATTGAATCAGTTACTCCACAGTGCCACTATCAGTTCTTCAATACAAAATGAATACAAGTGGACCCAGAAGGGAAGTCAGATCTGCCAAAAAACAGAGGATGCTGAGTCAAGTAGCATCAGTCTCACAACTCTAACTTGTTTGCTGGGGGAGCTTGAGGACTGAGCACAAATACTAATTTCTTTCCAAAACCGCAACACACAAATAACTGAAAAAAAAATGAGGAGTCCGTCTCTGGCCTTCAGACTCCAGACTTGCTCTGAGGAGCTGAGAGAGGGAGAGCATTCTCTCCTGGTCCTTCTCTGATGACACCCTTCTAACATCTTTGTTATAGGTGTAAGTTTGGCCATCTGGAAAAATCATCACTGCATAAGTGCTCTTGGGCAGAAAAAGTTAGGGCAAATGTTTGACAGCTTTATTCCTGCAGTGAATTGTCATTATTACAGTTTCAAATAATAGTTTCAAATCACTCACAAAATTATGTCTTATATAATATTCATGAAAAAGTGGATTGATTTGGAGCCAATCCTGGGGAATCATAGCCAATCATTATTAAATGCAATCTGCATTCCTTCAGGACCAGAGGATGTGTAGATCACTGGATTTTTTGCCTGAATTAATGCAAGATTGATATTATGTGTATTAAATATTCATAACTTCAAATTAGTAAAGATTTGCTTTAAATTTACTTTAGTTGCAAAATTACTGGTGATATTTCAAGTAGTAGAAATTTCAATGCAAAGGGAGCACAAAACTTTAATTTGAAACCTAAGTTAGAGAACTGTGATATCACTCAATCACTTCTAGAATCAGAGCTGAGCTACCATGTCCAAATTCAGATGAGGATTTAAAAGGCCAGCATTTGAGAATTTTAAATCAAGCATTTTGGGAATGGTATGTTTTAAAGATTTGGGTCAGTCATTACATAATGAGCTGAATGAGGGTTTTTAAACATGTTCACCAAAAAAACCTCAAACAAAAAAACCCGCCACAATAAAACCCTAAAATTTTGGGGCCCAGTTATTTTGATTTTGTTTACATTTTAAATGAAAGCAGTACTTGTTTGCATAAAGTCTTGTGTTCACTCCCTTTAGCATTACATTGTAACATCCACTGGCAGCACTATACTGATAAAAACCTTCCCCGACACTACCTTACCCCACTTAAATGACAGGCAGTGACCTGGACACCATTTCCCTAAGGAATGTGAAGCAATTTCCTATCATTAAATCCCATGGAAACTTTTCAAAATACTTCCAAAGAGGTAAAGAAATCCCAATTGATTATCACTTCAATTCTACACCTTTAATGCTTTATGTTGCCTGTCTGACCTGTAACCAGAGCAAAGGTTCTGGAAGCCATTAAGAGAGTAACTATGCAGCAAACGCACAAAGTATTACTGAGATTTAAGGGCAACTTCTGTCTGCTACTCAGCTGGTTCTCTGGGGACAAGACAGCCAACATGAAGAATGTTCAGTATCATCACTGTCTATTTTGATTTGAGGACATAAAGGCTGTACAATGAGACACCCTCTCCTAACCACTGTTGGGATATATTTATTTACAGCCGGAATGATAATTACATGGATGGTTCTTTTAAGATGAAGTATGATTCTTCCTTCTCACTTAAAAGTAAGGGTGATCATACTAAATCTGTTATTACAAGTGGTGTTTTCTTTTTCCTGGTACTATATAAGACTGCCAGCCTGCCAGCTCAGCAAAGATATCAACAATCACTTGTTTTGTTGACCAGATAAATACAAGTGCATTTCATCTTAAAAACTTCAGCATTTCATATACATACTTTTCAAGCAAAAGAATACACTATTCTGAAGGAAGGAACACTGCTTGAGTGAGTTCTCATACACCTTCCTCAGCTCCAGAGGATGCTGGAGCTGCGTCAGAGGAAAGATCCACTGTGGCAGTGTCCAGTCCAAGCTGTGGTCATGTTCTGCAGGAATGGAGCATGTGACTTTCTATAAAGTAGCTTTTAAAAAAGTATTCTATAATTTACTACAGGCTCTCAGTGCTATAGGCCTAGATGTACTCTAGAAACCTATTGGTCTCAGTAGAAAAAGTAGTTTTGTTTTTATCTCTAGGCACTTATACACGCATGAAAAAAAACCCAAACAAAATAAACCCTTCTATTAATTTTAGAGAACATTTTGGCCATAAATTAAAAAAAAAATATCATATCTGTATAGAAAAACCCAAAACATCTAATATTTGGTAGAGGCCTGGCTGGAAGCCTTACCTTTACTATCTGGCTTTCCAACATTATTTTCATACACTAAAACCAGATCTATTAATATCAACCAGGAATTACTTCCATGTGTTTCCATATAAAATATTCTCTCTTCTCATGTTTAATAAATTTCCTGTTTCAAGAGATGTAAACTCCTTGCTTCCCCCTTCCTTTCTTTTTTTTCACTTTCCCTTTTCTTTCCCACCTTTTCATCTTTTTTTCTCCTTCCTCCCTCTTTCCTTCTTTTTAACTTTCTTTTTATCATCTACTTCTCATTTTCTTCTTTTCACTTTCTTCTAGGCTATGCCTTTTTTTTTCTCTTCCATTTAAAAAAAATACTATGCAAGGGCATAAGTATGTGTTTAAAATAAAAATCTTAAAATTTCATTAACAGATTATTTCTGGAGGGTTCTTCCTTTTAGAATTTTTTCTTTAGAGCACATTGTTGCTGTTCACCATGCTGAGAAGTAAAACTAGAAAAATTTTATTAGTAAAATATAGAGATATGAAGGCTCAAGTTAACATACACACTAAATAAAATCCTAGTCTATGTAACTCCAAGTTCACTATAAATATTTGCACACTCTTCCTGGAGAATAAATAAAAGCTGACAATCAGCAGTGATGAATCTCTACACTCCTTTAAATTTGGGCCTTGAAGATATTTGTATTTTCTTATTAAATTTTCTTTTGTCTTATGTGTTGTAGATGTTACAACAGACATCACAGGGAAACTTTGAAGTCAGTTGCTTGAGCATACAAGGCGAAGTCAAAACATTGGCTACTGAAAAAACACTTCAAAACTCACAGTCTTGATATAGAAAAACAACAGACAAGAAAAAAGTAAAACTCCTTGTAATACATTTTTGTGTAAGTGTATAAACTAACCCTCATGCAGAATTGACTTGAAATAACTCCTCAACACTTGATACTCACTCTGGCTAATTAGACAATACAGAGGGACACTAGATTTTGCAAATCCCCAGTGGTATTTGATTTAGCTTGAGAGGCAATTTGCATACAAGCTGTCCTCTGGGTCTTCAGTCCATCTTAACAAGAAAACATCACACAGCTCTATTTTTAAACAAGGCATTTCCATTTCTTTGCATGACTAAAAATTCTGAAATTTGAGGAGAAAACAAACCAGCAGTTAGCTACGGTGTGACAGATCACTGTTATTTAAATGCTTAAATAGCATCCTGTGGTACTGCTGGTCAGTGGCATCTGGCTGGCACCCTGCACTGAACTAAGGTCGCCTCTGAGAAGGGAAGCATTGTAAGGAGGTACCACCTGTAAAGAACAAATGTTAAATGAAGACATAAAATTCAGCTTCATCTTCCAAGTAAAAAAAGGATATGTCTGTACAAGAAAATGGCTCATCTGTAAACTCTATGAACCCTATGGCTGCTCAGGAGTGAATATAGACACATTCTGGTCCATACCATAAGAAATGCAGGAGCAAGATGACTTAACTGCTCAGTTAAAAGAGAAACATAACATTTAATGTGAAATTGAGATATTGCATGAGATGGCTTCATATTCTAGGACTCTCTAAAGTATATTATGTGTGTTGCTATTTCTCACTAAAACTTTCTCTTAGTTTTCTTAAGAATTTTCTCCACAAACCTGATATTTAGATTTAACAACAAAAACAAAAAAAATCCCATGAAATAGCTAGATAATATCCTAAGAATACAAAACTCTTCACCTTAGGAACATGAAGGAGCTCTCTTTTGTCTGCTGGTCAGATTGAAACTTCAGGATGTGTATTATCACTACATCTCTCCTTTAGGACTCCAGTAATCACTTCAATTTTGTGTCAGACAGGCGTATTTAGTGATTTTATACAATGCTTGCCAGAAGTAAAATAACACAATACATCAAGGTATAGGAAAAAGATATATAGATCCTTTAATTCATAAATAACAGGAATGCAGCCATGTAAAACCTATTTCTATCAAACACCACTTCCATATGTGATCACTCCTTATACATCTTTGGGAAAAATAACACTAAAATGACAAATTTAGAAATCATCATGGAAACAAACCCACTGTAAAAGAAACATCCCACAGAACCTTCTGAACTTTGTGACCAAATATTGAAAACCAGCTAAACTATTTTATCCATAATTTTACTCATGTTTTTGCCATGTGCAAGTCTGAAGATCAGTCCTCTTATACCAACCTAAACAAAAAGACCCAGAGGGAAGCATCAAGCCACCTCTCTACTTCATTGTCTGAGGCCAAACCTGTACCTGGACAATTTTTCTGTACAAATTTTAACATCCTGAAGACTGCTCTAACTTGTACCAGTTGGCGAGGTTCCAAAGGAGCTGCCTTTGTGGCTATAGCTGACAGGGGCTCAGAAAAGCATCAGTCATGGTTCCATGCTGACACTGGCACCAAGACAGAATACAGCTTTTCCTGGCTCTTTGCTAGAAGGCATCCCACCCACAATTTTAGAAAAATATCAGGTATTAGAGTGGTGAAAAGTACTCCTGATGGCAATATTTCTGGAGTTTTCTATTTTAGCCTGTTTATCAACCTATACAAGCAATTAGAGTCTGCATTAAATATGTACATTAACATGCAGATAGGTAAAATGTACACTGTTAAAAAGAAAAGGCCTGGATCCTGAGACAGGAGAGAGAAAGTTAAAAAATATTTTTTGTATTTTTCTTTCACAATGTGCAATGTTGAAATTTCAGTTTGCTATTTATTTTTCTCTATTTTTCATGATTTATCTGTGTCTATGAAAGTGATGTTTACATACCATCAAATAGATCTTCCTTTTTCCATGGTAAATATATAATTATAGGATTTCTTCTGTTGAAAACAGTCATACTTTACACCTTTTTTATTCCTGCCCACTAGGTAGTGATTTTCTCTCTTACCCATGGATTACTCTCTTTCAAATCCATCATTCCCAACTACTCATTTGGTGGAGCACAGAAAGCTTTTTCAATCACTCCTTTTTGCTGACCATGCATATGAGGTTGCGGAACTCAGTCTTGTCATCACAAGAGATTTGTTTTGGTACGGTTTTATTGTAAATTTGAAATAATGCAGTTATGATCTTAAATGCAGATGTTTGGCTTTCAATACCACAAAACATTTTAAAGTTTGTTTGCATCACATGGAAAGAGCTCTAAGCTAAAGTAAGCAAACACACCTTCTCTAATAAAAGTGTTCGTGTAGGAGATTACATCCATCCAACATTTCAAATTATTTGTCTCCTGTCCAGACACAGTCTTAGACAATGACGTGTTCCATGCAGTTATAGAAGCAGCATCCACATGACAGGTCTCCATGCTCCTTTAAGTGGTTCAGATAACATGGTTTTCTTTTAAATAGCCTGTCTCTATTTTTTTGTCCATTTTTAAAAGGAAATATAACCTTTCAGATGAAATCTTACAGTAAGTCATTGTGTGGCTAAGAACCCTTCAAAAACTTGTTATAAAGACCTGGTAAGCCCTAGACTCTCATAGAATTTATGTAGTAAATAATTTCTCATATTTTGTTTCCCATATGCATGGCACATTCCTTGTATTTTCAGTCATCTAAAGAACAATAGCATCACATGCCATGGTACTCAGTTAACAGTCCAAAGAGCCACTTCTGAAAAGACTGCACAGACAGGTACTTGAAGAGGAGATTCACACAGTAGAAAATTAAAGAAAAGCTTCCTAGGGGAAAACTCAGGCTAGAAAAATTGGATTTTTCCCACTCAACAGGGAAAAGAAGCCACTTGTCCAAAAAGCGCAAATTAATTTTATCATCTGAAAAAATAATTTCCTTTGTATTTCAGTGACAGAATTATAACTCGATCACAGAGTCCTATAAGGAGTGATGGACTGATTATTTTCATGTACATTGAGGAGTCTCAATTAAAAAACTTTTAACTAATTAGACCTGCAAACATTTGCACTATTTTTCTTGGTTCATCTAATCCTTGTGCTCTGAACACTCCATTTTCTGCTTTTATTTCAATCTATGAAACACAGGGGTGAATAGTGTTAGTTCAAAAGTTCAAAAATGCTCATATTTGTTTTTAGAGGAAAACTTCAGATAATAAAAGTTAAAGCACTATTAGAGATGCAATTTTAAATCTAGGAAAAGGTAGATAGCTGCTGCTGACAGGAATGCTAAGCAAGAAAGTACCCATCATTTTTAAGAGTTCAGGTGAGAGTACAGACCAATAGGTTTACATAACATTAAACAACTAGTCAATTAAAATTTTTTTGCTCATCAGGCAAATACAAAATCCTTTTCTTAGAGCTGCCTTTGCTCAGAACTTTAACATTACATGGTCAAATAGAAATATTAAATTAATTTTCAGTACATCTGCAGATCTTCTGAAAGCCTCATTGCTTTTAAATCATACTGCCTCATATAACTGAAAACAGGGTGGAGCAAATGGAAATTGTGTATATTCTAAGCAACAGAATTCCACACTGCAATTCTAAGCTATCACTTAGTAGACAAGACAATCTTAGAGTTCAAATTCCTTCATTCCACTTAGAAAAAGCCCTGCATTACATTCTTCTAATTTATTTACCACCTTCTACAGGCCAATTCTGTAACACTTTTAATTAAAGGGTATATGGAAAACAATAAAACAGATAGAAACACCATTGGAGTGTATTGCTCGGACCCCAAAACCATTAATTACTTAAGGAATCATAGAACATCCTAAGCTGGAAGGGTCCCACGTTGAGGTCCATCTCCTGGCCCTTCACAGAACAGCCTCAAGAATTATACCACATGCCTGAGAACCCCAATGTTTCTTGAACTCTGTTAGGCTGGTGCTGTGACCACTTCCCTGGGGAGCCTGCTTCAGTGCCCAACCACCCTCTCGGTGAAGAACCTTTTCCTAATATCCAACCTAAACCTCCCCTGACACAACTTCAGGCCATTCCTTCGGGTCCTGTCACTGGTCACCAGAGAGAAGAGATCAGTGCCTGCCCCTCCTCTTCCCCTCATGAGGAAGCTGGAGACAGCTATGAGGCCTTCCCTCAGTCTCCTCCTGGATGAACAGACCAAGTGACCTCAGCTACTCCACATATGTCTTCCCCTCAAGACCCTTCACCGTCTTCATTGCCCTCCTTTGGACTCTCTCTAAAAGCTCAATGTCCTTCTTATACTTACACCAAAACTGCCCCCAGCACTCAAGGTGAGGCTGCCCCAGTGCAGAGCAGAGAGGGACAATCCCCTCCCTTGCCCGGCTGGCGATGCTGGGCCTGACGCCCCCAAGGACACACTTGGCCCTCCTGGCTGCCAGGGCACTGCTGACTGCCATTCAACTTGCCATCGACCAGGGCCCCCAGGTCCCTTTCCACAGCGCTGCTCTCCAGCCCCTCATTCCCCAGTCTGTCCATACATCCAGGGTTGCCCCATTCCAGGTGCAGAATCTGGCACTTTCCCTTGTTGAAGTTCATGCGGTTGGTGATTGTACAGCCCTCTGACTTGTCAAGGTTCTTCTGCAGGGCCTCCCTGACTTTGAGGGAGTCAATGGCTCCTCCCAATTTATTATCATCATCAAACATACCTAGTACACACTCCAAGCCTGTGTTCAAATCATTTCCCCAAAATGGAGCCCTCCAGAACCCCACAGGAATTAACAACAGGTCGCCAGTTTGATGTCACCCCATTTTGCATCCGACCCCTGAACCAGTTGCTCACCCATGACATGATGTGTTTATCCAGATCTGTATTGGATATTTTAACCAAAAGGGTACTGTGAGACACAGTATTGGAAGCTTCACTGAAATCCATAAATACTTGATTAACTGGATTCCCTTGATCAGCTAGGTGGGTTACCTTGTTGTGAAAGGAAATCAGACTTGATAAGCAGGACTCTCCCCTCATGAAACTGTGCTGGCTGTGATTGATGACTGTGCTGTCTTTCAGGTGTTTCCCAATAGCTCTCAGAATAATCATCTCCATAATTTTACCAGACACTGAAGTATTACTGACAGGCCTGTAGTTTCCAGGATCATTCCTCTCACCCTTTATGAAAATTGGAAAAACACTGGCGCCTTGTTTAAAAAGAAGTTTACAACCTTAATTTTTGTTTAAGAAGAGGAAAGAGCAATAGTCCATGTCTTACAAAATTCTACTGCAAGAGAATTTAAAGAATATGTAGGAGTTTGGTCCACAGAACTTACAGGGTTACCAAGGAAAGGTTTTTCTTTACATTAACTCTTCACATGCAGCTGGTAACAGGAAGAATCAATGTTCACTGTCTCATCTATATCTATATCTATATCTATATCTATGTTCCCTATCTTCCAAGATGTGATTCCTCAGTGATCACTGAACAGCATAATGTAAGGATTATTTAAGTATTACTAAGCTTTAATATATTCTAATATTGTGTAAACATTTAGGTATGCAGTATTTGTTGTATTGCATTGGTTGGTGAGGGTTTCCTCTAGACATGTAGAAGACAGAAGAAGGTTAACTATTATGCAATGATGGTGCCACCCAAGCTGCCCTTTCAGAACTGCAAGACCAAGCAGCAGTTTCACCACAAGCACACTTAAAAGGAAGAATGTAAATACTGCCCAGGACTTCATTATTAATTAATTGATTAATTAATTAGTTTCCATCCCTATTTATCACATCAGGTCTTCAACACAGATTTCTCTAATTGAAAAAAAAAACCCCAGTTTGTGGAACATAAAGGAAGAGATTTCTCCTCAAGCAGCTCCTGATAGCAGCATTCCTTAAACCCTGAGAGTTTATTCCCAGTCACACAGCTTCACTCAGGAAGCTCCACTTATAAATATCTGATTTAATTTCTGGGCAATTCAGGGGAAGCACAAATTACGTGTTTTGCACTCTATTTCTGATTCATAAGAAGTCTTTGGCAAATTGTTTACATTTTCCCTTTAACTTTCCTATCTTTATCCTGGAGTAAAAACATTAATTACTGCAAAGAATTAAGTACTTTTGAGTGCTATATAAATGCCAAGTGTTGTGAGAAGAAAATGGAACCTGGAACGAGATCCTGGAAAAACATTACTACATGGGCAAGAAATGAAAGAGTAGGAAAATGAGGGATAACAAAGACTTAGGAATACCAAGAAGAAATTAGTTAACATGCAAGACAATTGCTTTTAATTGGGTTCTTTCCCTTAGTTTGTCAGTTCCTCTACATCAGGAGAAAGACAGGATAGATATTTGGTGATTTCAAATTCCATTATGAACCTACCTGGAGGGGAAATAATGAATCACCAAAATGAGAGTCCTCTAGCAGGTGAGACTTCACACACACAGAAATGCTGATGGAATTGTTTTACTGTCAACAGCTAAATTTAGCAAGATGGCTTTCATCTCTACCACAGAGAAGGCTGCTTTTGTCTCATCTTTATGCAAGTTGAGCCCATTGTGACTACAATATTCTGGGAATAGAATAGTATTTCTACAAACTGGTATTACTGCTGAGAATTTCCACTGATACCTGAAATTTTATTCACGTTTAGGATAAATATCACATCTTTGGCAGTGTTAGCAAATGGGTATCTTGCTCCGCAAACAGTGATCAACATTTCTAAGAAAATATTGTATATCTATCTTTTCCCCACTGAAGGAAAAAGTGTGTGCTCTTAGAAATAGGTCTGTTTTTTGCACCTTCTGGTTCTCCAAACAGTAAAGAAAAAGCCAGTTTCCTCCATTTGCATAAGCAGAATATGTCTTTTAGCAGCTGATTTTTCCTAGTATAGTGTTCATCTAAGCAAAAATGATCACTAAATAAATTTTGCCTCTTTCCCTTCATCTGCATGTTGCTCCTAAAATGTCTCATTTTTTTTACATAATTGATCAGCGTTATTTGGATGAATGTGTTTGCACAGCTTTGGCAAGCCAATGTGGGTTTTCCCTCTCATGCAGGAGGGAACCATTTATTTCAAAGAGTTAAACAGCCACAGGACCCTTGAGATGTTCTACATCCTCTAGCTGTGGTATGCACTCTGCTAAGCTTTGAACGATACCCTATGCAGCAGCCCCTTTGAGGATATGGCTATGTAAACCATTCAGACTCTTTTCCTACCTATACTGAAGGCCTAGTGTCTCCAGAAAAAAAAAAAATCTGACGATTCCTGTAATTGGAAAAAATTACTGCTAGAAAGAATCAACAACAGGAAACTACTGAAATGGATAGGTAATCCAAACACGTGCCTGAAATTCCATCATTCATAATACAATTGGTACAAATATCCTCAACAAAGCTCCACTGTTAGTCACACATACCATTGTTTACATTGTTGTGATACTTAGATTAACACACATATAACTGTACCTTAAGATTGGGACATTTGTGGCATGACATTAAGTCAACCCCGTCACACATCTGTTTATCTTGCTGCCTGTTAAAAGAGAAGAGCGAATCAGCAACAAAGATGGAGATCCCATATGCCCTGAAGTCCCAGAGCTGCATGGGTTTCTTCCGGAAACTGGGATCAATAAGTGAAAAATGCAGTGTAATACGCCCTTCAAACACAATAGCCAAATAATTTTCTCAGTCACTAACTGTAGCTCAGGAATCTTTACTCTGGAATCATCCAATTTTCTCAGAAAATAGAAATTAATAACATCCCTTGTGTCACCATGTGTGATGGCTGTATAACTTAATCTTGTGATTTCTCCCATTCAGTATATACACGCAGCCACTTAGACACAGCAAAATATTTAGTTATGTGTGTGCAGGAAAGATCTAATTTGGACAAGGTATATTAAACCTCACACTTCCATAACTGGTTTACATAGCATTTCACTTCTGAAAACAAAGACTTGTCAGGCCAGCTGATCTTTGCTTCTTCATTTAAAGACAGACAACATTTCATGACCCCACTTCACTAACTACAACATATCAGAACATTTTACTCACTTCTAAAAGGCTTCATGGAAAATTATCAACTTTATCTTGACAGGCAAAGGGCATTTTTAAATCTTCCAGTTCAGACTCCTTTCTTAACAGTCATTTGGTTCACTGTAAGTTCTGATACCCATTTTTGTTGTTCACATAAGATTTATATCACTGTAACAGAGTGGGGATGGAGAAAAAGTGAGTCAGGGAAGGAAAACCAATCAAGGATGAAGGTAAACAGTATGGGAAAACCAGCTTCCTATACGTTTTTTTCCTGGCAGGAAAATGCAGGCACAGGTTGTGTGAAGGATACTGGGAATCAAGGAATTGAGGGATCTATCTGCTTCAACTGAAGAAAAGATTTCTGGATGTAAGACATTTGCTGTTACTGGAAGATGAACAGAAGGGACAGAATACAGAACCTCTGTAAAATGAATAGACCCAAAGGAGACTGAAACACAGCATTCCAAATAATTTAGGAAAAACAACATTGAGGGCAAACATTTCCTTTATATAACTTGGCAGGCAGTGCTAAAAAATGAAATGTGGATCTCTAGCACTTGGCAACACCAGATGGCCAAAAAAGGCCTTGTGTGAATAATATGCAAAGCAACTGTGAGTTTTAATTCAACTTATCACAAAAATTATGAAAAGAAAGATCTTCTACTCTGCCAAATTTTAAACTGTTTTACCCATCTGTTTTCTTGGGTGTTTTGTTACTGTTTTCAAATCTTTTTAATTTTAGTGAATATTGCATATTAAACACTAACAATTATTTTTCTATTTCAAAATATTATTCAAGGAACATAGAATTAATAGCAAAATGTTCAGAATGTTCCCAAAAGTTTTCAGCAATTTTGTTAAAAGGTAACTTATTGATAGTGGGACAATCCTGGAGCAGCACAACTCGGAGAAAGTAGTCTATCCATCCATTATAATCAATAAATGCACATGCTTTGTCACACAGGCAAAGTTCAGCCAAATGATCTAACTATTTATCAGGCCACTCAGGTTATCATGTCCTTTTTACCCAATCAAGAAATTTGCTGAGTCTGCTATCTCAAACCAATTATGGAGATAATCCTTATGAAAGAAATATTTTTTTGATACTTAATTTATGCCAGTTTTCTATTAATTAATGCTGTGATCCATTTTCCTATAGAATGCATCTTTCTGAGGGAAAAATACTGAAGATTCTGAGCAGTCACAAGACCTTCTTGCATGTACCCAAAGGTTTAGCTCTAACACGAAGCAACGTGAAATAGAACAGCGGATTAAAATTGGTCCACCTCAATGCCACTGCCAAACAGATAAGATATTCTCAGCTTCATAGATAACTGGCAAAGTTACAGCTGGCTAAAGCAGTGAATCAGATAAACAGGAACTGGCCTAATTCACCTAGTAAATCAAACCATATCTGAAAACTCAGGGGGAGAGTTCTAGGTGGACCAGATCAATTCCACGACACAGATTCTGTTAACAATTTGACAGGATTGCCTATCACGAGACTTTAGTCCAAGCCTTGATCTTAGCAATGTTCTTAGCTTGTTGTGAGGTGTCAACAGTGACCTAGATATAGTTGCCTTCAAATAACTTCTTTGTTTGCTTATTTTTTCTTTGTGATTATAATGCTTTACAAATAACTTACAAGAACAAAGAAAGACATCAAACCAAGTTTGTCATAAGAGAAGATGCTGTAGGCTCCCCATTGCTGTAGGGAGAATGGCCAGACCTTCACAGACAATTTGAAGAGTAGGCAACAGTGGACCTGAGGCAGGAAAAGACTAGGTTTTGGAGCACGTGGGTTGCCTCTATCCTAAAACAAGAGTGACTGCTTTTTCTCTTTTCAGGAGTTTTCTAAACACTTTATGTTGTAGAACCTAATTCTGATTTTAAAATACTGTAGTTATTCTATTATAACAATAACAAGGACAGGATAAATTAGTGTTTTCTCTCTGAGCAGCAGGCAGACATAGTACTAGAATACTACCACATATTTTATCTGCATGCTCTGAATTTTTCCATTTCATTCTCTGTCATATGAATTAGACTTTACAGAAATCAATAACCTCATGCCATAATATGGACAGTCATGGCATTATTATGTTTTTTTGCAGAAAGAGTACATCATTCTATTCTTTTCCTTGAAGTTCATCATGCCCTAAGTACACTAAAAAACCAACAGTTAAGGAAAAAGGTTACTATTAAGGTTTGATACAGAAAGTCAAAAGCACATTTTTAAGGAAATACCTTGATGTCCAGCAAAGAGCAACGCAAAATTTATAATATGCAATCTTTTCTTCTTTGTTTGGGCTTTTCTTAGTAAAAGAGAAGTTTGTAAAAGATTGAAAAGGGAACTACTTGAGAAATTACTGGAGAAGAAAATGACATGTTGAACAACCTTCTTCATTGCTGAGCAAACCTCTAATTTCTTCTTCATCACATTTATTTCTCCAAAATATTCATTTCAATTTTTAGTTTAGTCAAAGGAACTTTACAAGGTTTATGATTTTTTATGATGAAAAAATGTGAAAGAGGGATGAGTCAAAGACGCTATTTCTGCCTCTGTTCTGAAAGCCGTTGTATTTAAAAATCTTTTCAGCTGCAACTGTTATTCAATTATGAAAGACAGATTTCAACAGAGCAAGAAATTGGCAGATTTTATGATCTGGGACATGCAGGTTTCTGAAGAATCAATTTTCATTAAAAGACCCGGGAATTTGTCTTGTCCTACTAGGCTTAATTGCTTCATCATCCAATGAAAAAACCTCTTGTTTAATCTCTGTTCCCTTCACCATTCCGTTGGAGCAGATGATTGCATTGAAGCTCTCAAGATTTATCAGCTACAGGTAGCAAATCCTGACAAATGACAAGCCTAAAGAAAGTTTGATAGGAAATTCTGGCTTTTGCAACTCAAAGGAAAGAAATTAAAGGAACACATGCTGAAAAGAATTGAAAGTGTGTCAAGTCACCAAAATAAGGGCATTTTTAGGACCTATTGATCAGGAAACTATAGACTTATTCCTGCAGCTTTTCATCAGTTGTGGGGAAAGCCGTGGAAAAGAGCAAATGGAAGAACAGTCAGTAAACCACATTTGAATCAAGGATAGCCAACATGGTCTCAGGAAGGGAAGGGCATGCCTCACTTACTTGCTGGAATTGTTTGAGCCTGTGGCTGCCAATACAAACATGGAGAATGATGTGGATACTGTGCACCTGGATTTTCAGAAAACACTTGCCAGAATTCTTAACTGAGATTACTGTCTAATGTGCAAAGCCATAGTCTAATTAAAAAAGGGCAAAGGGGCCCTCACAGCAGTAAAAGGCTGCCCCTTGGGCAGGAAACAAGACAAGCCCTTCTAAATTGCAGGGAGGTTTCTGGCGTTAGGACTTGGCCTTACTAATAAATGCTCCGTGAGATGAAACTAATCTGTACCTACACTTGGAGAGATTGAGTTATGATGCATCTTGAGGCACAAATAGAACATCATGTTATTTAATATGAAGGCTTATTAATAACAAAATTGTAATTTTGCTAATTGTATAAAAGCAAAAAGTAAATTTCAGCATTAAATAATATCACCTCAAGGGGCACAGCTATAATATCACACACAAAGCCACTACAAAACTTGCTAGAAATATAGGCTGAACACAGGAACAGTTTTAGGCCCAAGAACCTCTGGGAAAAAAAATGTCAGGAGTAATTGTGAAGCTGTAGATAAATAAATGGTCGATTTATCTACAGAATTGAACAGAAAAATCCAAATTTGGGTTGATCTCAAATGAAAGTGCAAAAAAAAATTTAAGGTGAAAAAAATATTGAGGACTAGAAAAACAAACCAGCTCAGTTCCTCCTAAATGTTGCATTTCCAAATACTAGTAAAAAAAGTGAGGGCACAAAGTTATGAAATAATAAATTGGCTTTTTTTTTTTTTACTTACTGTGCAATTGAAAGCACTCACTCAGAATAAAGAAAACATATATCCCCTGCCATTTTCCTAGTCCCCAGGAGTCTGACTTGAACAAATGCACTAGAAGGATTTTTTTCTATACCACTTAACATATTTTTTCTTCCACTGAAACTATTCTCCCTGAAAAAATGCATTTATATATTTATTTAGTTTGGGGGGGGAGGGGGTGTTAAAAAAGTATTTCCTAATCAGTAGAGAAACATTCCAGTCCCTGATTCAACCACCAAGCAAATTTAGTTAATTTAACACTGACACAGTTAGACTGGAGTAGAAGTCTTTCTTTCAACTAGAAAAATGTGAGGATTCTGAGCAAACCTCTTCAACAGAGAGGAGTTCTGTGGTCTAGTGAACATCAGCCTTGGAGCACTCAGCACTTTAAGTATCATAACCCCTACTGGAAAAAGGCTGCTGTCCACCTAAATTCCAGGCAAACTTGGGGAATCACTTCACAGATTTCATCAGTCTGGTTATCATAAAGATCTACTCTCATTTACCCAGTACAGAGAATATGAAATGCAAAGTGTAAACTACTAGTGTTTTAACAGACTGGTCTCGAGGTATGGATTTTAAAGATGAATCATAGAAGTCATTGCTTGATTTTTCCAAAATCATACAAAACTTTTGCTTTATCAATCTGTAAAATGAAGAAAAAAGATTAGTCATGGTATCATGGTGATAGCCAGAGACAATTGTATAAGAAATGAAATCACTTTTATTCTGTAACACTTTTGGAGATCATTAATTGGGTTATCCTGTACTCATTTTTGTAGGTTAAAACATCTCTTTCATTCATCAAAGAAACAAAATACTGTTGTTTCTCAAATGAAGTCCTTTCTTAAAAAATCCCCAACAACACTTGCAAGGCTTGATCCTGTATGAATAAGTAGAGGTAACACAGGGGAGACACCGCCCTCCTTGGATTAGGAGGATTATGCTGCCCTTCTTTACAAGGGAGGAACATTTCCACTCCAGCTGTCACTACTAATAAACGAAGAAAGTACCCACATTTCACCAAATCTGCAGCCTGATAATGAGATACTGCAAAATATCAGACAGAGGAAGGAGCTCTGTGGCGCGTAATTCAGTGTTTTGAGAGTTCTGTTCAGCAGCAACTCAGTTCTTCACATTTACACAACGGGATCAAAAGAAACGGGAGTTTGTATCAACGATTCATTTGCACGTCAAAGATTTCCTTGAAATCCTTCTCTCTCCTGGTCACATCCAACCCTCTGTTTCAATGTCTGCAGAAAGAAATAAAGCTATTGCCACAAGAGCTTGTGGCTTACTTCTCAATGCAGTTTGCACAAAGTCAATACCACCTTTATCATGCCAAACCCACAAAACTAGGATGGGGTAAATCAGCAGTAGGTGTGCTGAAAAAAAAGCAAATATCATGTGTTGCACATTTATACTACTACTTTTTTTCACATGCAATCAACTACATGGGAATGAAACTTAACATTAAAATAACTTTTCGCAACATCAGGGGGGATTTTTTTTTGGTTGGGACTGCTGATTCAAATTACAGTGAATGGATTAAATGAATGAATGAAGGACAAGTTGATTTTCTGTGCACCATAGAAAATACTGGTAACAATGGAATGGTATTTTGCTGACCAGAGAAATGCAGTTACACATACATCACAAAGTGGTACAGTGTCTACTATTTGTTCATCATAACTCATGGATTAATGTAATTTTGTGCCATAATTACAGTACTGTAATTTAGAAAGGCATGATACTGTGATAAATCAGACACTACTTTAAGTAGTAAGACCCCTGGCAAACTATAATTTTAGAGGCATCAGGTCAACAAAAGCAAAAATGTCTTCATCACAAGTGCAGTTGTTTGGACAGCCTTCTTAAAGGCCAGATGCAGGGAGCCAACATTCAGCAACAAAACTGCTCTGAGAGGCCTATAGTCCCAAAATTACTCCTTCAACTCAGCAAATCCAATGGTCTAGAAATGCCCCATCTCTGTTTTCCATTTTATGCAGTAAATGATCCCAGTTCTTACTGTGCTTGAGGCAGGGAGTACGCTACATCCGAAATACCTTCCAAATACAGTCATCACCTCTTCGCAAAGAGAATTGTTCAGTTTCTGAGACAACTAAAATGCCCTGAATTACCTTCTCTGCCACCCTTGGAACGAATAAGTAGCATTGACACAAAAAAACTCTGCTGGGCATTAATCCCCTGTTGACAGAACTGTCATACTCAGTCAAGTACATTTGATGCAGATAACGATTCAGGCTCTGTAAAATACCAATGCTGATAGTTACAGTTTTTAGCTGTCAGATTATATTCCTCTACCAGCAATCTGTTTTCTACTAAAAATGTTAACTGTTTCTCTGAACTATAAAGAGAAAAAAGTGAAACAGGAAGATACCACGGACAAAGCTGTAATTACAGATGGTCCTGGTGACAACAGCAAACTCTGGAACCTTGTCCTTCTGGTTAATTACGATGTCATCATCCACTCTGTGCTCAGGGTTTATAGGGCTTTACTTCAGGACCTATCATTTATTCTATATACTAACATCTAGAACTATAACCCTGATACAACCTAGTCATTGGAAAAGGCCACAAACCCTGCTATGGTATGTCTCAATTCCAGTGCTGCAGCTTTACTGCATCTGAGACAGAACCACAGAAAACACATGGGTTTTAAAACTAAGGAAAGTCAGAAAAGCCCTGCTAACTGGAGGTGCTTTTAAGTAACTGATAGCTCTGTACTTCTTGTGCTGTGCACTTTAAAAAGTGTCTGCAAAGGATGTTAATTAATTAACCCATATCCACTCCACTGCAGGCAAGTCAGTCCTAGCAGAGAGATACCTCATTTAGAATATTAAAATGTATGGACTGAGGCTTAGATGTTAGGTTTTGGTTCCTTTTTTTTTCCATGTGCAAAACCAGAAACAGATGTGGAATATCTGTTTATGATTTCTACTGCAGTGTATAGATCAGGAGGAGCTCCACTGAGTAAAGTCAGATTACATATAAATTATTTGCCTTGTAAATATTGCAGAGGATGTGGAATTAGAGCCCTGGAAGTTGTTTCAGACGACAAGATCTCCCTCTCTCTCTAATGTCTCAATAACAAACCTCTCATATCTCTATTCCAAAACGGAAGACATTATTCCCAGTCAGAACTAACCCTGCCCAGAAGCAAACAAATGTTTTTAAAGCTTAAAAACCATGGCTTTTTTCTCCAAAGTCTCCCACAGCTGTGTTATCTAGCCCATTGCTAGAAAAAAATTGTATTTAAAAAGAAAAGTATGGTATCAGAAAGTCAAGTTCTTGCATTTGACAGAATATTTGCTACTGCCCTTGAGATTCTTTTACTTCAGATCCAAGATCCTGAAGGTGCCATATTGTGATTTGTTCTACACTATAAACTAGCAAACCTCTAAATAAAGAAGTATTTTAGCACTAGTAAATACACAGGAAAACCTCTCGACACCAGTAGATATATTCTTCATACACAGGCTGATATGGGTACCACTTTTAAAGGTCTAGGTATACTCTCAAGTTAATGTATCAATGCACAACCATCTCTCCGCCTGGATCCTCCTGTGCATAGACAGGAGATTTTTTTCTCTTCCTACTTTTTAAAATTTACACTTGAAATATTTCAAAACTACTATGTCAGGAGTGAGGACCTGAAAAGGTGTTTTCCCCTCAGGTGTTTCCCATTTGATACTTGGCCGGGCAGCCAGAGGAAAGGTGCTCAGGTTGCCCTGCATAGCCCTCTGCGTGTTACCTGCGCTGAGAGCCACCCCCGGGGGGTTTCACAGGCGGAATGTCTCAACGCAAACTGAGGCCGCCGGGCAAGCGGAACCCGCTGGCCGAACGGACCCTCGGCCGGCGCTGCTCCCGCACCCGGGACGGGCTCTGTGGGGCAGCGGGGATTCCAGGGGCTGAGGGCGCAGCGGGGATTCCGAGGATGCAGGGGCTGCGGGACTCCCGCGGGCCGCGGGCGCTCGGCGCGGCCCCTCACGCCTCGCGGCGGGCGGTGCGCGGGCGCCCTCTGCTGTCCCGCCGCGGCAGCGCCCCGTGCCCGCGGAGGCGGGTCCGGAGTTCCGGCTCCACGCAGGGCCCGGGGGCAGCGAGACCCGGCACACGGGTGGGAAGGCACGGCACGGGCCAGCCAAGAGGTGGGCCTTCGGGGGAGTCGGGAGTTGGCCAACAAAGACTACCAGGACCTACCGGAAAAAAATACATATTTTTCTCTTCAAATTAAAGGGTAAAGCTGTTGTAAATAAGGGGTGAGAATGCCACTGAAGTGCTAAAAAAATGCATGGGCGCATCGATGCGCACGGACATCCTTCCGCCCGCTCGGCGGTACCGCCTGGGCGGCCCCTCAGCCCCGGAGCTGCAGCGGGCGCGGGCAGCGAGCGCGGCCCTGCCAGGCAGCGGCACTGCTGTCTCTGCTCTCTTACCTTGCAGGTGAGTGCACCAGCCTCAAAACATGAAATTCAAGTGGTAACAATATTCAAGCAGTCAGGTCTTCTGCTTCTTGCGCACCAGAAAGCAGCCCAAGGGAATACAAGATACCACATTTCGCCTTAACCGGGCCAAACCAAACCCGGGCTGGCAGTGCAGCTCCTCCACGTCCCTGACTGCCAGAGAGACGCTGGCTTTCTCTCTGCCCTTGGTCCGGCAAGTCATCCGGGGCAACTGGCAGGACTCGAGTTCGGGCAGTCTGTTGTTTTGATGTTTTCTTGCTTTCTTAATCTTGATAAAGGGACCAGACAAGCAGAATGCTTATGATAAGTACATTTTTGTTTATAACTCTGTTCAGTTCAGTGAGGTGGAGATAGTAGGTGGATATTATCCTGTGCTAAATGAGTATAGAATGAAAATAAGCAGCCTACAACCTTCAATCCAGTTTTAAGAACAAGAATATTTATGAGACTATGACATTTATGAACCTAAAGAATATTTATGACATTAACCAAAATCAACTAACAGGACACTTTAGGAAGGCTATATCTGGGTAGTGAAAATCCTGGAACTTTTGAAAAAGAGAACAAAATTCTTTTATTGCATCAGTTGTCTTAAGTAAACAGTGTACCAAAATGAGGCTTCATATTAAACACCATCATTTTAATGGTTTTCAACAGAAGGAAATGGAAAACATTGGTGAAATTAACCTGACAGATGAGGTAGCAGAGCTGCAATTTTAAAAGTAATATCCTTCCACAAGATCCAAGAAAAATGAAACAGTCCTGTGTTTTTCTGTAGGCTCCTTATTTTATTTTCTGTTACTTTGACTGGCAAGCCCAAATATTTTAACATGAATTTTATTACTGAGGAAAACAACATGATTATTTAATGAAGATTATGTTGGAGATGCATCTCATACCTCTAATAGCATAATACTAACTTGAGAAAAAAGTTTATCCAGCTGTTCTTATTAAAAGCTCAGTAGATCAACAAGAAAATTATACATTTGTTTTTTCCCAGTGGTTTTTTTTTTAAATTAGCATTCACAGAAATTAGAATTTCTGCAAAGTGTTTACCTTTACTAAATCTAAAACTTCTGATGAAGATTCCAGTGAAAAAATGTAGACACTAGTCAGAAATACATTCTGTTTCAACTATATCTGTGTCACGATTTTACCATTTTCCCTATTGATGGTTATTGTGATATGAAATGTCTTTGGACCCCATGAACTAAATACTGATGACAAAAAGGAAAGGAAATTACATGAACATGTCGTTCTGGTTCATTTGGTTTTGAAAATATTTTCCTCCTGAATTTACTGTGTCAATTCACACACTTGTTCTTTACACTCCAAGTATCTTTACTTACATTTCAGTCTACCAGAAGGACTGAATTGCAAATTTAGTCCAAACCTCTGAATGACCCTTTTTAAAATACCAATCTGCTAAACAGTGTCACAGACTTGCCTGGAGGTTGTCATCAAGGATAGCAAATCTCTTGGGAAGCCTGAAATGCAGGATGCTTGCCAGACTAAATACTATTTAAGATTCTTCTGATTTGTGTAAATGTAATTATCATTAGAGCAGTTTCAGGGATAGTTATTAAAAAAAGAAGGAGTGAGCACTAAGAGGACCCTACTTGTTCCCTGACAGCATTACCTGGAGTTACCTAAACAACAGACTGTGGTTCCATCAATAACTTGACTGTTACAGACAGGGAGAAAAAAGACTTGTTTTTCTTTCCTATGTAGTCATAGTATAGAAAGGAACTTGATTATTTCTTCATAGTGGCTGCAGTCCTTTACCCCTACTAAAACTAGCAATGCAATGTTTTCTACAATAGGTAATATGTTATGGGGCTTTACAATAGCTTCCCACTTCTAACTTAACAGAAACAAAATTATTATAATCCCATGTAAACAGCCTTTCAGTAGTATGTCATATTCTAGTTAAGCCTGACCAGTACAGAATTTGATCTGTGAGAAGAGTCCAGTGTAAGTGGCACAATTGTCCTAAGAATAATCAATAAGGATTTATGCTGAAAAATAAATGGGGTAGATGTCATCTTCTGGGAATCACAACTGAATAAAAGTAAGAACAGGAAATACCTGAACTGCAGGTCCCATGTGAAAAAAGAGAAACATTACAGAATGCTTTTCTTGGCCTTCACTAAACAGATGCTTTCTCTAAAAGATGTTCCTTAATTAAAAGAAAAATACCAGTATTCCCTTGATTTAAAAGAAAATAAATCATAACTGATACACTATAGACTACTTGCTTTCAGGTTTGAATTATCTACTTCACGCATGTAGATTATATGGTTCTCTTATTGTAAATCTCCTTAGCATCAAGAATATGGCATCAAAGAGCACCTTCAGTAACCTTAGAGGCTTTTTGGTCCATGTTTCTGATTTAGGCTGAAGTTGTTTAGTGAAGATTGAAATTTTGTGGGCTCTCCTCAAAGAGAATATAACATTATGTATCCCACACACAGGGATTCATGCAAAAATAGATATGGTTACTTCAAACTTCAAGAAATATAAATAATTCAATTTCAAACTTTAGAGAACAAAATTAAGTACTTGTGCTCACACTTTCAATAGGAAAAGAAGAAATAATCACAGTTTACAGGAGGGTCTCTTTGCACCTGCAGTTCAGTTGCTGTAGTCCATCATCTCTATTACTTTTGAAAGTACACTATTTAAAAAATATTGAGCCACACTTACAAAGAACTCTGAGTGCTTCCTGTGCTGTCTCCTTGCCTCAGTCTCAACCAGGGCTGGAATCTAATAACTCGGAACTAGTGATTTCCTGGCAGAATATTATATTTCAGCTTACAATCATTCTTTCTGGGAATTGAGGTAGTGCTGTGGAGAGCGCGGAATCCCTAACTGTGCAGGCTGGATTAGATTTACTCTAATCCAATGTTTAAAAACAATATTTACCTTACTTTAGTGGAATTTTAGCCATTTCCTTTATTACCTTGATAATACTTCAGAGATAGTTCTAAATCTGGATGGGAAGGAAGAAAAAAAAGTCCCAGGGAAAATTAGAGAAGTCTATATAAACATGAGTTTTTCCAGCATTCTGATATATACATGTTTATATTTATATATGTATATAATATATGATCTATTATGAAGAAATAGTTTACTGCAAATATTTATATAAATCATGTTGTCACTAGGGATTGCATGCTATTTGATATATTCTGTTCTCATTATTGAGAAAGTACTGGTGCTTTTCTAATGTACTGTTGATAAGAAGGCAACCACAAGGTTAATCTCCCAGGGTTCAGCACTCCAAATGTCCTTCACAAGAAACAACACAAAATGCATTCATATTTTTGTATTCTTATAATAGATCGATGTATATGTAGCAAGCACCAAATTATTTTCTCCAGTCCTGAAACTGTTTGACTGGATGCAGCTTGGAGATTTATGAATACCACTGTAAGGATCAAAGTTTGTTGTCACCATGTCTGTTTAACACAGGCAATTATTAAAAGGAAGGAGAAAACTATTTGTGCCAGAACTTGAACCCTATAATAACTCAGAGTTCTATGTTTAGAACAGAATAAGGAATTACAACACACAGTATTTTGAGGCCTTATTTCCAGTCATTTTATTCCATTCAAGATTTCAAATAGAAATCCTAAGCTGCCACAGGTTTTGTTTTTGTGTGAACAGTTCTTCCACTAACAGGGCAGAAATTACTTTCAGACAGGAATCATTATTTAAATAACACATAATTCCACCCAGTTACAAATACACTGGCAGAGCAAGAAAATTAAATTGGGGGGGAAAGGCTTGGCATATTTCATCAGTTCAAATAATTATGAAATAAAGTTCTAGAGGATCCGCAAACCCAAAAGACCACAAAGGTCACTTATCCATAGCTATTTATTCTGCTATGCTTAATGACAAGTTTTGCAAGCAAACCATTTGGTAAGAGTTTCATCCTGAAGAAATGAAAATAACAATAGTAAAACTTAGCAGTTATATAAAATCATATATGTTTAAAGAGACATGCAATTTAAGTGATGAGGTTTTTCCTCAACGAAAAAACCCTTCTAATTGCTACTGAATGGAAAAGAGAGGCTGCTCAAAGTACTTGGGGTGATTCAAGTTCCCACCTTTCTCAGGGGTAAAAAAGAGTTCACAGTCATTATTCAAAATACAGAGAATCATATAATCAGTCTTAGGTCTCTGTCCAACCTGGGATTCATTTGTTCTTGGCTCCTTGTTTTCAGGATGCTCACTTCTCTTCTGCAAGAGGGAAAATTAGATCCACCTTCATCCCTGTAATGCTTACTGGCCTGAATCCCCACATTGTCCCTTTGATCTCACACTTAAAGCCTCTTTGAGGCAGTTCCCAGCCTGTCCATGTATTTCTTTGGACAATATTCTTTCGTAACACCTGCTTTTGGCAATCGCCTTGAGTAAAGCTGAGGATATAATTAGGTACTCCATGGACCCTGATATGCAGGAGATCTACATACCCCCTTACCAGGATGGAAGAGTAATTCTGAAATTAAAATAATCACAGTCTCTGGGGTTTTAGAAAATGTGGACTTTGCCTAAACTTTCTATTTGGCCACAGCTTTCACAAGACATTAAGTAGCAGTGGATCCATTAAAAGCATGTTTATATCTTCTATATAAAGAAGTGAAGACCTTCAGAAGACCTCTGAAGTCAAAGTAGGAAGACTTAACTTGTCAAGTCTTTCCAGTTAGTTAGGAAGTTTTATTCATATACAGACTTCATCATTACCAATACTAGAGAGCTCTAGAAAATACAGGAATTAAGCAATACTGTCAAGGAACTAAAGCTGTACTTCTCAGATCTTGATGATTTATAAATAATAATAAATCTTAACAGTATCAAAGCTCAGGGGAAATGACATTTAATTTCCTTTTGTTCACTATCTTTTTTTTAGGATTCCATGGAAAGTTATGGGACACTCACCCCAACTTTCGGAGACCCAGCATTCACCATTTCCGGAGACCATCAGAGACCACAGGTGGAATGTTGAAATAAAGCAAGAAAGAGTTTTCTACTGATGAGATGTCCAGACAGGCATGACTAAAGAGATGAGCAGCCACCCATATCCTAGGTATGAGGTGCCATTGTTATATTACCCAGCACAAGGGAAGTTCATCCAATTTGTTTAATTAATTTTAATACTTACATTTCATGTTAATTATTTTTCCCCACCTCAATATACTGTGACCTGAGAATTTTTTTAAGAGAAAAGAATCATTAGAATACTCTCAGTAATATTCTAGGGAAAAAAGGAAAAAAAGAGATTAAAATTGAGAAACAAGTTCTATATTGTTCCACTATATGTTTCACCAACATTCCTTTTTCTTTAACCTTTTGGACATTAGGCACTGTCTTTATTTTAAATTAATTCCATTTAACTATCAGCTAAGAGTAATTGTAGCCACATGTATCTTCTGTGTATCGCCCATAAGAGAGTGGAAGAACAGGGGGAAGGAATGGGTCACCCAGCCTTCCTTGACCAAAAGATCAACCCAAATATTAAAACTAGCCTTCTTCATACTGAGGGTGGCAGAGCACTGAAACAGGCTGCTCAGGGAGGTTGTGGAGTTTCCCTGTCTGGAGAAATACAAAACCCACCTAGACACGTTCCTATGTCACCTGCTCTAGGTGACCCTGCTTCGGCAGGGGTATTGGACTTGATCATCTTCAGAGGTCCCTTCCAAATCTGACTACTCTATGATTATGTAGTATCTGAAATACAAGTGTACATTTTTTTCTGTCTTACAGGTTTTTCTCCCTTAGTTCCAGTGCAAATATGTCTTTCAAACCATCTGGAAGGCTGAGAAACAGCTGACAAAGTGAGTTTTCTTTTCTGCATAAAATATTTTAGAAAAACTGATTTTGTTTCCATTTACTTCCTTCATGCAAAGTAAGGATAGATAACCATCCTTCAGAAAAATTCCAGCTGTGTTAGTTTGAAGGTCATCTTTTGAAAACTATGTGTAGTATGTATCTTGTATGCTTCTATACACAATTATTACTTTCCTTGGTTTTGTTAGCATGTCCTATCAACCGCAACTCCTGTTTTGCTTGGCAAGCCTCCCAACAGTCAACAGACGTTTTCTCCCTCTTATTTTTGCCCTGAGCAAATGACTTCCAAATGATATCATATCTCCTAGAACATAGGGTGCCTCCTTTCATTCCGGGGTTCTCTTCTGAGCCCTGGTGTTTAGAAACTTGGTAAACAAAAAGGACCCTTTTTCAGAGACCGTGAAAACTTTGTGTCTACAAAATTATACTACGGACCACCAAGGCCAACAGATAGTATAGCCAGCCAGGCTTACCTCTAAAATGTTGAAAGACAAGTGTCTTAGTTATGAAAATCTGCAGTTCATAGTGAGTTTGCATGGCATGCTTCTCTGCCCAATAAAATAGATTCAATTTACCTGCTGGAAAGCTTTATTTCGTAAGTTATTTGGTGCTTGCCACATATTGTCTTACAATTGCCAGTAAGAGCCACTAGCATTCAAAGAATACGTATAGATCATCTGATGCTGCTTCCTTTCATAATTTCTTTAGTGGAGGCAACATATGAGATGGAAAGAAAATCAAGAGTTCTCAAGCTTGGGCTGAGTTGAAATATCACAGTTAAGTCATCTAGCTTTTTCATGCTAAAGGTCTAAAAATAAAACAGGAATTTTTCAGAATTAACCTCCTAGACCAGATTAAAAAAAATCAAGACGGTATTTTTCAGTAGGCACTTATTGCTGTTACGGAACCTGGACATCTTTAAGACTCAACTGAGCTCTCTTTACTCACCTGGAAATCTCAGTTAATTAAAAGTAAAATTTTGCAATCACTGTGTTTTAAATATGTGTTTGATAAAGTACTGTAGATACACTTTCAGGAAAGGACATATTTATCAGCATTTGAGAAGCACATATTTCAGTGTACATTTGAACAATAAACTTGTCAGCTGGGTAGGGCATATGATCTGCATATGCACTATTTGCTTAAGAGTTGGACTCAGTGATCCCTCTGGGTCCTTTCCAACTCAGGATATTCTGTGACTTCTGTGACTTCTGTGACTTCTCTCTCTCCAAGCAATTTGCAGTTCTGAAAACGTGATCTGAAAAATGAGCACACAGGAGGAAGGAATTCATGAAGAAAGAAGGGTTCTGTATATCTCATATCTTACTCCTAGTTTTCAACACAGAGAGTTATGGCTGTTCAAACCAGAATACTCCATTCTCTAACACAAAGTTACTCTTCCAGGCTGTCTGGTGTTAGCAGGACTTCTTATAACCCTTCTCAGAACTGGCCTCTCCCTGTGCAACATGTACCCTTCTGGCCTGGAGGTCCAAGTGCTCAACATAAAGCTTAGACAAGATGAGGAGAAATCCTTCTTCAAGAATTTTCCATTGCCTAAGATTGTCGGCAACAGTACAATGCTGCCATTTCAACTGGTAGGGTCTTTCTGTCTCTGAAGAGTTGCTGTTCACTGAATACAAAACCAGTCTCTAGCAGGTACACTCTGTGACCTTATATTTGACTTTGTTTTTAGAACCTTTTACTGACATTGGCAAATCCTAGCCACAGTCCTGTGAGTGATTGACATATTATGAAACCAGAAAAAGGTGCAGAAAAATTTAAAAATTACTTATCCAGACCACTGAGACAGACAGCATTTCAGGTTTAAAATAAGAAGCAGAAATTCCTGGATGTCAACTGCGTAATCAACTACAGATTCTCTTCAAATAATACATACAGAATACAAAGGCAAAAGTAAACTTTGTAAAAATGTGTGTTATTATAATGTATTCAGTGGGCATCCATAATGTTTCAATTTTTCACAGGGGGATTTTTGATGTCGGTAAAAATTCAGTCCATCCAGATGAAATCCTGTATCTGCAGGAGCAAATATAAAAATATATGTCATCTATCAGAGAGTAATCTGCTCATTGATAATTTTTGGCCTTAAGAAATGTAGTCATTTCTGAGAGCAGGTAAAGTTCTGACACATAAGTATGTTCAAGGAGAATCTGATAGGAAAGTAAGCTTCCTACAGGAAGTATTGTGTAATCAGAAAGTGAAGAGCTGAGAAGCAATTAAATAATTCAGATTTCATCCGCTTGATAATTGACTGTATCAGATCAATAGAGACTTACTGTAAGCTCAGGAACAGCAGAAGGTTTTCTAAGACAGCAAACTTGGGGTTGTTATCAGTAACCTTGGCCTGGTTGCTTCCTTTACCCACACCTAAGGTGTGGAAAACCAGTCTGGCAGCTTCCAAAACAGTGTGGGTTTGGCATAAGCTCATTCTGTGGTGTGGAGTGGTCCCCACAAAGAGCAGCTGTCTGACCGTCCTTCCCATGGCAGTGGGACCATCAATCCCTGCTCTCCAAGGTCTTTCCTTGTAACAGACTTCCTGGACATCTGTCCCCACACTTCCTGTGGCAGGACCTTCCCCTGAGACAGTAAAATTCCTGTTTTTCTATATGGCTGAGAAGCATTGGGCCAGTTCTTGTTGGGAATCACAGTTTTTAATGACCAGTAGGTGGTTACTTTAAAAATCATTACTATTATGAAGGGCCTATATTTTTAATCCCAGAGATGGAATGGCACAAATGTAAGGAAAACCACAAACTGATCAGCTTGACTGACTGTCTCCACCTTTCACTGTGACTGAAATCTTAGACTCCAGCTTTACTGCTCTTCAGGGATCTCTGACACATCTTTGAGATCTACATCAAATTAAACAAAAAATTTGTGAGCACAGACCACCTACACAGAGTTAAACCCTTTGAAATTAAGTACTTCTCTGATGATGCAGTGTTGAAATTCTTACTGTTAATACAGCTTAGCTTCTTCTGGATTGCAAATTCTCAATTTTATTTAGCATATAAAGCTAAAGCCCAGCATCAGTCAAGCCATTTTTCACTATAAGCAATAGTTCTTCCATTTGATATACACTAGGAATCATCTCTCGGCAAGATTTTCCCCCATCATTAGGTTTTGCTCTCATAACAGAGCTGTTGGATTTGAAACAAAAATGTGGTTCTCTAACCACAAAAATCCAACAAGGAGCACAAAGTAAAAGAATCCTTAAAAGGCTCCTGTTTTTCGTTTTGATTTTAAATATAGTATTAGTAAAGTACTTTTAAAATTAGATATGTCAGGAATCTACAAACAGACCACCTAATATAAATGGAATGCAGCTTAAAATCACAAGTCTTCATATGCAGGCTTCATATGCAGCTACTTTAAAAGTATATTTTGAACATCAAAAATAGAAGGATGAGGAGAAAAGTTATATACCCCTATTCCTTCCCATCTGCTCTTTGTAGAAAGTGCTGGCGTAATCCTTCAAAGGTTTGGTGTATTCTGAAGAATTTATTACCTTCATATCCATTAAATGAACTGCAAATTTTACTAAAGTTTTGAGCTAATGTATTTAATAAAATAATGGATCTCAATAAAATGAAATTACCATCCTTTTAAAGATACATTATATATTTTATTGTGACTGATCCAGAATTAAAGTAAAAAAACCCTGCACATTAGTTTTTTAATATGAGTTTAGGTCTCCTATGGTGCTTCCTCAACTTTTTGTTATGGACATGAAGTGTTACCACCTCCTCAGTCATTAAATCACATGGAAATTGCCATTGTGCTTGATAATCTACTGGCATATGTTTCATTATGTTATATTCTAGAAGAAAACATGTTACTGAGAAAGACACAATGCTTTCTACAAATGCATGTTTGATGAATGTTTTTTGGCAAATCAAATGAAAATCCCAGGAATTTTGATAGCTTCTTTTCATTCCATGACATTCAAGGGTTGCTTTCTAATCATCTGGGACATTTCCAAAAAGTGCACAGTCACACAAATCCGTATTTCTGAGCTCACTGACTTTAATAGAGCTACACAAAAAAAAAAGAAATGGCCTCTTTTTGCTAATAAAATGCTAGCAGATAAAAGAAGGAGTCATATGAAGTAAAAAAAAATCACTGATTCAAACTGTATCTTACAGTCTGAATTTGTCCTCTGCAGTGTTTTCCTGATCCACTTGGCCAACAAGTATGAAATAGTGAAAGACTTGCGGGACAGTCATGACTACATCTCAACACCCTCATTCCACTCAGAAAATGCCTCTCATTCATAGAAGAAAACCATGAAGGTAGCTAGGCTCAGAATTTGCTGTGTATAACCATCAAAAATGGTCCTGCAAAGAAGTGTTGATAACTGTGACAAAAAATATTTAAATATATAATTGGTGTTGTACCAGATACATGCTCCATTCAGTTTTTTCTCAGACAGAGGTTTTCTTAGTTGGAAGATTTCATTGCCCAGATAACTGCTTTATTTCTTCCAATTTCTGCCTCTCATAGGCTATCTAAAATGCAGAGCAATGGCACTCTGCCATGCATCTCAGCTTATCACTTCTCCATCTGTCCAAATCAGGTACCTGTCCATACTAAAGTGAAGCTTTTCTCTGTTGCACATCTAGACTTAATTCTGAAGGAAATCCAAGGCTGTGGATAATGGGATGTGCAACTGCATCTGACTGCAATACAGAATCAAAATGCTGCTTCGGCATGTGTCCATCACCAGCTTAATGTGTGGCAGGAAGTCCTGGACCTCTTTCACAGTGCCTCTGTAGCTGCTGTCTCTTACAGAGGCCTCTTGCAGAGGTCAGACAGATCCTGTCAGACACTGTTCTGGATACCATTTGTCAAAATTCCCTAAAATCTTGTCAAAAATATAAATTCAATTACCACTCATGGTGCCACTAATGGCCCTATTTCTTAACAAAACCAAGCATTGAGCTTTCTCTTTAATAGGTAGTCTTGGCTATTGAATCAAGTTCACCATGATTGAACCAGTTATAAATAATCTTCCACCATGTTCTCACTGCAGACAAATGCTGTTTCATGTCTGACTAAGACGCCCAAATTAGGCTCTACCTTTGCTGACCTGACTAGAATTTTTGCAGTTTAATATCTGCTATCAGAAATTAGTAAGTCTTTCCTTTTTTCTGGATCTAGTATAGTTCTGCTTCCAAATTATTTATAGGCTACTTAATCTATTTCTTCATTCTCTGAAGAAAACATTTTTGCTTGTTCACAAATGTACCAGCAACTTCATTGTGTGCCCCATAGTTCTCAAATTGTGAGATATATAGTAAAAAATAATTCTGTCGTTAAGAATATAGTACAACCAAACAACAGCACTCCTGAACTGTCCTAGATTTTTTTAATCAGAAATTTATTACAATTTTGTCAATGAGACTTGGAACTCTCTTTCCTGGCCCGTCTGTTCTTGAATCTTGCATTGTTCACCTATAGGCTTTGAAATCTCACAAAATGCATCTGTTTGTATCCCATGCCATGTCTTACATTTTTCATAATTATTTGTCATTTCATGTCACCGCCATCACTTCTGCTGTAGGAACAACTGGAGGAACAACTAAGCAAGGTTAGAAAATATTTAAGTAAACAGTCTGATGTACACTTTAACTAGACACACTATCCTAGAAAAAGGAACAAAATCGGAGAGTTTTACCCATATAGCTCAGCAAAACCAAAAGATATCAAGGACAGAGGCAGACTTATGCACAGCTTTCTGTGTCTACTCCCATACTCCGTTTACTTCCATGAGCACTTCCAGGACAGAACTTCAATGTCTACAGAAACTGCAAATTTGGAAATATGCAATGATAGTCTCTACAACAGAATCATCTTGGTCAGGGCCAAACAGCTCAGCCTGAGTCTTAGTCCAAAAATGAAATCTTTGACCCCTTCCACACAAGTATACACATATACAGCTGTCAAGGCTATTATCTAATCTCTTTACCTTTCTACATTTCACAGTTTTGAGACACATTTGGCTTCTTGGACAGGATCTTACTGAATATCTATATCATAAACAAACCCGAAGAAAATGTAAGGCTTAATTTTTATTTTAGGGATAGCCAATAGAAAGCATAAAAATATGCTTTCTTCAATATTTAGACGGGTGCCTAAACTCAGGGAATAAAAAGTGTAAGAAATTTTCCAGATGGACTAAAACACCCTGTTACTTGTTTAGAATCTCACAACACAAACACTTCGGCTCTAACAGCTGCCAGAATGGGTGTGTTTGCGTGTGGTGCACGCATATGTGTGTGTATCTCTCTTTCTTGCTCTGTCTTTTCCTATTTTTGTAGAGTCTGCTCTCTGGCTTTACTTTTTTACAGCAGTTTTTGCCAATCCAAAATATGTAGACACTAAGTTAAATCACTCATTTTGTTTATGTGGCAACAAGTTCAGACTTCTTGCCGAAAAATGTTCTTGGCTTTGGACAAAGCAGGCTTTGAGATGCTTCCATCTGTTTTGAATACACCACAAATCGTAGTATGGAAACCATTGCCCGCAACTGGTAGCCAATTTGCTGAATAAACCTATATTAAAAAAAATAAATATGATTCAGCTTCAGACTGTTTTCATATTTTTATATCATTTAATTTCAAAGGAATCTACTCCTTATATGGAAGAAGTTTAAATACTTGTGAATTTTCTTACTGAGAAGAGGGTCAAGTAAGTAACAAAAATCAGTTCTTTTAAATTTATGAATTAGTATTATCAGTGAGGGGAAAAGGTTTAGGCTCTTTAAGTTCTTATATGGTACTTTTCATAATGGGGCCTGAGCATTGTTGCAAAGCTAATCTTTCAATCTCTCATTAATTTTACTTCTTTGTATGTTCTACTACTGCTTGAAGAATTTGAGAATTTGTGAGTCAACAGTATACAGTCTTGGAAAAAGAAAGACATTCTCTGCTTTGCCTTTTGTCTGTTGTGGCAATCTCGGCACATCTTTTTACTCTTCCTCATCTCTCACTTCCATTTTGACTTCCACTGCTAGTTTTGGAAAGGGACAAGGTTTTCTTTAACACCATGTAGACAGCACCAGCAATAAGGACTCCCAAAAAAAATTGTTTTCAAACACAGCTCCTTTGGACTCCAGAAGATTATAATCATAGAATCATAGAATATCTCAAGTTGGAAGGGTATAAGGATCATCAAGTCCAATTCTCTGTTCCTCAGAGGGAGTTCTATCTTTCAAGACAGTCAGCAAAATGTGATTTGTGTATACTTGTGTGTGATTTTACATGAAAACTAACTACAGGATTTACTCTAAAGATCAGAGTAGACACTGCAGTAAAACCTTGAGCAATCTTTTCAAATGTATCTTGCAACCCACAGCACTGGTGCCCACATTCTGCTTCTAAAATCAAGCATAGCATGGGAATGTACTCTAATTTATCTACATTATTCAAAACTGAGTCTTTCTGATAGTTGTTTCTGTCTTATGTTCCCTTCCAGGCATGGTCTGTTTCCAGAGCTACAGCAAACCAAAAATACACAAAGCCCGGAAATCAAGAGCTAGGAGCAAGGGATTCCATGACTCTTGTGGTAAATTGCCTGTGATCAAATGTTGTGGCTGTGTTCCAAATTTATTGCAGAAGAACCTGGCTTAGGAGAACCAGTGATGGTGAAGGCACCTCATACTGAAGCATCTAGTAGTAATTCCTAATTTTACTCCAAGGCAGGTGTGATATAAATGATTCAGCTGAGCTTGAGAATGTCCCGAAGTTTGACCCTATCAATAGAGCCAACTGCATTGTTGAAAAAACCAAGCTGCAAGCAAAGGCTGACATATAACAGAGCTGTTAATAAGTACAAAACATTGGTTTCTGTATGAAAAATTTAAAATATACCAGGAGAAAACTGGAACAAGAATCTTTAATATAGGCTTGCAGTCATTATCAGTCAGCTCCATCAGACTTTATGTTAACCTCCATTCTTTTACACTTAGCCAAAATTTAGAATTTTATGAGGACTGTGTGTATTCAGTAAAGAGAAAACAAAATCCTACTCCTTCATTTGGAACAATTTTTACATGTTTTAACTCAAAGATTCCCTCTTATTCTATCTACATGTTTTTTATGTTTGCTGGTGTTGTAGAGTATAACCTCAGATAATGCAGAAGTAATATCTAAAGGTATGCAAAATTAAATCTTTGAGGTGATAATGCTAACAATTGACCTGTGATGCTAGCTTCTACTCTTTTCTATGTTTCTACTTCATCATGTCTCCTTGTGTTGCCTGAACAAAAACTCTGAGAAGCAAGAGGCAGCTTTGCTCTGCACCTCGGTTAGAGCTGCTCCTCCCCTCAGCAGAGTGCACGACAGAAGGATGCTGCTGCATGTGCAGAACAAGTGGCAGTCTGTGGTGCTGTGAGGAGCACGAGGCAGGTAAGGGCTGCATACTCTAAAGACAGAAAGGAGAAAAGATCTCATTCCCTCTACCATGCCCATGCCAAGATACCCGTGAAAGAACAGACCCAAGGAATGTTAGGATAACAATTCAATCCCATTCACAAACCCTCATCATCTCTTTCACCTTTGGGCAAAATATTTGTTGGTATTCAACACTTGTTGATCCTTTCAGCTATCAATATTATTACAAATTTAACTGATGAGATCTTTCATTGTTAATCTGCCAGTGCTGTTACAGTTTGCTCCCTGGGTGGGGACTTGGCTCTCTTTAACTTTCCAATAAATAACACTTTTTTAAAAATATTTTTTGTAATTTCTTCCAAGGACAATAGCTCATACCTTAATAGCACCAAAACCATGAAGAAAGGAACTAGTAATTAAACCATTAAACCCTCTCACTTCTCTAAATTTGAATAGTATGGGTTAGAGAGACCAGAAGGTATTCCCATACAATGAACGGATTCATTGACTCACTTATTTTGGACCATGAACATCACATATATAAACTTTGCACAGTTTAAAGCATAGCTCAAACCCTTTTGCCTCTGTCAGTATTGGTACAAAATGACCTAACATCAGTAACTTCTCAGCACAGTAAATCTCTCATGCTATAAAAAGAGACTTTCAAATGACTTCTCAATATGCTGCAATTTACACTTCTTCATCTCTGACTATACCTCAGCAGACATCACTGCTTGAATCTCCAATTAGATATATATCAAAGAAGGCATCTTTCTGCTATATTCCTTGATTTTTATTAACTTGATGAAATCCTTGGAATCTCTAACTTTACTGAGTCATTGCTCCAGTTTGGCAGTCAGCTGGATCTAGTAGTCTGATCCGGGAGCAGGTTGAGGCTCTGGTGTTTACAACTATATCCTTATAAGGCATCTTGGTTCACTTCCAGTCATTGCTTTTTCTATAAAGCTTTCCTATTTCAGTGAAGTATTTTTGCCATCAAACCAAGAGCTCTCAATGCTGATAGTATCACAATGTTATTGGTAAGAAATAACATCTCAGATCTTGACTTCTATATGCCACCCCAGAGTGAGAAGTGAAGAATCCCTCTTTTCTTCCCCATAAGCAGATAGCTGGAATACTAATTACAATATAGGCTGAGCACAATGTACAAGGAAAGCCTAGCCCCTGGGCTCTAAGCAAGTTGTCGGCTTGTGCTCACTCACACAGTGCTCCTCCACAAACCTGTTTTACAAAACATATCCTTCACCCAAACCTGCTGAACATCAGAAGGCAACAGTTTTTTATTCTGAAGTTCTGAACTGTAATATAAATGAGGGAGGGAAAAACTTGAAATAAAAAGCCCAGGTTAAAAGAAGGCCTGTCTTCCCACTGGCTGGAGCAGAGCATGCTCTCACATCAGGTAACACTTGGCATAAGTATGGCTGTGACTTTTCCCCTCCTTGTTAAGCCAAACACACTCCCAACAGAGTCTCCTAGCAAACCCTCTATCAAAATCCATAGATCAAAAATTTAACAAATGTGCTTATTTTTCTCCTATGGTCTGCTGCTGCTCTGGCACTGCAGTGTTAATTTCAGTACCTCAAGTACCTTAGACCAGGGCAAACAGGGCTTTTTAAGTGTGTACACTGTGCACACAGAGTTCTCTCTGATCAGAGTCTGGAGCCACTGCAACCCAACTGACTTACATCAGCATATTGGAAAGTGATAGCATCACCCAGCCATATCTATTTGCTAACCCAACATGCCAAATGGGTACCTACAGTGACTTTCTGAGTTTTGCCAGTAGTATCTGCTATCTAGACACAAGAGTAAGCTGTGCACCATATTTACTTAATATATTTCCTACCTTTTGTTCTGATCTGTCCACATCTTCAGGTTGAAATACTAGCCAGCCAGTGGTATTTAGAAGTGTATATATGTCTACGATTCAGTTTTCATGCAGACAGAATATTAATATAAATTTCAGTGAGAGGAGGAAGGTTTAATTTTGAGTGGTAATTTTATAATCAGACAAAATACTCAAAATGCTCAACTATCTAACTGGTTTTAACAAGCAATTCATCAGAACTGACTGAGAAAAGGTGATAATGTCAAATTTTAAATCACAAAAAATGCCAATAGAGTTTTTTTAAGTAGTTCTAAGCATAGCAGTCTGGCTGCCCTTTTTTCTTCACTAATGTGCAGTTCCTGTGGATTCAGTTTGCTTTGTGTGCTTTGTTCTCTTTTCCTACAGCAACACCTACTGTTAAAAATACAACTGGAATTTTCAACAAGTCCACAAGGTTATTTTTAAGTAACCACTAGCAGCTCAAACTTTCAAAGTGATCCTAATCCTGTTATACAATGTGTTTTGTTTCCCCAACAACTTTTTTAGGAAGCGATCTTCTATCTAAACTGCTCTCTGAGTGCAAAAGACATGAATTAGAGGTTTTTAAGACAACTCTGAACCTGATTGAAATATCTGAACTGACATTCCACCCTGTGGTAGGTCAGTGACAAAACTCAGATGTGGACTAAGAGTTTTTAAATCCAGCACCCAACCTGACTTAAAATCAAAATACTGAAATAAAAAGCAGCAGATATTCAAACAAACTAAATTTAACGAAAAAGAAAGCCATCTTATAAAACTTGATCTGGTTTTAATTTAGGATTTCAGTTTCAGGGGAGTTTGATCCCAGCTTTTGCATGCAATTCTACCCTTAATTTCACCTATGCTGTGAGGTAAAAGTTTAGTTTTATAATTTAGTGTTCATGCTTTGAAGAAAAATTATATGGAACAGAAAATGGAGGCCTACAGAAAGTACAAGTTCAGTGCCCATTTTCATAAAAAGTTAAGAGAATATTTAAAATAGAATAACAAAAAACATGCACTTGGTGGATTATTAGGAGATTGTTTTGACAGAAGGTTGGTTCACAGCTTCTGTTCCCAGATTTATAGAAACTGACAGCAGAGCTACCACTATTTCTTGTTTTGAGAAAATGTATTCTATGTTTCTCTGTGACTAAGGTCACTGTGTGTCATCATGTTCCCTAGAGCATGCTGTGAGCAAAGTTCAGCTCCAAGAAGCCCGTTAGCAGACTGTTTTTCTGAAGTCATGTTCTATGTCTGTCTTTTATACCTAGAAGAATTTACAACTTTATATACAGAAACTCTCTGTGACTATGTCATACTTTGTCTGAATTTTAATTACTCATATATTCAAAATATAAGCTGTTTAAATGAAACACATAGTTTGATTTGAGCCAGCTGCAAAAAAACATCGAATCTTTTATTCTTAGAAGTTCCTACAATGGATTTTTGCTAATCTTTAAAGATAAAAGAAATCTTTTAAATTCTCACAAATAGTTCAGAAAAGAAAAGCATTTTTCTTTGCCCTCCTCAGTCCTCCCTGATCCATTGGATATGAGCTTATATATCTTTATGCATTGCCTGACAGGTCATGAAGAAGTGAATTTCCAGACACAGTGAGAAAGACTGAATAACAGGATCAGTGAATAGATGGTAGCCCAGTAACACCACTAGCTGTCTGGGTCAGCCAACAGCTCTCAACACTTTCTGTTTACTTTTCCTTGTCTGAACTGCCATAGATGCACTGATCTTCATATTCAAGCAATCTGTGTTTACCCATTCAGTCATAAGAGAGAAGGATATGTATTACATACATTCAAACAGGTTGCCCTGAGAAGCTGTGGATGCCCTGTCCCTGGAAGTGTTTAAGGCCAGGTTGGATGGGGCTTTGAGCAGCATGGGCTAGTGGAAAATGTCCCTGGCCATGGAAAGTGGGGTGGAACTAGATTATCTTTAAATGTCTCTTCCAACCCAAACCATTCTATGTTTCTACTATTTGTTGACTTACAATGTCAGTCCTCAGCAATCCCACCTAGTAATAATGCACACACTATTTGAAACTTGGGTTTTGTCACATTCATGTAGCAAAATATTCATGGCTCAAACTAGAAAGCTCCCTGAACTTTCAAGTTCCCTAAAGAGAAATGCAAGAAATACACATCACAGGACAGTACAGAGGCTGCTTTTCACTATGGGATGAAGCAATTTCCTTGTTCAAATTGCCATACCATACCAGACTCAACAAAATTATAGAGGAGACATAGGAGCTGAACTGCAGGACATACCCAACACTAACCATTTATGTTGTTTTCCCTTGTACAGTAGACTTGAAAAAAAATCTTTATAAAAAAAATTGTCTGGTTACTAATCTGTATGTCCTTTGAAGCCAACTCAAGCCGTCCTTTCTAAGCAGGAGAATTAGTGCATATAAAGAGGAATTTTCATCTCTATGAAGTAGTTTAGGTATCCATAGGCTTATTATACAGGGAATGCAAATTTTGTAAGATTTTATCTACAGAAAATGTGCAATATTCACCACTATTTTACTGCAGCATAATAATGAATAATCATGTCATGAGGCTGGGTCTGGCACTTATCAGTGTGCTGTGAGCTTATGACTTAAGGAGTTACTTCTTAAACTGAACTGCTAAAGGTGGAGTTAGAACCTTGACTGAAAGAAAGCCTGCTGCAGCCCATGTGAAAATTTCCACTGACTCCAATATGCTTTAGTAGAAGCCTTTTCAGCTGAGCGTCTCCAGTGGAGTTCAACTGATGAAAGCATTTGTATGTGGATGTGATTTGCTATGTCAACATATGATGGAATATGCTTTATGTGGATTCTTTGGCTGGCAACAAAGAATCTGGTAAATATTCACCCCCTTCAGACTGCAGTTTCAGCAACTGAAAGTTTTGTTTTTTCTGAGAACTGTGTGAACAGAAGCTAAAGTTCATAATAGCTCTCTAAACACTGCTGTCTGGTTTCTGTTAACATTTCCATTACCACGGCTCCTCAGATAGTTTTGCAACAATGCTAAATTTCCAAGGATGCATTAGGAAAAGTTACAAGTTCCCAGTGAGTGTTTTTTACTACATAGCTCAAGTGTCACAGCGAAGATAGATTTTTACTTAGACACTCACCTAGGAAGAGCAGAATCACCTAGGGAGCCAGGTCTGGGCAATAATAAGCATGCAATAAACTTGAAGGAAGAACAAAGGCTGAATGCCTAGCTATTGTTGTCAAGATATGGTCTTGAGACAGTGGTGCATGGCTTATCAGAAAGGAGTGTTATGAGAACTGTTTGTGTACTTGAGTTTGCACAGATGCACACAGATAAATCTATTTACCTGGTATGACTGAACCTTGGTAGACATAACTAAACTGTCTAGTGTCAAGAATCTTAATTTTTAAATGTTATATATATAAAATATTTCTTTAATACTTTTAGTTAGAATAAAAAGCTTCATTCTTATCAGCCAGTCACTTCAAAAAAACTGTTACAACTAGTATAAATGAATTTCTCTTGCATTTTGACCAAAATTATCTAGTAAAGCTTATTTGCACTCAGTGAAGATATACACAAGCAACTCGGGTAGCATTAAGCTTTATCTTAAGGAAAATTTGGAACTGACTTTTCTCTGTTTCAGGTAGACATAGTAGAGAGGCATTTCTAGCAATGATAATTCCACTGATTTTGTGGATGCACTGCCTTTGTACAAGTGAATTTACATGGAGAAAAATTACCCTATTTATAAATCAGGCTTCAAGATGCAACTTGGAAAAGGTTAAAGAATACCTCTTTCATGCACACCTGTACAAAGCCAACAAAACTGAGAAAGCTATCTGTAGGGAATGAGTCTCTCATTTCTCTCTGATGGAGAAAAGCTTCTGATAATTTTGACATTGCTTTCAGTTTAAATTATATTCTAACTACTAAAGAGTAGATATAGGTGCAAGTGATATTATTTCACATACCTGTTCTTCACTGGCACTGACAAGCTCTTCAGTTGAAATAAAATTATCCTTTCAGGTACAACAGCAGATTGCAGTTCCAATACCTTTCTTCCCCAACACGCACAGAATTGATCTCAGTATCTGACAGAAGCATCAAGAATGATCTCTGAAGGAACTAAAAAGCAGAATCTATGAAGTAAATGTAGATGAACCACAGATCATAAGTAATGTTGTGCCAAATGAAAGAAGAATCTCCAAAAACTTCCAAGGAAATGTCTGCTTCACAGATGAGGCCAATGTTTTGCACTGCAGCAAGATGCAAAGTGCACATGCATTCATGTGCTATATAAAATATGTTACGTGACTGTTCTAAGTGTAATTAATCTTGTGCTCTCACAACTAACTGCTCTGTCTTATTCCACTTCTATAGACATTGTTAAAAGTCTAAGTGAGGCTTCAGATTCAGCAGAAGAGGAGAGGACCTAAACTTTGTAATGCACTTTGAGATTTACTATAAGGAGAGATGGTAAATATGTTTCTATTACTTATACAGATATAAAGACAAAAATACACATTTTTGCGTGCACACAAGCGCACAGACATAGAAAAGAATTCACAAATGGCTAGTCCCTGTCCTTAGGTGACCATGTGACCAACTGACAAATATACGAAGGTTAGGAAAAAGATATAAATACTTTTTCGTATAGTTTGTCAGAGAGAAATATTCTCACTTACTTGAAATATTTTCTATAAAGTTGATTATTTAATATTGGTCAAAAAATCATAAATTGATCCTCATGCTTTCACTTCCAGGAACACTTAAAGGAAGCTTTGAGGGCAGTTCAGAGCCTAGGAAGTGAAAAATTGTGCTGCCCAAAAGAAGCATAAAAATGCCAGTTTCACAAAATAAGCTCTGCTAAAGTGATCAGACTGCAGACTGAAAAATTTAGTTTAGAAGTCAAAAATGTAATACCAAACCAGGCAGTACAGACTAGATAGAACATTTTCAGCACCAGACAAAGAGGACAACTTGGCTCAGCAACTCTCTTGAAGGAAATACTTTACTGGTCTGTAGTATCTCTGAGCTAAAGGACAAATGTTGGAAATTGACAGAAGCTTCAGCTGCCTTCCAAAAGGTGTGTTCAGAAGGCCCTATGTCCCAAAAAATCCACACACGGGCTGCTGCCAGAGCTATTTTTAGTTTTGCCTTCTTTCGTGTCTTTCTACTTTAGAGGTTCAAATCTCTTTGATTTTGTTTCTTCCAAACTATGGTTAAGTTCTCTTCCAGTCCAAGATATTCCTAAAGTCTCTTTTTTTAAAAGATTATGTTTTTTAAATGTCAGTGTTTAAGAAATATAATAAAGTTATACATTTCCTGTAATTTCTTTAAGAATAAGCATAGTTTCTTGCATATTTCTTTCAAAACATTCTTTGCCAAAACAGTGACGTTGAGGGTATGAGTCTCATCTATTCATGGAAATGTTTTCTTTTCAGCTGAAAACAAGGGTTCTGTGGTTTCCTCTTGTATTGCAACCTTCCAGCCGAAGACCATCTAAGTCAAAACAGAAGGAACAGAAAGCCTCATTTATCTAAGGCAGCAACTTCTTGCAGGTGAAA